>NC_140587.1:269646980-270334648 GCF_964204655.1 Triturus cristatus
ATTCAAGCTACGACTGGTCTGTCATGGCCTGACGCCTTGCCTTTGGCTCTCCTATCGACCAGAGCAACTGTACACTCTCGAGTAGGGCTCAGCCCATATGAGATTGTGTTCGGTCGCCCTGCGAATATTTGGGGAGTCCCGAGACCTAGGGCTTTTGATAGTCTTGAATATCCAATGTTGATAGATTACTTGCATGATTTGACCACTAAACTACGGTTAATTCATCAACAGGTCTTTGAAGCTCTACCAGCGCAGACAGAGGGTCCTGGACATCAGCTCCGGCCAGGTGACTGGGTTGTTACCCGAAACTTCGGTCGGAAGCGTAACTTGGAGCCAAGATTTGTCGGACCCCACCTAGTCTTGTTGACAACGAGGACAGCGGTTCGACTGGAGGGCCGGAAAAATTGGGTCCATGCCAGTCACACAAAGAAGGTACCGATCCCCTTACCAACCGACGGTTGGGTGAGAACTGGGATTTCGACCGAAGAAACTGAGACTCCTTCGCGTTTTGTGCCATTTAGTGACGCTCAACTTGTGGAGGAGGATTCGTCATTGCCAGATCCACAGGTGGAGTCATCAGTAGCAGAGAACCCAAGGTCCGACTCATCATCTGTTTCATTGAACACTGTTGCGCCAGCTGAACAATTGTTCGTAGAGCAAACTCGACCTGGAAGAAGTCGATACTTTCTTCGTTCAAGGACTTCAAGGACTAATAAAAATTGACAATATAGTGGTTTTGACATTACGCATATTATGGACAATTACATCCTTTCTTTTTGAGTTTTTGTGCTTTCCACTGCTAAGAGACTTGTAGTAAAATTTGAACGTTTCGAGGAAACCTCGCCATCCGGGTTACCGTAGGGCCGTGCGGGTACTTTTTTCTGTTTAGCAGGTTTCTGACGCTAGGTTGGTTACTTTTGTCGATCTCTGGGAACTCCTGGGGATTGATAATCGCTACTCAGAACGAAGTGCGTCAAGTACGTCACGGACGGTTTGTAGAGGATGGCATTCTCTAAGCTGATGGAAGAAGAAAGGGTGTTGGCGCAGAGATCAGAGTTATGGAGGGTTGTACGAACAAAATGTTTTCTGTTTCAGGTGTTTCTATTGTTCCTAACTGTATCTATGTTATTGGTGGGTGGAGTGTATTTCGGGGTATCGTTGTTCTTGCCTTCTGTTTCACCTACCTCTTCTCTTAACCTAAGTTCCCTCACCACTGTCTCCCCACATTCCTTTCATCCTTTGCCTCAACATGAGCAGGTTAGACGTGCGGAATTCATGAATAATTCCTTTGTTCAACTCCTACATCAGCATCAGTTGGTGGTGAATACTACCAATTGTTGGGTATGTGGGTTAATGCCACACACTATGGATAGGGGTATTCCGTATTTGGTCCTTCCATACAGCTCCCAGGGTTCAGCTCGAGCATTCCAAACTATGTTCCGCAGTGCACTAGATTCCTACCCCAGTCGAGAGCCACGGTCTGTCAACTTTGGTCCTGGGCCGTACCACAAGCCTTTGGCGATAGCCATAGCAGATCTGGACAGAGATGTTTTCGATGCATCACTCATTCCAGATGAAGAAGTGCAGGCTTATAAGGATCTGAGCGAGGCTGAATATAGTACATTAGTGGGTGATAGACAGCTTAAGAGCTCGTCCCCTATATGGATTGTACCGCACCTTGGTAATTTCTGCTTGCAAGGTTTGGGTCGAAATCCGAGAGCACAACTTGGGAACAGTGCTTGCACTGAAACGTATGTTCTACCGATGCTCTCCTCCCCTGTTTTTCTGACTGCTAAGGGCACCTATTTTGTGTGTTATGAACGTGCATATACATGGTTACCCCGCGACTTTTCGGGTACCTGTTATATTGCGAATCTCTTACCTCCGACCTTCACAGTTGCTTCGGACTACCACAAAACTAGAGTCGTGAGAGGCGTCATTAGCAAAGAGGATACTGCTGGTCAAGAAGCAGGAGACTTCTTTAAGGGTTTCTTGCCGTTTTGGGGACCTATGGATAATAGTAGGAACCTAAGACAGTTGACCCGTGTGGTTGAGTCGACTGCTAATATTACTGCAAATGCCCTTGGTAATCTGACAGCTGAACTACAGGCGGATAGACTCATGACGTTGCAGAACCGTATGGTTCTAGACGTCGTTCTTGCAGATAGAGGGGGCGTGTGTAAAATTATCCATTCGAGCTGTTGCATTTTCATTCCTGACAACGCTCCAACTGTTTACCAAGCCATCTCGAAGTTGCACAAGATTTCCGAGTCCATACACGTGGACGAAGGTAATTGGACGCTCCTAGGATGGTTTTGGGGCCTGATGTCAACCTGGGGTTGGAAGATTCTAATGATCGTAGGGGCTGTTGTAGCGTTTCTGTTCACGTGTTGTCTTTGTGTACAGTGTGGTCCTGCCTTATGTGGCCTATGTGCTGCGACGTGTATAAGGCGGCCATCTGTTACCAAGGAGACGTTGATGAATAGAATGATGTTCCAGCAGCATCTGAACGATCTGATGAATATTGATATAGATTCTGATCTTGACTAGTGCTTGCCTACATGAGGGCAAAAGGAGCGTCTGAGGTTCCGTGTGAGACGGGACGGCACTTTTTGAGTGGTGACGAATATGGACGAGTTTGGTATCTGCGAACCGCAAATGACGAGTATAGTGGGTGTACGAAGTTTCGCAATACAGCCACGTATGGTTCGCCTCATTTTTGGGTTCGTTCATCCGAACCCTCGGGTTCCATTTTAGATACAGCGTCCATTTTGTTTCTTGCCCTCAGGTAGCCAGCGAACGGGTTTTTTGTCCGCTCCGTGACCCTGGGACTCTCAAGCTTGCACGAAGGACACGTGTTTCTTTGAGGTGACTTTTACGATGAGGGGAATGACACGAGTGAGGCAGATGGCCCCGCTCAAGGCCCATCTTGCCGCTCCGGTCTATTGTTACAGTCACGCATACATTAGACACGAGGTCTTTGATCCCTCTATCGAGTTTCCTTTATTGCCCCTAACACTCTTTCCTAACCTGTTGTGCATCCTTGTCTTTTCCTTACATCTGTTTTTCGTCCTTCCTTAATGCGTTTATGGTTGGGAGGAAATGTGTTTATTGCGGAGGGAATATGTTTTTACAGTTGGGAACCGGCAGGACTGTTGTAATTATGTTCCGGCCTCCTGAAACATGAATGCGACCCTTTTGAAGTTTATTGTGGGAACTGAGTTGTAACCTTTGTTCGCCATACTGTGCTATGGCAAAAACGTGTATAAAAGGAGCGACCCACTTCTACGAATTTGAAGCAGTCTCCGAGAACCTACACGTTGTGTACTTCTTGTGACTTCTGTATCCCTGCAGTAATAAACGCTGATCTCTGACGTCGCTGGAAGTGTCCCGTGTCTCTGTGTTTGGTACGCCAGAACAGGTAACCCACGAAGGTTTCAGGTGTTGTTCCCTGGCACCGCTGGGTCTTAAGAATAACCCAGTCCTTCAACTCCTCCTAATTCAAGATTTTGTTACAGTAGTTGAATATTGGTTTGACACCGTTGTCGTGTGAAAGGAAACATACCCAAATGTAAGAGATTCCCTGGGCTGGTTGTCTCGGTGTGCAGAGCTCTCAGGAGGACACTGGTGCTGACCTCAATTATTCAAAAAGTGAGGGGCATATTCACAAGATTGTGTGATAACTACCGCAAGAGTAGCGTAATGCAACTCTCAACATCGCAGCCTAACGCGGGAAAACAACCCTGTGTCAACATGGAATTCACAACAAGGCAGCCCCATGCGATAGTTTGCCAAAACCGCAACCAATGCCCGCGATACAACCACCTCGACGGAGATAAAAACACAAACCCCAACACCAAAAAACCTGCGATGGGCCAAAGCGCGATGAGGAAATCAGCGTTAAGCAGTGCCAGCCCTGCAACACAAACCTGGCAGGTGGGAAAAATCACCATAAAAGTAGAAAAAACACCCAAACACAAACTGACCAACACCCAGCACCGGGGAGGCAGCCGGAGCAGGCACTGAGGATGAGCGCAACACCACAAGCACCCCGGACGACCAGCCAGGGACCTCGGGGACAGGGAAGGGCAAGGACAAGAAGAAGAGGAAGATGAAGTTCAGTCCGCAGGCGAACAGGATCATAGTCACGGAGGTGATGGAACACCATCAACAACTGTTCGTCACGTCCAATGTGTCATTGGGCACCAAAACTGGAATATGGCGGGACATCGTGGACAAGGTGAATGCCATCGGAGAGCACAAGAGGACAATGGACGAGGTCAAGAGGCGATGGAATGACATCAAGAGAAAGACCAAGGAGAAACTCGCAGCCAACTAAAAGGCAGCAATGCAGACTGAAGGTGGGGGCCCATTACAAAAAACAGTGATCCTGGACCTATATTTTGAATGAATTAATCAAATTACTTGGTATTTTATGATTCAGTTAACCATAACATTAAATGAATTAATACAGCAAAAAGGAAGAAAAACGACCTGGAAAGGAATTCATCATGTGTTTATTCAATGATATATTGGAAAAAAGCCATCCATGTTATATTTAATCAAATGAATTAATCAAAAGGAGGTTGCACCAGAAGAGAATGTGCGGTGAAAAGGAGAGGGTGCTCAAGTGTAAGGAAATCAGAGGAAAGAATACTTCAACATATTATCTAGAATTTAATATGTCAGGGCAAGGAAGCGCGGTTGCAAGTCACCGTCTTAGCTGGTCTGTCCCAATGTCATTCATATAATCTTTGACTTTATGTTCAAAAACAGAAATCAATTCTGATTCAGCACATGGAAGAGGATATTTCGGGTACAGACTGAATTCAAAGGGGGCGTCGACGTTTCGATCCGACTTGCGACCATAAGGGAAATTAAACAGCCTCGGTCTTGCGGATCTTCATCAGGACTTGGCCTGGGCAACCTAAAAGGCAATTGGCGCCGATTAGTAGGTCGTTGCATAAAAACGAGTTTAAAAATCAATAAAAGGTTTTCCGGGGCTCACCTATCAGTTATAGGCGATTTGCAAATTCATGGTTCATACTTGGAGTCCAATAGAATGAATATAGTCAACCTTAAAAGACAAATGTGATCAATGTAGGATCAGTTAAATTAACCTTCTAACTACTAAATCTGGATACAGAGAATATATTACCTTGACAGTAAATGTCCAAAAGTGAACCACCAGAGGCTTCAAGGGACGATTACAGCCAACTGTGTAAACAAGAAGGAGCTTGGTTGTAGCCTCTGTGCAAGTTGAATGGTATGATTTAATAACGTTACTAAGTGGGATTACAGTAAGCGCACTACCACAGTGACCCATTATATATAGTAGCAATGGAGTCTAAAGCTGGAAGGGGACCGTATAACTCATAGCGTTCGGCATTAGTTGAAAACAGCGCTCAAAGGGTACCGGAATGTCAATTAAGGCCGGTGTACTACGTCTCACAGCGGTGGAATTGTATCGGGTGCAAGTGAGGACTGAGCGCATTAATTAGGTCTAGCGTGTCACGGCCGCGTCTATAATAATAACCCTCGCGATGAGCTGGGGAGGGTGTGGGAGTCTCGGAATAACTTACTGTTCAATTGTAAAGTTAAGCGGTCAACTGGGGTTCCGTTGATTGTTTGGTAAAAGCGCGCCTCGTCAGTACGCGGTCGTCACTGTGGAGTCAGGCACGAATGAAAGCGGGAGGAGAACGATGTGCACGTTAATTATAACGTTACCGGCAGCGTCAGGCAGTACGTGACCGGTGTGGGTGTAGGAAGGGAGGAAAGACTCCCGAAAGGATAGCGAATGACACAGCAAAAGACAATAAGATACATACAATTACATACAAACTTAATAGCAGTGTTATAACAGCACAAACCATGTTATAATTATGAGAGACCTGATCAAAGAATATTAGATAGACCTCACAAGGACGTATGGCAAAACCACAGTATTACAATTACATGAGGGCCATAAGAATGGAATATTTAAAAACAGACAACAATTCAATTAATGGTAGACACCAGAGCCCTAATGTCTAAACCGGTCAGATGTAGTGCAAGGGGATACAATTAAATTAGTAGTTCGGGAGCATTGAGACCTGTCTACTGATCTCCTCAAATTCGTTAAGGCCTCGGATTACTGTATTAAGAGAGTGTATCCATTTACACTCGCGTTTATTGAGTGTTATACTGAAATCTCCCCCTCTGGGGTTGGGGCTAACCTTTTCTATGACCCACCATTGAAGACTGTTGGCCGCATGGTCAAATAGTGTGAAATGCTCCACTAGGGGGGCACCCTGTACTTTACAGCGAATACGGCTACAGTGGTGTAGTATACGGCACTTGACTTTTTGTATTGTTTGCCCAACATAGATGAACCCGCAAGGGCATTGGATAGCATAAATCACCCCGCTCGTATTACAATTACTGTGTTCCTTTAAGCTGTACGTGCACCCATTGTATGTGAAATCAGTCATTTCTTTGGACATAGAGCAGGCCTTACAAGTACCACACTTATGATGACCATGGATGGGTGGGAGGCCCCATAGAGTTGTCTGTGCATCGATCCTGGGAGTGTCTAACATGGATTTAACCACATTGTCCCTAATATTTTTGGCTTTTTTGAAAGCATGTAGGGGGAGTGGTATGTTTTTTAACTCATCGGAAACCAGATGCCAATGTTTGTTGATTACCTTCTTAATGGCGTTACTCTTGGTATTAAAGGTAGTGACACAAACCAGGCGTTCGTCGTTATTCTCCATTCTGACCTTTGGGCTCAGCAGAAGGTCCCTAGGGTTGTGCCATGCCCGTTTGCGTGCCTTTTTAAGTAATCTGACAGGATAACCTCGTTCACTTAGTCTAGCAAGGAGACCCGCCGACTCCTCAAAGAAGTCCTCATTCTTAGAGCAGTTTCCCCTAAGTCTAAGGAACTGGCCAAAAGGCAGATTGTCTCGCAAATTACGTGGGTGGTGACTTGTGTATCTCAACAGAGTGTTTCGTTCACTGGTTTTTCTATATAGACCAGTGTGCAATTTATCTGATTGAGCATTTATGGTAATGTCCAAGAAATGGATAGTCGCCCTGCTGAAGTCAAGGGTAAACTGAATGTCGGGGAGCAGGTGTTAAGCCAATGATGAAAAGCAATCAGTTGTGCCTCATCCCCTTTCCAAAACATAAGGACGTCGTCTATATAACGACGCCACAACATGATGCAATCTCTGTGTGGGTTATATTCATTAAGAACATAGCATCGTTCATATTCATGCATGTATATGATTGCTAGATTCGGAGCGAAGCTAGCGCCCATAGCCACGCCTTTTGTTTGCAGGTAGTAGTCCCCCTGGAATGTAAAAAAGTTACGTGTCATGGCAATTCTTAGAAGCTCAATAATGAATTCAGTAGGAACCCTGTGTGGTGTTGTGCGGTTGTTCAGTACTGACTCAATACATGTAAGGGCGGTGTCCTGTGGGATATTCGTGTACAATGATGTTATATCCATTGTAACCAAGATGTTAGTCGTGGGGTCATGATGACGCCCATCAACTAGCTGAATTGTTTGCATCGTGTCTCTTAAATATGTGGATGTGTCTTCAGCGATAGGTTTTAAGAACACGTCAACATATTTGCAAAGAGGCTCCAGGATGGAGCCACAACCAGAAATTATCGGTCTGCCAGGTGGACACTCCATCCGCTTATGTATTTTGGGGAGAGTGTAGATGGTTGGTGTGCGGGGGTGTTTGTTATTTAGGTAATCATACTCAGGTTTTTTGAGAATACCTAGCTCCAAAGCCTCTTGTGTGGTACGTCTGATTATGTTAGTGATTTCTAGGGTGGGGTCCCTCCTCAGTTTTTTATAGTTTCCTACCACAGACAATTGTGCGAGAATCTCTTTCTTGTAATCCTCCACATTTTGCACCACAATTGCACCCCCCTTGTCAGCTGGTTTTATGACTATTTTGGTGTTTGTTCTAAGGGAATCCAAACCTTCCCGTTCCGATTTGCTGATGTTGTACTTGACATATTGTCGATTCGACAATATTTTGTCCACATCCCTCAATACCACCTGTTCAAAAGCTATAAGTTTGTGGGATAGTAGATGAGTCGGGGGGTTGAATTTCGAAGGAGGTCTTAATCCACTGCCAGAGAAAATTGGGTTAAATGGGATTTTTTGGAAATAGTGCTTCAGTCTAATCTTCCTAAAGAATTGATGAAGTTCTATTTTGAGATTAAAGTCATTAGGTAGGTTGGTTGGTACAAAAGAGAGACCTTTTTGCAGAACCATTTGTTCATTGGGTTTTAATGCATAGGAGGAGAGGTTAACTACAGGGTTAACTGGTTCATAAGTTACCATCTGTAGTGCTGACGGCGTGTCTGTATCTCTCCGTGGTTTTCCTGTTGGAATTGTACCTGTTTGTTTTGTCTCCCTCTGCCTCTGTTCCACCCTTGGTTCCTGTTCCCCCTGGATCTGCCCCAGGGGCGTGCGTGGCCTCGCTGTCCCCACCATTGGTCCTCTACTAAAAAAGGGGTCGTTGGGGCCTGCTGCTCAGTGTATGCGTGGCCTGAAGTGGATGTGGATGTGGATGTACTGGGGCCTGGCCTTTCAATGTCGCTATCCGAACCACTTCCTAGTGACGATCCAGAGAAGGTGGTGTACCTCCTATAGCCGCCTCTCCCTCTACTCGAGAAGGTACCCTGATGTTCCCTCGTGTAGTAACCTTCCTGTAAATATGGATACGTGTTTTTCTTTTCATAGAATTTGATATCTCTGGCTACCTTATCCAATTTGGTGGCCTGGGTGTAGATGTCAAAATCACGTATTGTTTTTTCTAACCTTTCTAGAGCCTCTTTAGCATTAACAAGGGCTCTATCTTCTGAGATCTCCTTTTTAAGGTCAAAGATCTCTTTAGTCAGACGTTCCACTTCCTCAACAGCTGTTTCAATCCCCAACACCATCCAATGTCTAGAACAATTGTTGGACACAAAACTAAAATTTTCTTTAAATTTGGGGTTGTCTAAGAAAATTGCTGGCTCGTTCCTAATTTGTAAACCCACTGGTATCACATTGGTTTGCAAGTATTTTGTCAAAGTATGTCCGTGAAGTCTGGTTCTAATAAGTTTCTTCTCGAGTCTCTCTAACTTCGATATCTTTTCATTCAGTGTCAGATCTATGCTCGGGGTTGCTCCACCCAGGAAAGTGCCACCTCCCTGTGCCTGCAGGAGCTTTTCAATGTAATCCTCACTATAGGATAAGGTTTCTTTGTCAGACATAATACATTCAATCGAAAACAACAATAATTTCTTTCAAAATCACAAAGCAATAAATTTTTCAATGGAAAACACAATCAAATAATAAACAAATTAAACATTTATCGAGCAAAAACCCTCGCAGGACTTGCCTGCACAAAGGTGATCTTTACAAAAGACGGGGTAACCCAATCTGGTCAAGGACCTGGGTAATGTATATTACAAAAAACAGTGATCCTGGACCTATATTTTGAATGAATTAATCAAATTACTTGGTATTTTATGATTCAGTTAACCATAACATTAAATGAATTAATACAGCAAAAAGGAAGAAAAACGACCTGGAAAGGAATTCATCATGTGTTTATTCAATGATATATTGGAAAAAAGCCATCCATGTTATATTTAATCAAATGAATTAATCAAAAGGAGGTTGCACCAGAAGAGAATGTGCGGTGAAAAGGAGAGGGTGCTCAAGTGTAAGGAAATCAGAGGAAAGAATACTTCAACATATTATCTAGAATTTAATATGTCAGGGCAAGGAAGCGCGGTTGCAAGTCACCGTCTTAGCTGGTCTGTCCCAATGTCATTCATATAATCTTTGACTTTATGTTCAAAAACAGAAATCAATTCTGATTCAGCACATGGAAGAGGATATTTCGGGTACAGACTGAATTCAAAGGGGGCGTCGACGTTTCGATCCGACTTGCGACCATAAGGGAAATTAAACAGCCTCGGTCTTGCGGATCTTCATCAGGACTTGGCCTGGGCAACCTAAAAGGCAATTGGCGCCGATTAGTAGGTCGTTGCATAAAAACGAGTTTAAAAATCAATAAAAGGTTTTCCGGGGCTCACCTATCAGTTATAGGCGATTTGCAAATTCATGGTTCATACTTGGAGTCCAATAGAATGAATATAGTCAACCTTAAAAGACAAATGTGATCAATGTAGGATCAGTTAAATTAACCTTCTAACTACTAAATCTGGATACAGAGAATATATTACCTTGACAGTAAATGTCCAAAAGTGAACCACCAGAGGCTTCAAGGGACGATTACAGCCAACTGTGTAAACAAGAAGGAGCTTGGTTGTAGCCTCTGTGCAAGTTGAATGGTATGATTTAATAACGTTACTAAGTGGGATTACAGTAAGCGCACTACCACAGTGACCCATTATATATAGTAGCAATGGAGTCTAAAGCTGGAAGGGGACCGTATAACTCATAGCGTTCGGCATTAGTTGAAAACAGCGCTCAAAGGGTACCGGAATGTCAATTAAGGCCGGTGTACTACGTCTCACAGCGGTGGAATTGTATCGGGTGCAAGTGAGGACTGAGCGCATTAATTAGGTCTAGCGTGTCACGGCCGCGTCTATAATAATAACCCTCGCGATGAGCTGGGGAGGGTGTGGGAGTCTCGGAATAACTTACTGTTCAATTGTAAAGTTAAGCGGTCAACTGGGGTTCCGTTGATTGTTTGGTAAAAGCGCGCCTCGTCAGTACGCGGTCGTCACTGTGGAGTCAGGCACGAATGAAAGCGGGAGGAGAACGATGTGCACGTTAATTATAACGTTACCGGCAGCGTCAGGCAGTACGTGACCGGTGTGGGTGTAGGAAGGGAGGAAAGACTCCCGAAAGGATAGCGAATGACACAGCAAAAGACAATAAGATACATACAATTACATACAAACTTAATAGCAGTGTTATAACAGCACAAACCATGTTATAATTATGAGAGACCTGATCAAAGAATATTAGATAGACCTCACAAGGAGGTATGGCAAAACCACAGTATTACAATTACATGAGGGCCATAAGAATGGAATATTTAAAAACAGACAACAATTCAATTAATGGTAGACACCAGAGCCCTAATGTCTAAACCGGTCAGATGTAGTGCAAGGGGATACAATTAAATTAGTAGTTCGGGAGCATTGAGACCTGTCTACTGATCTCCTCAAATTCGTTAAGGCCTCGGATTACTGTATTAAGAGAGTGTATCCATTTACACTCGCGTTTATTGAGTGTTATACTGAAATCTCCCCCTCTGGGGTTGGGGCTAACCTTTTCTATGACCCACCATTGAAGACTGTTGGCCGCATGGTCAAATAGTGTGAAATGCTCCACTAGGGGGGCACCCTGTACTTTACAGCGAATACGGCTACAGTGTTGTAGTATACGGCACTTGACTTTTTGTATTGTTTGCCCAACATAGATGAACCCGCAAGGGCATTGGATAGCATAAATCACCCCGCTCGTATTACAATTACTGTGTTCCTTTAAGCTGTACGTGCACCCATTGTATGTGAAATCAGTCATTTCTTTGGACATAGAGCAGGCCTTACAAGTACCACCCTTATGATGACCATGGATGGGTGGGAGGCCCCATAGAGTTGTCTGTGCATCGATCCTGGGAGTGTCTAACATGGATTTAACCACATTGTCCCTAATATTTTTGGCTTTTTTGAAAGCATGTAGGGGGAGTGGTATGTTTTTTAACTCATCGGAAACCAGATGCCAATGTTTGTTGATTACCTTCTTAATGGCGTTACTCTTGGTATTAAAGGTAGTGACACAAACCAGGCGTTCGTCGTTATTCTCCATTCTGACCTTTGGGCTCAGCAGAAGGTCCCTAGGGTTGTGCCATGCCCGTTTGCGTGCCTTTTTAAGTAATCTGACAGGATAACCTCGTTCACTTAGTCTAGCAAGGAGACCCGCCGACTCCTCAAAGAAGTCCTCTTTCTTAGAGCAGTTTCTCCTAAGTCTAAGGAACTGGCCAAAAGGCAGATTGTCTCGCAAATTACGTGGGTGGTGACTTGTGTATCTCAACAGAGTGTTTCGTTCACTGGTTTTTCTATATAGACCAGTGTGCAATTTATCTGATTGAGCATTTATGGTAATGTCCAAGAAATGGATAGTCGCCCTGCTGAAGTCAAGGGTAAACTGAATGTCGGGGGAGCAGGTGTTAAGCCAATGATGAAAAGCAATCAGTTGTGCCTCATCCCCTTTCCAAAACATAAGGACGTCGTCTATATAACGACGCCACAACATGATGCAATCTCTGTGTGGGTTATATTCATTAAGAACATAGCATCGTTCATATTCATGCATGTATATGATTGCTAGATTCGGAGCGAAGCTAGCGCCCATAGCCACGCCTTTTGTTTGCAGGTAGTAGTCCCCCTGGAATGTAAAAAAGTTACGTGTCATGGCAATTCTTAGAAGCTCAATAATGAATTCAGTAGGAACCCTGTGTGGTGTTGTGCGGTTGTTCAGTACTGACTCAATACATGTAAGGGCGGTGTCCTGTGGGATATTCGTGTACAATGATGTTATATCCATTGTAACCAAGATGTTAGTCGTGGGGTCATGATGACGCCCATCAACTAGCTGAATTGTTTGCATCGTGTCTCTTAAATATGTGGATGTGTCTTCAGCGATAGGTTTTAAGAACACGTCAACATATTTGCAAAGAGGCTCCAGGATGGAGCCACAACCAGAAATTATCGGTCTGCCAGGTGGACACTCCATCCGCTTATGTATTTTGGGGAGAGTGTAGATGGTTGGTGTGCGGGGGTGTTTGTTATTTAGGTAATCATACTCAGGTTTTTTGAGAATACCTAGCTCCAAAGCCTCTTGTGTGGTACGTCTGATTATGTTAGTGATTTCTAGGGTGGGGTCCCTCCTCAGTTTTTTATAGTTTCCTACCACAGACAATTGTGCGAGAATCTCTTTCTTGTAATCCTCCACATTTTGCACCACAATTGCACCCCCCTTGTCAGCTGGTTTTATGACTATTTTGGTGTTTGTTCTAAGGGAATCCAAACCTTCCCGTTCCGATTTGCTGATGTTGTACTTGACATATTGTCGATTCGACAATATTTTGTCCACATCCCTCAATACCACCTGTTCAAAAGCTATAAGTTTGTGGGATAGTAGATGGACGAGGTCAAGAGGCGATGGAATGACATCAAGAGAAAGACCAAGGAGAAACTCGCAGCCAACTAAAAGGCAGCAATGCAGACTGAAGGTGGGGGCCCAGCACCACAGTTCGTGCTGGTTGAAATGGAGGAGCTGGTGTCGCCAGTCATCAGTGTGGATACTGTGGCTGGAGTCGGGGGACCGGAAACTGCTCGACAGGACACAACACAACTGCAACAGGGTGAGTGACTACCAGGTACTGGGGGGACGGGTGGAGATGGCCACGATGGCACACATGCACAATCAAGCAGAGCACAGTGCATACCCTCAATGACTCTGAGTCATCTCCCAGATCTATAGACAGTCACAATGTACAATGCCATGCTGTCTGAATGTCAACATGTACCTTGTGGCTACATACATGTGAACACATTGCAATACACCATCTCCCCTTCACATTGCAGGGCCACCGTCAACACCCCCATGCAGAGCAGCCCCAGCCACTCTTCACTGATGACGAGGAGGACAACCCCAGCATTGATGCACATGCCCTCCTAGACATCATTGACATCATCCGCGACTCACCGCCAGGATCAGGGCTGACCAGCTGCATCGAGGAGACCCCACCCACCCCCAAAACCACCCAGCAGGAGGTACCCATGGCCCCAGCAGTCTCCCAAGACCCCCCGGAACAACACACGGCCTTCCAACGCCGTGTGCTGGAAGCCAAGAGGGAGACAGCTGAGCAGGTGCGGTGGGGTTCGACCACATGGCCACCAAACTGGACGCCATCCATGGGTGTCTAGGCTTGCTCCATGGTCTCCAACGAGCCCTGACTGACATCGCAGGAGTTCTGATGCAGAGAGAAGAACACCTGTCCACTCAGAGGGGCACCAGCGAAACCAGCCGTGAGCTGGCACACATGCGGAGGCTCATGGAGGACATGGTACGGATGGAGGCAGAAAGGATGGCAGCCACCGCTGTACCTCAGCAAAATGAAGCTGGGATCTACCATGCCCTACAGATCATCATCATGGCATTGCTGCCACAAGGTGTGGCACAGATGAATGCTGCTGCCCCACAGCATCCACATCTCTGCCCCCTGGTGTTCCATTGCCTCACAGTGTGGCAGACGTATCCACTCCGGCACCTGATGTGTCAGTGGCACACAGTGCCTCAGCCGGTACTGAAACACCCACAGGTGGGGCAGAGCACACATTTGGGATGAGGACATGGATGGGTTTGTGACCAGGAGGCACTAGCTTTCATTTCCGCCACCTGGCCTGTTACTGCTTGGCACATGGCCTCATGACCGTCCACTGACCCCCGATATACTCCAATGCACTCACCTTGGACAGCGACATGGACTGCCATATCCTGTTTGATGACCAATGACACGGCAACCAGACTGTGGACTGTACCCTCCCTTTTCCACAGTACTTGTCATCCCCAGATGGACTCTGGCTGGCCCTCCACGGGCCCATATTGTGTAGTGTGCTCGGCATTGCCCTGTACCGCTCCAGCTGCAGAACTGCACTGGATGTGCAATAATCATCCAGTGACGCACTGCTGTGTCATGTCTTTCATCATTCATGTATGAATGTGTGGATGAATGTCGGGACAGTGATTTCCCTTGCGTCAATGAAGCTCATCCTGTGGGATGCCAGTCAGAGGTTGCCACATTGCATATTGTGTACCGAGTCCCATGAACACTACAACAGGGACACACGCATCAGTCACTTTCATGTCCAGACATGGACTGAACCACACCCAGAGCCCACGAGTCATTTTTGCAGGCCCTGCGTTGGTCCAGCATATGGCAGGCCAGACCACTCCTCTTACGCTCTGAGGGGGGCCCTCATTGCTACGTGTCACAGGTGTACACGCTGGTGGTGTGCAGGTCACTGGTCTAGTTGTCCGCATGTCACAGCCACTCCATGAGGGCAGGTTTGCACGCACACCACACACATCCGGCACAGGCGTCACAGGCCATGTCACTCCGCCAACATAAAGGGCCGACAACGTCACATTTCCCTCTGATGGTGTTGGCTGGATGACGGACGCTCCACGGTTCTGAATCATAAACGTGATCATGTACGCAGACAATATGAAAAACTGTGATTGCTTAAAATGTTTTATTTTTAACCTCACTTAGTGTTTTTTAAATGTAGCGGTACAAACTTTTGCATGTCACTGTAAATCGCAGTAGCTTTTAAAAATTGTGATTGTTTGAAAAATTGTGTTTTTAACCTTCACTTGGAATTTTAAAACATGCGTCAGTAACATACACGTTGAACTCTAAGGCAAAGCAACCAAGGTGAGCAGGTGCACTTCTGCCCATCTGCGCCCGTCAGTGCACCGGCCGCACACAGCACCAGCAACGCTGCCCAAAAACTTCATGATCCCGTTGAAGCAACCACAATCAGGTACACGAGTGAGCAAATACTCGCAATCGGTAAGCGGAGGGACTCGTACAGGCAGGGATAGAAGAGAGAGACTCCCCAGCACATCTTGTGTCAGATAAAATCAGGTGTGGCCTTATCAACGTAAGGTCCCTAGTAAAGCATCATCGGGAGATCTACATGCTGCTAGAAGACTTGGACGCCCTATTCCTGTCTGAAACATGGACTCGACCTGATGGGGAAGTCGAACTAGGGCTAGCATTCCCACCTGGTTGTAAATCCTTTCATAAACCCAGGCTAAATGGGAGAGGGGGAGGGGTGGGAGTGATACATAAGGAGACATGGAAATTCACCCCCTTAAACATCCATGAAGTAGAAGGCATCGAACAATTAGGCTTCTCCCTGAAAGACGCCAGAGAACAGTTACTCTCAGGCATAGTGTGTTATAGACCACCAGGAGTCTCTGGTACACATTATCAAGCGCTAATCGACACTATTTATAACCTGTCACTCACTCACTCCAGAATGATCATTTTGGGAGATTTTAATCTGTGGGAAAACGGGAACCTGGATTCTGCCCTGAAAGAACTGCTGCAAGCATGCGAAACCATAAACCTTCCACAACTGGTACAACAACCAACCCACATAGGAGGCCATATCTTGGATCTACTATTTGCAAACATCACAGAGGCATCGGTGGAGAAAATCCTGCCTATGTGTTGGACGGACCACTCCCTAGTCCTCTTTAGACTACTACTTCATAAGGAAAAAAAACAATCTAGACAATCAAGAAAATATCATCAGGGTAGTGAATGGGCTTAGTTGCTAAAAGAAAAACAACTCTCTCTATGCCCTGGAGAAAATGCCTTTGACGATACAAAAATGGTCGAGGAAAATTATATATATTTACGTGGTCGGATTACTCATACTCTTGACCAGCAGGTACCATTGAAAAAATTGAAAAACAGGGATAAACTGTCAGCCCCTTAGTACAATGAGGAACTAAAAATACTAAGGAAGGAATTCAAACAGGCAGAGAGGAAATGGTGGAAACAGTATGAGGAAGAGGACAAAAGAGCCCTGAAAACGAAATTAAAATCCTATAAAATAGCAATAGCAAAGGCAAAAGCAGATTATTATGAGAAAATGATCTTGCAGACCACCGACAGAACAAAAACTGTCTTCAACTTAGTAAAATAGCTATCTAAACCTGATAGTAAACAGAATAACATTATAGCTACTCAACAGCTCTGCGATAGCCTCGCAACTTTTTTTGAAGAAATAAATCAATAAAATTATTGGTGGCCTAGAACTAGAAAAAAACGCTCAGAGGGATACCATGAGTAATGTACCGGAGGTTGCTAAAGGTAATAAACAGGTTGAGGGTGAAATCAAAGGGGAACAGATTACCTTAAAACAGTTTCAGATCCCCACACATGAAGAGTTTAATAACATAGCTCTCAGCATCTCTTCTGCATCTCCACTAGACCCCCTCCCACATCGGTTATGGAAGGAGTTCAATGCAGAACTATTTCCATTACTCTATCAACTCTGCGGCCAGTCACTGGGCAGCGGCTCAGTCCCAAGCTGTTGGAAAATAGCGATGGTGACCCCATTATTTAAAAAATCGACACTTGATCCTTTTTGCCCAGCAAACTACATACCTATCTCCCTCTTGCCATACCCAGTAAAGATTGTAGAACGGCTGGTTAGCAAAATGCTAAGTTTCTAGAGGAAAATGTACTATTAGATGAAATCCAATTTGGATTTCGGCCGTCACACGGCACAGAAACAGCCTTGTTAACTGTCCTGGACGAGTTGAGAATACGCGCTGACACTAGCCATGAGGTTCTATTAGTACTATTGGACATGTCAGCCGCGTTCATCGGATATTACATAACAGGCTTGAGGAATGCGGAATCACAGGCATGGCTCTTAACTGGTTCCAGGCCTATCTACAGGATAGACAGCAAGCAGTGACTATTCCTCCTTTTGAATCCAAATATATACCCATCAGATATGGAGTAACACAGGGCTCTGCAATCAGCCCAATTTTATTCAACATATACTTACACCCACTGATCTCTCTAATAAAATCATTTAAAATCAAGGTAGTGAACTATACTGATGATACTCAGCTTGTCTTCTCCTTAGAAGGATCCAACTTAATATCCTTAGAAAGTTTCCATGACTGTATGGATAAAACATGGAAATGGCTGAAGAACAACTCACTATAATTTAATGGGGAGAAAACTGAAATACTACACTACTCAGCGAATAAAATTCTGCTTCCCCTCCCTGAGAATTTCTGGCCTACCCCTGCTAACAATCAACTGGCCTCATTTAATACAGTGCGCAACCTGGGGGTGCTATTCAATAGCAATCTACAAGTGGACTCACAGGTGAACAGAACTGTCAGTACCTGTATGGGTCTTAGAAGAGCCCCACGTAAAATCCTCCCACTGCTGCCACCTTCTACAAGAGCACAGGTGCTTAGAAGTGTAATACTGAGTAGACTAGACTCCTGCAACGCCTTGCTATTGGAGGGACCAGCTACCCTGATTAAAGAGTTGCAGAGAGTTCAGACGATTGCAGCCAAACTAGCCCTCAAAAGACAGTTTAGGTCCTCCACATTCTCAGCCTTGAAAGATCTGCACTGGCTGCCAATCAAGCAAACGATACACTTTAAATCACTGTGCATCATCCATAAAGCTGTCAATAAAATGGGACCTAAGCCACTGCAAGAAAAATTCCTCTGGTATGCCCCAGCTAGAAACCTTCGCTCTAAATCAGCAAAACTAGTCTGCACAGCTAGCTTCAAGAAAACCCGAATGGGTGGTAGGTCATTTAGCTCTGCAGCCTCACGCCTATGGAATAGCTTACCGTTTGATCTTAGACAAACAGAGAATCTACTAAACTTCAGATAGAAGTTAAAAACCTGGCTATTCCCTAGGGCTTAGTCTAACCATGCTGCAGCTATGACCATCTGGCTTATGACAATGTACCACACATAGCGTCTACTGAGTAATCTGAAGCGCCAGGATACCTGTGGTGTGACAGAGCGCTATAGAAGTCTCACATACAATACAATACAATACAATACAATACAATAAAGGCCACATGAGTTGTTGCGCACAGGGTTAGTGGCACCCGAGGCCTTGCGGCCGGCATGGGCCTACCACCATGTCGCGCTGACTGGCGTTGCACAGGGTTAGTGGCACCTGAGGCCTTCTGGCCTGCATGGGCCTACCACCACGTGGCACTGACTGACGTTGAGCAGGGTTAGTGGCACCCGGAGCATTGCGCCGGCACAGGCACCCCGCCACGGGATGGTGACTTTGGGTGCACTGAGTCAGTGGCACCTTAAGCTGCTGAGTGGGTACGCAGCCTGCGATGATGCTCCGTCCCAGCGGTCCAGACAGCTCAGGTTTTGTGTGCCCTGCTGGACTGCGGTGTAGGCCAGAGCCAGCGGGCAGCGTGGGCCTACCGCCACGTGACGTGGCTTCCGGGTTCCCAGAGTTAGTGGGACCCATTGGGCTGAGTGGGTGTGCAGCCTGTGACGAGGTCGGGTGCACTGGTATGTCCTATGCCATGGAGACCCAGCACCAAACGTGAGAACTGGTGGCCTGCGGAGCGGGGCTGCATGGTGTTGAGGGTGCCATGTCCGGGGGCCCGGGCTTGTGGCTTGCAGCGGCACGTGGTGGGACCTCCTGTCTACGAGCCGGTGGTGGAAGGTGAGCAGTGAGACCTGGGTATGCATCGGCGGGCATGCTTCGATGGGCAGCGGGAGGGGCTGGGGTGCCTCTGCCTGGGTGTGCATGGGCGGGCAGGTGATTTTGTCTTGTGCAATAGTGTCTACTGTGCGAATCGTGTATCTGGACTCTGTTTCAGATGACTGGTCTGTCTCAGATGTGTGACCTGGTGTACTGATATTCATACCGGCAAGTTGTTGGAGACACACTGGTGGCAACAGGTGAGCAGTGTGGCCTGGGTGCGCAGGGGCGGCACTCTCTCTCTCTCCCCCTCTCTTCTTCTCTCTCTCTCCCCCTCTTCTTCTCTCTCTCTCCCCCTCTTCTTCTCTCTCTCTCTCTCTCTCTCTCTCTCAATCTCTCTCTCTCCCGCTCTCTTCTTTTCTCTCTCTCTCTCTCCCCCTCTCTTCTTCTCCCTCTCCCCCTCTCTTCTTATCTCTCTCGCTCCCTCTCTTCCTTTCTCTCTCCTTCGCTCTCTCTGACCTTTGATGTGCGCAGGACACACCTTCTCATCATGATTTTTGTCTTGCAGGCTGTGACCTACGGATAGTCCCGCGGGGAGCCATCATGTGTCTTCATTTCATTTCAGTGTTCATGTTAATAAAGTTTCATTTGTTGCTTCGAAAGTGAATGTGTGATGCTCATTTTTGTGACGACACATGCATGTCACCGGTTGTGATTGTGCGACATCAAGCGGAATTATTTTGGACGTGTTTAGGTGTAGCTGATGTGGCATACCTTTTATCGGGAGTGCTGGGGAGGGGGGGTCCTGGGGGTGGTGGCGGCGGGTGTTGTTGCCCTTTCAGGCCTCCGGGCTGCATGTTCAGTTGCCCAGGTGCATCTGTTGCCCTTCCAATGTGGCTGTGGGCTGTGCTACCTTTTGTGGTGCAGGCTGTGGTCCGACTTTACACCAGGTCGGAGCAGGTGTTATTTTCCTGCTGCTAACGCTACTTATCACCTGTTTTGTGTTCTTATCGCAGTTCTGCCTGGTCGTTGTGAATGTTGTGGAGTGGTGTTGTCGCGGCTTTTGGCACGGTAACGCCTACTCTGCATCTCATTAGCGATAGTTGCGGGGGTCATCTGTGGCGATGTTTTTTGCTGCTGCTATCGCGGGTAAACTGGTCAGGTGGGCTGTTTGCACCTGTTTGTGAATGGGAAGGTACATTTATCACGACATTGGCTGCGCTAAAGTGCCGTTAAATCGGAGATAGATCCTTGTGAATATCCCCTAAGTTGTTTGTCATTCAACTTAACGGGAAAGTGGACCGAAGATGAAAAATACAGAGCGCTGCACCTTTTAAAGACATATCTGTGATTTAGGGATGAAAATCGATAAATCGATGGGTGGCTAACTGAATTCATCTAAACGCTGGTATATATTCTGGGCCTCACTCCAATCTATCATATTTCTGCTCACTGTACCACTCCTAACAGGGGTTAAGAACACGCACATCAGTTTCATTGCCCCAAAAGGGATGGTACAGCACGAGCTGCGTAGACACATCCCTTCTGAATGAGGCAGGAGCCGCCCTTGATATGCTGCAGCCCTTTGGGGCTTCGTGATTTAGTTGCAGCTTCAGTTTTATGGCAGTATAGTGTGCTACAGAACCCACAATTTGTGGGGGAAATGTTTGAATTAATCTCATTTACTGGAAATGTTAGTGGTAGATTTGAACACCGAAGATGTGTTTTTGTTGTGAGTGGGTAAATTGTTATAAGTTAAAGATTTTGCTCTACACTATAGCACCAAGGGGCATATCAACAACAACCGGCGATAATTTTCTCTAAGTGCACTTAGCGCTAGGATGATTATCGCCGGCTAGCGTGAATTTTTATCACTGAGATAGCGTGCTATTAGCAACGCTTATCTCAATAGCGATAAAAATCCTCACGCTAACAGGCTAACGTGAGATTATCGCTGGAAACCCAGCGATAATCTCACGTTACCTTGTTGATAGGGACAGGCAAACTTAGCCATGATTTCCTCCTTCCATAGGATATCATGGCTGAGTCAGAAAAATACCAGACATAAAAAAGCAGTGTTAACCGCGGTTAGCGCTGCTTTTTTTGTCTCTAACAGGGTTAGCGACATTCTTGATAATAGGAGAAATGTCGCTTAGTGACATTTCTCCTATTATTTTACTCTGGAACGCCCCCTTTGCATCTCATTAGAGATGCAATGGGAAGCGTAGAGTAAAAGGGTGCTAACATGCAAATTTGCATGTTAGCACCCTGTTGTTGATAGGGCGCTAGTTTTATCTCTCCTTTTTTGGCTTTTAAAGCCAAAAAAGCAGAGATAAAGCCCTTGTTGATATGCCCACAAGTATGATATTGTCATCAAAAAGCAAAACTCTCAACAACAGTCTGTTTAAGCATGAGATCCAAACAAGGAGGTCAATTCACCGAAATTACAAGGGTAGTGGAAGTGACAGCACACGTCCTTTGACCTTCCTTTTCACTCACACACGTTTACACATACACACACATTCACACTCTCACCCGCAAGCACACTCACAACCTACATTTAAAAACATTGTTTTTAGTTACATCAGCTGCAGGCAAGGTCATATTCCAGCTAACGAATAGTAATAAAAAACATTTTATTACACTATTAGTGAATGATGCACTATTATTCACTATTAGTGCAATACATTGTCAGAAAATAAGCAAAGTGGAGCCACAACGGAAGTCCGTAAAGACGAGCTGCTGCTGTGTTCCAGGCACTCGTTTTGCCCCCTCTGAGACCAGGTGTGGCTAAAGCAGGGCCAGGGGTCGCCAGGGCAAGCCACTGGTCGCAGCTGCCACCCCTGATGACCCCTAAATGACGTCCATGGATCCAAGCATCTGGATTCGCTCAGCCAGGCAATCTCATACAAGTATTCTGTTAAAGTTGACATGGGTCATGGGATCTGACCGAAAGTGCAGAGCTACTGGTGAATCGCGTTGTTACACTGCATCGCAGTGATTTTCAGCTAGAATGGCGACCCCCTCCCTCTGATGCCACTTTAAAGAGAAAATTCCGTACCTTTTATGTCTGTTGCTTCTGGACATTACTCCTTTGTTAAGTGATCATAATGTGTGGGCCAAACCCTTTTAACAGCAGGATATAGAATTATTGTTAGAAAATGTAGACAGCGACTGATGTTCACACAGTGCGGCAGGCAATGTGATGGGGTGAAACCATAGCAACAAACACATCTTGATCTCAATTTTAGCAGCTATGAAGTTTTCCAACAAGGTGAACTAGTCACTTCATAATTCACGTTTTAAGACCTGTAGACCAATGACCAACTCTCGTATCATCCATTCAAGGTTTGAAATATGTGTGGAAATGACTTAAAAAGTGTATGAACTCGAATAAGGCACTTAAACGGTGTGGGTGAGCTGGTGTGTCTGAGAGCTGTAGCTTGAAATCGCCTCTTCTACTTCTATCTCTTTCCTCTCCCAATCCATGACAAAGTCATCCATTTAATTTAAAAAAACTCACACAATCCATCCTATTATCTGTGCATTCCATAACTCACAAATCCACTCACTAGTCATCTGCTCGCTTACTCAATCACTCAACCACCCCGCAACTCCCTTACTCTCACATGACCAACCATTCAGGCACAAGCTCACTAACTTATCTATCCACCAGCTCCTCACTCATAACTCGCTACTCTTTTACTCACATACCAACCCACTCATCCACCCACTCACTCTCAAATCATTTAATTTGCATAACCACCCATTCATTCAAACTTCTATTCACCCATTTATATATCCACTCATTCCTATGCCCATACACTTACCAATTGGTCCATCTGCCTTTCTATCCATCCATCCATTCATCCATCAATCCATCTATTCATCCATCCATCCATGCTGCTCTTTTAGATCATGATATCTCAAAACTGAACCATGTATCGATCTGTTTCGTTTCCATATTTTACAGGATCTCATGGAGATGTAGGTGCCAAGTCTAGTTGTAGTAGACGGACTTGGATTGACAGCTGAACACTCCTCTTTGTGTGTTTCACGGAAATGACAGCAGATGTTCTCCTTATGGGTGAGTTGAGAGTGCTGTCTGTTGCACCTGACCTCACTTGATTCCTCAGTGTCTCTGATATAGGTCAGGCAGTTGAATGTGCATCTACAGATACTTGACAGTGTGAGCCCAGTCAAGCCCAACCTAAGAGGAAGGTAGCTCAGCCACTTACCCTATGGTGTCCATAGAAGGAGCCCTAGAAAACACCTTTCTCCCAGCTTTAAGGAGAAACAATCATGAACTAATTAAATGTGTGTTAATTTCACTGCAAAAATGATGACAGTAAGGTGGTCACATTTCTGATTATTAGCTTGCCCACTCTGAAATGGTGAATTAATCCCTTCCCTCTAGCTGATTCTTAAGGGTGCAGCCATTTTTCCTTACACATTATCTCATGGGAGAGATGACAAACTGATCCACTACAAATAATTTCTGAACCTAGGCATTCATGTCGGGGAGAGCGTGACTTGAGACCGATTGAATGAGCAATGGCATCGGCATGCTTTTGGGCCTGGGCTGCCTTCCGGTGCCATCCTTTTATTAAATTGCCTCCCCCGACCCCTAGACTAAGACAGAGGGGATGCTGCCATCACCCCTCTGCGGCTTGCATTCATTTGGTGAGTGCTGTGAGCACTGTGGGCTGCTGCGGGAGATCTGCCAGTGCTGGGCATAGTCTCTATTGTGTGGCTGAGCAAGATGGTGGCACCCACAGTGGAGCAGTGAGGAGCTGACTGTGTGCTCTTGATTATGGCACTTTCTATGGCCTTGCATTGACCTTTGTGGATGTTTGACCCTGTGACTAACTGGCGACCACCGGAGTTGGGACCACTGTGTGGATGAGATGCCGTCCGCTGTGAAGGTTGAAGGCGGTGTGGTATCAGCCTGGAATAGGGCCTTGCAGAAGAGCAGAGGCCTACTGACCTCAGCAAACACCCCCCGGTGCCTTGGGCTCAGCAAACCACATGAGTGGGAGGAGACGAAGGGCCCGGCAGTGCCAGCCTAGACCCCCTGAGAGTGCGGGATTGGCCCAGAACCTGGCCACACAGAATAGAGGACGCCTACTGACCTGAGCAAGCGCCCTCGGTGCCTGGGGCTTAGCAAACCGTGGTGACTGGGGAGGATACTAAGGGCCCGGCATCACCCGCCTAGACTCCCCCTGTGTGTGCCTAGAAGCAGAGGACCACTTCAAAGAGTGCCTAATGGACAAGTGGTTGAGCTTCTTCACCGATCTCTCTTGATGAGAGCCTAGGGTTGACTATCCTCCCTGCTTTCTGGAGACTTGGGTCAGACCCTAGCGGGCACTCTGACGGGACCTGCCCTGGATTGCGCTGTAGGGTATTGCTTGACATGAGGCAGCCGGATTTATCTACCCCCAGACCAACTGTATGAGGGGGGAAATTGAAGGGGCACTGAAGACCTCACTGATCTACGGGAACAGCTTTGTGAGACTGCCGAGGAATACCAGGGCCCTTCTGAACATATTGAGGGTCGGTGGATTGTCGAACTGGGTGTTTTAGCAGACAAAGTGGCCTATGGATCAATAGCGATTGGTAGGCACTCTAGATCAGTGGTTCCCAAACTTTTTCAACCCGCAACTCCCTGGACCCGTTTGCCATTGCCCATGGCTCCCCACTTTTTTTGGAGGGTGGGGGAGGGGTGATGTAAGTTCGGAATCAGGAGTACTTGCATATTTTTTCCTGAAAATAATTGAGATGAAGCTGATGAAGGTATTATAAACATATACGCAGGATGTTTTGTATTACTAAGGCGGTGCCTCTAATAAAATATTCCTGGTTAAACTTCTTTGCCGATGCCTTTTTTAGAGTGCCCTCTCAAACTTTTTTATCCAACATACAGTGCTAGATAGCAGCACCCCCATGCATGTAGGCCACATTGCCAAAGTGTTTCTGTGCTTGAAGAATATTTGCATGCACTTCCATTTCTACTCATGTCATACGTGCCAACCTGACTCAGCAGGGTGAGTCACAATTTTTTAAACCACATACAGCTTTATTTTTGCTGTCTCCTCCCTAAAAAAGGCTCCAAATCACTGCAAGTAAAATAAATTCCTCAGATTTTTTTAAACCTCCCTCTTTCTTGCTTCCAAATGTTGGCATTATGTTCTATATAGTGTTTTACTTCCCTGTGCTCAAGGAGAGAGCCGGCTAGTCTGGAAATGTGTGTGTACTGGCAGAAATGTGTACTAGAAGTACCTATGGTTCAAGTACAAATGTCAATACTTAATACTTAGGGGTCTATTTATCTGCCTGCATCGCATCGTGAAATGGGACTGCCCACCATATGTGCGGTGGTTCCGCATACACAATTAGGATGCGCCCGCCACACTGGCAGGCGCATCCTGCATTTGTTGCATTGTGGCCGCCGCAATACAAAAAAGGAATTTGTGCATTTGCATGCACAACGTGGCAGGCACCGTACGTTGTCTGCCACGTAGTGCATGCAAATGCAGGGGGGGTACCATAGGCACCCCCATGTGCCCCCCCCACTCCCCCACCATCCTGGGGGCCTGCAACGGACCCCCAACTGAGAAAACCGCATGCCTTTCAGTGGCGGCAACGCCGCCACGGAAAGGCTGCTTCCCGCAGACATTGTAATATGGATGGCGGTGTCTAGCAGACACCGCCACCATATTCAACCCTTTTCCGCCTGGTCGACTCTTCGACCGGGTGGAAAAGTGGCGGACGGTCTTCCCGTTCTCCGCGGTACCCCCGCCATCATAATATGGCGGGGGAAATGGGAGGCGGGCAGGGGATAATGTCGGGCGGGTCGCCACCGTCATGCGGGCGGTGGTGATCCGCCCGACATTGTAATAGACCACTTAGTGTGTTTAATAGACAGGGCTACTGTACTTTTGGTGTAAAATGCATTTGGAAAAAAACAAAACTATTAACTAGTCTAAGAAAATAAATAAGGCATCTTCCACTTACTTTGGAAGTTTTGGAACATGGGTATCCAGTGAAAAAAGGAGGTCATCTCCCTTGACATGCCATCAATTAAGCACTACGTATACAGCTTATGTCACTTACAAATCATCTACTTCATACGTGTAAGTCTAATTAGTTTAACTGAACCCAATAGTCCCTTCAACATTAAATACATTAAAGTGCTTGGTGCGCGGCTCCACTGGCTAGGTTTGACGGCTCCCCAGGAAGGCACGGCGCACAGTTTGGGAACCACTGCTCTAGATGGAAAGGCACGGAGGGAGGTACCCATCCTCCCTCTCACCTGCACAGCAATATGGAGGAGGGTTGTAACCATCCTCCCTCTCACCCGTACAGCGGTATGGAGGAGGGTTCTTCCAGTGATGCTCAGGAGCCCCCTGTCCCTACTGTCACTACTCCAAACTCATTACAAATGGCAATCAGTGAAGCATTGGAGTGCAAATTGGATACAGTGATGACTGACCTGGGTATCCTGCAAGATGATTAAGTGCAAATTAGCAGACCGTGTAACAACCATTGAGCACAATGTAGCCAACCTGCAGCCCACAGTGGAGAGGCCTCACAGCTCAAATGATCTAAGTCATAGAGAGACTACATATCCTGAAACATAGGGCAGAGAATGTGGAAGGTAAAGCATGCAGAAATAATATCCAAATAGTAGGCCTACTGGAACAAATTGAGGGGTTAGAAATGATCTTTTTAGAGAAGTGGATTAAAGACGACATAGCTGCTGATGTTCTTTCCCTCTTCTTTGTGTTGGAAAGGGCCCTTAGGGTCCAGGCGTGACCTCCCCCACCATGTGCCCCCCCCACACTTAATTGTGACCAGACCACTACATTTCCATGAAAGCAACTGCATACTACACAAAGCACAACATAAAGGAGACCTCCTACTTGAAAATCACAAAGTAATGGTGTTTACGGACTTTATATTCATATATTTTATTTATTCACATATTCATATATATTTACATATAACATCCTACATGGGTCCCAATCAGGCTTTATAGCCGGTTACTCCACAGAGTCTAGTCTCTTAGGAGTTACTGAAACAATACGCCTGCTTCTGGATAAAGGGGAAACGGTGGCACTCATCCTATTAGACCTGAGTGCCGCCTTTGACACGGTATCTCATCCTACCCTTCTAAAACCACTCCAGTCCCTGGGAATTGTTGGCTCACCTTTGGATTGGATTAAAAACTTCTTCACCGACAGGACTTTTGAGGTCTTCTCTTCATCGGCTTGTTCCAAGACCTATGCATCTCCTCATGGAGTGCCACAGGGATCGATACTTAGTCCTATGTTATTCAATCTTTACGTCAGCCCTTTAGCTACCATCACAGAAGAGGCTGGGTTGTCAATCTTCTCTTATGCTGATGATACCCACCTTCTCTTTTCACTATCCGCCAATGACAAATCCAGTGTTTCATCCCTACAGGTAGGGCTGTATAAAATCGCCAACTGAACGCACACTAACGGGTTAAAGTTAAATGGAGGAAAGACAGAGGTCTTGATCATGGGGAAGGATAAAGATCTCTGGGGCCCGCATCACTGCCGTCTGAAATGGGTGAACTTCCTAAACCGGTACAAACTGTACGTAATTTGGGCATAGTGATTGACGATCAGCTGACTATGAAACAGCAAGTAGCTAAGACCACTTCTATTTGCTTCACTATTCTCAAATGGCTCCGTAAGATATTATGGATGCTGCCTGAATCTACTCAAAGAACAGTCATCCAGGCCCTAATCATGTCGAGGCTTGATTATGGCAACGTCCTTTATCTAGGAGCAAATAGGGAGTTAGTATGCAAGCTGCAGGTGGTGCAGAATTCTGCAGCCAGGCTACTTTGTCATGTACCGAAAACATCCTCCATCACAGGCACTTTACGTGATCTCCATTGGCTCAGGATTGAGCAATAGACGAAATTTAAGGCCTTATGCTGTATACATAAGATTAAGCTAGGTACAGCACCCCATTACCTATGCTCCCTAGCCCAGACATATCTTCCGACCCGTCTACTTCGCTCCTCATCCCAAGCTAACTTCATAGTTCCTAGATCAAACTTTCACTTATGGGCGGATCTGGCCCCAATGTTGTGGAACTCACTACCTTCCCTATTTCACCACGAAGTTAGCCACAAAAGCTTCTGAAAAGGCCTGAAGACCTGGCTATTCAACCAGTAAAAGCCGCCTGCTTTGTCTGCAATCTGTCCTGGGCGCCGGGAAGCCTCAGGGTAGCTGTGCGCCTTATAAATTTAATATAATAATAATAATAATAATAATATTAGCAGTCCAGAAACAGCGATCCTCCTTCCTGGCTGCCAAAGCAAGATTCAGTCAACTGAGGATCAAGTACGCTATGCTTGTCCCAGCTAAACTAAAGACAGTTATGGACACTGGCACCAAGTTCTTACGGGTGCACAGGACATTTGTACCTGGTTAGAAGCATGCCCTGGGAACAGGGAATCAGGCCCGGCTGCCCTGCAAGTGCCATGGTTATAGTACCTGTGTGGGGTAGAGGGAGCATGATACTTGCCCACGTTTTAGCGTAGGAGCCGGGAGGCACGCCTTGATTCCAGGACTTGTCCTATTCGGAGGCATCCACCACCACCCTCCTCTTTGGTTCTCTGTGTAAATCACACACTGCTAGTTAGTTATTGTTTTATGCTGTTTGGGTGGGGGCGAATGTTGCCTTTATGTACTGGGGAGTGGGAGAGTTTTATTGCTTGGGTCCGAAGTCCCTTCTACATGTGATGTGGAATAGATGCGTGGGTGTGGGAGGAGAGGTGAGGCAAGTATGAGCAGACCATGTGTCAGATGATGTTTTGTACCATAATTTCTTAAAGATGTCAGGAAATTACACTGGATGTAAAGTAATATAATAGAATTTTAGGGAGCTTAATAGTATGTCTAAAAGCTACAAGAATCAGGCGTACCTGAAGAAGAGGTGGTTCATAGTGACCTGCTGTAAGAAATACATCTAACAGGGACAAAAGGATTAGCATTACAAAAGTGTTGGCGGGGCTACTTAATCTACATCGCGTGCTCAGTTTTTGCCAGAGGGATCCTCATAAGGGTGAGGCAGGGGATACCATTTCAAGTGCTGGAAGAAAAGGTAGATCAAGGGGGACTGGTATGCAGTGCTTTGCAGATTAGAGGGCAAGGATATCATGATTGTCAACCTCTATGCACCCAATTCAGATCACTTTAAATATTTGGACGAGATTTCCCTTTTAACAGCTCCCCATATAACTGCCCCCATTATTATCCGTGGGGACTTCAATTGCATCGCCTATCCTACAATTGATCGATCACCCCGCTACTAACGGACTCTCCAGCAGTGAGGACTGAAAAGAAATTTTGCACTTAGAAGAAGCACTGTCGATTGGTGGGCAAATGGGGAGCGAGGCATCCCGGTGACCGAGACTACTCCTTTTATTCTTCATTACATGACCTACAGGTGCGACTTGACACCTTCCTCTGTACCCCAACAATCCATACACAGATCAAACATTCAGAATATTTTGCTTGAACACTGTCAGACTGCACCCTAATGCTTATTACTCTCATCTGGGCACCAACCGGAACCTGTATCCCTAGCTGGAGGTTTCAGTCTGAAAACCTGGAGCATCAGGCATTCTGGGATACAATAGGTAAGAAAGTACTTAACTACTTTACTGCAAAATGAGGACCACTGCATCTGTATTGATGGAGTGGGAAGCGTTTAAGACTGTAATAAGGGGGGGGGGGGGGTATGCATTCGGAGGTGTTTAATAATCCTTGTCCAGGGAAACCTGAGCACAGGAACTCACACTTAGGTCCCTAGAACGAGATAGATACACAGATTCCACATCAAACCAATCTCTCCTTGCTGAGAAAGAATAACTTGCAACTTTAATAGAAAAGCTGCACTATTTTGACTATAAGGAATACATGGTTAGGGCCCACACCTACAGGAATAAAACTGGGTCATTGCTGGCTTGGCTGGTGGCCCCACGTAACGCAGATCCCAAATATTGGAGTTGATGGATGGGTTGCGAATTCATGTCTATGACCAGCATAACATTGACACATTTTTTTAAAGTTATTACACCACATTGTACACACGCTGTCCACCCCAAGCCATGAACCTTTTCTTAGATCGCATGCCCTTACAGATTCTCATGACAGATGTGACTGAGGCATGAGGTGCAGACATATCGTTAGAAGAGGTGACAGCTGTGATCAAAAGTTATGTTGCTTACGCTGATCAACTGGCACCATGCCTAGTTTAGAGCTATCAGTGAGCAAAAATTGACCATGTCTTACTCCCTACTACGAAAGAGGCTTTGATAGTCCCTCCTTAAACCGCGACGCCCGCCACATGAAATGACACCTACAGGCCACAATTGATGCTAAACGTCGAATATAAAACACTAAGCCCCATGGGCAACACAATTACTGCTGCATTTGCATCGTCTAATACACCCATACCAAACTGGATGAGGAGGCAGTGGTCATGTCTGTGGACATCAAAAAGGCCTTTGATAGCTTTGACTGAGACTACCTATATGCAGTAATGCACAAAATAGGCCTGGGCAGCATTTTTATTATCAGGACCAGACCCCGGTATAAGGAACCCATGCTGTGAGTTAAAATGCTGGGTATAATATCGGACACCTGCAGAGTGGAGAGCAGCACAAGTACTTTGTCCCCACTGTTGTTTGTGATTGCGGTGGAGCCCCTGGCATGGAAGGCAAGACAAGGCATATATTACGAGGGTATAACACACCAAGATAATGTACACCACACATAACTCTATGCAGATGACATGCTGCTTTTTCACAATGATAATTGAGCTGACATCTCAGGGGCCACCCAGCTCCTTGAGGACTTTGGGTACATATCAGGCTTGCGAGTAAACTAGCAGAAAACAAAATAGTTTTTCCTATGTCTCATGCCTGAGGGCCACCCTACTGCTGAGGGAATTTAAATGGGAGCCCACTACCTGCTGCTATTTGGGGGTTCAGCTATACAGAACCGAACCAGACCTGCTAGAAGGCAACATGGGCACAGCACTTATGGCACTCCACAGCAGGGGGAAATTTTAGAAATCACTCCTACTGTCTGTAACAGGACAAGTAGCCTTATCTCAATTGTTATACTATTTCATAACCCTACCCATCATAGTCCTCAAAGGTACATTTCGAGAGATACACTTGTTACTTGTTGATCTAATCTGAAGCACATGGAGACACAGAGTGGAGCTTACGAATCTGCAGCGGCATGTGCAGGATGGTGGCTTAGTGGCCCATGACTTAGAGGTGTACTATCTGGTGGCTTCGTTGCATTGAGTAAATAGATGGTTCGCTACTAGAATGAGGAGTGATACACCAGAGGAACAGGATACCCCAATCCTCCAGTGGCTAATTCAACTTCTGTTGCAGCCCATACGCCTTAAGATGGAACTTAATAGCCTCTGGCCAGTTGCTAAGCTTTGCTGGATGCGTTATATACAGAAAGCAGAAGTAACTACCCACTTCTCCTTTTGCTTGCCCCTATGCTAGTTGGCTCGTTCCCTACGGAAGGATGCTACACATACACTGGGGAACTGGATGGCCCTAGGGGTGGAAACAGTTGTGGATCTGTACACTGCATGGAATATTGAGAATCTTTGAAGAATTACAAGACGTATATGACTTGCCAACAAGTCAGTTCCTCTTCTTTGAGACATTGGATGAAACCCTTAGGCAGAAATGGCGAACCGGACTGACTGAACCTAAAATATTAGAGGGATACCATGTTCTCTGCACTTCCTCTGGCAAACATAAGGCAAATCACGGGGCTATATGATGCATTTTGGGTAGACGCATACATCCTACTCCATAACCTTAGTGATGCATGGGTGATGTAAGTGGGCATTCCTATATCTATTTCAAATTGATCAACAAGCATTGGCCTAGCCAATAGGTCCTTGATGTTGTTGCACCAAGGATATTGTGCTGAATAACTAAACTAAAGGCGAGAACTATTTGCTATGCCAATGCTTGTTTAGATTTGGGACACACATAGTTTGCACCTGATTTGAAACTCAAATGTTTCTTTTGTTAGGCATGGGGAGATTAAGTGATTTGCCCAGAATCACAGGATGATCTGCGTCATTGCCGAGACTCGAACCCAGTTCCCCAGGTTGGAGGTCGACCGCCCTAGCCGTTAGGCAACTCCTTTGATGCAATACACATTTTTTCTTTGACAAATGAGAACTTCCATTGGTCTGTATGAACCACAAAGTATCTTTTCGGTGAAGTGATGTTGTAGAAAACCAGGTTCTTAAACCACAAGGGAAAAAGGCCTCAGTCTTGACATGAGATGAGGCTGATCTGCTACAAATACAAATTAAAAAAACTAGCACCCAGTCGAAAAATGGGTTTCTGTGAATAGTCCAGAGTTGACCCTTGCCAGCCAGGCACAAGCACAAAAACCTTTTCCCAATAAAACTGCATGTGGTAAATGAATAGCAATAACAACCCAACACAGCAGTTAAAAAACTAATCTTTGGACAATGCTGAACCGGCCGTAAGCATAACAGAGAAATACATAAGCTAAAATTAGATAATCAATTTAGGTAAAAGCGGGGAAATGTAATTTATAAAAAGATACCAAAATAATTAAAATAGGATGGAAGGATCTGGAATTCTACATATATTAAAATTTGACTATTGAAAACAACAGAAGAACAAAAATTCAATGATATCCAGCAGCTAGGGATTGAGGTATGGTGCAAATATAAGATGCATTAAAGAATAAGTGTTGGTGCATATCAGACCATTCACTAAACGTTAGTGTGACATGAGGCAAGTTTGATCACTCAAAAAGCATCTATGAGCGAGGTGGCACATCTGAAATGTCCACTACGGATTAATGAAAGATGGGCCAGTGATGAACAGGCACTAATAATTACTGAGCAATGTGGAAAATCAATACACCTGGCCTAAAAAACCGACATCATTTAAAAATGAATGCTCTACTTCTATTGTAAAGCGACAAAAGGCCCCACCCCAACATGAATCCATTATTATGTAAGTTTCCAATTTCAAAACTGAAAACGCCTGACCTATTGGCTTTGCCAATGCTTGTTTAAATGCTGTTTGTTTATTTTTGTGTGGGATAATATCAACGTCAGGGCCTGCCAGTTATTATTTGTTTTAAGGAGGTTTGGGGCGATATGACGGTGGCCGTTTCAGTCAAACCTTCAGCGGTGCGCAAGGCGGGGGGTTGTGTTGAGCAGACTGGCTCTGAATAATCCGGATTGCCCTTCAGGATGAGTCATCTCCCCCCTGACAAACAGCGAAGCTGAAGAGCTCCACTGTGGTATTTTGCAAACAGCTTGTTCCTCCCCTGTGCTCCTCCAGCCCGCACCCCACGCGCTCCCACCTCCTGCGGAGCCGGCGCATTCACAACGCATGATTTATTTAAACCCGCACGAGACAAGGCAGAAAGGATGACGGGGAGGACAGAGAAGAGGGACATTTGAAAGATGTGGTGAATGAGGAAATTGGGCAGAAGGAAAAGGGAACATGTTGAAAGATCTTTAGGAGGGGGCAGAAGGTAGAAAAACAGATGCAGTGGGAAGTAAGAACGAGAGAAGTGGGAGACCGAGACATTAATAAAAAAAAAACTACAGAGAGGGAAATTATTGCAAACAGGGGGGGTAAGGAATGACACAAAGAGACATTTAAGGTAAGATCTAAAGTAAAGAAAAAACAAAAAAAGGTTAGAGATAAATGGAAGTTAGATGCATATATGTATCAGCAAGGAGGAGAAAATGAAGACCCAGGTGTAAGAGGCACAGGAGAAAGGAAGAGAAGCAGAGGATGGAGAAGAGGCCAAGAGTTGACCGTGAAAGAGGGGCAAATAGGTATTAAAACATGAACTAAATGGAAAGCGAGCAACTGACTGAGGGTAGAAGTGTAAATGATGACTGAGGGTGGGAGACTAGGACAGAACACGTATTTGGAAAAACAAATGGCCCCTGTGCACGCTGCTGTTTCCAAACGCCCGAGCCGGCTAGAAACAAGCGCACATGAAAGTTAATTAAAACAAGCGTGAGGCACAAGCGCTTGTGCTGCCATGCACCTTGCGGGAGTGAGCAGCAGCGGCACGAGAGACATATGTTGTCAATTACCACACGCGCCGCTGCTCGCTCCCACAAGGTCAATGCTAGCACAAGCACAAGTGTGGGAAAAAGGAGCAGACCGATGGCTAAAGACCCTCCTAGGGCAGCGCATGCACGCTGCCTAGGCGAGACCTAAAAATTCTTGTTGGCATCCCCCGCATTTCTAGGAATGCTAGCTTTAAACTAATAATTTTCTATTATATTCATTGCGCATATCTCCCTCCAAATAGTTAATAAATACTACGCAAACACCAGTTCAAGGTGCCCCAAGTATGCAGTGATAGGGATTGATATGTGTCATATGGCATGAAGTTGCTTGCACCTCACAGAGTACTGAACGAATGTGGTTGCACTTATCAGCGATATTACAGACCAAAACCTACCCCTAAAACTTCCTGATCTCTCCTTAATACTGGCCAAACAACAAATCACGGTCAATTGGAAAAACTATGGGCCCGCGGGTCTCTAAGTGGAAAATAGAGTTGCTGCATGGGCGGATTGCGAGGATGCAAATCTATTTAGGAATGACAAATGAGGGACATACCCCTTGGATGTGGCCCGGGCCTGGATATGCCTTACTAGATGACCTTCATTCTGTGGATGCAAAGTCTGCATGTTTTTTTTTTAGTTTTATATAGCGCAAACTAGACCTGAGGATATCAGGTATCAGAGCACCTTACATGAGCACGAGTTTCGTTAAAGATGGACACATTAATTTTTGTTAGGCACGAGGAGATTAAGAGATTTGCCCAGAAACCCAGGATGTTAAGCGTCGATGCCGAGACTCAAACTCAGTTCCCCAGTTTCGAGGTCAACCGCTCTAGTCGTAAGGCTACATCCTCTCCATTTACCTTTACCCACCTCCTCTTACCCTCTGACTTGATGGTTCTGTCTACTTGCAAAGCAATCAACACCATGAACTTTCTTCCCTCGTTGCTTCCACTTAAAGCATGCAGATACCGGACCATGGTACATCATAGCAATACACCTACAATACCAACACACTCTCTAGACCAAACATTGGGGTGAGGGAATGTCTTCATAGTTGATTTGGCTTTGTAGCTTTGTTACTTGCAATGCCTATATTAATGGATCATTCACCACATACTTCTCTTCTTCACACCTGTATGAGGTACACACACAGGGTATGTGGGAAAGACATGACAGAGATGACTGATATATGGATTGCAGGACTTAGATTAATTATGAACATTGAGATGCTGTCTCGCTGTTAGTTTATGTAAGTTGAAAATTTCAATAAAAATGTGTTCTAAAAAATAGGCATTCATGTCACTGCAGCTGCATTCTCAAATGGAATCTGCATGCAAAAAGTTTTATGACAACTCCCAAGGTTCAAGGCAGACACTGAAAGACGCCAACCACAAAGAACTATGGGACACATAAGGGCTACTATGCTTCAACAATGGGGCTTGGGGTAATTTGACTCTGGTGTCTAGGGGTACAACCTATTATGACTCTACAAACTGGGCTAAGTACAACAGTCACCCAGCAGTACAATAGCTGATTATCCAACCCAGTGCTTTTCTTACTAAAATAAAAGTATGTCACTAAACACAAAAACTAGTGTTAGAAATTGGGGTCTCCAGTTTGCAGAGGTAGGTACCTTTGTCCAAATAGGGATCCTTGCTTCTAGTAAGGGTATGGGGGATACACACTTTAGATAACCCCTGCTCACCCCCTTAATAGCTTGGCACGAGCAGACAGGCTTATCCCAAAGGCAATGTGTAAAGTATTTGTACCAATACTCACAGTAACAGTGAAAACGCCACAAATGGACACCCCAGCAGTTTAGAAAAATAAAATATCTTTATCTAAACTACACAAGACCAAAATGACAAAACTCCATCATACAGATACTCAGTAAAATGTCTTTAAAAAGGATGTTGCAAAAATAAGCTTGTAGAAATCAAATAGCACCAACTGGGGCTATCACGACATCAGGACAGCACAAAATCAAAAGTACAGCGCTGCTCAAGAGGATCACTGCGTCGGGCGCGGAGTCACACAGACCCCCAAACAACAGCACCTTGGAAAATGAAGTTAGTGACATTGCACAGCGTCGAAGATGGCCAATGTCGGCTCCGGTGATAATGCGACTTCGACAAGTTTCACAAGTTACCCTCGGCAGTCATCAGCGCCGCGATAATCAGATGCAGGTGCTGGCCAAAACGGAGTCGATGCGAGCGCTGGCGTCGGTCATGGCCGATCACTGCCGGACGCGGCAGGCGTCGTAGGGCATCGGAGCTGCAGAGCAGGCCAGGCGCTGCTTCGTTCACTTCATGAGCAGCTCCCCGGGCCTCGGTGCAGGTCGCGGCGTCACAGCATCGGTATCGACAGCATCGACGGCGTCAGAAACAGATTTTCTTGCTTCTCTTGGGTTTCTTCCAGCTCCCAACAGTAGAAACAACCTCCAGGGGTCCAACTCAGTTACAAGCACCTCCTGGCAGGTCAGAACTCCCTGCTAGGAATTTAAGGGGAACTAGGGGTGAAGTCCTTTTGTTCCTGGTACTTCATAACAGGAGGTCAGCTCTTCCCTTGGAGACTTTCCTTAAGCAGGGAACACAGCACACAGCAAAGTCCTTCTTCAAGCAGGGGACACAGCCCAAAGCAAAGTCCTTCTCCTTTCTAAGGCAGAAACAGCAACTGCAGGCCAACTCCAGACACACAGCAAGGGCAGTACTTCTCCCCAGTTTCCTCAGCTCTTCTCCTCAGCAAAGGTTCCTCGTCATTCCAGCAATAGTCTAAAGTTCAGGGGTTTTAGGTCTAATACTTATACCCCAAAATGTCTTTGATCCCTTTGTGCAAGGGGCCCTGAGCCCAGTCCAAACCAGTTCTGGGGGCACTCTTCCAGTGCACAACAAAATACTTTGTCAGTGTGGGCCTTGTTTTCAGACGCCCCACAGGGGGGCAGAGCCAGCATTGTGGAATCAGGTACAGGTGCTACTCCTCCAACCACTCCAAATGCAGATCAGGCCTATTCAGCCTAGGGCTGACTCATCCAGACTCCTGGAGCCACTGCAACTTCCCAGCCCATGTCACTCCAATGCCAGACAGTCAATCCACAAACAGGCAGAGGCACACAGAAAGGTTGAACAAGAAAATAGTAACTTTCTAAAAGTGCTATTTTCAAACACAGAATTTAAAAACCATCCTTATTAAAATATGTGTTATTCAATTGTGAGTTCAGGTATACCAGACTCCAATTTTCTATCTTACTCCTACGGGAAGATCTGCTTGTAAAAGGTTACAGAGCATCACCCATTCTGTCCTATGGGCAAGATAGCCTTTCAATAGTGAAACACTAAATTGGCAGTATTTCACTATCAGGACATGTTACACACACCAGTACATGCCCTACCTTTCACATACACTGCACCCTGCCCAGCTGGGTACCTTGGCCTTACTACAGGGATGTCTTATGAGCAAGGAAAGGGAAGGGTAGGGCCTGGCAAGTGGGTGCACTTGCCAGGTCAACATGACAGTTAACAAACTGCACACAGGCACTGCGGTGGCAGGCCTGAGACCTCTTTTAGGGTTACTCATGTGGGTGGCACAATCAGTGCTGCAAGCCCACTAGTAGCATTTGATTTACCAGCCCTGGCACACTCAGTGCACTTTACTAGGGACCTACTGGTAAAACAAATATGCCAATCAGGGAGAACCAATAACAATATCAATTTACACAGGGAGCAATTTCACTTTGACACTGATCAGCAGTGACAAAGTGCCCAAAGCATCTAAGCAAGCAAAAACAAAATCCAGCACAGCATCAAAAACACAGGAGTTAGAGGCAAAAAGTCAGGAAAAACCACACCACGGATGCCAGGTCTATCACGTGTCCCCTCCAGCTGAAAAGTGGGAAAAACTACCCACCCTCTTGGGAGTTCTCATCACTAAGGTGGAAGAATCTAGAAACACCATCAGCATTGGCGTATTCTGTACCAGGGTGGTGATCCACCGTAAAGTCAATTCCCTGTATGGAGATGGACCACTTCAACAGTTTTGGGTTCTCACCCCTCATCTGCATCAACAATATGAGGGGACTGTGGCCTGTCTTAACCCGGAAGTGAGTCCCTAGCAAGTAGGGCCTTAGCTTCTTCAGTGCCACAGCACTTTCAATTGCCCTCCACCTCTGTTCCCTGGGAAGTAGCCTCCTACTTATGAATGCTAGAGGTTGGTCCAATCCCTCGTAGTTCAATTGAAAGAGTACTCCTCCCACACCATGCTCTAAAGCATCTGTCTGCATAACAAATTCTTTGGAGAAGTCAGGTGCCTTAAGCACGGGCGCCGTGCACATGGCAGACTTCAGGGCATCAAAAGTGGTCTGGCAGGCTTCAGTCCAGATCACCTTCCTAGGCTGCTTCCTTGAAGTCAGCTCTGTCAAGGGGGCAACAATAGTGCCATATCCCTTGAAAAACTGTCTGTAGTACCCAGTGGGACCTAAAAAGGCTCTCACCTTTGTATGGCTCTTGGGGGGCTCCCAAGCCAGTATGGTATCAATCTTCACCTGTAGGGTCGCCACTTGGTCGCTCCCTACCTGGTGTCCCAAGTACACCACAGATCCCCCGCCTATCTGGCACTTACTCACCTTGATAGTGAGGCCTGCCCTTTGCAGAGCCTTCAACACTTCGCAGAGGTGTTGCAAAGGTTCCTCCTAACTGGAGCTGAACACAGCAATGTCATCCAGGTAAGTGGCACTGAATTCCTCCAGCCCAGACAGTACCTGGTTCACCACAGTCTCTGGAAGGTGACAGGGGCGTTTTTCAAACCAAAGGACATAACACGGAACTGGTAGTGTCCCTCAGGTGTTGAAAACGCTGACCTCTCTTTGCCCCCCTCAGTTAAGGCAATCTGCCCATACCCAGATGTTAAATCAAACGTACTGAGGTACCAGGCAGTGCCTAACCAATCCACGTGCTCATCAGCTCTGGGGATGGGGTGTGCGTCACTCTTGGTGACCGCATCGAGCCCACGGTGGTCCACACAAAACCGGAGCTCTGGAGTGGCACCGGGTGCAGCTGCTTTTGGCACTAAGACCACTGGTCTAGCCCTGGGGCTGCTGGAGGGCTCTATCACCCCTAACACCAGCATCTTGGATACTTCTTCCTTGATGATGGCCCTGACTTTGTTAGCTATCCTGTAAAATGTCTGCTTCACAGGTAGACTGTCCACAGTGTCCACGTCATGGACGCACCAATTTGGTGACTCCTGGTGTCAAGGAGAACAGGGAGGCGAATTGTCCCAGCACCTGGAAACTGTCCCTCTTCTGTTCTGGGGTCAGGGTAGGAGATAGGTTTACCCCATCCACTGACCCATCTTGTTCCTTTGCTGACAGGAGGTCAGAAAGAGGCTCACTCTCCTCCTCCATTCCATCATCTGTAGCAAGGAGCATAGTTACGTTAGACCTCTCAAAGTGTGGTTCGAGGCGGTTCACGTGTAGGACCCTTAAAGGGTTCCTGGGAGTCTGCAAGTCAACCAGATAGGTTACCTCACTCTTGCGCTCCACCACCTCATATGGACCAGTCCACTTGTCTTGGAGTGCACAAGGCTCCACTGGTGCCATCACCCACACTTTCTGCACAGGTTGACATTCTACCAGAGTGGCATTCTGGTCGTACCATCTTTTTATTTCTTTCTGTCTAGTTTCCAGGTTCGCCTGAGCGAGCTTCCTGAAGCGTTGTCTGGTTTCTGAAGGCCAGCACATAGCTGAACACATCTTGTGGGGTCTTACCAGAAGTTCTCTCCCAACCCTCCTTCACCAGACTTAGAGGTCCTCTCACAGGGTGACCATACAGTAGTTCAAAGGGACTGAACCCTAAGGACTTCTGGGGTACCTCCCTGTAGGCAAACAGCAGGCATGGCAAAAAGACGTCGCACTTCCATCTCAAGGGTTCTGCAAGACCCTTGATCATGCCCTTCAAGGTTCGGTTGAATCTCTCATCCAACCCATTCCCTTGAGGATAGTAAGGAGTGGTGAACTTGTAAGTTACACCACACTCCTCCCACAAAGACGTCATGTACTTTGAAATGAAGTTTGTACGGCGGTCAGAGACCACCTCTCTGGGGAACCCCACACGGGAAAAGATCCCCATCAATGCATGGCCCATGACGGGGGCTGTGATTGTCCGGAGAGGGACAGCTTCTTGGTACCGGGTCGCATGGTCCACCAAAACCAAGATAAACGTGTTGCCTAAGGCTGTCTTGGGTTCCAGTGGCCCCATAATATCAATGCCCACCCGCTCGAAAGGGGTGCTCACCACAGGAAAGGGTTGGAGGGGAGCCTTACACTTCCCTCCACTCTTGCCACTTGCCTGGCAAGTCTGACAAGATCTGCAATGGGTACCAATGTTCCTTCTCATTTGGGGCCAGTAGAAGTGGGTGACAAGCCTTTGATAGATCTTATCGCACCCCAAATGTCCTGCTAGAGGAACGTCATGAGCCAGGCCCAGTAGGGAGGTCTGAAGCGCTCGGATACCACCATCACATGGGCTGCACCAGGTTCAGTGACCTTAGGCTCACTATGTAGCAAACCCTCTTCCCAGTAAATCAGATGTGATCCGGACTGATCACCTGCTGCCTGGTCTGCAGCCTGTTGCCGCAGACCAACAAGAGTAGGGCACTCCATCTGCGCCTTGCAGAATTCCTCCCTGGAGGTACCCCCTTCCTGCTGCCAATGGGTCAGCTCAGGCAGGTCTCCCAGTTTGGCCACTTGTTCCCCTGTAGGTTCCAGGGCATCCCTCTCAGGTTCTGCCTCCTCCTGGACAGTGGGAACTTCGGGGGCTGGTTTCACGCGACCCCTGACCTTCCTCTTCCTGGCAGGCACCTGGGCCACTGTTTCAGGCTCCAGGTCCTCTTGATTACCCCTACTGGCTGCCATTGACCGGGTGATCACACAGACCCACTCAGGCAGACCCAACATCTCCAAATGAGCATGGCGTTCCACCTCCCTCCAGGGGGAACTCTCCAGGTCATTTCCAAGCAGACAGTCTACAGGCATGGATGGACTAACAATGACCTTCAAGGAACCTAAGACCCCCTGTTAGAAATGGGGGTCTCTAGTTGGCAATGGCTGGCCACTGTCCAAGTAGGGACCCTTCTTCCTAAGTCAGAGTAAGCAGCCTACACCCTTTGACAACCCCTGCTCAACCCTGTGGTAACATAGCACGCGCAGCTGGGCTTAGTTCAGAGGCAGTGTGTGAAGCATTTATGACCATACACAATAATATAATGAGGAACACTACAAATGGACACCACTCAAGTAGTTATAAAAAATAGGTATATTTATATAGACTTAATCACAAGACCAATAACAGTTAAAAAATCCACAGTACTAGAAAAATAGGGTTACTTTATAAATGCTGCAAAAATAGTTCAAGGTGCACAAAATGATGTTCAGTTCAATGCAGTGGTCTCTGCGACCCTTTTACTCACAAGGTATCTGGATTCTGTAGCAAAGCAATAAAAAGGTCGCTAAGGAGCTGTAGCGATAAATTTCCTCACGCTAACCAGCGATGCGTTGAATCCTTTCCACAAGGGAGGATGATGCGCTGGGTTGCAGGCAGGAGAAAGCGACAAACTTCTTCACGCTAAGCCGGTGATGCGATAAAATCCTTGCCGCTAAGGGAGGATGATGCACCGAGCCTGTTGCGATGCGGGAAAATGGTGAACGCTCGGCGTCCGCGCTGCGATGAACTTGGTGGATGATTTTTGGTTAGCGAGCGCTTTGGGGCACGCTAACAATCAATGCAACAATCTTCGGGTCTTTAGCGAGCGTTTTCAGGCCCGCCGTCAGGCGATTCAATAACTTGGGTTTAGCGAGCGTTTTGGAACCCGCTGACAGGCTCTGTGATGATCTTCGGGATAGCGGGCGTTTTCAGGCCCGCAGACAGGTGATGCGACGTACTTGGGTTAGCGGGCGTTTTGGGGCCCGCTGACAGATGATGCGATAATCTTCGAGATTAGCGAGCGTTTTCAGGCCCGCCGACAGGTGATGCGACGATCTCCGGTAGCGAGCGCTCGGCGGCAGCAGAGCGACGATTTTCCTCACGCTTTCCAGCTGCAGCGGCTCGCTAATGGGGCTTAGCGACGATTTTCAGCACTCTTTTCTCAGCAGTAGAACTAGAGGCCCTGGAACTCACAGGAGCCTCACCTGCAGATAGAAATCCTCGCTGGGAGGAAACAGGAGGCTGGTGGTGGAGTCTGATGTGCCTGAGACTCCTGCAGGGGGCTAGCTCTCTTCTAGCCCTTGGGTGATTGCTGTAGCCAAAAATAAAAGTTCCTTCAAAGTCCTTTTCCTCTTCTTCCAAGTCCAGTAGTAACCACTGCAGGCCAGTCCAAGAAACAGCACACAAGCACAAGGACAGTCCTTCTCCTGCAGATTCCTGTAGTCACACAGACAGAGGTTCTTCTTGTTGTCCAGGAGCAATACAAATTGTAGGGGTTGGGGCCCAAATATTTATACCCCCAAAGTCTTTGTTCTTAGGAGTCACAAGTCTCTGAACCCAGCCAGAACCAGTTCTGCCCAGCCCTGGATCACTTTGTTTACCAGGCTGCATCCTTCCTTTCAAAAAGAGGGGGTCTGCCTTCAGACGCACAGTGGGAGGTGGAGCCAGCATTCCCCTTGCCAGGCACAGCCCTATTCACGTGCAGGAGCTACCCCTCCCCTCACTCCAAGGCAGATCTCTCTATTCCACCCAGGTCTGACTCAGCCTGCCTTGTCCCTCCAAAACCAGACAGCCAATACACATAATAGCAGAGCACACTGGAAGGCTTAGTCAAGAAAGTACCTATACTCTAAAAGTGGTAGTTTCAAACACAGAATATAAAAATAACCTTCACTAAAAGATGTATTTTAATATTCTGAGCTCAGGCATACTAAATTAGTTTTTCTACCATGTTCTGTGGGTCAGTTAGAACTATAGGATGTAATAGCCCAGACCTCCCATTCGGGCCTATGGAGAACAGATAGCCTTACAGTAGTGAAAAACGAAATTGCGTGTAATTCACTACTAGGACATGCTACACACATCAGAGCATGTCCTACCTTACACATACAATGCACCCTATCATAAGGGTGGCTTACAGGATGCCAAGGGAAGGTTCAGGGGCTGGGAAGTGGGTGCACTTCACAGCCAAGATGGCAGTTCTGGACTGCACGCAGACACTGCAGTGGCAGGTCTGAGACACACTTTACAAGCTGCTTCTGTGGGTGGCATAAACCAGTGCTGCAGGCCCACCAGCAGCATTTGGTTTACCAGCCCTGGGCACACACAGGCCACGCTACTAGGGACTAACAGGTAAACCAAATAAGCCAATCATGGATGTACCAATCCACATGTCATCTTTACAAAGGGAGCATTCGCGCTGTGGCACTGAATTGCAGTGGCACAGCACCCAGAGCATCTATACCAGCAAAAACAGAGGAGACACAGCGAAAAATGGAAGGGACACTCACGCCAATGGTGCCAGGTCTAATACCCCCCCACTCAAAAGGAACTACCGCCACCTTACATATGTACTCAGAGTTGCTGCTGCAACTACAGGGTGAAGTACATTGGGAATAACCTGCTCTTCAGACACCCATTGACACCTGACAGATGTCACATTGTGTCTCTCAGAGCCTCCACCCTCCTCCCATTGATGGTCACCCACTGCCTGTATTTCTTAGTGTTCTCAGGCAGATAGGATTCCTGGACCAGCTCTCTGTCTCCTAATGAGACAAGGATCATAACTGCTTGCTCTCCCATTCACTAGGAACCAATTCCTCCCCCAGTGCTACACTCACTAATCCCTGTGACGGAGCACCAGTGGGTACTGGGGGTGCGTGGGGCACTTGGGACCTTTAGCAATGTGGCCCACCTGACCACATGAATAACACTTGAGGGGATCCCAGCTGTCGTGCCTGCCCCTAGGGGGCCAGGACGTTTTAGGCTTGAGGGGCTGGGACTCCTTACCCTGGGAACTGTGTTGGGGCACTTTAGAGAACTCCCTTTGGTTACCCTTGTCCCCACCCACTTTTCTGCTGGGGACCCTGCCCACCTTTGGCTGTGGTACCCACAATCTGCTTGTAGAACCCTGGTGCGAGTCCAGCGGTCTGCCTCTTTAGCAAGCTCCCAGGGATCAGTTAGCTTACTATCCAATAGATGCTGGCACAGCTCGGGAGCACACAGACTACTCAAGTGCTCCCAACTGATTAAGTTACACAACCCCTTGTAATTAGTTGCCTTGCTGCCCTTTCTCCAACCTTCCAGTGCACGGATATACATGTTCACACAATCAACCCAAGCACTTGAATCAAGCTTCTTGAAGTTCCTGAACTTCTCTCTGTACTGATCAGGGTTGAGCCCATACCTGAGGCATAAGGCCTCCTTCAAGTTAGGATAGGTCAGGGTACCCGCCTGTTCTAAAGGTGACAGGGTGTCTCTACCAGCGATCTCAAAGTGTTTCCACAGGCCCGACCCCCAGGTCTTCTCAGGAACCTCATTCCTTCTTAAGGCTATCTCATACGCCGTAAACCATGCATAAATATCATCACCCTTCTGATAATTCTGCACTAAGTCCTAGGGTATGTACACCTTACCCCCTTGCACTGGCTATACTCTGCCACCATTTGAAATGGACTCCACTTGCTTGGCCTTAATGTCCAGTTCCCTCATGCTCAACTCATGAGCCATAACCAATTTATTTTTTTCTACGGCGAGAGCATTCTTGCTCTCCTCTGCCCTCTTTTTGCTGTCCAAAAGCAATTTCTTCTCTTCTAAGGCATGAGCATTCTAGCTCTCCTCTGCCATCTTATCTTTCTCCATTTTCAATCACTTCATCTGGAGCCTCATGACTTCCAACTTATGATCTCTGACCCTTTGGTTTTCCTCCAGCTCCTCTGGGGAAAATCTCCTAGTGGAATGGTGACTGCCAGCCCTGGAGGTTGCTCTGGACACAGGCAGATCCTGTGACCTGAAACCATCCCCTTGTGCATCCTCATCCACTTCTGCATCTTCTGTCTCGTCAGCCTCTTTGGCCTTCCACCAGGCCCTTAAGACCTTCTGCAGCTCATCCTTTTTAGAGCTGCTCCTCATGGGACATCCTCTCAACATTGCTTGAGTTGATCTACTTTGTAGGAATGCAAATCCTCAATGTGAAACTCCAATTGTGCCTTCTCACTTGCTGCTTTACCATTTAGAGACATGATGCATGGATGACTCAAGGGTCAGATCAAAAATAGAACCAAAACAAACACAGTATGTGGTTGCGTAGTGGTCTCTCCTAATCTAGTGATGTCCACCAATCACTGTGGGTCAAGTACAAATACAGGTTCAAATCCTCAATGCTGACCACCAATGTTAGAAATGGGGGTCTCTAGTTGGCAGAGTTAGGTACCTTTATCCAAACAGGGACCCTTGCTTCTAGTCAGGGTAAGATAACCCCTGCTCAACCCCTTGGTAGCTTCGCACAAGCAGACAGGCTTATCCCAAAGGCAATGTGTAGAGTATTTGTACCAACACTCACAGTAACACAGTGCATACACCACAAATGGACACCACACCAGTTTAAAAAATATATATCTTTATCTAAAAAACAAAATCCAACATACAGATACTAAGTACAATGTCTTTAAAAAGGATGTTGCAAAAATAAAGCTTGTAGAAATCAAATAGCACCAACTGGGGCTATCACGACGTCAGGACAGCAGAAAATCCAAAGTGCACCGCCACCCGCGTGGATTGCAGCGTCGGGTGTGGAGTCACACAGACCCCCAAACAGTACCTTGGAAAATGAAGTAGGTGACGTTGTACGGCGTCGAAGATGGTTGATGTCGGCTCCAGTGATGATGCGCTATCGGCAAGTCTCACGAGTCACCCTCGGCGGTTATCGGCGCCGCACTAATCAAATGGAGGCAAAGATGGAGTTGATGCGAGCGCTGGCGTCGGTCATGACCGATCACTGCCGGCTATGTCAGGCGTCATAGGGCGTCGGAGCTGCGGAGCAGGCCAGGCACTGTGTCGTTCACTTCACGAGCGGCTCCCAGGGCTTCAGTGCAGGTCGCAGCGTCACAGTGGCCGCGTCGACGTTGTCGGAAACAGATTTTCTTGCTTCTGTTGGGTTTCTTCCAGCTCCCAACAGCAAAAATAACCTCCAGGGGCCCAATTCAGTTACAGGCACCTCCTGGCAGGTCAGAACTCCCAGCAAGGAAGTTCAGGGGAGCTGGCGGTGAAGTCCTTTTGTTCCTGGGACTTCAAAACAGGAGGCCAGTTCTTGTTCAGGCCCTTGGAGACTTTCCTTAAGCAGGAAACACAGCACACAGCAAAGTCCTTCTTCGGGCAGTGGATACAGCAAGCAGCAAAGTCCTCCTTCTTTCTTTGGCAGAAACAGTAACTGCAGGCCAACCCCAGACACCAATGTATGTCGTTACAATGCACACTTTTACAACGCATGCACTTACAACGCATTTTTTACAACGCAACATCCACTACAACGCATTCCATTACATAGCATGACACTACAACGCATTTTTAAAAACTACCTTTACAACGCATTCCATTACATCGCATACTACCTTTACAATGCATTCCATTACAGCGCATAATATTAAATTGCATTTAAGGTAAGTATTGGATAGTATAGGGGTAAAAATTACTATTCTAACTCCAGGGGGTGCAACAGTAGGGTAAGTGTTGGATTGCGTTCTAATGGTATGCGTTGTAAAGGTAGTATGCGATGTAATGGAATGCGTTGTAAAGGTAGTTTTTAAACATGCGTTGTAGTGTCATGCGATGTAATGGAATGCGTTGTAGTGGATGTTGCGTTGTAAACATTTTGTTGTAAGTGTAGTGCGTTGTAATAGTTGCGTTGTAAAGGTTGTTCACCCCAGACACACAGCAAGGGCAGTACTTCTTTGTTTCTTCAGCTCTTCTCCTCAGCAAAGGTTCCTTCTGATTCCAGCAATAGTCTAAAGAGCAGAGATTTTAGGTCTAATACTTATACCCCAAAATGTCTTTGATCCCTTTGTGCAAGGGGCTCTGAGCCCAGTCCAAACCAGTTCTGGGGGCACTCTGCCAGTGCACAACAAAATACTGTGTGGGCCTTGGTTTTAGATACCCCACAGGGGGCCAGCATTGTGAAATCAGGTACAGGTGCTACTCCTCCCACCACTCCAAATGCAGATCAGGCCTATTCAGCCTAGGGCTGACTCATCCAGACTCCTGGAGCCACTGCAACTCCCCAGCCCCTGTCACTCCAAAGCCAGTCAGTCAATCCACAAACAGGCAGAGGCACACAGAAAGGTTGAACAAGAAAATAGTCACTTTCTAAAAGTGCTATTTTCAAACACAGAATTTAAAAACCATCCTTACTAAAAGATGTGTTATTCAATTCTGAGTTCAGGGATACCAAACTCCAATTTTCCATCTTACTCCTATGGGAAGATCTGCTTGTAAAAGGTTACAGAGCATTCCCCCATTCTATGCTATGGGCAAGATCGCCTTTCAATAGTGAAAAACGAAATCAAATTTGCAGTATTTCACTATCAGGACATGTTACACACACCAGTACATGTCCTACCTTTCACATACATGCACCCTGACCTGGGGGGTAACTTGGGCTTACTATAGGGGTGTCTTATGTGCAAGGAAAGGGAAGGGTAGGACCTGACAAGTGGGTGCACTTGCCAGGTAGACATGGCAGTTAGCAAACTGCACACAGGCACTGCGGTGACAGGCCTGAGACCTCTTTTGGGCTACTCATGTGGGTGGCACAATCGGTGCTGCAAGCCCACTAGTAGCATTTGATTTACATGCCCTGGCACACTCAGTGCACTTTACTAGGGACCTACTGGTAAAACAAATATGCCAATCAGGGAGAACCAATCACAATATCAATTTACACAGGGAGCACTTGCACTTTGACACTGATCAGCATTGGCAAAGTGCCCAAAGCATCTAAGCCAGCAAAGATGAAATCCAGCACAGCATCAAAAACACAGGAGTTAGAGGCAAAAAGTCAGGGAAAACCATGCCAAGGATGCCAGGTCTAACAACTAGATACTACACAAACAACAGTGAACAAGCACAAATTTACTGACCTGGCCACTGGGGCAACTGCACCTCGATCTGCTATCCACTAATTTACCTCTGGGCTTCCTGCTACCTCTAAACTACGCGGCCCTCCCCTCTAGGTTACAATGTCTCTATTACTATGAATCAATGATCTGGTGCAGATTTCCCCATTAGCACTTTCCGTTCACTTAGTTTATCATAGTTCTCATTAGTTCTTTGGTATCTTACCACAATGTGGGTCTCTAAAGCACAGGACGAGGCCTGCTGTCAACCTGTAACAACACACAGCCTCTCTCTCATTACTTAGAGGGAGAACGCTTACCAATCAGACACAGCTTTCTGCAGCTCTGGTGAGGTTTCAGTGTGGTGCAACCACAGGAGCCATTGTCAGAGGCACTCCATCCAGTAACTTCAGGTAAGCTTGAGTTGCCATGACACCACAACAGAGCAGGGTCACGGTTGCCCTCCAGCTCACTTCTTGGCACTGGTTGTGGAATGAAGGTCAAAGTGGACAGCACCAATATCTGGGTCACAGCTGCAGAGGATGGGCTATGGTTGCTCTTCTATGGTCACAGCGGCACAGAATGAGCCACAGTCACAATTCTTCTATTCACAGTGGCACTGGTTGAACTGTGGTCACACATATTGACCACAGTGGCGTGAACAGCTGTGATTCTGCAGTTCACAAATTGGACTGCCAAACAAAGTCTGATGCCCACCCTCACCTAGGGCAGTCAAATAGCTCTTCTCTATCCTCTTTTCTCTGACAGACCACATCAGCCTCAGAATCTCACTGTTTTTTGCTCTTCCTGGACAGTCACACCCCTGCAGAGAGAGCAGCGCCTTCTCTCTCTCAGCAGGCAGGTTGGCTTCTAAGTACCACATGTCAAATAAACAGTTTCTGCCAGAAAGGCAAACCTTCGCAGGATATCTCCTCATCCCTGGGAAACTGCCTGTCAGGCACACTTCAGCTTTTATCGCACAGCAGTCCCCTAACTATTCTGCAGAGCACTTCCTTTCTTGGCTATAGAGAACTTGGATCAGGAGAAACAAGTGAGTCAAATGCTTCCACATTTATACACTTAAAGCATACAAGAGATATGGATCCACTACCTGCAATTTCAGAACTAGTTTAGAGTGAATCTTTTCCCAAATGTCCTTTTCAGGCTGCTCTCCAGACACATCCTTTGTGTAGAATGATACTCCTCACAGCAGAGTAGTCACCAGCATGGATAACCCACAACAGAGGCACAAAGAGATGTGAACTTGCTGCAAATGGTTGTCAATGGCCACATTGAACAATGATCAAGTTGAAGACAAAAGAATGGTATCACCCAATAATTGCCTTTCACCTTGAACACCAGAGGCTTCAGTTTCATGCAGTAATCAGCAGTAATCAGCAGCAATTCTCTGAGGATGGCCTAATAGATTTTTTTAAAGGACTCTTTTCTTGTCTCTCTCCACTTCATTGTCCAGATAAACTTGCTCTAGCTTCAGAAATATCAGCACCCACTTCCACTGTCTGGGAAAACAGTTTCCCCTCCATTTTGTGCAAAAGGTCAGGCCAGAGGCATCCAAATGGCTACTACAGACCCCATTGCTGTAGTACACTCAAACACACCATGCATGTACCACATAGGCCACATATACAAACATGCACAACATATACTTGGAAGGTTATTGCTAGAATCAGGGTTAGCGCCTTGAAGCAAACCTTACATGAATGGCCCACTAGATGTCCACTCCGGTGACTCAGATAAAAAGGTCAGGTCACAATTATGGAGTCACAAAACAAGGTACGCTGTCACCACCGCTCAATGTACTAACGCTATGACAGGAATGATATTACACTATCAGTACAATATAGGTATAGGTGCAATATAGGTGCACACCTTCAGATCACAGGTTCGAGTTATCACTCCTGCTAAGAGGCAGGTCTAAGCCTCTGCATACACACTAGCTTAGGGTGAGGCTAAGGTCAAAATCCAGTATACCAAGATACTCAGGTCTAGCACTCAGCAGTGGAACAAGACTGTACACCATGCAGGGGACATTCCTGTCCCAACAAGCTTTGTCTAGAAGGTATAGGTTTTTTCATTGATCCTCTGAGGTTGGGAGTTGGAGTGGGCTACCTATGGGAGAAGTTGGGAGAGGTAGAAAACAAGCTATGGTTTAGTTCTGCCATTTTGAAAACTGAAGAACATTTCTTTGTGGACCAGTCTTTGCAGGAAAACAGGTTTGGGAGAAAGGTACTGAGAATTTACAAGTTGCATTCTTTAAGGCATGTGTGCCAATTGCAATCAAGGAGTGCCATGTTTGAAAAGGCCATAAATTCACATGATGGTAACTGGGTAAAGTACTCTTGGTCCTTTTTAATTTATGTGCTAGAAAGCATCACCTATAAATACGATTAAGATAAGCGCTGTGAGGAAGAAGGAAAACAGTAATATATGTTTATCTACTTGTCCTACTAGACATTTACCTTTGGATTTGTGTTCCCTCCTCATCGAAATACTCGACCTACATACATTTCAATGACTACTTCAGAATTTTGTGAATCCACAAAAAAGTCGAAAATGTACTAATTTTCCATACTATTGATAACGCTCCAAGTACATTCAGTTTTTGCTTAGCCATTTTGATGATCATATAAATCCCTAAGGGATGAGATGTTGAGTTTGCTACTAGACTGAAACCTGTGAGCAGTAAGTTCTACAGAGATTTCTGCAGTGGGTGTGTTTATTTTCAAAGCTATATTACCGGCCAGATAATACATACTACCGTGAGCCTTAGAATAATGTTGTTTAAAGCCATCATTGCGAATGGGCACATTGATATTACCTATTGTGATTTATTGTATTAAAACAAAGCATTAAACACATACAGATTCATAGCCTCTTGATTGTGGTGACGTGGCTCCCTGAAGTATATTAGGAAAGACGAATGCAGTTAACAGAGCACCGAATAGTATTCCGTGCATCCGGATGTCCTTTTTTAATGAAACAACCAAGTATGTAAATTAAAAATAGAAACCTGCGTATTCTTTTAGCGAGTATATTTGAGATTTTGATGCTGAATTAGTTCCGAACAGGACTGAACTTCAAACCACGCTTGTGCGGTTGTAAGTTATAAATCGCGGTGTGATCTTCGGGTTTGGAACATTGATTATAGAGAAGCAGTGCCTGTGAAATTAAATCCAAGCAGGGGAGGTAATCCTCATCTAGCAATTTTCATACAGACGTTTTGGTACAAATTGTGCCCACTTTGAAAAAAGTTCAACTTCTAAAGTGAAAAGAAATATTATGCATTATTGACTGGAAGTTTGTGTCTGAACAGTAATTGTTCAGCATTTATTGTCCATGCAGATACATTAACATACAAATCATACTGATGAATTAAATAACATTCAGCGATTCGTTTTTTTTAACGGATAAATATGTATTTTGGTTAGTCTGCCCTTGGAGACACTATTTGAGAATGGAGTTAGATCAAGAAGAAGACACCCCTTTCCTAAGCACATCATTAAAAAATACACACGGGGTATATTTATGAGAGGCTTGCGCCGGCACTGCGCCACAGATTGTGACGCAGCGCCATGGCAAGCAGTAGGTCATATTTATAAAGCAACGCATTTACCTAAATGGGTCGTTTAATAGGTTTACATGGGGCAAAATGTACCCCAAACCCAGCTGACTCACACATAATATAATATATGCAATGTGTTAGTTCCCACACAAAATTAGGCAGAAATGTAAAGCAGTCATATTTATGGTTTTGCCAATGCAGCACGCATCAGTGTGAAGCGCATTGCAAAGCCTGAAATGTGCCAGAAGGGCTGTTCTTCAGCAACCCAGGCTTAGGAAATGGCTCAGTAGCTGTGGTAGAAAAAGAGCAAGCCACCAAAACATGTTGGGAAGCTCAACTACACCATAGAGGTTGTTATCCTGCAGCTAGGAGTTGCAAGGAGACCATCACCACAAGATGGGCAGCAAAGGAGGAGTAAAAATGTGTCTCGGCAGCGCATATCCCTAATTGACTTCAGGGAAGATGAGGTAATAAGAGTCTGCAAACTCAGGAGGGAGTCCATCATTCAATTGTTCCATTCGATTGGACAAAGTCTACAGCCATCAACTGCAAGGCCCAAAAGCATTCCCGCACATGTGAAACAAACTGCTGTGCTCCACATGCTGGCAACTGGTTCCTTCCGGATCACGACAGCCTGAGTGGCAGGAATCTCACAGGGAGCATGTTCTGCATTACTCGCCTCTGTCCTCGTGCCAGAATCCGAATCATCTGCCAGTACCTCCACTTTCCGAAGACCGAACAATAACTGGACATCAAGCAAGGCTTCTATGCAATGCAAGAGAGATTTGAGCCATGCTTGCACCACGCAGTATGGTACATGCATGACACAAACCTCTGAGTCCGATTTTTCAAACCATGCAAATTCACTTTGTGTAGCTTTAAATGGCTTCTCAAATAGTAATGCAACGTAGTGCAAATTACTGTGCTGCATTTCTAAAGCTTGCCACCCTGAGCAAATAAGATACACCACCCCAGGTGCGGTGTAAGGAGGAGAAATATCTTATTTTTCCACTTGGTACTTTATCTTTCTGTGTGTGCTGCAATGGGCAGCATGCATAGAAATACTTATATGCCTCTAAGTATTGTTTTTGTGCAGGAAGGTGGTCCTTCCAGCTCAAAAACAATCCTTTATACAATGCTGGATCCCTATCACCATGGTGCAAGGGTGATTACTTTAGTGCTAGGCCACCCATTGTGGGCCAGTGCAGGGTGAAAGGACAGGAATTAGATGCATCCCTTAAATACTGCCCATTCCTGCCCATTACAAGTGATGCAGTGCAGCACAACAAGGTGACTTGCTGTGCTGTACTGCAACGCTTTGCCATCAATATGGCCCCTAGTATCATGTGCACACAGTCTCAACTACTTGCTCCAACATGTACACAATGATGTTACATTGTTCCATTCCCTCACTAAACCTGCAATGTAAGGAGCAACATTACAACTGTGTGTTGTTTTGTGTCATCTCACAAGGGGGGATATGTACAATAGAAGCTGGAGGCTTAACATATCACTCGGCCACTTCTGAAACGCAAGGCTGCACTATATTTACAACAATTTGATGCAGCTTTGTATTTCCCCCTGCAATGGTGCTACACTTAGCAGTGTAGCGCCAAAGCAGGCACTCTTGCACCATAGTGCAAGGGTGTCTGCATGCAGGGGAGGATTGTTTATGTGTAGGAAAGTGTCCCTTCCTTCACATAAACAATCCTGAAATGCCATTTTGTCACTTTCATGTGTGCTGCTTAATGCACATGACATTTTTTTTAAACGGTTGTTTATGTACAGGAAGGAGGACCTTCCTGCACATAAGCAAGCCATGGCATTTTGCTTTTTCCATGTGTGCTGCTCAAGGCCGCACACATGGAAAAAGCAAAGAAGAGGAGAAATAAAGCATTTTTGCTCGTTTCGCCAACTTAAGACCAGGTTTTACCTGGTCTTAATTTTGGCGCTACCTCCTATGTACACTGCCCTTGTACATAGGGGGCATCATCAAAATCTATGAGTGTTGCGGTGGAACGCCCACCCCAACATCCACTGCCCACCCCTTTCACGCTAACCATAGCGTGAAAGGGGGCCTTATTTAAGTGGCTTAATGCTGCCTTCTAAATAAGGCTAAGCCCCTATTGCCACCACAAATTATGTTGTGGCGGTGATAGGGGCTTGTACATAGGCCCCACTGTGTGAATGTACAGAACCACATCATCTGCACTGGTCAACTAATAAATATAAAAATCATGCAGTACACAAGTCAAGTCAATAAAAGTACAATGGGTGCATATTAGCGAAGTGTGAGATGAGTGTTTGTTCAATGGCGTACCTAGTTTTGGTTTCAGTAAAAGTTCCTCCAAAATAATTGTGTGTAAACAACTCAAGTGCTCATACGTAAATGTGGCACACATGGCAGTAAGCTTGTATGTTGACCACAATTACTGGAGCCCTTCTGAAAAAATGTAATTGTAAATTCCATTTGTGTCATGCAATGTAAGTGTAGGCCCTATTCATGTGTAAATATCAATTTTGGGTACCAATGTGATACCAACAGTGCAAAGCACACGTATGTCTCAGCCATACTTACAGTCTAGGTACAAACATACACATAGGCATGGAGCTGCAATGTAGTAGATCGCCTGTTCTGCGGTGCAAGTTGCCTACATTTTCTGCATCTGAGTTCATCAATGTAAAATTCACAAAGTCACACAATATGCTGTCAAACATGTCATACAACAGTAACTAACAGACAATAACATGAAACATGGCAAGGTATCACAGTGTACTCTGGACCCCAATCTGAACACTTGCTACATCAATGATGACAGAACCAAGTGATATAGATACAGAACCACCTAAAAGTCAAAATCACATACATGTAGGTGTTAACCTAGGGCCTCATTTATAAGGAATTAGCATAGGGCAGCACCACAACTCTGCTTGCTATGCTGCCCTATGCTAGTATGAAAGGGCAGGAATCCACCTTATTTGTGAAATACTTTGCATTCCTCTCCTTTCCGCCTGTCCGGATGAACAATTTGCTGCCTGATGGCAATGTAGGCCCCCTTGCACCATGGTGCTGCTTTGTCTTACTCTATATCTATGAGGCCATGCACAGCCAAGCAGAGTGACTTTGCGTTGCCTCATAGACAGCATAGAGGATAGAGAGGATTGCGTCACCAGAGTGTAAAAAGAAAGTGCTGCTCCGGCAGCGCAAGCCCTTTATAAATAAGCCCCCTAAAGTCTTGTGTCCTTATCTGTAGTAGAAAGTTGCTTATATCTTTATCAGTTTGCCCTACATCAAAACAGCCCCCATTGCAATACCTATGTGCCAATCTAAGTTCAGCATAGCACCTTGCCCTACAAAAAGCATTAGCTGTAGGGTGCCCACAAAATATCAGGCGGTGGGCATTAAGCTCTACTTCGCACCAGGAGTGGGGGAGTTTACTCCACTTCGCTTGGAACGCAGAGTTCAGCAAAAATCCCACTAACCACCAGCGGAGCAGAGTTTACCAGCACACTCATTGGCCTTAATTTGCTGTAGAAGGTCAGATCATTTTTGTGGAATTTTTGTTTTCAAGATCCTCCAAAAGAGGGTGGCAATACTCTTTTTCTAAATCGAAGATATTTTAGACTAGTATAGTTAAAAACAGCCGTTGCATGCAGTTTGTCAGCCTCGGAAACTGAAGAGCGGGGGACCAAGCACAGCATCCTTTTTTGTGTCTGTTGTGAAGGAACTCCGGAGTGAAACAGATTTACTTTCCAGTGAAACAAGGGGTGCAGCGATTGTTCATGGGCTTGCTAGGATGCCATTAGCTTACATGCCTCATAGCAGCCATGAATGTGTCTCTTGTTGACAGATATACCCTTTTCCATAAACAGACCCGTAAGATCTGCTGCTACGAAGAAAAATGTAATATTCTACAAATTCCTCTTTGCAAATTGATATTAAACCCCTGACTATTTTACCTAATATATTCAGAAAGTTGTAGTTTAAAAAATTATTTGACACTATTTAAAAAAAAAAAGATCAATTCCTGCGAGAGAACTTCCTATATTCCTTGTGGAGTGGGGCAGTAGGTAGGTGCAGTGCAACGGGTCCAGATACGTTAGTGGCACACTGAACCCTCATTGTTAGTGTTTTCCACCGATCTAACAGCAGCACTAGGGCCGATGACACGCTGGCTACGCACTAGGGGGCATATCATCAAGGGCTGAAGATATAATTATCGCCGCTTTAGCGTCTGTTTTCGGGCGAAAAGCGGCGATAATTATATCGCATTATTTGCAAGGACACACTAGCGCATGTTCCCTTGATTCAGCTCCAGTTTTGTGCATGCCTCGCTTTGCATCTCTAATGAGATGCAAAAGAGGCGTGCCTAACAAAACACCATGGGAAAATATCGCTACCCCAGCTTCGTGATATCATCAACGAGGGGTAGCGATATTTTAAATCCTGTTAACTATGCCTTAACGCAGGAATTTAACGTCTGTTAAATTCCTGACTAAAGGCATAGCTAACATGGGAGGTGGATTATGGTGATACGACCACAGGGCCGTATCACCAAGTCTATCTCCGTTTTGGGTGCAACATCGCTGGTTTTCCAGAGATGTTGGTCTATTTCCCTGGATTATTATCGCCCTGCAGTAACGCGTTGTTAATAATGCGTTACCAGGGCGATAAATTCCTGTGATAGACGGCGATAAATAAACAAGTGCTTAGCGCGCTTTGCGTTTATTTATCGCCGTCCTAGTAAATATGCCCCTAGGTACCCACTGGGCTAGTGTTGCGAACATCTGTCAGAAACTAACACACGCCTATTCCTCGATTTCTTCCCTCATTTAGAGGTGAAGGAATTTATGTATTTCGGATGGTGAACCTTGAGTGGATTCACCATCAGAAACAACCCCCTCCCATATGCCATCAAGAATGACAGTCATAGGGACCACCTTGTTTCAACGGCTCATCTAATGTTGTTGTTCCTTGTGCCCAGGAGGGCCATTGTGATGGTTTCTGGAGATTGAATGCCTGATATGCACTATGCTGCATTAATAATGAATTGGGGGACCGTGGTGCCATCTGTCCCACCTGAGAGTAATTTTTGTCAGATTAGTACACAGTGAGACGCACATCCCGATGCAAGTGTAAAAGGAAGTGCATGGTAGTGCTTCTTGTTTTATTCAGCAAAATGGGGACAGACGCACACATATCAACAGCAAGTAGCACTAGCAACTCACATTTTATTTGAAAAACATAGTAAAAGAGCAAAGATGCAGATGTGACCTTAATCCATTTACCGTTTGGAATTTACTTGTGGTACTCTTATAAAATATCCAAAACTGCCACCATCCTAAGTATTGGTTATATCTTGAACACGTGAATGAATGAAAGAATGAATGAATGAATTAATTAATTAATTAGGGATTTATAAACCACACAGCTACTCTGAGAGTGTCCTGGCGCTAGACAAGTGGCACACATCGGGTGCGTGATTGACTAGTCTATGAACAGGTGGGTTTTCAGTTGCTTACGGAATGCTTTTGTGTCAGAAACTACATAAGAAAAAAATTACCTATACCTCTAGTGGCTTCAACACTTATTCATATGAAGTAAGATAAACGAAAATTAATACGTTTACCTAAGCAGTAATTTCTGCCTTTTATTTATTTTTTAATTTTTTAATTAATATCTTTGATCACAAAAAGAACACATAATGAACTAAACGAAATACCACATTAGTACTTACACAATGAAAATGAACAACGTGAAAAATGTGTTTTGAAATACAATTACAAATAAACTCATAATAATCAAACATTGAAACAACCAAATGAAATGTCACAAAGAACAATCATTATATACACAATCCGAAATACAAAGTTGTCATACAAATTGATGAATTAGACAACTAACACCCTTATATTTGGAATAAATCAAATCCTCTGAAATATCAGGGACACAAGGGGGTATATTTGCAATATTTAACCAAGGAGTTGAGTTCCTTTGTCTGCCGACGCGTTTCGAGTGCCGGTTAAATCAATTGGCGCACTCTCATCAGGGCTGGATTAGTCTTTCTCACGAACAGACTGATTGTGACAAAAAGGGGGGGGGGGGTTGGGGAAAAAACAGAGTTTAAGTTTTTATTAAAAAAGGCGCTTCCCAAAGCCCTAATTCTTTCTCTATCTGCACAAGTTGGTGGTCACATACCTGCATTATGCCGATTAAATGTAACCATCAGCAATATGTAACATGCAGTGGTTGCCAATCTGCAATAAAATACATTATGAATAATTGAGCTCATGGGGTGTATTTCTTTTGTCTGATAGCTATGTCTGGGGACAAGGAGGGAAAAAAAGGTTACCTGGTTTTCAATATTGCGTGACCAAGACGATTTATAGACAGTAGACAGCAATTGCAGATCTTTACTTCTGCAAGAGAAATAATACATGCAGTTTCGTGGTGTCTGTTTAAATGAGTTTAAAACGTGACAACTGAGCACAAATTATTTACTCACTCAGGGAGAGGGGCCCAAAGGCGTGGCCCCACAGAGGAAGTGTTGTAACAAATGACGGTCCTTCACTCTCTTTAAAAATAGTTTGTGGCTGCAGGGGCAAAAAAATGTAAGGGTTTGTAAAAATCGTTTTTGGCTGAAAGCACTTGGATTCAAGTGCAAACTATGTTTTGCTCACCTAATGAAGCTTCAGGCTCGAGGTTTCAAGTGGGGATTTGTCTCCATTATTGCTAGCAGCTCGCCGAGCTGATTGACACATCATGTGATGGTGCACCAGTGTCACATGATGCGTTTCTGACCAATCACAGGAGGGGATGATCTAATTGCATTCACAGGTAGGGCCCTAAATGATGGGTACTTGAGCAAACTGGAACATGATTACTTGAACAACAAGAATCCTAGACTGCCCACGATCTACACCCTCCCCAAGATACACAAACGCATGCAGGATCCTCCAGGGAGACCAATAGTATCGGGTTGTGGTTCTATCCTGGAACCATTGTGCAAATACATTGCCATATTTCTCAAACCTATCGCTGAGGATACCATAACTTACCTTAGGGATACGTTGCAAACTATACAACTTATTGATGAATACCCCTTTGATCCTGTAACTCATGTACTTGCGACCATGGATATAACTGCCCTTTATACTAACATCCCCCAACAGCCAGCACTCAGATGCATGGAAGCAGCACTCAACACTAGATCTGCACCGCACCTTGTTCCGACCGAGTTCATTATTGCACTACTTGAAATCGCTATGACCAAAAAAATTTTCACTTTTCTGGGCCAGTTTTATATGCAAACCAAAGGTGTAGCGATGGGGGCGAGTTTTGCCCCAAATCTGGCTATTATCTATATGACCGAGTTTGAACATCGTTTTGTCCTGGGTGAACTGAACCCTTATTTGAATCACATAGAATTGTGGCGTCGATATATCGACGATGTGGTCTTAATCTGGCGAGGCAGAGAGGAGGACCTTCAGAATTTCCACTTATGGTTGAATACATGCTCTACAGATATTCAATTCACCATTGAACACAACAGAGCATCCATCAATTTCCTGGACATCACCATTAAATCTGAGTCTGGCAAACTATATACTAGCCTTTACAGGAAGAGCAGTGAACGCAACACCTTATTGCGTTACTCTAGCCACCATCCCCGCAACCTCAGGGATAATCTACCCTTTGGACAATTCCTGAGGTTGCGTAGGAATTGTTCAAAAAAGGAAGATTTTTTCTATGAATCGGCGGGCCTCCTCGCTAGACTTATCGAACGTGGCTACCCTGTGCGCCTTTTGAAAAAGGCACGGAAACGTGCCTGGCATAACCACAGACAATTGTTTCTGACCCCCAAGACTAATGGGAAATCTAAAGAAGAAAGGCTGGTATGCGTAACCACGTTTAACACAAAAAGCACCATCATTAAAAAGGTCATTAATCAGCACTGGCACCTTGTGTCTGATGAACTAGGCAGTATACCAACCCCACTTCATGCCTTTAAGAAAGGTAAGAACATAAGGGATCATCTGGTGAAATCCCTTTTACCCTTCTCCAAGACCCCCACTCAAACCACCTTATGGTGTCTTCCGTTAGTAAGGGGACACTACAAATGTGGCTCATGTAAAGCCTGTCTTCTGACCAGCAACATTCAAGAATTTACTCATGATAACCACACATATGTCCTCAATGAGCACAGCAACTGTAACACATCAGGAGTGATCTATGCGATTGTGTGCCCGTGTGAGTTGATGTATGTCGGACAGACAATCCAGAGGGTGAAATGCCGGATCCTGCAACATTGCAGCCGTATCCGTTGCAAGACACCGGGGGCCCCCTTGGTAGAACATTTCTTGAACGCTGAACACAATGCGGACAGCCTGAGGTGGTGGATTATTGAAAAAGTCAAGCCCAATCCCAGAGGCGGTGATTTCGTTGCTATCCTCAACAAACGTGAATGTAGGTGGATACATTCTCTGGACACAATTGCTAAAGGTTTGAACTCATTTGAGGAGATTACCAAACAAGTGGCCATTATCAACAGTAGATAATTCATATTCCCTCTCACTGAATGAGCCCAGTCCTTCCCACTTCTGCATATCCACATATGATCATTGGAGTTACAAGTATGACTGCATGTATACACACTTACGGTTTCTCCTGGATATGATACTATGTAACTGGATGTATATATATAATTTTTTCAATAGTCGTTTTTGTTATTAATGTATTTTTTCAACCAAAGTTGTTTGTGTGACATACGTGTTTTGTCCATTGTATAAAGAATATTTTAATTGAAATTATACGTGTTACACTTGACACGCTGAATTTAATTATACATTTAGTCAACACACTGTTTCTCAGGGTACCTGGATGCACAGCTGTGGCACTATCCACGGAGCCCCCAGTGCCCGCAACTTAGTCTTTTTACCCTTTCCCCCGTGCATCTAAATATCACGTTGCCGGTTGCTCCGGTAACCGACGTCCTCGCGGTCCAGCGCGGAGTCAGTTACCTGCGCGTTGAGAGATTTCTACACACCGATTAACTCGGCGTTCGGTAAATTTCTTTTACTTGAACCCTGCTAACTCTTCTAGTCCTTGCATGTCAGGTTTTGAAAAGCTAATGGTCCCTTTTGTTCACTGACAGTTCAATTCTGAACCTGATCAACTAAAGAGGTTCTTACCCCGCTGAGAGAAGAAACCAGGTAATTATGGTTTCTCCTTACCTGACCATCTGAGAATCGAAATGTGACGTATTGCTAAATGACACTATATATATAAATTTCTGCAGACAACCGACCCCTAAATCACGAGGGACGTCTAGAACTGTTACCTCACATGCCCCTAACCATAACGGGCCCCTGATAATTCAGGTAAGCGGCCTCTTAGGCCCACCCCCCTTTTTAAATAACTCATCTTAAATCTGCCCAACATCCTGATCACCCCTTTTGTTTTTAATCCCCTAGGCACCCTCTTGCGTCTAGGAGTGACTCAGGTTGCCCTTCTGGTCCTGATGAAGACCCGCATGGGCGAGGTTCAAATCTCCCTCCAGGCCCCTTAGTCGGGTCGAAACGTCGACGCCCCCCCCTCCTACCTGGGACACGCCAATTTTTCTCGTGCCAGACAATTGAATTGTCTCTAAATAATCATGTAACATGAATTGCTGTAAATTGTGTACGTGACCAGGTTTTGTTAGTGACGGTGAATTATGAACCGTTCACTTCTGTGAATTCAAAGAATATCTTTCACAACTATGCTCTATTACTCTTTTCCTCTTATACTCACTCCTTAGCACTTGCACCTATTGCACGTTCCCTCTGGAGCAACCTTGAGTCTAACACTGTATTAAAAATTGTAATTGAATTGTCCAAATGAAGTAAAGATTTGGTGATTTATAATTTTGGATGTTGTGGTTCATATTCAAATGTTAGATTGAACATTGTGAGCTTTCTATAATTGTTTTTTCCAGCTCATGACTTAGCAGATCAATTAACTCATGTAAGTGCCTTTGCCACTTTGTTTGAATCATTAATTTAGGACCATTGTCTTTTGTATCAAGATTTCACCCAGGTCCTTAATTTACTGGGTCACCCCATTTTTGTAATGGCTACCTTTGTGCAGGCAAGTCCTGCGAGGGTTTATATGTTATTTGTTGTGTAAATATGTCATTTGTTGTTCAGTTGTTATAATTTGGTAATATTTTTGTATTGCTTTTGAGGATTTAATCTGGCCAATATTTGGTCATCATCCTGAATTTAACATCAACAGCCATAGCATGTCTGATAAGGAGACATTGTCATATAGTGAAGAGTATATTGAGAAACTCCAACAAGAACAAGGAGGGAATAGTGTCCTGGGTGGAATCTCTACAAGTATAGATTTAACACTGAATGAGAAAATTTCCAGATTGGAACGTCTGGAAAAGAAACTCATTAGGATACGCTTACATGGGCATACCCTAGCTAAATATCTCCAAGCTAATGTAATCCCGGTAGGGCTACAGGTTAGGAATGAGCCGGCTATCTTTCTTGATAACCCCAAATTTAAAGAAAACTTTAGTTTTGTGTCCAATAACTGCTCTAGACATTGGATGGTGCTTGGCATAGAAACTGCAGTGGAAGAAGTACACCGTCTTACAAAAGAAATCCTTGACCTTAAAAAAGAAATAATTGAGGATAGAGCATTGCTCAATGCTAAGGAAGCACTAGACAGATTAGAGAGAACCATTCAGGAGTTTGATGTCTACACACAGGCCACCAAGTTAGACAAATTGGCTAAGGATATCAAATCTTACGATAAGAAGAAAACGTACCCATACCTCCAGGAAGGTTACTACACTAGGGAACAACAAGGAACTTTTGCGAGCAGAGGCAGGGGTGGTTTTAGGAGGTATACCACTTTCTCGGGATCTTCCTTAGGCAGTAGCTCAGAGAGTGAGACAGAACGACAAGGCCCTAGCATAGCAACTCCCACGTTAGGACCTAACCATCAAAACCAACAGAACCAGCAGCCTTTTTTAGTGGAGGAACCATGGTGGGGCCAACGAGGACGAGGCCGCCCTTGGGGCAGACCCAGGGGCAACAGAGGGCAGACATGGAATCAGGGGAGAGGCCAAACACGGAAACAGGCACACTTCCAGCAGGAGCCACATGGGGAGATCCAGACATGACGCCAACACTACAGATGGTAATACATAAACCTGATAACCCCATAGTAAATCTGTCTGATTATACACTGACATCCAATGAGCTGGGAATTCTTGAGAGAGGTTTATCCTTTGTTCCGACCAACATGCCTAATGATTTTAATCTTAAAGTTGAGTTACATCACTTCTTTCGTAAAATCCGTTTGAAACATTATTTTCTAAAAACACCCTTCAATCCGGTGTTCTCAGGCAGTGGACTTAGACCACCCTCTAAATTTAACCCTCCAGTCCACCTCATGCCACATAAAATCCTGGCGTATGAGCAAGTTGTTACGAGAGACATTGAAAACATTTTGTCTAAACGACAATATGTCAAGTACAATGTCACCAAACAAGAACGTACTGCTTTACAGTCTTTAAAAGATAACCCTAATATTGTGATCAAACCCGCGGACAAGGGGGGCGCAATTGTCATACAAAATTTAGAGGATTATAAGAAAGAGATACTGTCACAGCTCGCCGTGGAAGGCAACTACTGTAAATTAAGTAAAGACCCCACACAAGATATAAGTCATCTCATAAGCGCAGTCACAGGTAGGGCCCTAAATGATGGGTACTTGAGCAAACTGGAACATGATTACTTGAACAACAAGAATCCTAGACTGCCCACGATCTACACCCTCCCCAAGATACACAAACGCATGCAGGATCCTCCAGGGAGACCAATAGTATCGGGTTGTAGTTTTATCCTGGAACCATTGTGCAAATGCATTGACATATTTCTCAAACCTATCGCTGAGGATACCATAACTTACCTTAGGGATACGTTGCAAACTATACAACTTATTGATGAATACCCCTTTGATCCTGTAACTCATGTACTTGCGACCATGGATATAACTGCCCTTTATACTAACATCCCCCAACAGCCAGCACTCAGATGCATGGAAGCAGCACTCAACACTAGATCTGCACCGCACCTTGTTCCGACCGAGTTCATTATTGCACTACTTGAAATCGCTATGACCAAAAATTTTTTCACTTTTCTGGGCCAGTTTTATATGCAAACCAAAGGTGTAGCGATGGGGTCGAGTTTTGCCCCAAATCTGGCTATTATCTATATGACCGAGTTTGAACTAGGGGTGGGCGGAATTTGCGGAATTGCGTCACGCAAATCTCCGCGAAACGGTAAAAAATCTCCGCGAACACGCAGAAATTCCGCGAACACGCGGAATTGCTTGTTCGCGATGCTTTTTTCCTGTTCACAATTGCTGTTTGCGTGCTCGGGGAGAAATATCTCGCGAACACGCATTTTGAGATCGCGAACAAGCAAAAATTTCGCGAAATCGCGGAAAGCAGACTTTTTAGCAATTTCGCGTTCTCCGCGGAACGCGAAATTACGCAAATTCCGCGAGCGGAACGGAATTTACCGCCCAGGCCTAGTTTGAACATCGTTTTGTCCTGGGTGAACTGAACCCTTATTTGAATCACATAGAATTGTGGCGTCGATATATCGACGATGTGGTCTTAATCTGGCGAGGCAGAGAGGAGGACCTTCAGAATTTCCACTTATGGTTGAATACATGCTCTACAGATATTCAATTCACCATTGAACACAACAGAGCATCCATCAATTTCCTGGACATCACCATTAAATCTGAGTCTGGCAAACTATATACTAGCCTTTACAGGAAGAGCAGTGAACGCAACACCTTATTGCGTTACTCTAGCCACCATCCCCGCAACCTCAGGGATAATCTACCCTTTGGACAATTCCTGAGGTTGCGTAGGAATTGTTCAAAAAAGGAAGATTTTTTCTATGAATCGGCGGGCCTCCTCGCTAGACTTATCGAACGTGGCTACCCTGTGCGCCTTTTGAAAAAGGCACGGAAACGTGCCTGGCATAACCACAGACAATTGTTTCTGACCCCCAAGACTAATGGGAAATCTAAAGAAGAAAGGCTGGTATGCGTAACCACGTTTAACACAAAAAGCACCATCATTAAAAAGGTCATTAATCAGCACTGGCACCTTGTGTCTGATGAACTAGGCAGTATACCAACCCCACTTCATGCCTTTAAGAAAGGTAAGAACATAAGGGATCATCTGGTGAAATCCCTTTTACCCTTCTCCAAGACCCCCACTCAAACCACCTTATGGTGTCTTCCGTTAGTAAGGGGACACTACAAATGTGGCTCATGTAAAGCCTGTCTTCTGACCAGCAACATTCAAGAATTTACTCATGATAACCACACATATGTCCTCAATGAGCACAGCAACTGTAACACATCAGGAGTGATCTATGCGATTGTGTGCCCGTGTGAGTTGATGTATGTCGGACAGACAATCCAGAGGGTGAAATGCCGGATCCTGCAACATTGCAGCCGTATCCGTTGCAAGACACCGGGGGCCCCCTTGGTAGAACATTTCTTGAACGCTGAACACAATGCGGACAGCCTGAGGTGGTGGATTATTGAAAAAGTCAAGCCCAATCCCAGAGGCGGTGATTTCGTTGCTATCCTCAACAAACGTGAATGTAGGTGGATACATTCTCTGGACACAATTGCTAAAGGTTTGAACTCATTTGAGGAGATTACCAAACAAGTGGCCATTATCAACAGTAGATAATTCATATTCCCTCTCACTGAATGAGCCCAGTCCTTCCCACTTCTGCATATCCACATATGATCATTGGAGTTACAAGTATGACTGCATGTATACACACTTACGGTTTCTCCTGGATATGATACTATGTAACTGGATGTATATATATAATTTTTTCAATAGTCGTTTTTGTTATTAATGTATTTTTTCAACCAAAGTTGTTTGTGTGACATACGTGTTTTGTCCATTGTATAAAGAATATTTTAATTGAAATTATACGTGTTACACTTGACACGCTGAATTTAATTATACATTTAGTCAACACACTGTTTCTCAGGGTACCTGGATGCACAGCTGTGGCACTATCCACGGAGCCCCCAGTGCCCGCAACTTAGTCTTTTTACCCTTTCCCCCGTGCATCTAAATATCACGTTGCCGGTTGCTCCGGTAACCGACGTCCTCGCGGTCCAGCGCGGAGTCAGTTACCTGCGCGTTGAGAGATTTCTACACACCGATTAACTCGGCGTTCGGTAAATTTCTTTTACTTGAACCCTGCTAACTCTTCTAGTCCTTGCATGTCAGGTTTTGAAAAGCTAATGGTCCCTTTTGTTCACTGACAGTTCAATTCTGAACCTGATCAACTAAAGAGGTTCTTACCCCGCTGAGAGAAGAAACCAGGTAATTATGGTTTCTCCTTACCTGACCATCTGAGAATCGAAATGTGACGTATTGCTAAATGACACTATATATATAAATTTCTGCAGACAACCGACCCCTAAATCACGAGGGACGTCTAGAACTGTTACCTCACATGCCCCTAACCATAACGGGCCCCTGATAATTCAGGTAAGCGGCCTCTTAGGCCCACCCCCCTTTTTAAATAACTCATCTTAAATCTGCCCAACATCCTGATCACCCCTTTTGTTTTTAATCCCCTAGGCACCCTCTTGCGTCTAGGAGTGACTCAGGTTGCCCTTCTGGTCCTGATGAAGACCCGCATGGGCGAGGTTCAAATCTCCCTCCAGGCCCCTTAGTCGGGTCGAAACGTCGACGCCCCCCCCTCCTACCTGGGACACGCCAATTTTTCTCGTGCCAGACAATTGAATTGTCTCTAAATAATCATGTAACATGAATTGCTGTAAATTGTGTACGTGACCAGGTTTTGTTAGTGACGGTGAATTATGAACCGTTCACTTCTGTGAATTCAAAGAATATCTTTCACAACTATGCTCTATTACTCTTTTCCTCTTATACTCACTCCTTAGCACTTGCACCTATTGCACGTTCCCTCTGGAGCAACCTTGAGTCTAACACTGTATTAAAAATTGTAATTGAATTGTCCAAATGAAGTAAAGATTTGGTGATTTATAATTTTGGATGTTGTGGTTCATATTCAAATGTTAGATTGAACATTGTGAGCTTTCTATAATTGTTTTTTCCAGCTCATGACTTAGCAGATCAATTAACTCATGTAAGTGCCTTTGCCACTTTGTTTGAATCATTAATTTAGGACCATTGTCTTTTGTATCAAGATTTCACCCAGGTCCTTAATTTACTGGGTCACCCCATTTTTGTAATGGCTACCTTTGTGCAGGCAAGTCCTGCGAGGGTTTATATGTTATTTGTTGTGTAAATATGTCATTTGTTGTTCAGTTGTTATAATTTGGTAATATTTTTGTATTGCTTTTGAGGATTTAATCTGGCCAATATTTGGTCATCATCCTGAATTTAACATCAACAGCCATAGCATGTCTGATAAGGAGACATTGTCATATAGTGAAGAGTATATTGAGAAACTCCAACAAGAACAAGGAGGGAATAGTGTCCTGGGTGGAATCTCTACAAGTATAGATTTAACACTGAATGAGAAAATTTCCAGATTGGAACGTCTGGAAAAGAAACTCATTAGGATACGCTTACATGGGCATACCCTAGCTAAATATCTCCAAGCTAATGTAATCCCGGTAGGGCTACAGGTTAGGAATGAGCCGGCTATCTTTCTTGATAACCCCAAATTTAAAGAAAACTTTAGTTTTGTGTCCAATAACTGCTCTAGACATTGGATGGTGCTTGGCATAGAAACTGCAGTGGAAGAAGTACACCGTCTTACAAAAGAAATCCTTGACCTTAAAAAAGAAATAATTGAGGATAGAGCATTGCTCAATGCTAAGGAAGCACTAGACAGATTAGAGAGAACCATTCAGGAGTTTGATGTCTACACACAGGCCACCAAGTTAGACAAATTGGCTAAGGATATCAAATCTTACGATAAGAAGAAAACGTACCCATACCTCCAGGAAGGTTACTACACTAGGGAACAACAAGGAACTTTTGCGAGCAGAGGCAGGGGTGGTTTTAGGAGGTATACCACTTTCTCGGGATCTTCCTTAGGCAGTAGCTCAGAGAGTGAGACAGAACGACAAGGCCCTAGCATAGCAACTCCCACGTTAGGACCTAACCATCAAAACCAACAGAACCAGCAGCCTTTTTTAGTGGAGGAACCATGGTGGGGCCAACGAGGACGAGGCCGCCCTTGGGGCAGACCCAGGGGCAACAGAGGGCAGACATGGAATCAGGGGAGAGGCCAAACACGGAAACAGGCACACTTCCAGCAGGAGCCACATGGGGAGATCCAGACATGACGCCAACACTACAGATGGTAATACATAAACCTGATAACCCCATAGTAAATCTGTCTGATTATACACTGACATCCAATGAGCTGGGAATTCTTGAGAGAGGTTTATCCTTTGTTCCGACCAACATGCCTAATGATTTTAATCTTAAAGTTGAGTTACATCACTTCTTTCGTAAAATCCGTTTGAAACATTATTTTCTAAAAACACCCTTCAATCCGGTGTTCTCAGGCAGTGGACTTAGACCACCCTCTAAATTTAACCCTCCAGTCCACCTCATGCCACATAAAATCCTGGCGTATGAGCAAGTTGTTACGAGAGACATTGAAAACATTTTGTCTAAACGACAATATGTCAAGTACAATGTCACCAAACAAGAACGTACTGCTTTACAGTCTTTAAAAGATAACCCTAATATTGTGATCAAACCCGCGGACAAGGGGGGCGCAATTGTCATACAAAATTTAGAGGATTATAAGAAAGAGATACTGTCACAGCTCGCCGTGGAAGGCAACTACTGTAAATTAAGTAAAGACCCCACACAAGATATAAGTCATCTCATAAGCGCAGTCACAGGTAGGGCCCTAAATGATGGGTACTTGAGCAAACTGGAACATGATTACTTGAACAACAAGAATCCTAGACTGCCCACGATCTACACCCTCCCCAAGATACACAAACGCATGCAGGATCCTCCAGGGAGACCAATAGTATCGGGTTGTAGTTTTATCCTGGAACCATTGTGCAAATGCATTGACATATTTCTCAAACCTATCGCTGAGGATACCATAACTTACCTTAGGGATACGTTGCAAACTATACAACTTATTGATGAATACCCCTTTGATCCTGTAACTCATGTACTTGCGACCATGGATATAACTGCCCTTTATACTAACATCCCCCAACAGCCAGCTCTCAGATGCATGGAAGCAGCACTCAACACTAGATCTGCACCGCACCTTGTTCCGACCGAGTTCATTATTGCACTACTTGAAATCGCTATGACCAAAAATTTTTTCACTTTTCTGGGCCAGTTTTATATGCAAACCAAAGGTGTAGCGATGGGGTCGAGTTTTGCCCCAAATCTGGCTATTATCTATATGACCGAGTTTGAACTAGGGGTGGGCGGAATTTGCGGAATTGCGTCACGCAAATCTCCGCGAAACGGTAAAAAATCTCCGCGAACACGCAGAAATTCCGCGAACACGCGGAATTGCTTGTTCGCGATGCTTTTTTCCTGTTCACAATTGCTGTTTGCGTGCTCGGGGAGAAATATCTCGCGAACACGCATTTTGAGATCGCGAACAAGCAAAAATTTCGCGAAATCGCGGAAAGCAGACTTTTTAGCAATTTCGCGTTCTCCGCGGAACGCGAAATTACGCAAATTCCGCGAGCGGAACGGAATTTACCGCCCAGGCCTAGTTTGAACATCGTTTTGTCCTGGGTGAACTGAACCCTTATTTGAATCACATAGAATTGTGGCGTCGATATATCGACGATGTGGTCTTAATCTGGCGAGGCAGAGAGGAGGACCTTCAGAATTTCCACTTATGGTTGAATACATGCTCTACAGATATTCAATTCACCATTGAACACAACAGAGCATCCATCAATTTCCTGGACATCACCATTAAATCTGAGTCTGGCAAACTATATACTAGCCTTTACAGGAAGAGCAGTGAACGCAACACCTTATTGCGTTACTCTAGCCACCATCCCCGCAAACTCAGGGATAATCTACCCTTTGGACAATTCCTGAGGTTGCGTAGGAATTGTTAAAAAAGGAAGATTTTTTCTATGAATCGGCGGGCCTCCTCGCTAGACTTATCGAACGTGGCTACCCTGTGCGCCTTTTGAAAAAGGCACGGAAACGTGCCTGGCATAACCACAGAGAATTGTTTCTGACCCCCAAGACTAATGTGAAATCTAAAGAAGAAAGGCTGGTATGCGTAACCACGTTTAACACAAAAAGCACCATCATTAAAAAGGTCATTAATCAGCACTGGCACCTTGTGTCTGATGAACTAGGCAGTATACCAACCCCACTTCATGCCTTTAAGAAAGGTAAGAACATAAGGGATCATCTGGTGAAATCCCTTTTACCCTTCTCCAAGACCCCCACTCAAACCACCTTATGGGGTCTTCCGTTAGTAAGGGGACACTACAAATGTGGCTCATGTAAAGCCTGTCTTCTGACCAGCAACATTCAAGAATTTACTCATGATAACCACACATATGTCCTCAATGAGCACAGCAACTGTAACACATCAGGAGTGATCTATGCGATTGTGTGCCCGTGTGAGTTGATGTATGTCGGACAGACAATCCAGAGGGTGAAATGCCGGATCCTGCAACATTGCAGCCGTATCCGTTGCAAGACACCGGAGTCCCCCTTGGTAGAACATTTCTTGAACTCTGAACACAATGCGGACAGCCTGAGGTGGTGGATTATTGAAAAAGTCAAGCCCAATCCCAGAGGCGGTGATTTCGTTGCTATCCTCAACAAACGTGAATGTAGGTGGATACATTCTCTGGACACAATTGCTAAAGGTTTGAACTCATTTGAGGAGATTACCAAACAAGTGGCCATTATCAACAGTAGATAATTCATCTTCCCTCTCACTGAATGAGCCCAGTCCTTCCCACTTCTGCATATCCACATATGATCATTGGAGTTACAAGTATGACTGCATGTATACACACTTACGGTTTCTCCTGGATATGATACTATGTAACTGGATGTATATATATAATTTTTTCAAAAGTCGTTTTTGTTATTAATGTATTTTTTCAACCAAAGTTGATTGTGTGACATACGTGTTTTGTCCATTGTATAAAGAATATTTTAATTGAAATTATACGTGTTACACTTGACACGCTGAATTTAATTATACATTTAGTCAACACACTGTTTCTCAGGGTACCTGGATGCACAGCTGCGGCACTATCCACGGAGCCCCCAGCCGTTGCCCGCAACTTAGTCTTTTTACCCTTTCCCCCGTGCATCTAAATATCACGTTGCCGGTTGCTCCGGTAACCGACGTCCTCGCGGTCCAGCGTGGAGTCAGTTACCTGCGCGTTGAGAGATTTCTACACACCGATTAACTCGGCGTTCGGTAAACTTCTTTTACTTGAACCCTGCTAACTCTTCTAGTCCTTGCATGTCAGGTTTTGAAAAGCTAATGGTCCCTTTTGTTCACTGACAGTTCAATTCTGAACCTGATCAACTAAAGAGGTTCTTACCCCGCTGAGAGAAGAAACCAGGTAATTATGGTTTCTCCTTACCTGACCATCTGAGAATCGAAATGTGACGTATTGCTAAATGACACTATATATATAAATTTCTGCAGACAACCGACCCCTAAATCACGAGGGACGTCTGGAACTGTTACCTCACATGCCCCTAACCATAACGGGCCCCTGATAATTCAGGTAAGCGGCCTCTTAGGCCCACCCCCCTTTTTAAATAACTCATCTTAAATCTGCCCAACATCCTGATCACCCCTTTTGTTTTTAATCCCCTAGGCACACTCTTGCGTCTAGGAGTCACTCAGGTTGCCCTTCTGGTCCTGATGAAGACCCGCATGGGCGAGGTTCAAATCTCCCTCCAGGCCCCTTAGTCGGGTCGAAACGTCGACACCCCCCCTCCTACCTGGGACACGCCAATTTTTCTCGTGCCAGACAATTGAATTGTCTCTAAATAATCATGTAACATGAATTGCTGTAAATTGTGTACGTGACCAGGTTTTGTTAGTGACGGTGAATTATGAACCGTTCACTTCTGTGAATTCAAAGAATATCTTTCACAACTATGCTCTATTACTCTTTTCCTCTTATACTCACTCCTTAGCACTTGCACCTATTGCACGTTCCCTCTGGAGCAACCTTGAGTCTAACACTGTATTAAAAATTGTAATTGAATTGTCCAAATGAAGTAAAGATTTGGTGATTTATAATTTTGGATGTTGTGGTTCATATTCAAATGTTAGATTGAACATTGTGAGCTTTCTATAATTGTTTTTTCCAGCTCATGACTTAGCAGATCAATTAACTCATGTAAGTGCCTTTGCCACTTTGTTTGAATCATTAATTTAGGACCATTGTCTTTTGTATCAAGATTTCACCCAGGTCCTTAATTTACTGGGTCACCCCATTTTTGTAATGGCTACCTTTGTGCAGGCAAGTCCTGCGAGGGTTTATATGTTATTTGTTGTGTAAATATGTCATTTGTTGTTCAGTTGTTATAATTTGGTAATATTTTTGTATTGCTTTTGAGGATTTAATCTGGCCAATATTTGGTCATCATCCTGAATTTAACATCAACACCCATAGCATGTCTGATAAGGAGACATTGTCATATAGTGAAGAGTATATTGAGAAACTCCTACAAGAACAAGGAGGGAATAGTGTCCTGGGTGGAATCTCTACAAGTATAGATTTAACACTGAATGACAAAATTTCCAGATTGGAACGTCTGGAAAAGAAACTCATTAGGACACGCTTACATGGGCATACCCTAGCTAAATATCTCCAAGCTAATGTAATCCCGGTAGGGCTACAGGTTAGGAATGAGCCGGCTATCTTTCTTGATAACCCCAAATTTAAAGAAAACTTTAGTTTTGTGTCCAATAACTGCTCTAGACATTGGATGGTGCTTGGCATAGAAACTGCAGTGGAAGAAGTACACCGTCTTACAAAAGAAATCCTTGACCTTAAAAAAGAAATAATTGAGGATAGAGCATTGCTCTATGCTAAGGAAGCACTAGACAGATTAGAGAGAACCATTCAGGAGTTTGATGTCTACACACAGGCCACCAAGTTAGACAAATTGGCTAAGGATATCAAATCTTACGATAAGAAGAAAACGTACCCATACCTCCAGGAAGGTTACCACACTAGGGAACAACAAGGAACTTTTGCGAGCAGAGGCAGGGGTGGTTTTAGGAGGTATACCACTTTCTCGGGATCTTCCTTAGGCAGTAGCTCAGAGAGTGAGACAGAACGACAAGGCCCTAGCGTAGCAACTCCCACGTTAGGACCTAACCATCAAAACCAACAGAACCAGCAGCCTTTTTTAGTGGAGGAACCATGGTGGGGCCAACGAGGACGAGGCCGCTCTTGGGGCAGACCCAGGGGCAACAGAGGGCAGACATGGAATCAGGGGAGAGGCCAAACACGGAAACAGGCACACTTCCAGCAGGAGCCACATGGGGAGATCCAGACACGACGCCAACACTACAGATGGTAATACATAAACCTGATAACACCATAGTCAATCTGTCTGATTATACACTGACATCCAATGAGCTGGGAATTCTTGAGAGAGGTTTATCCTTTGTTCTGACCAACATGCCTAATGATTTTAATCTTAAAGTTGAGTTACATCACTTCTTTCGTAAAATCCGTTTGAAACATTATTTTCTAAAAACACCCTTCAATCCTGTGTTCTCAGGCAGTGGACTTAGACCACCCTCTAAATTTAACCCTCCAGTCCACCTCATGCCACATAAAATCCTGGCGTATGAGCAAGTTGTTACGAGAGACATTGAAAACATTTTGTCTAAACGACAATATGTCAAATACAATGTCACCAAACAAGAACGTACTGCTTTACAGTCTTTAAAAGATAACCCTAATATTGTGATCAAACCCGCGGACAAGGGGGGCGCAATTGTCATACAAAATTTAGAGGATTATAAGAAAGAGATACTGTCACAGCTCGCCGTGGAAGGCAACTACTGTAAATTAAGTAAAGACCCCACACAAGATATAAGTCATCTCATAAGCGCAGTCACAGGTAGGGCCCTAAATGATGGGTACTTGAGCAAACTGGAACATGATTACTTGAACAACAAGAATCCTAGACTGCCCACGAACTACACCTTCCCCAAGATACACAAACGCATGCAGGATCCTCCAGGGAGACCAATAGTATCGGGTTGTAGTTCTATCCTGGAACCATTGTGCAAATACATTGACATATTTCTCAAACCTATCGCTGAGGATACCATAACTTACCTTAGGGATACTTTGCAAACTATACAACTTATTGATGAATACCCCTTTGATCCTGTAACTCATGTACTTGCGACCATGGATATAACTGCCCTTTATACTAACATCCCCCAACAGCCAGCACTCAGATGCATGGAAGCAGCACTCAACACTAGATCTGCACCGCACCTTGTTCCGACCGAGTTCATTATTGCACTACTTGAAATCGCTATGACCCAAAAAAAAATCACTTTTCTGGGCCAGTTTTATATGCAAACCAAAGGTGTAGCGATGGGGGCGAGTTTTGCCCCAAATCTGGCTATTATCTATATGACCGAGTTTGAACATCGTTTTGTCCTGGGTGAACTGAACCCTTATTTGAATCACATAGAATTGTGGCGTCGATATATCGACGATGTGGTCTTAATCTGGCGAGGCAGAGAGGAGGACCTTCAGAATTTCCACTTATGGTTGAATACATGCTCTACAGATATTCAATTCACCATTGAACACAACAGAGCATCCATCAATTTCCTGGACATCACCATTAAATCTGAGTCTGGCAAACTATATACTAGCCTTTACAGGAAGAGCAGTGAACGCAACACCTTATTGCGTTACTCTAGCCACCATCCCCGCAAACTCAGGGATAATCTACCCTTTGGACAATTCCTGAGGTTGCGTAGGAATTGTTAAAAAAAGGAAGATTTTTTCTATGAATCGGCGGGCCTCCTCGCTAGACTTATCGAACGTGGCTACCCTGTGCGCCTTTTGAAAAAGGCACGGAAACGTGCCTGGCATAACCACAGACAATTGTTTCTGACCCCCAAGACTAATGGGAAATCTAAAGAAGAAAGGCTGGTATGCGTAACCACGTTTAACACAAAAAGCACCATCATTAAAAAGGTCATTAATCAGCACTGGCACCTTGTGTCTGATGAACTAGGCAGTATACCAACCCTACTTCATGCCTTTAAGAAAGGTAAGAACATAAGGGATCATCTGGTGAAATCCCTTTTACCCTTCTCCAAGACCCCCACTCAAACCACCTTATGGGGTCTTCCGTTAGTAAGGGGACACTACAAATGTGGCTCATGTAAAGCCTGTCTTCTGACCAGCAACATTCAAGAATTTACTCATGATAACCACACATATGTCCTCAATGAGCACAGCAACTGTAACACATCAGGAGTGATCTATGCGATTGTGTGCCCGTGTGAGTTGATGTATGTCGGACAGACAATCCAGAGGGTGAAATGCCGGATCCTGCAGCATTGCAGCCGTATCCGTTGCAAGACACCGGGGGCCCCCTTGGTAAAACATTTCTTGAACGCCGAACACAATGCGGACAGCCTGAGGTGGTGGATTATTGAAAAAGTCAAGCCCAATCCCAGAGGCGGTGATTTCGTTGCTATCCTCAACAAACGTGAATGTAGGTGGATACATTCTCTGGACACAATTGCTAAAGGTTTGAACTCATTTGAGGAGATTACCAAACAAGTGGCCATTATCAACAGTAGATAATTCATATTCCCTCTCACTGAATGAGCCCAGTCCTTCCCACTTCTGCATATCCACATATGATCATTGGAGTTACAAGTATGACTGCATGTATACACACTTACGGTTTCTCCTGGATATGATACTATGTAACTGGATGTATATATATAATTTTTTCAATAGTCGTTTTTGTTATTAATGTATTTTTTCAACCAAAGTTGTTTGTGTGACATACGTGTTTTGTCCATTGTATAAAGAATATTTTAATTGAAATTATACGTGTTACACTTGACACGCTGAATTTAATTATACATTTAGTCAACACACTGTTTCTCAGGGTACCTGGATGCACAGCTGTGGCACTATCCACGGAGCCCCCAGTGCCCGCAACTTAGTCTTTTTACCCTTTCCCCCGTGCATCTAAATATCACGTTGCCGGTTGCTCCGGTAACCGACGTCCTCGCGGTCCAGCGCGGAGTCAGTTACCTGCGCGTTGAGAGATTTCTACACACCGATTAACTCGGCGTTCGGTAAATTTCTTTTACTTGAACCCTGCTAACTCTTCTAGTCCTTGCATGTCAGGTTTTGAAAAGCTAATGGTCCCTTTTGTTCACTGACAGTTCAATTCTGAACCTGATCAACTAAAGAGGTTCTTACCCCGCTGAGAGAAGAAACCAGGTAATTATGGTTTCTCCTTACCTGACCATCTGAGAATCGAAATGTGACGTATTGCTAAATGACACTATATATATAAATTTCTGCCGACAACCGACCCCTAAATCACGAGGGACGTCTGGAACTGTTACCTCACATGCCCCTAACCATAACGGGCCCCTGATAATTCAGGTAAGCGGCCTCTTAGGCCCACCCCCCTTTTTAAATAACTCATCTTAAATCTGCCCAGCATCCTGATCACCCCTTTTGTTTTTAATCCCCTAGGCACCCTCTTGCGTCTAGGAGTCACTCAGGTTGCCCTTCTGGTCCTGATGAAGACCCGCATGGGCGAGGTTCAAATCTCCCTCCAGGCCCCTTAGTCGGGTCGAAACGTCGACGCCCCCCCCCTCCTACCTGGGACACGCCAATTTTTCTCGTGCCAGACAATTGAATTGTCTCTAAATAATCCTGTAACATGAATTGCTGTAAATTGTGTACGTGACCAGGTTTTGTTAGTGACGGTGAATTATGAACCGTTCACTTCTGTGAATTCAAAGAATATCTTTCACAACTATGCTCTATTACTCTTTTCCTCTTATACTCACTCCTTAGCACTTGCACCTATTGCACGTTCCCTCTGGAGCAACCTTGAGTCTAACACTGTATTAAAAATTGTAATTGAATGGTCCAAATGAAGTAAAGATTTGGTGATTTATGATTTTGGATGTTGTGGTTCATATTCAAATGTTAGATTGAACATTGTGAGCTTTCTATAATTGTTTTTTCCAGCTCATGACTTAGCAGATCAATTAACTCATGTAAGTGCATTTGCCACTTTGTTTGAATCATTAATTTAGGACCATTGTCTTTTGTATCAAGATTTCACCCAGGTCCTTAATTTACTGGGTCACCCCATTTTTGTAATGGCTACCTTTGTGCAGGCAAGTCCTGCGAGGGTTTATATGTTATTTGTTGTGTAAATATGTCATTTGTTGTTCAGTTGTTATAATTTGGTAATATTTTTGTATTGCTTTTGAGGATTTAATCTGGCCAATATTTGGTCATCATCCTGAATTTAACATCAACACCCATAGCATGTCTGATAAGGAGACATTGTCATATAGTGAAGAGTATATTGAGAAACTCCTACAAGAACAAGGAGGGAATAGTGTCCTGGGTGGAATCTCTACAAGTATAGATTTAACACTGAATGAGAAAATTTCCAGATTGGAACGTCTGGAAAAGAAACTCATTAGGACACGCTTACATGGGCATACCCTAGCTAAATATCTCCAAGCTAATGTAATCCCGGTAGGGCTACAGGTTAGGAATGAGCCGGCTATCTTTCTTGATAACCCCAAATTTAAAGAAAACTTTAGTTTTGTGTCCAATAACTGCTCTAGACATTGGATGGTGCTTGGCATAGAAACTGCAGTGGAAGAAGTACACCGTCTTACAAAAGAAATCCTTGACCTTAAAAAAGAAATAATTGAGGATAGAGCATTGCTCAATGCTAAGGAAGCACTAGACAGATTAGAGAGAACCATTCAGGAGTTTGATGTCTACACACAGGCCACCAAGTTAGACAAATTGGCTAAGGATATCAAATCTTACGATAAGAAGAAAACGTACCCATACCTCCAGGAAGGTTACTACACTAGGGAACAACAAGGAACTTTTGCGAGCAGAGGCAGGGGTGGTTTTAGGAGGTATACCACTTTCTCTGGATCTTCCTTAGGCAGTAGCTCAGAGAGTGAGACAGAACGACAAGGCCCTAGCGTAGCAACTCCCACGTTAGGACCTAAACATCAAAACCAACAGAACCAGCAGCCTTTTTTAGTGGAGGAACCATGGTGGGGCCAACGAGGACGAGGCCGCCCTTGGGGCAGACCCAGGGGCAACAGAGGGCAGACATGGAACCAGGGGAGAGGCCAAACACGGAAACAGGCACACTTCCAGCAGGAGCCACATGGGGAGATCCAGACACGACGCCAACACTACAGATGGTAATACATAAACCTGATAACCCCATAGTCAATCTGTCTGATTATACACTGACATCCAATGAGCTGGGAATTCTTGAGAGAGGTTTATCCTTTGTTCCGAGCAACATGCCTAATGATTTTAATCTTAAAGTTGAGTTACATCACTTCTTTCGTAAAATCCGTTTGAAACATTATTTTCTAAAAACACCCTTCAATCCGGTGTTCTCAGGCAGTGGACTTAGACCACCCTCTAAATTTAACCCTCCAGTCCACCTCATGCCACATAAAATCCTGGCGTATGAGCAAGTTGTTACGAGAGACATTGAAAACATTTTGTCTAAACGACAATATGTCAAGTACAATGTCACCAAACAAGAACGTACTGCTTTACAGTCTTTAAAAGATAACCCTAATATTGTGATCAAACCCGCGGACAAGGGGGGCGCAATTGTCATACAAAATTTAGAGGATTATAAGAAAGAGATACTGTCACAGCTCGCCGTGGAAGGCAACTACTGTAAATTAAGCAAAGACGCCACGCAAGATATAAGTCATCTCATAAGCGCAGTCACAGGTAGGGCCCTAAATGATGGGTACTTGAGCAAACTGGAACATGATTACTTGAACAACAAGAATCCTAGACTGCCCACGATCTACACCCTCCCCAAGATACACAAACGCATGCAGGATCCTCCAGGGAGACCAATAGTATCGGGTTGTGGTTCTATCCTGGAACCATTGTGCAAATACATTGACATATTTCTCAAACCTATCGCTGAGGATACCATAACTTACCGTAGGGATACGTTGCAAACTATACAACTTATTGATGAATACCCCTTTGATCCTGTAACTCATGTACTTGCGACCATGGATATAACTGCCCTTTATACTAACATCCCCCAACAGCCAGCACTCAGATGCATGGAAGCAGCACTCAACACTAGATCTGCACCGCACCTTGTTCCGACCGAGTTCATTATTGCACTACTTGAAATCGCTTTGACCAAAAAAAATTTCACTTTTCTGGGCCAGTTTTATATGCAAACCAAAGGTGTAGCGATGGGGGCGAGTTTTGCCCCAAATCTGGCTATTATCTATATGACCGAGTTTGAACATCGTTTTGTCCTGGGTGAACTGAACCCTTATTTGAATCACATAGAATTGTGGCGTCGATATATCGACGATGTGGTCTTAATCTGGCGAGGCAGAGAGGAGGACCTTCAGAATTTCCACTTATGGTTGAATACATGCTCTACAGATATTCAATTCACCATTGAACACAACAGAGCATCCATCAATTTCCTGGACATCACCATTAAATCTGAGTCTGGCAAACTATATACTAGCCTTTACAGGAAGAGCAGTGAACGCAACACCTTATTGCGTTACTCTAGCCACCATCCCCGCAACCTCAGGGATAATCTACCCTTTGGAAATTCTTGAGGTTGCGTAGGAATTGTTCAAAAAAGGAAGATTTTTTCTATGAATCGGCGGGCCTCCTCGCTAGACTTATCGAACGTGGCTACCCTGTGCGCCTTTTGAAAAAGGCACGGAAACGTGCCTGGCATAACCACAGAGAATTGTTTCTGACCCCCAAGACTAATGTGAAATCTAAAGAAGAAAGGCTGGTATGCGTAACCACGTTTAACACAAAAAGCACCATCATTAAAAAGGTCATTAATCAGCACTGGCACCTTGTGTCTGATGAACTAGGCAGTATACCAACCCCACTTCATGCCTTTAAGAAAGGTAAGAACATAAGGGATCATCTGGTGAAATCCCTTTTACCCTTCTCCAAGACCCCCACTCAAACCACCTTATGGGGTCTTCCGTTAGTAAGGGGACACTACAAATGTGGCTCATGTAAAGCCTGTCTTCTGACCAGCAACATTCAAGAATTTACTCATGATAACCACACATATGTCCTCAATGAGCACAGCAACTGTAACACATCAGGAGTGATCTATGCGATTGTGTGCCCGTGTGAGTTGATGTATGTCGGACAGACAATCCAGAGGGTGAAATGCCGGATCCTGCAACATTGCAGCCGTATCCGTTGCAAGACACCGGGGGCCCCCTTGGTAGAACATTTCTTGAACTCCAAACACTATGCGGACAGCCTGAGGTGGTGGATTATTGAAAAAGTCAAGCCCAATCCCAGAGGCGGTGATTTCGTTGCTATCCTCAACAAACGTGAATGTAGGTGGATACATTCTCTGGACACAATTGCTAAAGGTTTGAACTCATTTGAGGAGATTACCAAACAAGTGGCCATTATCAACAGTAGATAATTCATATTCCCTCTCACTGAATGAGCCCAGTCCTTCCCACTTCTGCATATCCACATATGATCATTGGAGTTACAAGTATGACTGCATGTATACACACTTACGGTTTCTCCTGGATATGATACTATGTAACTGGATGTATATATGTAATTTTTTCAAAAGTCGTTTTTGTTATTAATGTATTTTTTCAACCAAAGTTGTTTGTGTGACATACGTGTTTTGTCCATTGTATAAAGGATATTTTAATTGAAATTATACGTGTTACACTTGACACGCTGAATTTAATTATACATTTAGTCAACACACTGTTTCTCAGGGTACCTGGATGCACAGCTGTGGCACTATCCACGGAGCCCCCAGCCGTTGCCCGCAACTTAGTCTTTTTACCCTTTCCCCCGTGCATCTAAATATCACGTTGCCGGTTGCTCCGGTAACCGACGTCCTCGCGGTCCAGGGCGGAGTCAGTTACCTGCGCGTTGAGAGATTTCTACACACCGATTAACTCGGCGTTCGGTAAATTTCTTTTACTTGAACCCTGCTAACTCTTCTAGTCCTTGCATGTCAGGTTTTGAAAAGCTAATGGTCCCTTTTGTTCACTGACAGTTCAATTCTGAACCTGATCAACTAAAGAGGTTCTTACCCCGCTGAGAGAAGAAACCAGGTAATTATGGTTTCTCCTTACCTGACCATCTGAGAATCGAAATGTGACGTATTGCTAAATGACACTATATATATAAATTTCTGCCGACAACCGACCCCTAAATCACGAGGGACGTCTGGAACTGTTACCTCACATGCCCCTAACCATAACGGGCCCTGATAATTCAGGTAAGCGGCCTCTTAGGCCCACCCCCCTTTTTAAATAACTCATCTTAAATCTGCCCAGCATCCTGATCACCCCTTTTGTTTTTAATCCCCTAGGCACCCTCTTGCGTCTAGGAGTCACTCAGGTTGCCCTTCTGGTCCTGATGAAGACCCGCATGGGCGAGGTTCAAATCTCCCTCCAGGCCCCTTAGTCGGGTCGAAACGTCGACGCCCCCCCCCTCCTACCTGGGACACGCCAATTTTTCTCGTGCCAGACAATTGAATTGTCTCTAAATAATCATGTAACATGAATTGCTGTAAATTGTGTACGTGACCAGGTTTTGTTAGTGACGGTGAATTATGAACCGTTCACTTCTGTGAATTCAAAGAATATCTTTCACAACTATGCTCTATTACTCTTTTCCTCTTATACTCACTCCTTAGCACTTGCACCTATTGCACGTTCCCTCTGGAGCAACCTTGAGTCTAACACTGTATTAAAAATTGTAATTGAATGGTCCAAATGAAGTAAAGATTTGGTGATTTATAATTTTGGATGTTGTGGTTCATATTCAAATGTTAGATTGAACATTGTGAGCTTTCTATAATTGTTTTTTCCAGCTCATGACTTAGCAGATCAATTAACTCATGTAAGTGCATTTGCCACTTTGTTTGAATCATTAATTTAGGACCATTGTCTTTTGTATCAAGATTTCACCCAGGTCCTTAATTTACTGGGTCACCCCATTTTTGTAATGGCTACCTTTGTGCAGGCAAGTCCTGCGAGGGTTTATATGTTATTTGTTGTGTAAATATGTCATTTGTTGTTCAGTTGTTATAATTTGGTAATATTTTTGTATTGCTTTTGAGGATTTAATCTGGCCAATATTTGGTCATCATCCTGAATTTAACATCAACACCCATAGCATGTCTGATAAGGAGACATTGTCATATAGTGAAGAGTATATTGAGAAACTCCTACAAGAACAAGGAGGGAATAGTGTCCTGGGTGGAATCTCTACAAGTATAGATTTAACACTGAATGAGAAAATTTCCAGATTGGAATGTCTGGAAAAGAAACTCATTAGGACACGCTTACATGGGCATACCCTAGCTAAATATCTCCAAGCTAATGTAATCCCGGTAGGGCTACAGGTTAGGAATGAGCCGGCTATCTTTCTTGATAACCCCAAATTTAAAGAAAACTTTAGTTTTGTGTCCAATAACTGCTCTAGACATTGGATGGTGCTTGGCATAGAAACTGCAGTGGAAGAAGTACACCGTCTTACAAAAGAAATCCTTGACCTTAAAAAAGAAATAATTGAGGATAGAGCATTGCTCAATGCTAAGGAAGCACTAGACAGATTAGAGAGAACCATTCAGGAGTTTGATGTCTACACACAGGCCACCAAGTTAGACAAATTGGCTAAGGATATCAAATCTTACGATAAGAAGAAAACGTACCCATACCTCCAGGAAGGTTACTACACTAGGGAACAACAAGGAACTTTTGCGAGCAGAGGCAGGGGTGGTTTTAGGAGGTATACCACTTTCTCTGGATCTTCCTTAGGCAGTAGCTCAGAGAGTGAGACAGAACGACAAGGCCCTAGCGTAGCAACTCCCACGTTAGGACCTAAACATCAAAACCAACAGAACCAGCAGCCTTTTTTAGTGGAGGAACCATGGTGGGGCCAACGAGGACGAGGCCGCCCTTGGGGCAGACCCAGGGGCAACAGAGGGCAGACATGGAACCAGGGGAGAGGCCAAACACGGAAACAGGCACACTTCCAGCAGGAGCCACATGGGGAGATCCAGACACGACGCCAACACTACAGATGGTAATACATAAACCTGATAACCCCATAGTCAATCTGTCTGATTATACACTGACATCCAATGAGCTGGGAATTCTTGAGAGAGGTTTATCCTTTGTTCCGAGCAACATGCCTAATGATTTTAATCTTAAAGTTGAGTTACATCACTTCTTTCGTAAAATCCGTTTGAAACATTATTTTCTAAAAACACCCTTCAATCCGGTGTTCTCAGGCAGTGGACTTAGACCACCCTCTAAATTTAACCCTCCAGTCCACCTCATGCCACATAAAATCCTGGCGTATGAGCAAGTTGTTACGAGAGACATTGAAAACATTTTGTCTAAACGACAATATGTCAAGTACAATGTCACCAAACAAGAACGTACTGCTTTACAGTCTTTAAAAGATAACCCTAATATTGTGATCAAACCCGCGGACAAGGGGGGCGCAATTGTCATACAAAATTTAGAGGATTATAAGAAAGAGATACTGTCACAGCTCGCCGTGGAAGGCAACTACTGTAAATTAAGCAAAGACCCCACACAAGATATAAGTCATCTCATAAGCGCAGTCACAGGTAGGGCCCTAAATGATGGGTACTTGAGCAAACTGGAACATGATTACTTGAACAACAAGAATCCTAGACTGCCCACGATCTACACCCTCCCCAAGATACACAAACGCATGCAGGATCCTCCAGGGAGACCAATAGTATCGGGTTGTGGTTCTATCCTGGAACCATTGTGCAAATACATTGACATATTTCTCAAACCTATCGCTGAGGATACCATAACTTACCTTAGGGATACGTTGCAAACTATACAACTTATTGATGAATACCCCTTTGATCCTGTAACTCATGTACTTGCGACCATGGATATAACTGCCCTTTATACTAACATCCCCCAACAGCCAGCACTCAGATGCATGGAAGCAGCACTCAACACTAGATCTGCACCGCACCTTGTTCCGACCGAGTTCATTATTGCACTACTTGAAATCGCTATGACCAAAAAAAATTTCACTTTTCTGGGCCAGTTTTATATGCAAACCAAAGGTGTAGCGATGGGGGCGAGTTTTGCCCCAAATCTGGCTAATATCTATATGACCGAGTTTGAACATCGTTTTGTCCTGGGTGAACTGAACCCTTATTTGAATCACATAGAATTGTGGCGTCGATATATCGACGATGTGGTCTTAATCTGGCGAGGCAGAGAGGAGGACCTTCAGAATTTCCACTTATGGTTGAATACATGCTCTACAGATATTCAATTCACCATTGAACACAACAGAGCATCCATCAATTTCCTGGACATCACCATTAAATCTGAGTCTGGCAAACTATATACTAGCCTTTACAGGAAGAGCAGTGAACGCAACACCTTATTGCGTTACTCTAGCCACCATCCCCGCAACCTCAGGGATAATCTACCCTTTGGAAATTCCTGAGGTTGCGTAGGAATTGTTCAAAAAAGGAAGATTTTTTCTATGAATCGGCGGGCCTCCTCGCTAGACTTATCGAACGTGGCTACCCTGTGCGCCTTTTGAAAAAGGCACGGAAACGTGCCTGGCATAACCACAGAGAATTGTTTCTGACCCCCAAGACTAATGTGAAATCTAAAGAAGAAAGGCTGGTATGCGTAACCACGTTTAACACAAAAAGCACCATCATTAAAAAGGTCATTAATCAGCACTGGCACCTTGTGTCTGATGAACTAGGCAGTATACCAACCCCACTTCATGCCTTTAAGAAAGGTAAGAACATAAGGGATCATCTGGTGAAATCCCTTTTACCCTTCTCCAAGACCCCCACTCAAACCACCTTATGGGGTCTTCCGTTAGTAAGGGGACACTACAAATGTGGCTCATGTAAAGCCTGTCTTCTGACCAGCAACATTCAAGAATTTACTCATGATAACCACACATATGTCCTCAATGAGCACAGCAACTGTAACACATCAGGAGTGATCTATGCGATTGTGTGCCCGTGTGAGTTGATGTATGTCGGACAGACAATCCAGAGGGTGAAATGCCGGATCCTGCAACATTGCAGCCGTATCCGTTGCAAGACACCGGGGGCCCCCTTGGTAGAACATTTCTTGAACGCTAAACACTATGCGGACAGCCTGAGGTGGTGGATTATTGAAAAAGTCAAGCCCAATCCCAGAGGCGGTGATTTCGTTGCTATCCTCAACAAACGTGAATGTAGGTGGATACATTCTCTGGACACAATTGCTAAAGGTTTGAACTCATTTGAGGAGATTACCAAACAAGTGGCCATTATCAACAGTAGATAATTCATATTCCCTCTCACTGAATGAGCCCAGTCCTTCCCACTTCTGCATATCCACATATGATCATTGGAGTTACAAGTATGACTGCATATATACACACTTACGGTTTCTCCTGGATATGATACTATGTAACTGGATGTATATATGTAATTTTTTCAAAAGTCGTTTTTGTTATTAATGTATTTTTTCAACCAAAGTTGTTTGTGTGACATACGTGTTTTGTCCATTGTATAAAGGATATTTTAATTGAAATTATACGTGTTACACTTGACACGCTGAATTTAATTATACATTTAGTCAACACACTGTTTCTCAGGGTACCTGGATGCACAGCTGTGGCACTATCCACGGAGCCCCCAGCCGTTGCCCGCAACTTAGTCTTTTTACCCTTTCCCCCGTGCATCTAAATATCACGTTGCCGGTTGCTCCGGTAACCGACGTCCTCGCGGTCCAGCGCGGAGTCAGTTACCTGCGCGTTGAGAGATTTCTACACACCGATTAACTCGGCGTTCGGTAAATTTCTTTTACTTGAACCCTGCTAACTCTTCTAGTCCTTGCATGTCAGGTTTTGAAAAGCTAATGGTCCCTTTTGTTCACTGACAGTTCAATTCTGAACCTGATCAACTAAAGAGGTTCTTACCCCGCTGAGAGAAGAAACCAGGTAATTATGGTTTCTCCTTACCTGACCATCTGAGAATCGAAATGTGACGTATTGCTAAATGACACTATATATATAAATTTCTGCAGACAACCGACCCCTAAATCACGAGGGACGTCTGGAACTGTTACCTCACATGCCCCTAACCATAACGGGCCCCTGATAATTCAGGTAAGCGGCCTCTTAGGCCCACCCCCCTTTTTAAATAACTCATCTTAAATCTGCCCAACATCCTGATCACCCCTTTTGTTTTTAATCCCCTAGGCACCCTCTTGCGTCTAGGAGTCACTCAGGTTGCCCTTCTGGTCCTGATGAAGACCCGCATGGGCGAGGTTCAAATCTCCCTCCAGGCCCCTTAGTCGGGTCGAAACGTCGACGCCCCCCCCCTCCTACCTGGGACACGCCAATTTTTCTCGTGCCAGACAATTGAATTGTCTCTAAATAATCATGTAACATGAATTGCTGTAAATTGTGTACGTGACCAGGTTTTGTTAGTGACGGTGAATTATGAACCGTTCACTTCTGTGAATTCAAAGAATATCTTTCACAACTATGCTCTATTACTCTTTTCCTCTTATACTCACTCCTTAGCACTTGCACCTATTGCACGTTCCCTCTGGAGCAACCTTGAGTCTAACACTGTATTAAAAATTGTAATTGAATTGTCCAAATGAAGTAAAGATTTGGTGATTTATAATTTTGGATGTTGTGGTTCATATTCAAATGTTAGATTGAACATTGTGAGCTTTCTATAATTGTTTTTTCCAGCTCATGACTTAGCAGATCAATTAACTCATGTAAGTGCCTTTGCCACTTTGTTTGAATCATTAATTTAGGACCATTGTCTTTTGTATCAAGATTTCACCCAGGTCCTTAATTTACTGGGTCACCCCATTTTTGTAATGGTTACATTTAATCGGCATAATGCAGGTATGTGACCACCAACTTGTGCAGATAGAGAAAGAATTAGGGCTTTGGGAAGCGCATTTTTAATAAAAACTTAAACTCTGTTTTTTCCCCAACCCCCCCCCCGCCCCTTTTTGTCACAATCAGTCTGTTCATGAGAAAGACTAATCCAGCCCTGATGAGAGTGCGGCAATTGATTTAACCGGCACTCGAAACGCGTCGGCAGACAAAGGAACTCAACTCCTTGGTTAAATATTGCAAATATACCCCCTTGTGTCCCTGATATTTCAGAGGATTTGATTTATTCCAAATATAAGGGTGTTAGTTGTCTAATTCATCAATTTGTATGACAACTTTGTATTTCGGATTGTGTATATAATGATTGTTCTTTGTGACATTTCATTTGGTTGTTTCAATGTTTGATTATTATGAGTTTATTTGTAATTGTATGTCAAAACACATTTTTCACGTTGTTCATTTTCATTGTGTAAGTACTAATGTGGTATTTCGTGTAGTTCATTATGTGTTCTTTTTGTGATCAAAGATATTAATAAAAAAAAAAATAAAAGGCAGAAATTACTGCTTAGGTAAACATATTAATTTTCGTTTATCTTACTTCATATGAATAAGTGTTGAAGTCACTAGAGGTATAGGTAATTTTTTTCTTATGTAGTATAACTGGCCCTACCTACCCTCTAATCCTTTGGGCCAAACCCCACCTTTTTTGATAATTTGTGTCAGAAAGGCATCTGAGGGGAAACAGCCATTAGCGGCCCGTGGATGGAGTTCCGTGGGGCGGTGAGGCGGGGGAGGGGCAGGGCAAAATGTGATGCAGTGCAAACAACGAAATTCGTTTTATTTATTGAATTGTTTACTCACCTCCGTTCATCCATATTCCGGTGTTTACTACCCCCCACCCTGCCCCGCCTCACCGCCCCACGGAACTCCCTCCACAGGCCGCTACTGGACACAGCAGGTCGTTACAAAGTTTGGCTGCCAGTAGTGAACTGGCTGAGCCGTCCATCCTTTTCTTTTTCATGCGTGGAATGGATTGGAGGTGAGTGGGTTGAGAGGGTAGTGTTCTATGAGGGCAATAGTTGGTCAGTGTTTCCAGCAGATAGGCCGGGCCTGTTTTTTAATAGACCACGTGCGCCACTGTAAGTGTTTAAAGATGATCCTCTTCTTTACATGCAGCCAATGTTGCTGTTTATGGTAGTGAGTAATCGAGGAGTGCTTGGGGAGCTTATACAGTAGGTGAATGACCATATTCTGGATTATTTGTAGGTTGTGTATCAGGTACTCTGGTAGTCCTATATACAGCACATTTGTGTAGTCCAGTCTAGATAGGATAAGTGCCTGAACCACAGTTTTTTGGGCATCCCAGGGAAGCAGTTAAAAAAGATTCCTCAGCATTAGAAGGATATTGCAAGAATTTTTGATCACCGCTGAGATCTGAGATTTGGGGGTTAACTGATAATCCCCTAGTACCCCTAGATTTCTCACTTTGTCGTTTAGGTTGGGAGCCTGGCAATGGGAAAGTTCCAGGCCCCTAACCAGCCCTGATTGGGGTCAGGTCTAAATAACAAGATCTCTGTCTTGTCAGGCTTGCACTGTAGAGTTTTGCATTTGAGCCAGCCTAAGACTGCTGACATGCAGGCTGCAAAATTTTCCTTAGGGCGGGAAAGCAAAAGCACACAATTGATGGACGGATTGCTGATCAAATCAAAGCATTCACCCCCAGTCAAGAGATCTGGGTTAAATCCATAATTCTTTAGCTCACCATGCCACCCCAGGTTAGACCAGGCCATTTGCAAATCAGCCTTGAACCTGTGCCTCATGGGAAGAGTCCAGCCGAAACTGCCAAGCCAAGGCTGGGTTCAAACTGGAAAGGCATGGTGAGCAAAAAAACGATGGATTTAGGCCCAGATCTCCGTACTGGGGTGAATGTATGACATTGTTCTGCATTCTGTCCATCAACTGTTGTTTTTGCAAAATTTTCCTTGGCCTTAAGGTCATTTCAACAGTTGGGTGTAATCAGCATAGGAGACTACCTGGATGCCGAAGGGACTCTATGAGGTGACCCAATGTGAGTATATATATATTAAAAAGAGTGGGGCACAAATCAAGCTTTGGGGAACGCCGCATTTGATTGATTTTGATTCAGAGCGGAATCGTTTGAACTAGACCGCCTGTTCCCTATTTTTTATAAAGGATTCTAGACAGGCTAAGGCCTTGCCCTCCACCCCAATAGTGGTGAGGCAATTCAACAGAATTTCATGTGAAATTGTGTTGAATTCCGCTGAGAGATCCAGGAGGCTCAGGGCGGCATTTGGTCCGGCGTCCACTGTAAATTTATTGGAGTCAATGGTCTCCATCAGTGCAGATTCAGTGCTATGCCGGGGTCTAAGCCAGATTGCGAGGGGTGGAAAAGGTTGGAAGTTTCCAGGAACAACATTGGCTGAACACTAACAGTCCTTTCTAGTATCTTAGAGACTCATGGGAGCAGGGATATTGATCTAAAATTGGAAAGTGATTCTGGATTTGCGTTAGGCTTTTTCAGTAGCGGATTGACATTTGCCCTTTTCCATGCAAAGGGGACTAATCCTGTATCTAAGGAGGTGGTGAAAACTTTTGATAGATGGGGCTCAGAGTGCTTCCTAGCTTCCTCGTGATATTGGGAGGGAAAGGGTCCAGGGGGGAGACTGATTTGCAATTGGCAAAGGCCACTTACAGTTCCTTAATTGTTGTGGGGAGAAATGCTAATAGTTTATCCTGAGCCATAGGAATAGAAGGGCTCAGGTTGTCTGTGGGATCCGTGTCATGTGTTGAGGTAAGGTTATCTTGAATTTTTTTATTTCATTCAAAAAAGGTGCTTAGGTGTGAGCACAGGAAGGCATTAGTTTCCACTGATGGCCCAAATGATTTGGGGTCTGTAAAGTTAGAAATATTTGTAAATATTACCTCTCCATTGTTATCTGATTTCCCAATTGTAGTGGCATAATAGATTTGGTGTGCACATTTTAAGGTATTATGATACTTGCTCAGTGCTGCTTTATATTTTCACTTGTCTGACTTTGCATTGTGTTTCCTCCAGAGTCGCTCCAATTTTTTACAGCCTTTGCTTTCTGTCTCCAGTTCAGTGGTGAACATTTGGCGGTTTGTTGTAGTCTGTTACTGTTCTTGTGTGTAATAGGGGCAATCTTATTTGCGGCCTCAGAGATACAATTACTCACTTTAGCTTTGTCAAGTATTATATTACCTGTCAGGGAGGGTCTGGTGTCTTCTAGGGTCTCTATGGTGACTAGTACGGCCCAAAGCTGATAGTTTGCGATGTGGCACCATTTTATGGACATGCTAACACTAGAGACCTCGCATGTGGAGACAGTGAATGCACCTCTCTCACCACCATTTTATGACAGCCTGCCTCCATGGTCTGTTGTGATGGTAAAAAGACGCTGACAATGCACACAAATGTTATTTTATGTTAAAAAATATTATAGAGCGCACGTACACTGATTGGCTTCTTGGCACTATTTCTAGGAGTGGCCTGAGTCCTGGTGCTTTATTCATATTCCTGAGTAAACAACCATGTCTCCTAAATCTGACGAGATCGGTGCAGGATCTAATGTCAAGTGGAAGGGTAATCCAAAAATCTAGGCACCAGGACTGCGATCCTACATCAGCCAAGTCACTTCAGTCTCTATGGGGGTATAACCAGAAGGTGCAAATGAGCTAATCGCAGATTGTGAGTGGGTGTATGTCTTAGAGAAAGGCTGGAGATGAATTTTGGACTGGCGCCGTGCAAGGATTTAAAGATGAGGCAGCCAATTTTGAAGGCACAGGGTTGTTGTATGGGAAGCAAGTGCAGCTTCCTCATAAGGGGAGAGACACTTTGCTATCTTGGCTGCTGGATAAATCAGCCTAGCAGCCTGATTCTGCACAAGTTGCGGCCTTTTGGCTAGGAATAATGGAAGGCCAAAGTACAGAGAGTTGGCATAGTATATGTGTGACATGACCATGGCTAAAACAACCTGCACCAGCGCTTTCCTAGTGAGGAGTTTACTGATTTTCCTATCTTTCTTAGCTGGAAGAAATGAATAATGTTTTTTAAATTAAGTGTAACAGTCTTCTTGTCTTGCAGAAGGTGAAGTGGATCCTGCGACACAGGTAGGCTCTGTGCAGGAGTCCCAGTGTAAACCTTCCTGCCTGAGTAGATGGGAGGAGGACCGCAACCCCCCAGGGCCGGATCCAACAATATCCAGGGGTGCCCACCCCTGGGACACGGACGTAAATTATTTTACCCTTGGTCTAGCATGTAAATAAAGTCATTCCGATTTAGGTACATTTCCTTAATGAAACACAGAGCAAACGTACTGTGCGTGTATATATTAGCTTCACATTTACAATTCATATTGCTACTCTCAACCAAGTCACTTCGACCAAATGTTCGATCAAAGGACCATAGAGATAACATTGAAACAATAAAATGACCAATTGGAGGGACAAAGAGAGAAAGCAGGAATGCCTATATGGGTGAGGAGGTAAAGTGGTCAGTGACCATTGTAAAGTTACCGATTATACCTTCGCACATATGCATATTTTATCATCATAATATTAATACCAGGTGGCTTGACGTATATGAAACATACTACACATTCCAAATCACATTTTGAGACACATTACAACACTTGTACTGAATAACCTTAGTCAGTGTTAGGAATGTAGGGCGGGTCATCCAAGGTTAACATCCCTTGAAGGGTTCACAACATTGTGTTCCATGCCATGGAAATGGGGGATTTACGAAGCCCTAACGTGTCCTCCCTTACTAATGAGACTGCCTCAGCCTTGGCCCAGATTATCATAGAGTGGATCCATGCTTTTATCGGTGGGGGATCTTCTGCCTTCCATCGGCGTGTGATAAGCCTTTTAGCCATGACTAAACCCAGGTCTAAAAATCTAGAAGAGGCTTTATGCTTTTTACTTCTAGGGAATATCCCCATAATGCATGCTTCCCATGTCTGCGGCAAGTCTCTATCCATGCTGGTATCCATGGATAGGATCACCTCATCCCAATACATTTGCAATTTGGGGCAGGACCAGAGCATATGTAGTAGATCGTCATCTATCAGTTTACATCTTCGGCAACATGCGTCTACCCTACCAAAATATCTATTATCTTATCCGGGGATAGGTACGCTCTATGCACAACATAAAATTGAGGTACACATTTCTGGTGATAGGTTTCCAATAACATCGACCATTCTGCAGCTGTGTATAATCGCGCCATGTCTGTTTACTATTTATTTCGCAATGGTGTTAAATCTTTCATGGTATGTTCCCAAATTGATTCTGCGAACCATTTTACGAGATGTTGCCCCGTCCCCATCACATGTACGTACTGCATTAGGAGATGTGTTGGGGGTTCCTGCGAGATGTTTTCCCAATGTCGCCTCAACATGGCCATCCAGGAGGCATGGTTCAAGAATTGCCCTGGAGGGACGCCCTCTTCCTCAGAGAGAGAGAGAGAAATGGCCGCAGCACAACTTCCATATATAGATCTCTCAGTGTAGATATATCTACCCCCTGCCAATCTGTGAGGTCCGTCACCCTGACTCGTCCTCCCACTTTCAGCATACCTATTAATGGAATGGCTGGTGCATATGGTGTAACATGCCCAGTGACATGCAATACCCTGCGAAAGCATTTCTGAGCTATCTGCACCAGAAAACAGAAGTGCCTCGTGGGATCTATTGCATGGATGGAAGAGAAAGAGAATCCTATCCAAGGTATACGGGGGCCATGTTCTGCTGTGCCTGCCAGATGTAATTCCTCCACCCATTTTGCCAAACAGAGTATTTGGGATGCCAGATAGTAATGCTCCATGTGGGGTAGGGCCAGCCCACCTTGTGATCGAGGGAAATATAACTTTGCTAATGCTACCCTGCACCGCGTATTGTTCCAGATAGTCTCCTCACTTTGGTGCAACATTTCTAACCCTTAGCCCTGTAAATACACGTAGCGTTCTTGAATTGACAACGCACCATACTCAAATGTATTGTTTCAGTCTACATAAAGCAATTCTTAACACTTTTAGCCCAGACTTCACCTCAACAGCGCTGTTCAATAAAGTTACGTTGAGATTCTTACTTTCAAAATGGCCGTCTGGGTGACCGCTCTAGCATTCAGACGCCTTGGCGCATGCTCTGAAGCAGCCACCATGTGGCCCGGAGCAAGGGTAGGGATCACGCTAGTTGCCTGCCACCCTTCCGTGAGTAAACACCTGTGCCATGGCAATCACCGGTAAGTGATGTATTTGACCAGTTTTTGACGCTGTAAATTAACTTTTGTTACAGCCCCAGAGCAACAACTTGCTCTGCCTCCCCCAAAGCTGTAGGCTCCTATACTGGGGGTGAGTTGATTCTGTTTTGTGCTTCACTGTCTCCATACCACCCCTGTGGAATTTTACTTACCACTGTGTGCGTGTTTGTTTTGTGCGAATGATGGCTATATTGTTAACAGTAACCCCACCCGGGACCCTCCAACACTGGTCATGACTGTTAATCTCCAGGCCACTAGTCACTTGACAGTCTTCTCGCACTCACGTGTACACCCAAGTGTCGTTAAACTTCCCGGCACGAGGCACGTCCCTAGCAGTAGCTATACACCTCCAGCACACTTGAGAGGCGTCTCGTACTTACGTACATACCAATGGTTCCTAAGAGCACCGCGCCATTTGTACTTTTTCAACTTTCCATTATTGTTGTTGTTTTTCTACCTCTCTACCTTTCCCTAGATCTACATTACCCCAGTATAAGCCTACTAGAGTACTACTCTACCACGTCTGGATATCATACCACATATGGGGAACCAGACCTATGGTTGTTCACCACTCACTTTTTGGTCCTGATGAAGTGCCACTTAATCCGCTAGGGTCAGAACGGTCACAAAACATGTTGACCCACTACACCGCGATATCCCTTTAGGAACATTGCACCCACTTAGGGCTTCAACACATTTTAACTAAGTTGGAACTACCTTAATGAATAAATTATATTTGAATAGGACTGCTCCATACTTATTTTAAACCCACACTCTTGTGCACTACCCAGACCTCACACCCGCATGCACCCTAAGGCTTCTTCAAAAGATCTCCACCAAAGAGCCCCGTTTACGGGAGCCCGTCGGGTATTGCAGCACCGGCCCAACAAGGAGCATGGCCCAATGATGAAGCATGACATCCCTCAGGGTGTGTGAGGGCATCATGAAGAAATACCTCCCTCTCCCTAGTACTCCCTGCTAGGAACTACACATCCTTTGTTCCACAGTCCAGATAAAGTCCCTCATAATACCCTCCAGTGATTGGAAGAAGGACGCTGGCAGGTATATCAGGAGGTTAGCAAAGTAATAAAGTAGGCATGGCAGCATTACCATTTTTATCAACTCCATCCTGCCTATAACTGACAGATTAAGTGTTTTCCAAAATGTAATTTCGGATTTTAAAGCTGTGACTGCTCTAGATATATTGCCGTCCAGGAGATCCCGATCATTATGATAAATAGGTATACACAAATATCGGAACGCCATCTGTTGCCATGTCACCAAATTCCCATCCACCTCCAGGTGAGGAGCATCTGTCCCAAGGGTAAAGAGAAATAGACAAGACTTACCCCAGAGGACACCCAGTCCAGATAGTGAAGTAAATAGTTTTAGCGTGTCCAGGATGATCCGTGGAATTGCCTTTAGAACTTTAACACAAAGCAGAATACTGTCTGCGTACAGCGAGACTGCGTGCAGATCATCCCCAAGGTGTGTCCCCCAGGCTGTTGATGTTTGCCGCAGCACTATTGCCAGTGGCTCTATAGCCAAGGAAAAGATCAATGGGGAAAGGGGGCACTCCTATCTAGTTTCTCATTCTATCAATATGGGTCTGGAAACAGAGCTCCCAAACGGACCCGAACTGCAGGTGCTCTGTATAATAGTTTAATTAAGCTCAGCATGCATCCCCCAAAACCGAAGCGATGAAGTACTTCAACTATGTATGGCCATTCAACTGTATCGAACGCTTTCTCTAGGTCCAATACAACACAACCAGCTGTTGGCAAATTCAACGCAGCACAGCGAATCACTCGGAACAGCCTGCAAATATTAAGAGATGTACTTCAAGCTGGCACGAATCCGTTCTGGTCCTGATGGACCAAATGTGGGATGTCGGGTACCAACCTGCCCGCCAGAACGCCTGCTAGTATTTTATAGTCCCCGTTCAGTAGCGCCAGGGGTCGATAAACACTTGTGTGCGTAGGGTCTCTACCTGGCTGAGGAAGCGTGATCAGGGTGGCATATGTCATGGAGGTCGGGAGGGAAAGGCCATCTAGCGCTTCCGTATATACCTTAAGTAGTTGCGAGCTTAGAAGATCAGCATATGTTTTATAAAATTTGTGGGGAAAACCATCAGGTCCCGGCATCTTGCCAGACGGCAAAGCCCGCATTGTACCACTGATCTCTTCTAGTGTGAGCAGGGAATCCAGTTCTATATGCTGCTCTGGCGTTAGGACTGGAAAAAAGAGGCTGTCCAAAATGCCTATATTGCTTCCTCAGGGACACTCAAGGCAGACCTTATAATTGCATGAAATGTGTGGTCAGTTCACCATGTATTTCATGTTGAGTAAATGTAAACCCCCCACCTTGAGACGGGAGAGTGATGATGGGTCCGAACGACTGTTCCTGTTTGACCAGCCAGGCCAGGAGAGGTCCTGATTGATCCGCCTTAGCATTCGCAGACGCTGAGTGCGCAGCAAAATTTAGACAGTGCTGACGTTCTCCACTTGCTTCCCCATTCCATGCAACTGAACTGATGTGCCTGTAGGCCGAGGGCCTGAATACTGCCCCGAAGTCTCTAGACAGTCCCACGCGTCTGGAGGTGTGCCATAGAACCTAGACTTCCCATGAAAGTGAGTTTAACTCTGATGGTGCAGCTCTACCCTACCTTTTGCAGGAAGAGATGCATTCCAGATCAGGCTGACGAGTGCAATACTTCTTACATGGTGTCTCTCCTCTTGTGTAATGCAAACAAAATTCACCAGAAATATATGTTCTGCCCCTGTTTTCATGTCGAAGCTCTGGTGGCTGACAAGACAGAAAGCCCAACCTGTCCTCTGCCAACTTGTGAGGCAAGGCTTTCTACCTCTCCTTCAATGACTAGGCCGCTCGCTTGATTGCAGGCAGCACACGTTAATTGTGTATTTAGTATCTGCCTCCTGACCATGCTTCTAAACCAATGGCCACTGCACGGGCAGATGTGCCCCATGTGCTTTATTTCATGACTCCCAGTGTGTCCCCCCAGATTGAGATTAACAGTTTCCCGCCCAGATTCGATTGTCTTGTGGAACACATCGCACGGCTGTAGCATGGGCAGATGGTCCGATGCTTAGACGTAGGAGGGGAAAGGGAACGTATAAACTCCAGATTACTCCTTGCTGTGACTAAACTTTATTAAGACAAGGCAGGGGATGCCCATCTTTAGGTTACCCAAGTGAATATGATTTAAAAGTCGCTGCTACACTTTTAGTTTTTTCTCCTAATGGATGCAGCTATCAATGGTGCAGCAGGTGCCGTGACGCCGGGGCCCACAGAACATTTATTACCATTGTATTTCATTATCCAAACAGAATAAATGAGAAGGCATTTCCATCGTTTCGGCAGGGTCAATTGCTCCCTTGCTACACCCGTGTTTTGCCGTTTCCGCATGACTGTTTTGTATACTAGTTTGCACTCGGTATGTGCTGTCTGCCACAGGCACAGGTTTTCGGAGCTCTCGCACTTTTTACCAGGAGGGCCTTCCTTAACTTGTCTACAGGGGCTCATGGCTCAAGATTACCCAAGGACTGCTGCACCGCCAGTCTTTTTCATGCTTCGCTTGTATTGACGCTCAGTGCAGGATTTCAAAGAAACGATAGAGGTTTTGAAATGTCCATCGTGCCCTCCTGTTGCATCTCTGAAATAACATGCTCACCCCCTTGAGGCGTTCCGAAGCCTCGTAAATTCTATCTATGTGCAAGTGTTTCCCAGCTCAGTGTGAATGACTTTGTCACTTCGAGAGACTTGGCCTCCCACCTGCCCATATACAATGAATATCAGTGCCATTCACTGAGGCGGTGGACACGAGGAGTCACCAACGCAGCACGGCTCAGCCAGCCGGCCCAGTGCTGGTAACAAACTGTCCAAGGGGGGACTACCATTTACCTGTGCCGCAGCGTGGAGGCTTGTGTGCGTTCCTTTCTGCCTCTTGGGACATCGACTCCACTCACCAGCTTGCCCTCGTCTGTGTCTCCCTCCCGCCGCCGCGCTTGACACCCTCGCGGCCGCGGTCAGGAGGGGGACTACATCTCCCGGCACACCTGCTCTCAAGGGCGGAAGTTCCCGCCCACTACCAGCGCCTGGAGGCGCAATATAAACCACCTCACCCTCGGTTAAGCGGGGGACTACCATTTACCTGTGCCGCAGCTTGGAGGCTTGTGTGCGTTCCTTTCTGCCTCTTGGGACATCGACTCCACTCACCAGCTTGCCCTCGTCTGTGTCTCCCTCCCGCCGCCACGCTTGACACCCTCGCAGCCGCGGTCAGGAGGGGGACTACATCTCCCGGCACACCTGGTCTCAAGGGCGGAAGTTCCCGCCCACTACCAGCACCTGGGGGCGCAATATAAACCACCTCACCCTCGGTGGAGTGGGGGACTACCATTTACCTGTGCCGCAGTGTGGAGGCTTGTGTGCGTTCCTTTCTGCCTCTTGGGACATCGACTCCACTCACCAGCTTGCCCTCGTCTGTGTCTCCCTCCCGCCGCCGCGCTTGACACCCTCGCGGCCGCGGTCAGGAGGTGGACTACATCTCCCGGCACACCTGGTCTCAAGGGTGGAAGTTCCCGCCCACTACCAGCGCCTGGAGGCGCAATATAAACCACCTCACACTCCGCGTCGTGGGTCCGCGCGCGGGCTGAGCCCGGGCAGAGGGCGGGCCGTCTGTGGCCGTCAGGGGCAGACAGAGGCAGGGCAGGGCCACCCCCCTTTGCAGCTACGACCAGAACCTGTGAGAAAGAGGTACGTTATACCCCAGGGACTAAGTTTTCTGCCACCTCACCGCCACATATGGACTGGACGTGACCTTCTTTTGGAAAAGACATTTACTAGTCAACATAACTGAGTCGGACTGTGTAGTCTGTGTAACTTGTTTGTATCTTAATCTCTGCTCTAAACATGGAAAAACGTAAAAGCGCTGTGGGCACTTTAGACGCCTACTTACTAAGAGCAGAATCCTTAATCAATCAGGAAATACAAAACACTGAAAGGAGGCTTTCGATAGAACCAACCACCAGAGTAATTAGAATCTCTGATGTTTCAAATCCACCCTTATCAATTAAATCACCTACCCTGATACCTCCCTCTGACTCTTTGGCCTATCCCCTTCTAAAATCTCCGGGGTGCACAGGAGCATCGCCAAAACCCACCACCCCACAATCTAAAGGACCCCTAACTCGAGGGAAAGCCAAAACTAAACCGAATGCTGGAAGGGGGGCACACAGAAAAGGTCAACCTTACAAAGCGGGGAAGACCTCAATCCATCCAGTCTCCTGTGACATAGGCACACAGACAGAGGAAAACAATCAAATTCCCTCCGTCCAACTAGACACCCTCGGTGCAATGATAGAGATGACAGCTCACAATAGCGAAAAGGCAATCCAAATAGCAGTAAACCAAGGCATAGAAGAGAAATTGGGCGAAATGATCTCCATACTTTCTGCTGTCTTTGAAGACAAATTCGTTCAACTAAAGAAAACGTTACTTGAGGGCATAACACGACTAAATTCGCCCAGAATACAGGCTGTAAATAGTCAATCTACCTCTCACGAGGTACAGTCTTCACCTTCTGTAACAGAATACTCTAACAACCCTATCGCAAACACTCTTATCCTCCCCTCTACAGTTACACCGGTAAATAACCAGGGTACTAAGGGGGAGATTAGACCAAATGTAATAGTGGAACAATCCTCAAGAGCTCCCGTAAGTCCCAACCAAATTAAAACGCCCACTCCTAAAACCTCTCCAACCGTAAATAAAGACCGCCTAAATTTACCACCGGCTGCTCGCCCATATGTCCTAGTCTTAACAGGTGTTCCACCCTTAAATAAAGACTCAACAGAAACATGGGTTTCACTTAGAAATAAGGTTACGGACTGGCTCACCAAAAACACCTACTTTCACCCAAACCACAGAAATCAGATTTTGATGGTCAGAAGAGTGGGTTGGATCGGGGACTCCCACAAAAAGCGTTCTGGAGATTGCAAAGTTATAAATTTCAAATCACCAGGTCTAGTGCGCTCCCTCCTCAGGATTAATAGGGGAATAATACACGAAAACACAAACATCAATCTGGTGTCACTCGATTTTTTCTACCTTACCGAGCAAACAAATGACCACAGAAGGAACGGTGCATCTTCTCACAAAACAGATTTGAACAACTTGCTACACTAGAGGAGGTGGACTGACAACCAACACCCCCAGATAATCCCGTTCCCCCAAACGTTATCCTGACTCTTTCCACATCAAACGGACACCCTGAGTCCAACTACGATCACGGCAAGAATGCGGCACCTTTAATTTTCAGCCCCCCAGTGCTTTTAGTTCGAACAGGGCTTTCCCCTATCTCTAAATCCATCAGCGTGCCTGAAAACATAGCCATTTTGATAGACAGATCACGCAGGGAGGACGACATCAGCCCACCCGTGGACCCCTTAGCAGCCAAATCAAACGCTCCAAGGATCCCCAATAGTCTTAATAAAACTTCACCGAAGAATTCAGATTTAAATATAACTTTCTGGAATATATCGGGCCTTCGACCAAAGATCCACAATGAAGGGTGGATAAATTTCATTAAAGAAAATGAAATCGTCGCCTTCCAGGAGACATGGGCAACCATCCCTATTCACATAAACGGTTACAAAACATTTTTCAGCCCAGCCTTAGCCTCAACATCAGGCAGAGCAAAGGGCGGATTAGCCACCTACGTCTCAAATCTAATCCCAACCTTGGAAGCTCACCCTCTCAAAAACGAGATACAATATCAGATATTACGAGTAACCGTAAGTAGAATGCCACCAATCCTGATAGTTAATATCTATAATAATCTGACAGACCCCAGTTTTATGGAGGTTACGAAAGAAATTCGACACTTTCTACAAAAACAAACTATCCATAGCAAAGGCAAAGAACCAATAATAATCTGGGGAGGGGACTTTAACCTTACACTATGCAAGAGCAGACATAATGGTAATTGTGGCTATATAGACCATCTAAATAATAATACCACTAATTTCTCGCACTCTCAAAAGGGGTCTTTTTTGAATGAGACTATGACCCTCCTTCAATTAGCCTTCGCAAACGAACTTATTGAGCCTCCAGTTGTCTTTGCCCCAACCTTTAATGGCAGAGGATTATCTTCTTGCATTGATTTTATCTTGGCAGGAAACATTTCCTCAGATCTGATCACTGCAGTCACTACTCATGACTGTGTATTCAGTGACCATTTCCCACTCTCCATCACCATTCAAACTACCGCTCCACAAAAAATGGCTCAAACATTATATCACGATGACAACATCTCAATGCCCCGTTCAAACGGTTACACACTCAAATGGTCTCATATTGATCCCACCGTTATTTTAGAAACCATACTCAAAGCGGCGCGTCCAGCCTTTGCAGTCTGTCTAACGGAGACGTCATCTCCCAGTGAGATTGTAGCCAACCACGAGAAAATAATTTTTGAAGTAAAGAATGCCTTGACAGTGCTGCCCAATGGGCAGAAAATCCCAAAGGACAAACCTAAGTTTCGGTGGTTTAACCCAGCCTGCACTACAGCTTACAAATCCCTTAAAAAAACTTTTAAAAAATCCCCAAGAAACGTTTCAGAGGTCTCACAAGCCAGGAAAACATATAACAAAGCAATTACATCCAGGAAAAAAGAACTAAAAGAGGCACATTGGACTGCCTTACACGATAGTTGTCACAACAAAGATTCGGTCACCTTCTGGGAAATCGTTAATTCCTCCTTTCTTGCAGGTCCTAAAGAAAGTGGCACACTCGAAACAACTATTACTGAACAAGAGTGGGTCACCCACTTCTCTAAAAAAATTTCTATCCCATAAGGGATAAGTCGACAGACCCACATTCCTCCAATGGACCGAATCAACCCACTAGATATGGACTTCAACCTCGCCGAGGTGAAGATGGCCCTGAACGTAAGTAGATCAGGAAAGGCTCCGGGACCAGACGGCGTCCCTATGGACCTTTATAAATCGAACATTGATCTTTGGGCACCCCTGCTACTTAACGTTCTAGAGGCAATGGGAAATGTAGGATTACCAACTTCCTGGTCAGACTCGATCCTAGTCCCCATTTTTAAAAAGGGTAACAGGAATAGCCCTGCGTGCTACCGACCCATATCCCTACTGGACTCTTTAGGAAAAACAGTAGGAAGAATCCTTTTGGCACGCCTACAAAACTGGGCAGAGGCAAACAATATTTTATCTGACCTCCAATTCGGCTTCAGGGAAGGAAGAGGCACCATTGAACAGGTCCTTAACCTCACACTTTTGAGAGGGAAGTATGTCCTTGCAAAGGGTGGCAGCCTCTGCATGGCATACGTTGATCTATCCGCAGCCTTCGACTGCGTAGCCCACAATAAGCTGTGGAGTATAATGACACAAATGGGAATTGACACTAACCTGGTTAATTACATCAGGGAAATTTACTCTAATACGACCACAAGAGTAAGATACGGCTTAGGGGGGCAGCTAACGTCATCTTTTGGAGTTGAGCGGGGAGTCAGGCAGGGTTGTGTCCTGGCTCCCTTCCTTTTCAATCTGTACACAAACGGCCTAGAAGCAGCCTTGCTAAAGGGTAGCCAGGACCAACCATACGTTCAATCGCGTCCGATCCCCGCCCTCCTCTATGCGGACGACGCAGTTATAGTCGCCCGCACCCCCCTGGAGCTACAACGGGCCCTGGACAGATACAAAAACTTCATGAATCTTTTGGATCTAAATATCAACGTCAAAAAGACCTTTATAATGACATCAGGTAATCAATCTCGAAAAACAAAAAGCATCTACCTAAATGACATAAGAATAGAACATACTACCACCTACCCTTACCTGGGAGTTGTAATAGACAACAAAGGCACTTGGAAAAGCGCAACAGAAAATAGAAAACTACAATTTCTCAAAGCAACAACGGCCCTGAGAGCGTTTGCCCGGAGACTGGGCAAAAGAGCCTCCAAAGAAATGCTTGACATTTATAACTCAAAATGCCTTAGCACGGCAATTTATGGGGCAGGGATTTGGGGAAACGTACGAGTTGATTCAATCCAAAAGGTAGAGAACACCTTTTTGAAATTTTTGCTGGTAGTCCCGTCGTCCACTTCGATTTTTAATATCCACAGTGAACTGGGCCTCCCATATATCACAGACGTGATACGAATGCAGCCAATTCTTTTATGGCACCGCGTCTGGTCCACACCGGAATTAAAATTCACGCAGGCACTTATCTCTGATTGCATGAATTTGGAGCACGGGTCCCAAATCACCTGGCTATCTTATGTTAAAAACTTTTTATCTGATTTGGGACTCGATCATTTTTTCTCTAACCCTCATAAAATAAATTTAATTCCTAGAAAGAGATTACGAGACATGTGCATAAGCCACCTAGCAGACTTGCGTCTGGTCCTTGAATTAAGTAAAAACTCTGTACAGCTCGTTCTTCCCATTCAGACCACAGACCAAAAGGAGCCTTATCTGAATTAAAGTTTAAGTAACTATGAGAAATTCTTACTGACAAGATTGTGACTTAATATGTTCCATCGGCTAATTACCTTTCCAACGATAAACGATTGGGCACCTCAACTGACCTTATGTCCCTGTGACGATCTTTCTGCCCAATCGACTCTGCACGTAATCATGTTTTGCAAATACTATACCGAACCAAGAAAGTTATATTTGATCCCTTTATTGAAACAGCTGGGCCTAAATCAATGTCGACCAGCCCTAATGGTTCTCCAAATGTTAGAAACAGAACTATTGGCAAAAAACAGTACGAAGTTTTTAAAATTCTGTGTGCGACACAGAACAAACCTCTAAACGGAAACTTGTTCCCTCTCTAAACATCTAAAAAGACGGTCCTCACGAATCACTTAAAACATACCCTACGATGAATTGGGATCACCCCCCTACGCAACTTAAATCTGCTATTGGGGGGTTTGTTTTCGCTCCGTCTTTACAATTCTCAGCACCTTTACAATTCTACTCGCTGATTAATAGTCACGAAAGGCATACGAATATTTCTTTGCTAATTTGCACATATTCTTATCTAGTTAGGCAAACAACAAAATTATTTCTTTTAATGATTAACTCTTCTATCACTTTAAAAAAATGTATTTTAAACTGATGTCTAATGTATAATTGTAATTGCTTTTTCTTTTATGTAAACGCTTTTATGGTATGTAAATGCCTTACCGAATAAAGCTTTTTCATCATCATCATCAACTGTCCAAGTGTCACAACTTAGATCCTTACAGTTCATGCTCATGTGCCTGCAGCTTCTGAACGTGCACACAAGCTCCCTGGACTCTGTCCATGAGTCACACGCTTCTCACAGTGCCTGTTTGTGCCCCCCAAGGACCCTGCCCCTCACACAGTTGGCGTATTGAAAGCTAATTTTTTAAAATAGGAGTGTGTGGAATTCGGTGGAGTTTTTCAGTAACTGCGGAATCTTGCGGCATGAAACTCCGCGAGCTTCACCCAGTCCTAGTAAATATATGACTATCCAAGTCACTTGTTCAAAATGCACTACATGAACAAAGCAATTGCCCAATCAAAATTAACTGAACAAATCAAATGCTGTGCCAATGTTATGAAGGCAAGCAACAAAATAAGAGGTTTCAAAACGACATATGTATGTGTGAGTGTAAAACATATTGGCACTGTCACAACCTACCTAGGGCTGAATATATGCCGACAAATGAGATCATACATTTGTCACTTTGCACATATTTATTTTTATTTATTTATTTATTTGAGTTTTATATAGCGCTGGCTAGACCCGGAGGTATCAGAGCGCTTTACATAGGGTTCCACAAAGCTACAAAATTACATCAGTTACCAGTTACATCAGTTACTAGAAAAACATTTCAAGAGCATAAAGACGAGATAAATGGAGCTTAGAAGGGAGAGGTGGTAGGGTAAAAGGGTACGAGGGAAATAAGGTTGAGTGACGAGGTAGAGTCTGCCCAAAGTCTGGCTGGGTAGGTGACGGCAGAGGGGGAAGTCCACAGTCCATCTCTTCTATAGCTATCAGGTAGCTCCACCGGGCATCGGCCAAATAGCTAGGTCTCAATGGAAAACCATTTAAAAAGCATAGGGGACGAAAAAATGGAGCATAGAGGGGGAAAGGGGTAGAGTAAAGGGGTGGGAGGGAGAATGCAAAGGCGAGACGAAGGAAGGTCTGCCCAAAGTCTGGCTGGGTAGGTGACGGCCAAGGGGGCCATCTCCTCTATAGCTATCAGGTAGCTCCACCGGGCATCGGCCAAAAAACTAGGTCTAGCGCTAAACATAAGGTAACATTGTGTTACAAATTACAAAACTTATCACATTAATTACAGTGAGGTTACAAATTCAATACAGGACCATGAAAAACAAGATCCACAGAAAAGAGAGGGGAAAAAAAGAAAAAGGACAGGGAGAGCAGGGAGTCCACGGGAGAGAGTCAGCAGCGGAGAAAGATACGAGACATAAGTCCGAGGTCCGGCTGGTAGGTGACGGCCATAACGGTGTGCCAGGTGTACATAGTAGGGTGTGTTGTGGGACTGGCCTCTCTTTTCAGACCTCTTTCTCAGATAATGAGTGTGCATAGTAGTCAGTGAGGAGGGACTGGCCTCTCCTCTCAGACAACAGGTGTGCATAGTAGGGTGTGTGGAAGGAGTAAACTCTCCCTTGAGACCTCTCTCTCAGATGATGGGTGTGCATAGTTGTGAGAGGGTAGGGCTTTCCCTTTCCTCTCAGACCTCTCTCTGAGACAGGAGAGGCCCATGCAGGTAAGCGTGATGGGGCAGTGAGGCGGATGGGGAGGGAGTCAACAGACAACGACAAGGGAAAATCAAATAAAAATAAGAAAACCAGTTACCTTGCGCTCACCGCATCGCCGAGTCAGTGATGTGGCGAGCGTATGGTAAGTGTGTTCTCTATTTAAATTTAATTTTCCCTCATCTTCGTCTGTTGACTCCTTCCTCACCCCACCCCACTGCTCTTACCTTCACAAGCCACACCTGCTCTGAGATGACGGGTGTGCATAGTAGTGAGTGGAGAGGGACAACCCTTGTTACACGTCAGGCTTCCTGCACTTTGTCCCTATTTCCTAAAACAGTACTACTGCTCCCATAATGCACTGGGCGGGTGATCAGGTTGTGTGCTATCCCATGCTGCACTGAGGAAGTAGTCAGCTAACCTCAAGGACTCAAAAGAAGCCCGCGCCCATTCTCAGCTGCTTGACTTACTTACTTCTGGTGGACTACACCTCCTTGTTCTGTCCCTTTCCTTGTTTGACTCCCTTGGAACCTGATAACCTCTGGTCAGGTTTGACTTACAGCATACTGCTCTTTAGACTCTTTCTGAGAAATCTTTCCCTTGCCACTAAGCTTCCTTAACCATAGGTGAGTCTTATAGAGTATACAATAACCCTGGGCGTAGTTCGCGAAGTAGCACTTTGCGAAGCTACGCAAAGTGCAGTTCGCACTGCGCGAGATACGCGTAGCACTTCGCGAACTGCGTAGTACCTTGTTCGCACTGTGCCAGATGTCGTTTTCAATGATTGCACAGTGCGGACAAGCAACCGGCACTGTGCAATCATTGAAAATGGTATCTTGCACAGTGCGAACTGTAGTTTTCTGCTGCTCAAGTAGATTTTTACTCGAGCGGCAGCTTTCTCAACGCGAACTGGTAGTTTCTCATCGCGAGCGGTCGCGAGCATACGCGACCACTCGCAATGAGAAACCTGACCTCCTCGCATTGGGAATCTCGCCGGGAGGTTTATTTTCCATGCTCATGATCGCCAACTTGATGTTGCTGATCGCGAACAAGGAAAAAGTCTCGCCGGGATGTCATTTTGCTTGCTCGCGGTCGCCAACTTGACGTTGAGGACCGCGAGCAAGCAAAAAATGACCGCAGCACTACGCAACACTACGCTACGCGTGTTCGCACTGTGCTACGTGCAGTTCGCGTAGTGCAAAGTAGCGCGAACTTCGCAAACTACGCGAGCGTAGCGTAGTGCTTTGCCCAGGCTTAGTATACAACCTGTGCTCACTGACCTATGCTAATTGAACAACGTCTAACACACTGTTATAAGTGGGTATTTTATTAAATCCTTGTCTCTCTCTTTTTTTTTTTTTTGTGTATTGTTTTCGTGAATACTGCAGTGTTTTGAACAAATACTTCAGGATTTTGTCTTTTCCCTCTGCTGACCCAGCTGAACGTCTTCCTGGTGGTCCTGAGTTGTCTCTTCTCTCCCTGGGGGTATTAGTCAGTATTCTGTTTGTCGATGAATGGTTGGGGCTCATTGTACCTTAGGGGAGAGTGAGGGTTCTCTCTTCGCTCCTGAGGATATTGGTTCTTCTGCCTTGCGGATCAGAATCCCAACAAACCTCTCTTTCCAGACCTCTCTCTCCGATGATGGGTGTGCATGGTAGGGTGTATGAAGAGAGACTAGTCTCTCCACTGAGACCGGTTTCTCAGATGACGAGCGTGCATTAGTAGTGTGTGTGATGGACTGGCCTTTCCTTTCAGGCCTCTGTCTCAGATGACAGGTTTGCGTAGAAGGGTGTGGAGAATGATAGGCCTGTCATTTCACACCTCTCTCTCAGATAACAGGTGTGCATAGTAGAGTATCTTGAGAGAGACTGGCTTCGCCGCTGCCATCTCTCTCTTAGATGATATGTGTGTGCAGTAGTGAGCGTAGCAGGACTCTCCTCCCAGCGAGCAACCCTCTCCCTGACAATATGTGTACACAGTAGGGTGTGGGAAGAGACTGAACTCTACTAAAAACTCTTACCAAGCTGATGGGTGTAAATAGTAGACTCTTATAATCACCATCTCCAGTAATACTCCTTTCTACATTAGCATGTGTGCATACTACACTGTATTCAAAGATCACCAACTACTCTTTACTTTTCACAATCCCGCGAGAGTCTACCGAGATCGTAACATTTTTTGAAAATAATAATTAACTATTTAATCTGTGCATTACTTATCTGTTACACAGTTTTCCTCAATTACAAAGAGCGCAAAATGCATTCCTACCAAGAGAGTGTATTAAGAACTCATCTACACGTTTGAGCCTTTCGCGAGAGCGTGAAGACTCACAGGAAAAATGGGCCTCTCAACCAATCACAGGTCTCAATATTTTATTTTTAGCACTTGCAGCACGACCGCAGGCCTCTTGCCAGCCAAAAAATGCAATAATTTTATACCCTTAATATCGCAAAAACGTTTGCCTGGATTTACACCAAAATGCTCAATCTGCGGACCAGGATCTAGCTTCATACCAAATATGGTGTGATTCCATTTTTGCTATATCCTGTCTTACAGAAGTCTATGAAAAATGCATGGGGATTTTACATTTTGAGACTCTCTTTTTTCTTGTCCCACACTTGACGGATCACCCCAAAATGTTTCAGAAAGGAATCAAGGTGGGGGAACTTTTTGTTGGGAAAATTTTGTGAAGATTTGACAAATGGGACCAAAGTTATTAGCAAACCACGAAACGCTCGGTCTATGGAGAAGCAGGCCTAACTATATTACCTAGTGGCAGCTGCCACTAGGTACATAGATCTATACATCTATATCTATTAACCAATGGCCCGAAAGCAATGAGAGGGCACTCGACGGTGCTCCCGACCATCTGGTCATTACGCCTCGCTGCAGCTCGCCTTGTGTTGCCAGGATTGGTTCCATGCCGACGAGTTTGCATTGAATGCTCACTTCCTTTAATCATTTCCAAATTGGTGAAACACGCCCCCAGTGGGCTTAGCTTAGGGCAGAGTCTTTGCGGCATCATGGGATTTGGAGTCCCTAGGAGGTAAGCACACATTGTTTCCTTAGTAGGTTCAATGCAAAAACAGAATTTTATAAAAACATTATTAACATCCTTAGTGGGAAGGCAACAGAAAGCGGGCTTGGTGTGCATTCGGAACGTGCTGAAGGAAGCGGAATTGTTTTCCTTCACAGCCTTTCTTTATTTGCGAAATGGTGCTCCTCTCCACGGCAGGGCAGCCGTGTAATATTTTTTAACGAATGGACCGAAAGCAATGAGAGGGCACTCGATGGTGCTCCTGACCATCTGGTCTTTACGCCTCATTGTAGCTCGCCTTGTGTTGCCAGCATTGGTTCCATGCCGACGCGTTTCGAGGCTTACACGCCTCTTCTTCATGGGCTGTTGAGTCAAGATTTGCATTGATTGCTCACTTCCTTTAATCATTTCCAAATTGGTGAAACACGCCCCCAGTGGGCTTAGCTTAGTGCATAGTCTTTGCGGCATCATGGGATTTGTAGTCCTTAGGAGGTAAGCACACATTGTTTCCTTAGTAGGTTCAATGCAAAAAATTAATTTTTTTCGCAGTCTCAAAATGTGTTTTCTCAATTCATTTTCCAAAGGAAACTTTAGACAAGGCTACAGGTAAAACTGATGAACAGAATTACTCCAAATTTGGCAGGGAGAAAGGCTGTGGTCCAGAAAGCGCGCTTTTGTTGAAATGGTGTAAATCCGTTCAGTAGCTTTTGAGAAATATTAAATTTGACAGATATCGTTATTTGAGAATTCTGATATCTGATTGATTGTTTGAGGAGTTACGAGCACGAGCTTGCTGCTCATTGGTTGTGAGCGGTTGAAATAAGAAAGTGTTGGCAGGCATTTTGTGACTGTGTCCATCAGCTCGCATCTCTACGTGTAGAAGCAATTGGGTCTGTAGTTTTACTTCTGCGAGGTAACACTGGCATCTGTGTCTGTGTGAGATACCCCTTTCACGCTGCCTGTCCCCACATCACCAGGTCACAGCTAGTGTTTTGAAGTGAGTCCGTCGGCTCGGAGCTCTGTGAGTCAGTCCGTTGGCATGAACCCCTACACTACGCAAACACCACTGCACTACCCTAAACGCTAAAACTACTTCCAGCATGACCTCCTACACTACTGCACTATCCTAAAACACTACTCCCAGCACGACCTCCTACACTACGCAAACACCTCTGCACTGCCATAAACTGTAAAACATTACCCCCAGCATGACCCCTACACTACACAATCACTACTGCACTACCCTAAACACTAAATCTACCCCCAGCATGAGTCCCTATACTACCCAAACACCACTGCACTATCGTAAACCCTAAATCTACCCCAGCACGACCCCCTATAGTATCCAAACACCACTACACTACCCTAGTCCCTAAAACACTACTCCCAGCACGACCTCCTACACTACGCAAACAGCTCTGCACTGCCATAAACTGTAAAACATTACCCCCAGCATGACCCCTACACTACACAATCACTACTGCACTACCCTAAACACTAAATCTACCCCCAGCATGAGTCCCTATACTACCCAAACACCACTGCACTATCGTAAACCCTAAATCTACCCCAGCACGACCCCCTATAGTATCCAAACACCACTACACTACCCTAGTCCCTAAAACACTACTCCCAGCACGACCTCCTACACTACGCAAACAGCTCTGCACTGCCATAAACTGTAAAACACTACCCCAGCACGATCTCCTACACTACATAAACACCACTGCACTAACCTAAACCATAAATGCTATTCCCAGCATGACCCCGTACACTACTGAAACACCAGTGCATAATCCTAAATCCTAAAACAGTAACCACAGCACGATCCCCTACATTACAGAAAAACCACTGCATTGCTGTAAACCCTAAATCTACCCCCAGCTCAACCCTCTACAGTACCTGAACACCACTGCACTACCCTAAACCATAAAACACTAGACGTCCGTCGGCTTACTGCTCTGCGTTTGGGAGCCGACGGCCCGTAGCTCTCTAGTTTCAAATTAGCATTTAAAAAACCTTTGAAATTCACTGAAAAAAACACAGGTTTCAGGGACGTTATAGTTAGTTGCACATTTCACTCATACAAAACCATAGAAATTCGGCCGTTATAGTTAGTTGAGCTAACTATAACTCACGCCCCAGCAATGCACTGCTGATGACGTCATATATTACATCATTCATGACATGGTCAGTGACATCACTGATGACATCACTGATGACCTCATCCACGTGAAAATCTGATGCACCTCCTCATACCTTAATAAAACCTTTGATACACCCACTCTAAAATACAGACTACCATTTTCGAAACAATAGAGACACCAATACCAGTTACTACGTATGCACGCACTGATTCCTGAGTCTACACACACATCCACTCATTCACCCATACATTCACTCATACATGCAGTGACTCATCAATACAACACTATTATAGGCACTCATACACCTATACAAACACTCACACACCGCCACTCACCCAGAGTTACTCACACATCTAGTCAGTCATGCAAAGAATCAATCACACTTCTATTTTCTCAGCTATACAGTTATACACACACAACCTCACTTATTCATAGTGATACTAACATATACTTACTCTCTTAAACAATCACTGATACAAGTACACACTCATACATACAGCACTCTCAGAATCTCTGACTCTCACGTATAGTCATTTATATACTCCAACTCTCTCATGCACTGTGTTTTACATATGTAGTTACTTGGACATGTAGCACTGAGATATCCATTCACTCACCAACGCACCCATACACACACTCACCCACCCATACAGCTGTTTCCACATGCAGTCTTGAACCCATACACCCAGTGAATAAAGAGCTCACACATCTATGCACAAAGTCACACACCACCCACCCACCCACACACACACTCAGGCACCCATACAAATACTCAGGTGACCAATCAATAACCCATGTAGACACTTATGTGGCTACTCATCAACCAATACAGCAGCTTACCCAGCAATAGACAGACTGATACAGACATTCACACAGTTTAGTCACTAACCCATGAATTCAGTAAGACACATTTAATCACTCACTTATACAGTCAGTCACACACCTACTAAATCCTCCATCCACACATTTATACACTCACTCATTCTTCAATATACTTTGGCCAATATATTTTTAAAACATATTTAAACTTTACAGAAACACACAGTCACTGGATGATGTCACCAGTGATATCATCAGTGATGCCATTTGAGATGTCATCAGTGATGTGTAAAACACATATGTAAAACACAGTGCATCAGGGATGTCACTGACCATGTCAAGAAATATGTGACGTCATCAGCAGTGCATTGCTGGGGCATAAGTTATAGTTAGCTCAACTAACTATAACGGCCGAATATCTATGGTTTTGTACGAGTGAAATGTGGAACTAACTATAACGTCCCTGAAACCTATGGTTTTTTCAGTGAATATATATATATACACATATATATATATTTTGTAGAAGACTCCACAGTATTCTATACAAAGGAATACCACGCACTCCAAGGCTCGTTTTCAAAGAAATGTTTAATGGCAACGCGTTTCGAGCAAACGCTCTTCTTCACAAGCCAAAAGTTACAAATCACTCGTCCACCATTTCTAGTATATGTAAACACAAATAACGGACCAAAGATGCTCGTATCCCGAGCACAGAAATAAACAAAAGACTTCCTTTCAGAAAGAAGAGATAAGACGCACTTCAAACTGCATCATAACAGTGCGTCATTTGCAGAATTCAAGAAAAAATATATCAAGGAGTATAAATATGCAAATACAATTTGATTATTCATTGCAAGTACATAAAAAGTATATATACATGTATAAGTAGTCAAGGCCAAGTGGCCTTATATGTGCAACATCACATATGTTTCAAACAATTTATCCAAATATCTCTTGAACAATCTGTTGACACATATAAATATAAATTCTTGAAAAAACAGGCCAAGTGACCTGACAGTCATGGTCCTCATTAAAATATAAATTGGAGAAAAGTGTAAAGTCACAAAACATTTAAACGAAATTTTAGACACAGCAGGAGAGATCAGGGGGCACTCGATCGGCAGGTATCACCATGAAAACATCAATCCACAACAGTACTAATTCAGTAATCGCCTAGTTAGGTTAACATTATTTTTGTGCATCAGTAGAGACAGTGTTTCGCCACCCTGTCACAAAAGAGAATTTTCATTTCATATAAATTTCCCAATGTTATGCTATAGCGACAAACCCACCATTGGGATACCAAAACAAACTCAAATAAAAATTATACACAGAGGCATAATCAAAAGAGTATACATATAAATATGTATAAAGCAGAAAATGAAACCCAATGGATACTCATCCAATATGGATAAAAAGTTCCTCATCTTCATTTAAACCAAAAGGGTTCTTGGACTCTAAGAGGATGATATACTGCGATTCCAGGACTCTCAATTGTTTCTCCCGATCTCCCCCTCTGGGGTTTGCCGGCACCCTGTCAATTCCAAAGAATGAAAAACAATTAACATCTTTGTTATGATATTTTAGCCAGTGCCTTGCAGTAGAATAATTAAAATCCACATTTCTAATCGCTCTCAGGTGTTCAAGAATCCGCTTTTTCACAGGGAAAATCATGCTCCCAACATACTTTTTGGCACATGGGCATCTAATAACATACACACAAAATTTTGTGTTACAGTTCATGAATTTCTTAATAACACCTGTTCTCCCTGTAGGCAAAGGATATGTCTTGACATTCTTGCTCGTACCACAGGCCTTTCATTTTCCACACTTGAAAAAACCCCTCTGTTGTTGTATCCATGTCAACTTCTTACTTGCCTCCATATAACTCCTCACAAGCGTATCCTTCAATGAAAGAGCTTTGCAATATGTTACCTGAGGATACGCATTCACGGTTGAACCTACAATTGGGTCATTCCTGACCAAATGCCAATGTTTATTAAGCGTATCACTCACGGCTTTGGCTGCCACATTGAATGTGGTAATCATTCTGATATTGTTTCCACCTTTATCATCTTTAGGTCTCTTCACCAATAATGCCGCTGTATTCTGTTTAGATACTTTCTCCTTAGCAATCATGAGGAAATCTTCTGGATAACCCCTCGCTCTGAACCTCTGTAACATAGCCTCCTGCTCTCTCTCAAAGGCACATTCAGAGCTACAATTACGTTTGGCCCGTAGGAGTTCTCCATACGGGATACTCCATTTCAATTTAGGCGGATGGTGGCTCCTGGCATGCAAAATGCTATTGCCGGCTGTGGATTTCCTATACAGGTTAGTTGTCATAACCCCCTCTTCAATTCTTATACATACATCTAGAAAATCCATCTCATCCTGAGCAACTTTATGTGTGAAACAAAGGTTAACATCATTGTTGTTTAGGGTATCAAATAATCTATCAAGGTCTAATCTCGAACCGCCCCATATCAAAAAAATTTCATCTATGAATCTTGTATAGAAGACAATATTTTTTGTCTGGTACTCATTCACATCAGTCCACACAAGTTGCTCCTCCCACCATCCCATCATCATACAGGCGTAACTCGGCGCGAAGCAACTTCCCATCGCCGCGCCAACCTCTTGCTTGAACCATTGGTCCTCAAAAAGGAAAAAGTTATTATTCAGACAGAATACCAACATATCCAAAAGCATATAAGTTTGATCATATAGGAAGATAGACCTATCCCTAAAAAAATGTTTACATGCACGTACTCCATCAGAGTGTTTTATGCAGGTATACAGGGATACCACATCAATCGTAACAAGCCAGAAATTCTCCTGCCAAACTATTCCTTCAATTTTGTAAATAAAATCAGTGCTGTCTCTACAGTATGATGGGAGAGTCAAAACATAAGGAGAGAGGAATGCATCAAGAAAAATGGACGTGTTCTCAAGAAGACTGCCTTTGGCAGAAACTATTGGTCTACCAGGGGGATTCGTTTTATTTTTGTGGACCTTCGGTAACATATAAAAACAAGATGCTACTGGATGTTTAACATAGAGAAATCTATACTCACATTTCTCTATTAGTCCCTTCTTCCTCCACTCCCCAAGTTTGTTATAATAGATATTTGCTGCCAAAGTGTAGTCTTCCCTACTTGATTTCATGTAGTTACCTGAGAGGATTAATTGTTTATTTGCTTCCTGTTTGTAAAGATTAATGTCCCAGAGGACAACATTCCCACCTATATACGTATGTATGTATATATATACAAAACATGCTGTACTGGTTCAATAATCAGCATAATGTCCATATTGCTCTACACGAGCGTCATCAAGACCAACTGATAAGATGCATTCTTTGACCAGTAGTTTCCAGCATGCCGTCTTATATCACTCCTCAAATCAGTAAGCTTTTTGCCAGCATACCATATCTATTCCTGTATTGCTAAAACAATATTATGCCACGCTAAAAGGTCCAAAATGGGGCCAAAACATTCAGTGTCACGGAACCACATTAGCGGCTGAGCTGTCTCCCGGCTGGCAAAACTTAATATTAAAGTCCAGACCTCCACCACAGAGAACAGAGACACACTCCCTTTTCAAAGTGTCCTATTTATTAGGCAGCAAATCAGAGTAATTCATTTTCAGCCCAATGCATTTTGGACTATTCAAGTCCTTGATCACAGGCAGCTGCTTAACATTCAAAACATAGCAAACACAAAGAGATGAGCGCTGAAACTTTTCATACACTCACCCCCAGTCACAGATCTGGGTTGAATCCATCACCGGTCTTTAGCTCACTTCACCACCCCGGTTCAAACCCAGCTATGTGCCAATCACTCTTGACCCTGTGCCTCACTAGGCAGCAATCAGGATAATTCATTTTCAGCCTAACGTGTTTCGGACTATTCAAGTCCTTGATCACAGGCAGCTAGTTAACATTCAAAACATGCTGTACTCACTGGTTAAATAATTAGCATAAAGTGCATCTTCCTCTTTGTGAGCGTCATCATGACCAATTGTTAAGATGCATTCTGTGACCAATGGTATATACGAATATATTTTGTTCCACTGAAAAAAACAAAGGTTACCGGGGCCTTATAGTTAGGAAATGGAAAAAAACCCTTAGATGTTCACTGAAAAAGCAAAATTTAAAAGGACTTTTAAATTAGGCTCAAATGTCACTAATACAGAACCAGTGAAATTCAGCAGTTATAGTTGCCTGAGCAAACTATAACTTACTCCCCTGCAATGCACTGCTTATGACCTCACATATTACATCACTCACGATGTGGTCAGTGACATCACAGATAACATCACTGATGACATCTTCAAGCGGGAGTAAGTGCGTTGAAGAGTTAATGGGTGTTAATCCTATATAGTAACCTACTACAAAAGGAGTGCACTACTACGGAGTGATATTACTTCTAACATATGATATATGAGTGGCTGTGTGACTGTATCCTTGTTTGTATGGGTGTGTAAGTGGTTGTATGAGTGTATAAATGGATGTGTGAGTAGCTGTGTGGGTGAGTGAGATGCTGTAGGAGTTGCTACTTTGGTGAGTGAGTGGGTATGTCAGTGGATGTATGGGTGAGTGGGTGGGTGTCTGAATGGTTGGATGAGTGAGTGACTCGGTGCATAAGTGGCTGTATGGGTGAGTGAGTGGCTGTTTGAGTGGCTGTTTGGTTAAATGAGTTGGTCTGTGAGTGGCTTACTGGAGTGTAAGTTTCTGTGTGAATGAGTGAGTGAACAGATGTGTGAGTGCTTGTGTGGATGGTAAATCGGTATGTGTAGGAAAGTCAGATCTGCTTTCATGGTTACCCCCACTTTTTGCTTGGATTCAGAATATTTTTAGCCTAGTCCGACTGGGGTCCTGCTAATCAGAACTCTAGTCACTGTGCTTTCACCCCTAAATGGACTTGGTAAGTACTTTTTTTGCCTCCATGAATCATTACTGGTGTACACTTGTAAGTCCCTAGCATATGGTACTAAGGTACCAAGAGCATAGGTACACTATGGGTCTCCCATGGGCGGCAGCATGTATTGTGCCACAAATGGGAGTCCACTCAAAGTATGACTATATGCCTGTGTGAGTTTGCGCTTGCACCCCTCACAACAGATGTACGTTTCCTTGTATCTAAGGTCATTAGATTTAAAACCCATCTCACAACCATGGCAGGATCTTCAGTCCTGAGGGCAGGGTGCTTGGCTACAAGTGTGAGGGTGTGCCTGCCTGAGCAGGCTCCCTACAAACCCCAGAGTCGATTCTCCAGGCTTTCTAAGTGCGGTCAGCCATTTTGATACATATAGTGGACATCAGTCACAATGAAATGTCTAACTATATAGTGGCTGCACCAAACACAGTCTTGTTTGGTAACAGACATGTTGGAATAATAACTTAACATGACTTCCAGTGTTGAAAGTATGATCCCATGTACTGGGGGTCTCCCCCCGTACTCCCAGTAACAGCCTTTCAGGGTTAGCCAGCAGGGTAGTGCTGCTGTTGGCCACATACATGATTCTGCCCTCCTGCTGCTGAGTAAAGCTCAAGCAGGGTGAAGGTAGAATAATAGGTTTTCTCATCACAGGGAGGTGTGACCACCTCCCAGGCAGGACTTAGTGTATTGGGCTGGGGTGGTGGGGCTTGCCAGCACCACCAGACTGCTTTGAAGGGCACCACATTTGGTGCCCTCCTTGCATACTCCAGTTGGACCCAGTACAGGAATCCCTAGGCTCCCGCTCCAGTGTGAAACTAGACAAAGGACATAGGAGCATCCTCCCCTCTATCCAACCCCTCCTCTGGTAGTGACCCCTGAGTTGTTCTAACCCTTTCTTTAGGGTACTTAATGGCTTATCTTTGGATGGGTCCTTAGATTTGTCAGGGGACAAAACTCAAGCCTGAAACTATGGCACTCTTGGACAGTCCAGACACTTGGACTTTGTTGGACTTCGACTGGAACCGAGACTGCACCAAGGAAGACTCCTGCTGCTCCTGGTCTTGCTGTTATTCAAGTATTCTTCATCATCTGTGTCTGTGCTTCTGCCAGGTTCTAAAACAGAACTGTCGGCATCAAGTATACCTGAAGATTGGAGTGAAGGATTCACCCCCTTCATCTGCAGGCACCACAATGAAGCTGAGCGGTCTGCTGCTCCTGTCGTCCTACAGTCTTCCTGTGGCTCAGCAACACAGGTGGTGGTTCTGCAACTCCCTCGAGGCCTCTCTGCAATTTTGAGGCCAGTATCCCTAGTCTGAATTGCTGGAGCCAGCCAGTGATGTCATGAGTGATGTCACTGACCATGTCATGAGTGATGTAATATGTGATGTCATCAGCAGTGGATTGCGGTCGCGCGAGTTATAGTTAGCTGAACTAACTATAACGGGGGAATTTCAATGGTTTTGTATGAGTGAAATGTCCAGCTAACTATAACATGTGTGAAACCTATGGTTTTTTCAGTGAATTTGCAAGGTTTTTAAAATGCTAATTCCTAACTATAACGTGTGTGAAACCTATGGTTTTTTCAGTGAATTTGCAAGCTTTTTTAAATGCTAATTCCTAACTATAACGTGTGTGAAACCTATGTTTGTTTCAGTGAATTTGCAAGGTTTTTTAAATGCTAATTCCTAACTATAACGTGTGTGAAACCTATGGTTTTTTAAGTGAATTTGTAAGGTTTTTTAAATGCTAATTTATGTATGTATTATTATATTTTTTATATATTTATTTTACAATAAACTACCTATGTATATAGTTATAGATTGACTGTATCCTGTAATATGGAATGGCTCAGCTCTTTTTTTTTAATTTGGATAAAGTTGAACAGCATAGTTAATATCTTCTATAAACTTATAAACAGTTTAAAATGTTTTTTTTTTAAAGAGTTTTTCATGGTGCGCGCACCGTGCGCACCCCGGCAATTTTTTTTATTAAACGAAATGTTTTTTTTTATTTACGAGGTCCTTTAGGGATCCCCTGAGAAGGTCTCTGGGGTCAGGGAGTGTCTTTCCTGCCTCCTTTGAATGTTTTAGAAATAGGGTTAAAAGTAATTCATTTCTGATGCATGCGTGCACCGTGCGCCTATGCGTGCGAGCACCGTGCGCGCATGCGTGCGAGCACCATGCGCGCACTGCAAGTCATGTGATTACGAAACAACACTTTTCATTGGTTCATAGTAGTTTCTGTTCCAGAATCTTCAAACACCACACCCACTCCCCTCACTATTTCTTCTTATTTCCTGGGACAAGGAGCTGACCAGCTATTCTAGTACAATTTTACTTGAAAATGGCAGAACAGCAGTCTACTTCAGGGAGTGAGGAGGAGACCGTTGTGGTACCACCAAGGCAGACCAAACAAAAAGACTCTTTATCTGAAAATTCTTCACCTTTCCAGAGGGCCAAAAGAAGGTCAATGCCCCGAAGGTGATATGCACTATTTGTGGAAGTGTGTTATCCAGAGGAGATCCCACCAAGAAATACTCGTTTAGTATTTATTCAATGTTGAGACACTTCAAGACAGTGCATCCTGTACCTTATGCTCGAGAGTCAACTAGAGCCCTAAGAGACAACCCTCCACCTGCTCAGCCGAGCACATCATCTGTGGCCGCAGATTCTCCGTGTATCAGGTCACTGGACATCCGCCCACTTTTCCAGAAGGTGCACATAATGTGTGCAATGCTGTTCTTTGCTACGCTGAGAGCAGTATTAACTTGATCGAAAACAAAATACAGCAGCACACATGCTCCAGCCCATCATTTTTTTCATTTATTGTTTTTGTTCCTGTTGAACAGTTTTTCAATACCAGTTTTTTTTTGGTGCTCTAAAAAAATTTAAAAAAATACAAAACTGTTAAAAAACTAAAAAATAAACAAAAAAAAAAGGCAAAAAAACGTTCTTTTCAGAACTCACTTCACTTCTCCAACGAGAGCTATATTCCTAATATACTGTGTTGTAATTGTATTGAATGAATGTGTAGTGTATACATGAATGATTGAAATTATTGAAATGACTGAGTGAAGAGGAGGAAAGGACAGACAGAATGAGTTAGAAAAGGAAAGTATGATCAGTCATGAGAGGGAAGTGAAAGACTGACTGCAACAAAAGGACTAAGGGTAGAGGATACAGGTAAGAGGAGTGAATGAGTAAGGGAATGGCAGTGATTAATGGAGAGTGATGGAGGGGGAGTGAGAAAAGGGGAGTAAGGGACGGAGATAGGAACAGGGAGTAACAGATGAAGCGGATGAAGTACAGCAGGGTAAAGGGATTGAAAGTAAGAGAAGTGGAGTGATGGTGAGATAAGGGGTATGAGGATTAGAAAAGGGGGTAAGGGAAAGTGAGAGATGGGGAGTGAGGGGATGGAGGGATTTAGGAAACTGGAGTGAGAGAAAGGGAGTCAGGATTTCAATGAGCAAAGGAGAGTGAGGGAGAGTGAAGGAAAGAATGCGAAAAGGTGAAGTGGTGTGAGATACAGACAGGAGGAAGTGAAGTAGGAGAATAGGAGTGACTATGAGTAAAGGATAGTGACAGTTAGGGAAGGTGAGGGAAGGAGAATGACGGAGAAGTTAAAAAAATTAACATAGATGGAAAATGAGTAATGGAGAGAGGAGGAGTGGTAGAAACAGAGATGTTAAGGAAATTAAGGGTATGACAGACAAAGGGAGAGAGACAGAGACAGAGAGCAAGGAACTGAGAAGGAGTAAGGCAGTTAGAATGACTGAGACATATGGAGACAGGGAGAGAAACATGGTTGAAAAAATAGTGATGGAGGCAGTAAACCTAGAGGAGTAGTAGAGAAGGAGTGAGGGAGTTACGAAAGAGCAGTAAAGGAAGAAGAGGGAGGGAAGGGGAATGAGAAAAGCAGAGTGAGGAGAAGTGAAGAAAAGGGAGCATGAAAGTGAAGGGGTGAGAAATACAGATATTTTAAACTTACCTGACCAACAAAATAACTTAATAAGAAATAAATGTTTTTTTTTAATTACAATAAAAATGGATTAAATTTCCTAAATTTTCTTTCTAGATCTGAAAAAAAAGAAAAAAAGTAGTAATATTTAACAATACATTTTAGAACACAGTACACATATTTTCATATTTAACAAAGTAATTTTTTGGCCTTTTTTTGCTGTTTTCAAAATATATTGAATTTCACTGAAAATAGTGATATCAATTGTATTCATCACTTAATAGCGGGCAAAAAAATAAACAATCTGAAAGATTGTTTAAAAAAGCCCTGAATCTATCCTCAGTAAAACATACCTTGATAGAAATGTAACATATATATTAAAAATATCTTCGAAGAACAATAACTATTTGCAATAAATAACGTCTGTAAATCTTGTTGCTTAAGCACATACACCAAAATAATATCTGTCAAAGAAGTCCACAATAGAAACATTTACCTTTCCATGAGGCCAAATGGTAATTTTTAAATCCTTTTTAGGTGAAATATCCAATGGTAATCCTATAAAATCGAAATAATGGTTTCTTCAGATGCTGCAATTTGTATCTAAAATTTAGGTTTTAGAAAAATTAAGTAGGAATTTGGTAATTCTGCAGGAAAAAGTTGCTTGAAAATCAATTGAGAATCATTAAAAAGTGTCCAGCCCTTTTCACATTTTAGATAAACTGTGTAATGACCAGAAGTTAAAGAAGGTCCATCATGGAAAATTATTGCAACTGCAACAAAAGTCTTTCCTGATATTGATAATTGATTTCCTACAAACTTCTTTATTAAAGTGTCCAATTTTGTTCCATCAGCTCTACAACGTTGCATCATTAAAATTATATACTGTCCATATTTCTTTAAAAATAACGTTGATAACATTTCTGATATACATTGAGAGCATTCCATGTTGTGATTTGCATCTTTAACTAATTTACTAAAAGTCACTGATTTACTCTCTGGTGATGTTAAATGTAAGAACCTTTCAGAATCAACATTAGTGCTGCATGTGTTCATACAGTTTTCACAACAATATTCCCATTTATAAGAGAGACCAAACATCTTTTCTATTTCTACCCCTTCATCTTCCAGTACCATAAGCATATACATTAAGAATTCCTGTGCATCTTGCTGGACATTTTATGTAAACTGTGTACATCCAGAACAGACATCTAAAATATTTCTAACATCAGAAGCACTTTCTATTTTAGTTTTATCATTACTCAACTTCTCATAAAGGAAACTCAGCAGAGAACAAAATCTTTTTTCATGATTTAGTATTATCTGCTCTTGCAAACATTCAAGATAAAATACAACATTCAGCACTACATTAGCGTAGCAGTTGACACCAGAGCTATTTTCAAAATGACAACCAACAACCTCTTCAACATTGTCCTTTTTCTTTTTGCTTGCAATCACATCACTCTCTTTTTGTTTTCTCTTCTGTACATCCTCATTACAGATATTCTCAATTCTCCTTTTCCGACACAAAACACGTTTTTCAACCACAGGATACTGACCTAAATGAGGAGCATAGCTTCTTCTTAATCTATTAAACTCCTTTACACAATTTGTATCAGCACTAACTTTTGAGTCATCAAAGTCTATCATGAATAAACCAGTTAATTTTTTCACTCGTGACAAAGCAACAAATGCCATACCTTCTTTAAACACACTAGATCCAATGTTTACAAAAGCACTATCTACAGTTAATCCTTGAGATTTGTGAATAGTTACAGCATATGCTAGAGAAAATGGAAACTGCTTCCTACGTACAAATAAGTCTTTCACAAGCAAAAAACAAACTGAACAACGACTAATGTCTTTAACCTCTTCAATCTGATCAAATTTTATTTTTAAAAATTCAATTCCATCTTTTTCTGGTAATTAACAAAAACCACAACTTTACCCATAGCTCCATTCACTAAACCTTTTTCTACATTCAAATTACGTCTTAAAATTACTCGACAGTTCATACATACATAAAGATTCTTTTCTAAACCAGCTGTTTTCGATATGTTTTTCTCTAGAGAATCCAATTTAGTTTTCAATTTGCCTGTCAATATAATAGTTATTCCTTCATGCTGTATTTTATCTACGGCTTCCATTTTCATAATCTCTTCATTTTCCAATTTCAAAAGTTCTTCATTGAATATAGAGCATTCATGTAGTGTTGGCATTAAGCAGATTACAGTATTTTTTTCTGCAATTTTCTTGTATATTTTCTCTGGAACTATTTGTTCTGTTGGAAACAAATTACATAGCAATCGACTCTGTAAAACTTTTCTGCCATGTTCTGTGAGTAGTCCAATTCTGATATCTTTGAGAATACTTGCATAATCATCATCATTTGCTTGCCGCATATTGGTAATGAGATCTTTGTACTCAAAGTATGACCAAATATTCACATTACCTATACTTCCTCATGACTTTTTCGTGTCTTCATGTGCAAGAGTATTAAACACTGGTTGTCCTTTAACTGGAGTGAGCTGCAGTAGATCCCCAAAAACTATAACATGTTTTCCTCCAAATAACACGTCATAGTCTGTCTTTAGAATTTGCTGCATTCTTAAATGCACAAAGGCAAGCATTAAGTTTGATACCATGCTTACCTCATCAATAATGAGAACTTTCATTTTCTTCAACACTCTTGAAACTTCAAAACATGCTTCTCCTGTAAGCTTGTGGTATTCTATTTTGTTCTCATGCTCTACTGGTAACATTAGCAAACGATGTAAGGTAATTCCTTTTATGTTATATGCTGCTAACCCAGTTGGAGCAGTAACAACACAAGACAAAGTTGAATCAGTTTTTTTCTGTAGGTAGCTTCTAATTACTTTAATTAAGAAACGTTTTCCAGTTCCATCTTGTCCACTCACATACATTCTGATTGGGTCAAATGATGTGCATGAGCACTCTTTATTTTCATGTAGTAATCCATGATCAATTTGTTTTGTGACTTCTTCATAAATTTGTTGTTGTTCATCATTCAGTTGTTGTTCCAAATTTGGTAAGTCTATTAAATCTTCCTGAGCTTGATTCATAGCTGTTTCCACTTCAGTAATGGCTATTGCAGCTTCATTTTCTACGATTGGTTGTACTAGGGGATCTTGACTGAGCGTACCAAAACTTTGACTGTCTTGAGAACGTTCTCAAGCTACTTCAGCTGCAATTGTAGCTTCTTGTTCAATTTCTTCATTTAACATTTGTACATAATTTGTGAAAGTACTGCATTCTATGCTATCTTTACATGCATTAAAGGAATCTTCATAGCTCTGAAAATCTCCAAGTAATTTATCTTCTGAACGCCATGGTTTAAACAGCTGTAAAAGTGCTAAGTAGTAAAATTCCTTTTTGTCAGTAGTGTCGCAACTCAGCTTCCTGTGATTAATCCAACTTCCTTGTGTTTGTTTCACCAAACATCCTTCCTCACCAATGACTTTATATTTTCCATTGTTGATGTCGTCTGTGGCATTCCGTGTAAAAATATAGTTCTGCAGCTTCATAGAGACACATGTTCTCAAGATGATGACTTCTGTTTGGGTAATATGTGTCCAACATATTTGTTTTCAAAATGTCTGTACTTTCTGGTTCGTTCTCCGCTAAATATTCAATTTCTAGAATAGATTTCAGTTCCCGATATCGCATTCCTGCAAGGTCTAAACTTACCCAAATTATTCTTCTGTTTTTGGAGTACAGACTTGCAGATGATAACCTATCTGAGCATTCGTATGACCCAATTTCTCGATGCAATAACATCTTTAAACTGAAACTGTATAGCTTTTTACAGACAGTCTTCTCGTGAGAAATCTCTTCCCACATTTCTTTCAATTCCGTTTTCTCAGATTTAGTGATGTAAGATGTGACATACCGAGCAACAGCAATAGAATTGTCAGCTACATAGTGAATATCCATGTTAGCATTCCACATGGATAAAATGACTGGGCTGTAGTCATTTATATATTTTCACTCTTCTTTTCTTCTTAGGTTGCAGGTATTTTTCGGAGATTTTCTTGTAATGGTATGTCGCACAGCTGACATAAAACTGATTACTCTTCCTTTTGAAAGAACAGGTCGTGGAAATCCAAATCGACCTTTTGTGTAGAATTTAACTTTACTCTTGTACTTTCGTCGACAGTATTTTCCACACCGATGACTTTTTCTTTTGTGCTTTTAGGTATAGCACATGTTGCATATTCTTCAATGAAAGATAAAACGGCATCATCAGAAATCTGTTCCAAATTTTGGGGCATCCTTGATCCACAACAGCATATGAATATGAGGAGCACCTCTTGCTTGGTACTCTTTTCTCCAAAAGAAATCCACAACTTCTCCAAGAGGTGGATTTTTTTTTATTGCAGATGATGGACATCATAGCCTCAAATCTATGATTGAAATATCTGCAAACATTAACCGGATCCAATGAGCACAATTCTCCTGCTGTCTTGTATTGCACAGCTTAGGGTAAGGAACCATGTAGGAGTTCCTAAATTCCGTAACATACATTTCAATTCTCCATGGCGTCGGTATGAATATTCATTAGTTCCACGCTGACAAGCCATCAGATTAATCAATTGAGATTCCAAATGATCATCTTGCTGTTGCACTTTGTTCATAAAATCCTTTGCAGACACATTATGTAGATGTACTCCAGTTTTTAAAATGTGATTTACTGCATAAGATAGTGCAGACAAGTCACTTTCAAATAAAAGATGGAACAAATAAGGAAAACTTTGACGAAATCTTGGATCTTCTGCATATAATCTTGTAGTCCGATACTCAGAAGCAGGAATCTGTACCGGATGTTCATCATATCGTCCACCTTTTCCTGTAGGAAACAGCTGGGCAAAACAACGAGCTTCCAAGCTCTGCTCCCATACACTCGCGGGAGTTACTTTTGCTTTTTTCATCTGAAACAGATCAATAGTGTTTCCCATAACTTCTTTAGAATGAAGAGTATGTATGCTGAAATGTTCATAAATGTCTTCTTCTTTTGACTTATCCGCTTTTTCAATTTGCCCAGTTGGTATTCCTGTGTCTGCTAGTAAAACTTCTTCATCTTCATCCATATAAATTGATTCATAGTACTTATTATTTCTTTTCAAATATAAATTTGCTCTTTGTACTTTTCGTACATCTACTAGCTCCTGCCAAATTTTCTTATTCTTTGTAGGTACACCATTAACCAGAATAACTAATGGTTCAGTTTCCAAACTATCTGCATCAATTGTTTCAATATTTTTTTTCAAATCTAATGGCAAATAGACAACTCTTCCTTTTAAACCTCTTTGTAAATCTGAAGGAGGTAATTTACCTGTTTTGGGCTCCATACGAACTATAGTGTGAAACGGATGGACACATTGAATGAGTATAGATTCATACGTATTTAAATCACTAAGTTCTGCAGGAATAACAACCAATTCTAAATTATTATGTACAGCTCTAGCTGGCATTTTATTTTCTTCTAAATTGTTATAACAGTATTTACAAATACGCTGATCTTCACCCAAATCAAAACAATTTTCCAGAAACACATATGTAGCAAAATCCTTCCACTCATAATTATTTTCTTTTTCACTTTTTTTATAGAGATCAACATTCCTTGTTTGAGTTTTATAATGGCTTCTCCGACAACAAATACAAGTAACATTTGGTCTTTCATTAGAGATGATAGTAAATTTTGTCATTTGATCTTCAACATTTTTACTAACAGTGGGTTCTACATTCTCTTCCACATTTTCTTCAATAACTGTGTCATTTCCTGCACTTTCTTGTTCTGGACCAAAGTAACAAAACTGAATATCATCAGTAACCTTCTCTACATCTGATACAGATCCACGCAACAGAGCACTATTCAACTCATTTAACTTTAGTGCTGGACTTTTAGCAAAATACAATCTTCTCACAAACTTTCTCATTTCAGTATGATGTACTGCCAGCATCCTAAAATGGTGAAAAACACTTTGACAAACTTTCCTAGAAAGACAAGCCAGAGAATGTCCTTGCAAACCAGTATTCTTTCACACTCTGCATGGATCTAGTCTTTGAAGCACCTTAATCTTCTGTTTAACACTTTTTTTTACTATATTCTCCTAGAAAGTCACGTAATTTATCAATAGATTCTTGTCGTACAGTACAAATACTACTACAATTCCAAGTGTACACTGGGGCTTTAGGACGTTTCCCCATAACCTCATCAGCTAGCAGTTCTTCCTCATTTCTTGGAACCATTTTCTCCTTTTCCATTACACAACCATCTTTAACTTCATAAGTTCGACCACTGGTGTCAACTGAATGCAGCAAACTATTACTTTGAAGATAACTCTCCTCATTAAAAAATGGTTCAGTACTTGAACTATGCTTCCATTCTCCTAAGAACACATTACAAAAGTCATTTTTTTCACTACTCTTTTCCTTTTGCTTTTTGACTTCATTACATTGACTATTTTATCTAATGTACGGATCCTGTTCAAAATTAAAATGAATAGTTTTCTTTTTAATTCCAAAGCCTTTGCAACAATTGATTCAATATGTTTCTTTTTCTTATAAAATATTGCTTTCTTCCTATATTTTTTCACATCCTTTAGCAAATTGAACACCACTCTTCTCTGAAACATTTTTTTACGAATTATTTGAAATTCTGTTTTTCTTTTTAAGTCATTCTTTCTTGCTTCTGATTGTACATTAGCATTTAGTATTTTCTTTCTCTTGTCTTGTTGTTTTCTTCTTGAAACACTATTTGCAGTGGATATACTTTGTACATTTTTTCTATGTTTGAGGATATTTTTTGAAAAATCCTTAGTCTGCTTACCAGAAGACTTTTTCTAATTTCCAACATGAGGTTCTTCAATTAATTTTTGTTGTCCAATTGTCTTCAAACATAGATATTTTTGCTGTTCTTTTCTCTCTCTTAATTTTATAGGCATGTTTAATTTATTTCAGTGTTGTTCAGCAATACCTAAAGGAAACTAAAAAAACAAATACATTTATGTAATTTAAATATATTACTATATTTCTTTTTAGCTTTTCAAATCCTATCATATGAGCTGCCCCTTTCCTATGAGTGCAAGTCTTACAGAACAAGAGCAACACAAATTAAATCTCTGACAACAATTCCTGTGTGCAGACAGACTCATGGTGTTATTCTAGGCAGAAAACGATATTTGATTGGCAATTGCAAAGCACATTTACTACTGTGGTAGAGCAAGTGATAATTACTGTAACAGCCTGACACATTTTCCTTATAGTTTAGAGAGGCAGAAAAGAGCACATGTCCTAACAGCTACTTGAGACCTTGAGCATGTGGAACCTGGGTGAGTGATTAGACTAGAGCAAACGAAATGAGCCTTGGTGATGTTGAATGTGTTAGCGTTACACACTGCTATCTGAAATACCACAATGTGCTGAATAGTAAGCATGGGAATGCAGGAGAAGCAGCTGCTTGTGTGCTAATAATGTGTTTCTGGAGACTGTGTATTGTCAGGTGCAAGAGAGATCTGCATGGACGCTTGCACAACTGCATGAAGATTGCAGAGATGTATGAAAGAGCACATGTGGTAAGGGCTAATTTGGCTTATGAACATGTAGAAACTACCTCACTCATTACAGTACTGCAAGGAAAATCTACCCTGTTGTTTTCAAATGTGTTAGCATTTGCCTCTCATCTGTAAGATGGTGATGTGTGCTGCATGCGAACCATCACAGTTCAAGAAAACAAGCTGCCCCTTTCCTACGAGTGCAAGTCTTACAGAACAAGAGCAACACAAATTAAATCTCTGACAACAATTCCTGTGTGCACACAGACTCATGGTGTGATTCTAGGCAGAAAACGATATTTGATTGGCAATTTCAAAGCACATTTACTACTGTGGTAGAGCAAGTGATAATTACTGTAAAAACCCTGACACTTTTTCCTTATAGTTTAGAGAGGCAGAAAAGAGCATATGTCCTAACAGCTACTTGAGACCATGAGCATGTGGAACCTGGGTGAGTGATTAGACTAGAGCAAAGGAAATGAGCCTTGGTGATGTTGAATGTGTTAGCATTACACACTGCTATCTGAAATACCACACAGTGCTGAATAGTAAGCATGGGAGTGCAGGAGAAGCAGCTGCCTGTGTGCTAAGAGTGTGTTTCTGGAGACTGTGTATTGTCAGGTGCAAGAGAGATCTGCATGGGCGCTTGCACAACTGCATGAAGACTGCAGAGATGTATGTAAGAGCACATGTGGTAAGGGTTAATTGGGCTTATGAACATGTAGGAACTACCTCACTCATTACAGTACTGCAAGGAAAATCTACCCTGTTGTTTTCAAATGTGTTAGCATTTGCCTCTCATCTGTGAGATGGTGATGTGTGCTGTATGCTAACCATCACAGTTCAAGAAAACAAGCTACCCCTTTCCTACGAGTGCAAGTCTTACAGAACAAGAGCAACACAAATTAAATCTCTGACAACAATTCCTGTGTGCACACAGACTCATGGTGTGATTCTAGGCTGAAAACGATATTTGATTGGCAATTTCAAAGCACATTTACTACTGTGGTAGAGCAAGTGATAATTACTGTAACAGCCTGACACATTTTCCTTATAGTTTAGAGAGGCAGAAAAGAGCACATGTCCTAACAGCTACTTGAGACCATGAGCATGTGGAACCTGGTTGAGTGATTAGACTAGAGCAAAGGAAATGAGCCTTGGTGATGTTGAATGTGTTCGCGTTACACACTGCTATCTGAAATACCACACAGTGCTGAATAGTAAGCATGAGAGTGCAGGAGAAGCAGCTGCCTGTGTGCTAAGAGTGTGTTTCTGGAGACTGTGTATTGTCAGGTGCCAGAGAGATCTGCATGGACGCTTGCACAACTGCATGAAGACTGCAGAGATGTATGTAAGATCACCTGTGGTAAGGGTTAATTGGAGTTTTGAACATGTAGGAACTACCTCACCCATTGCAGGAGTGGAAGTAAAATCTACCCTGTTGTTTTCAAATGTGTTAGCATTTGCCTCTCATCTGTGAGATGGTGATCTGTGCTGTATGCTAACCATCACAGTTCAAGAAAACAAGCTGCCCCTTTCCTACGAGTGCAAGTCTTACAGAACAAGAGCAACACGAATTAAATCTCTGACAACAATTCCTGTGTGCACACAGACTAATCGTGTGATTCTAGGCAGAAAACGATATTTGATTGGCAATTTCAAAGCACATTTACTACTGTGGTAGAACAAGTGATAATTACTGTAACAGCCTGACACATTTTCCTTATAGTTTAGAGAGGCAGAAAACAGCACATGTCCTAACAGCTACTTGAGACCGTGAGCATGTGGAACCTGGGTGAGTGATTAGACTAGAGCAAAGGAAATGAGCCTTGGTGATGTTGAATGTGTTAGCATTACACACTGCTATCTGAAATACCACACAGTGCTGAATAGTAAGCATGGGAGTGCAGGAGAAACAGCTGCCTGTGTGCTAAGAGTGTGTTTCTGGAGACTGTGTATTGTCAGGTGCAAGAGAGATCTGCATGGACGCTTGCACAACTGCATGAAGACTGCAGAGATGTATGTAAGAGCACATGTGGTAAGGGTTAATTGGGCTTATGAACATGTAGGAACTACCTCACTCATTACAGTACTGCAAGGAAAATCTACCCTGTTGTTTTCAAATGTGTTAGCATTTGCCTCTCATCTGTGAGATGGTGATGTGTGCTGTATGCTAACCATCACAGTTCAAGAAAACAAGCTGCCCCTTTCCTACGAGTGCAAGTCTTACAGAACAAGAGCAACACGAATTAAATCTCCGACAACAATTCCTGTGTGCACACAGACTCATGGTGTGATTCTATGCAGAAAACGATATTTGATTGGCAATTTCAAAGCACAGTTACTACTGTGGTAGATCAAGTGATATTTACTGTAACAGCCTGACACATTTTCCTTATAGTTTAGAGAGGCAGAAAAGAGCACATGTCCTAACAGCTACTTGAGACCATGAGCATGTGGAACCTGGGTGAGTGATTAGACTAGAGCAAAGCAAATGAGCCTTGGTGATGTTGAATGTGTTAGCGTTACACACTGCTATCTGAAATACCACACAGTGCTGAATAGTAAGCATGGGAGTGCAGGAGAAGCAGCTGGCTGTGTGCTAAGAGTGTGTTTCTGGAGACTGTGTATTGTCAGGTGCAAGAGAGATCTGCATGGACGCTTGCACAACTGCATGAAGACTGCAGAGATGTATGTAAGATCACCTGTGGTAAGGGTTAATTGGAGTTTTGAACATGTAGGAACTACCTCACCCATTGCAGGAGTGGAAGGAAAATCTACCCTGTTGTTTTCAAATGTGTTAGCATTTGCCTCTCATCTGTGAGATAGTGATTTCTGCTGAATGCTAACCATCACAGTTCAAGAAAACAAGCTGCCCCTTTCCTACGAGTGCAAGTCTTACAGAAGAAGAGCAACACAAATTAAATCTCTGACAACAATTCCTGTGCTCACACAGACTCATGATGTGGTTCTAGGCACAAAACAGTATTCCTGGGTGATACCAGTACACCTTAACTTAAGGTGAAGACATACTCCATAATTTCTTACAAGTTCAAGGCAGTTAAATATCTTCCAAAACATAAAATGTAAAACACAACTTTAAAAGAAGAAACACATTTCTATTATTTATATCAAAATAAACCACATACATCCCCTGTCAAATTCATAACTCACCTGTAAAAGTAGTTAGTTGAGAAAGAAATGTGCCACTCACACAGAAGATTATCAGAGCCAGAATCTCTGAGCTGTACTCCTCTCACCAGAACCACTAAATGGCAAAATGTCCCTCTCTTTTTTCACACATATACATGTTAACTTTAAATAACATTGCTTCCCACATTTTTTTAAATGGAAACACACATTTCTATTGGTTTCAAATGTCAACCCTTTCCAAATGATTCCTACCCCCAACATGACTTCTGCCTGCTACCATAGCAACAGATCATGGAACACTGTTGTGAGCAGAGAGGTCAGAAGTTCAGCACACAATTTTTCTAATCCAAAGAGCAAGAGTGCTTGACTTTTCAAACCTAACAGTATATCCAAAGTAATCTTCTGTGGGAACACATTTTTCTGAACCAATACAAAACATGCTTTTAAAAATTTAAACATAGAGCCTAGTTTTTAGTGTTGAATGGTCTGAAACAGCCAATGAGTTCTTTTTATTAAAAAAAAAGTATGTAAGCCTCCATTTTACAACTATCTTTCATTTCATATTGCCATTCTACTGAAAGACACCTTCTGAGTGCATCCAGATCTCCTTGAAAGATGTTCACAGCGTGGATTGTAGGTCATAGCTATGTCTACTGGAGTGAAAAGTATGCGGAAAAAAGAGGTATTGTGAAAGACCTTGCTTTGCCAAATGTAGACATTAAATGGATTGGTCAGAGAGGGTTAAAGTGGCACCAATTAACGCCTTTGGTGAAATCCTTTCTACATCTCCCACAGCCTGACCATATAATTGTGCACTGTGGTGGAAATAACCTAGGCACTTTAACTGGGGTAGGTCTGGAAATGCTTGTTAAGGACACCTTTTTGCAATTGATGTCACTTTTTCCACAAACTACCTTTGTATATTCTAATATATGCCAAAGGCAAAAGTGGAACTGGTCCAACCAATATTGTCCGCAGATTGAGAAAGCAAAAAAGCACGTCAATAAGTCTGTTTCTGCTTTCCTCAGAGACTATGGTATGGGTTCTATATACCACAACAACTTGCGTTACAACATGCAAGGCATTTATAGAGGAGACGGTGTACATTTCACAGATGAAGGGAACAGAGTCTTCCTCTTGAACTTTAGACTCTGCATCAGTACTTACTTGTAGGTACTAAAAAACACTCAATGAACACAACGGCTCTTTTTAGAGCCAACCAACATCTAAACACTTAAACTTGATTTTTAATTCTATTTTTTTAATGAATTTTTTGCCGCCGTACACGCACCGTGTGCGCAACGCGCAATATTTATAATTTTTTTTTTTGGACCCCTGAGAACGCCTAGGGGGTCAGGGACTCTCTACCCTGCCCCCTTTTCACGTTCTCCACTTGTGTTTTTAGCTGTCTTCTGCCGCTAAAACTCAAAATGGCGGCTGGGGGGTGTGCACACAATGCGCGCACCCCGCGATTTTTTGAAAAAAAATAAAATGTTTTTTTCACCCTTCGGGGTCCTCCAGGGACTCCCTGACAAAGGCTAGGGGGTCAGGAACTCTCTACCCTGCCCCCTTTTCACGTTTGACACTTCCTGATTTCGACCGATTGGAATGTTGACTGACATCTAAACACCAATCAGAATTATGCTCGCGGACATTTGGTGCGCGCCCCGTTCGAGCACCGTGCGCGCACGGTGCGCGCATATAGATATTTATGTACTTATAACTGCAATTTTCTCAGGAACTACTGAACAGATTGACACCATATATTCAAAAGGCACATGCCTGACCTGAGGACTACCTCTTTGCCAAATTTCAAGTAATTCTGTTCAGCCGTTCGGGCTGTACCTTCGACTAAAGGTCCTATGGGAAAATGCATGGGTAAACGCGTTTTGGGACCCCCCTTTTTTCTTAGCCCCCGCTTGACGAATCACCCCGAGTCTTTCAGGGTAGGAGCTGAGCGGAGCGCCCCATTAGTTTTGAAAATTTCACGAAGATAAGTCAACCGACGCCAAAGTTATTCAAAATAGAATTTTCAGATTTCCTATGGGAACTCGGTCCTAACTATAACTATCTACTGGCGACCGCCAGTAGATAATATATATATATATATATATGTATATTACAGCTCCACACTGCCACTCGGTAGTCATACCGGAACACAGACGACAGCACTCACGGGGGGAGAGTTCCAGAAGTAATTTATTAGGAACCCTTGGCGCTCATAACAGACGCGTTTCGGCAACTCGCCTTTCTCGATGTTAAGCTCGGAACGCCAGCATTGCCACTGTTTTAAAATCATGTTTTCGCGCTCACATTAACAATCAACATGGTAGAAGGACTAACGAACTCCTGTGATCAGGATGTCAATAATCCGCCATCTTGAACGTACCATCAAGTGTCATAGTACATACAATTCATCAACAGTAATAAAGCCCAGGATGGGCATACGTTCATATAACGCGAAAACAGGCATGATATCTCAGTAATCCGCTAGAACGTGTCAGATAGTGACTCCAAGCATCCAAATAAATGCATTTCATCAACAGTCTTTGAAATATTAGGCTTGTTTTCGCACAGTATGTATGCCCATCCAGGGCTTTAATTTTATGACTGTTGATGAAATGCATTTATTTGGATGCTTGGAGTCACTATCTGACACGTTCTAGCGGATTACTGAGATATCATGCCTGTTTTCACGTTATATGAACGTATGCCCATCCTGGGCTTTATTACTGTTGATGAATTGTATGTACTATGACACTTGATGGTACGTTCAAGATGGCGGATTATTGACATCCTGATCACAGGAGTTCGTTAGTCCTTCTACCATGTTGATTGTTAATGTGAGCGCGAAAACATGATTTTAAAACAGTGACAATGCTGGCGTTCCGAGCTTAACATCGAGAAAGGCGAGTTGCCGAAACGCGTCTGTTATGAGCGCCAAGGGTTCCTAATAAATTACTTCTGGAACTCTCCCCCCGTGAGTGCTGTCGTCTGTGTTCCGGTATGACTACCGAGTGGCAGTGTGGAGCTGTAATTTGATTGCGGGAGCACCCCCGCCGTGACAAGCACCGTTCATGTGTGCGCTGGGCTGGTGCCTAACTCAGGAGCGATATATATATGTATATATATATATATATATATATATATATATATATATATATATATATATATATATTCACTGAAAAAACCATAGGTTTCACACATGTTATAGTTAGCTGGACATTTTACTGATAAAAAACCAATGAAATTCCCCCGTTATAGTTACTGTAGGCAACTATAACTCACGCGACCGCAATCCTCTGCTGATGCTAATACTGTATTTAGACACTTATTTGCCCATGTCTTCTTCCATTAAATTTTAGCTATACATATATTACAAATATTTTTTTTTCATAAAGACACATATGTCATCAGCAGAGGATTACGGTCGCGTGAGTTATAGTTGCCTACAGTAACTATAACGGGGGAATTTCATTGGTTTTTTATCAGTAAAATGTCCAGCTAACTATAACATGTGTGAAACCTATGGTTTTTTCAGTGAATTAGCAAGGTTTTTTAAATGCTAATTCCTAACTATAACGTGTGTGAAACCTATGGTTTTTTCAGTGAATTTGTACGGTTTTTTAAATGCTAATTTATTTATGTCTTATTTTTTATATATTTATTTTACAATAAACTACGTATTAAAAATTATTATTATTTTTTATTTTGGTTTTCACCCTGCGAATTATTTTTTTTTTTTTGCAAAAAAAAAAATTTTTTTTTGTGTTTTTCAGGGTGCGCGCACTGTGCGCGCACCCCCGCGATTTTTTAAAAAAAAAATTTTTTTTTTTGCCTTCGGGGTCCTTCAGGGACCCCCTGACAAAGGCTAGGGGGTCAGGAACTCTCTACCCTGCCCCCTTTTCACGTTCGCCACCTTCCTTTTTCACTCTCGCACTGAAAACAAACAAAATGGCGTCCGACACTTCCTGATTTCGACCGATTCGAACGTTGACTAACATGTAACCACCAATCAGAATTACGCTCGCGCACGTTAGGGTGCTCGCACGGTGCTCGCACGGTGCGCGCACCCTGCGCGCATATATATATATATATGCTTTTAAATGCTATTTTCTCCGGAAATACTGAACAGATTTACACCAGACCTACAAAAGGCACTTCCTTGACCTAGGGACTACCTCTCTGCCAAGTTTTGAGTAATTCTGTTCAGCCGTTCGGGCTGTAGCTCGTTCTAAAGGTCCTATGGAAAAATGCATGGGAAAAACGCGTTTTGGGACCCCCCTTTTATCTCAGCCCCCGCTTGACGGATCCCCCCGAGACTTTCAGGGTAGGAGCGGAGCGTAGCGCCCCACCTATTTTGAGAAATTCGCGAGGATTCGTTGACCGGCGCCAAAGTTATTCAAAATAGAATGTTGAGGTTTTCCTATGGAAACGTGGTCCTAACTATAACTACCTACTGGCGACCGCCAGTAGGTAATATATATATATGATATTTGTGTACTTACAATTGTAGGTATAGGGACACAATATTTTGGTAAACAATATTTTTGACACAATATTTGTGTCCAACAATATTGTTTACCTCAATATTGTATCAGTGATCCACTGCTGAAGAAGAGCACTGGGTATACAAAACACATATTAGCTCAACTGGAATCTGCTCAAGAAATAAATAACAATTTATTCAGCCAAAGAAAGATCCAAAGAATTAGTAATACACACATCTGGTATAATCAAACAATACTATCCCAAGTGGGATTTAATAAATACAGCAACCAAGTGGTTAGAGAGTGACAGTTTTTCATGCCTGTTCGCTAACGTCCATGGACATTTGAAAAATGTCTAAAAATGGATATATGCTAATGTGAATCCTCAGCAGATCAATTTTCTGGCCTTGAATATTTTGGGAAAATCACAAAGCTGTTTAGCAGAGTGGATTGGCATGCAAGGAAAATATATAAGTAGAAGTGTGGTTGCTAATCTGGGAAAAGTTTGTCCAGGTGCACAATCTCCATGCAGGCAGGGTCATTTTTTTAAATTTATTTTTGCGACTGTAAATTGTTTGCTTAGCTCGAAAGGGCATCCTGGTCAATTTGTAAATTCTCACTTAGTGACAGTGATATAATTATTGAGCACTCAAGTCTAGGCTTCGAACATGTAATGTTCGCTTTTAGTACTCAGAACTGTTTTTTAAGAGTCAGTAAAATACATTGCATGGTCCACATGATTCACAATGCAGGTGCATTGGAGCAGTGGCCACTCAACTTCTTGGTTGGATTCTGTAAGTAAAATGAGAAAGTACGGAACTGGACCTTGTACTGAGCAAGTAAGGGTAGCACCGTGTTATGCCCCTCTTAGCTTTCTACTCAGCTGCCCAGGCTGTTGACATCAAGACTTCAATATGATGCAGAAAAAATCAAACAAGATCTAGGACTATCACAACACATAAGGTAGCTTGAAATAATTCTGACAACCTGCTCCGAAAAGAAAATGGATGGGCATCATGCAGAAAGGGATATAAGTGGACACATGACATATTTTGATGCTGATACCTAATGCTGCAAAAGCTATTGCAGACAAAGGGACACTCCCACAATATTACATCAAATGTGTGGTCATCAACACTTGCAACCCTGCATGCATTAAAGCATTTGTATGTTAGTGATGATGGAAACCTTGGGAGACAGGTGGAAGAAATTGGGTTGTTGGTTCACTGGGGTGTGAGCCCTGGTCATGCAGCAACAACAATCCTTGTCAGGATGAGGCACAAATCAACCCCAAATTAAGCTGTTCAACCCTCTGATAGTTTGGCAAAGAAAGTCAGGCCTAACTTAGAGGCAATGAGTAAAGTATTTGTGCAGCACTTCAAACAGTAATAAAGGGCAAACACCTAATTAGAAGAATAGACCTTTCTTTAATAAATGGATCAAGAGCAAAACTGCAAAACTCCAATCAGTAGAACCAGACATATGCAAGTTGAAAGATTTTAGAAAAAAATTGCTGTGAAAAGCACAAAGCGCCAACTGTGGATATTTGGTCGTGTCGAACCGGGACTAAGTCACAAGTTGAGGCCAACCACAATGGAGTGTGGGCCACCTGAAGTGACCCAGCTAGACCTGATGAACAAAGTACCTTAAATCCTGGTTTACACAGCGTTGCAAGGATCCGCATTGAAGAGGCACCACACAGGCAAAGAGATGCATCAGTTCTGAGATGGGGCAATCGTCAGATACAAGAGCCTGCATCATCATCAAGGATCCCATCAACGGGGATTGAGATGAGAAGTCCTGTTTTGATAATGCAGTGTACAGTCTGCACAATGCGTCGGTTCTGAGGAGCTGCAAGGCTGCAATGTGGAGTCTGGCGTCATCATTGAGGCTGCTGTCCATGAGGGATATAAGGACCTGTGCCAAAAATGCATTGAGCATTCAGGCAATGTAGAGAAGAGCTGGAGTGCGATGCAGGTCTTTGCAAAAGGTCCAATCTACATAGCAGCGGCGTTATATATCAGTACTGTTCTGGGTTGAACCACGCAGCAGAGGAATTGGATTGGTTCTGCTAGATTCATAGAGACTGGCAGAGCACAGTAAGCCAACTTCTCCTGGGGAGGCATGACTTGGAAGGGAAGACTCACAGGTGGCAGAGTCCAGGTGCAAGGTTGATGGAAGCCTGTTGTGTCCCTGCAGCTTTATATCAGGAAGTCAGCCAATTAACCCTTGGATTCACTTTGGGTGCAAAAGGTGCAGGTCCATTCCTTTTATCCCAGGCAAGAGGGCCAGCACAGCAGGGCAGCAGTTCCTTGAGAGCAGCAGTCCAGCAGAGTGGCAGTCCTTTCAGCAGCACATCAGTCCTTATACCTGGCCTGTATGGCCTCCTCCGCAGCCCTGAGGACTGCCTCCTCCCCAGGGCTTTTTACTTTTCACATGGGGGGGCCTCACAGACCCCCTGAGCTCTGGGGACCACCACCTCCCTTGGGCCAAACTCCTTTTTCATTTTAGAGGTGTACTGAAGTGATGGTGTCTGAGGTCCGGTATTTATACCAAGTTAAGCCTTTGAAGTGGGGAGAAGATTCTAGAGGCATGCCTTTGAAGTGCACAGTGTGAGAAGTTGGCCTGATATATGCTGTCCACTAGTTATAGTGGGCACCCTGTATCAGTCCAAACAACTCCTTATTGGTTATAGGTTAAAGACAACCTTTATTGAAAGCTATCCTAGTGGTAGCTATGGAGAGCAGCCTTCAAGCTAAGTCTTGAAGGAATGTAAAGCAGCTTGTTTTACCAGTCTATAATCTCTTGAGTTCCTAAATGAAAGATGTCCACACCAGCTATATATATAAAATATATGTATTTATTACTAAACACACCCTCCTAGTCTCTTTATGAGACTAGAGGTCAAAACACATAAGTTACACTTCAATAATCACAGTAAAATAGCACAAATACACATCAGGCCAGAGGGGTGAGCCAAACCATATACTAAAATAGTGGCATAAGAACCACAACATAACTAGACAAGGCCTAGAGCCTGTAGAATCGCTGGGACCCAAGGAACCACCCAAGGTAGTTACACAGGGGACCTAGGGGGGCCGTGTGCAGAGTGTGACCCACGGGTCACTCGGAATGACCAGGCCAAAAATCTTCAGTGGATTCAGTGATCGAGGTGGGGGTTACAAGTCAGCCCAAGCATGACTTCAGGAGACATCGAGAAGTCAATGCACTTCCAAAAGTACCCGTGACCAGGAGTTCCGGTTCCACGCTACTCACGAGGGCTGCGGGTCTCAGCTTTGCTGGGGACTCGGGTCGGCCTCTGAGATGTCTGTAAATCTTCTTCCTGGGCTGCAAATACTTCAGAGTCCGGCAGGAACTTCGGAAATGCAGACCGGCAAATTGCTTTGTTGGTGCCTGCCAAGCAGTGAGTCACTCCTTGACCCCAAGGGAGATTTCTTCAGTCCTCTGGTCTTTAGTAGAGCGTTGAAGGTCCACGATTCAGCTTCAGAGTTTCGTCCAGGGTAATCTAAAGTTCTAGGTACAGAGGTTCCTTACTTATACCTAAGGAAGGGGTTGGACCAGCTCTGGGGACCCACCTATGGGAGGGTTTGGAAAGAGGGGTGGCTACACCCATTTCCTTTGTCCAGTTTCATGCCAGAGCAGGGGCTGAAAGCCCCTGAACCGGTTTGAGCTGGACTTGGGACAGGGATATCAAATGTGCCCCCAGTGCAGGACTTTAAAGCGCTCAGAGAGTGCTCCCACCCATCCCTAATACACATAATCCTGTCTGGGAGGTGGTTACACCTCCCTGTGACAGGAAACCTATTGTCCAGGCCTCCCCTGCCGGAGTTTCAGTCAGCAGTAGGAGGCCAGATTTGTGTCAGTGGCTGCAGCATCCATTTTGTGATGCCAGGGCTCTATTAAGTTTCTACCGGGTATACCAGTGCTGCCATGTCTCTCCCTCTAGAAGGGTGGAATCATACTCCCACATGTCAAGAAGCAGTACCTGAAATTCCTTGTTCCACAGGAGCCGTACCGCTGAGGATCTGTCTAGAAGATTATTTTCCCAACTCCCCTACACCTCTAGCCCCAGTCTAAGCTGGCACAGAGAGATGAGGGGGAAAGGGGAATGGGACGACAAACAAGAGAGACTGCCGCACTGGTGACCTCACTTCTTAATCGTTAGGGAAGAAGGGAACCACCTGCAACAGAGAGCAAAGATTAACACATTTCTATCTTCCCTGAACACTAAAACCTTCCCACCTCCCTTAGACTCTGTGTTACCTGTAATTGTGCGGTGTTTGCCTCTCTCGGTATTCTCACTTAGTATGGACTAGCTACTCCTCTTTTAATTAACTGAAGGGGTAACTAGCAATTGTAGTATCTAGTTCTCAAGTTCTCATGGACTAGCTACTCCTCGACTTATAGACTTGGAGGGTACTAGCAATTGTAGTATCAAAGTTCTCGTAGTATCACGTTCTCTTGGTCTTCTTGCTGTAGAACAACTTGAATGCTGGAAGTGGATGCAGTAACGTAGGAAGTACAAATATATATATATATATATATTCACTGAAAAAACCATAGGTTTCACACATGTTATAGTTAGCGGAAATTTTACTGATAAAAAACCAATGAAATTGCCCCGTTATAGTTAGTGCTGGCAACTATAACTCACGCGACCGCAATCCTCTGCTGATGCTAATACTGTATTTAGACACTTATTTGCCCATGTCTTCTTCCATACATTTTTAGCTATACATATATTACAAATATTTTTTTTTCATAAAGACACATATGTCATCAGCAGAAGATTGCGGTCGCGTGAGTTATAGTTGCCAGCACTAACTATAACGGGGCAATTTCATTGGTTTTTTATCAGTAAAATTTCCGCTAACTATAACATGTGTGAAACCTATGGTTTTTTCAGTGAATTTGCAAGGTTTTTTAAATGCTAATTCCTAACTATAACGTGTGTGAAACCTATGGTTTTTTCAGTGAATTTGTACGGTTTTTTAAATGCTAAGTTACTTTACGCCATTCGTGGCGTGCGCGCCCACTTAACGCAGTTCGTTCTGTGCGCGCACGGTGCGCTTCGCGCACCGTGCGCGCACAGTGAGCACGCGGTGCGCTTCGCGCACCGCGCACCCACTTTACGCAGTTAGTGCCGTGCCCACGTTACGCTAGATGGGCCATGTACGCACGATGCGCTTCGCGCACCGTGCGCACATGGAGGACATATTATGCGCTTCCTTGTGATAGGTAATCTGTTGAAATTTTTTGGGGAATTTCTGTGCTCTGATAAGCCATGCACAAATGGTGGCCTTCGGCCACCATTTGCACACGGGGTGGAGAAAGTGTGGATTTTTTTTTTTATAATTTTTTGCCGTACGCTTACGGTAAGCGTACGGTAAGCGTACCCCGCGAAATTGCCGAAAAAAAAATAATGCCGTTTTTGCTCTTGGGGGATGTTTGGGGACTCCCTCAACATGACTATGTGAGAGGGAGTTGTCAAAACATCCCCGTAACATGTTTTTGGCCATCATGTTTGATACATAACACTCAGTGCGAGAGACAAAATGGCGGACGCCGCTTCCTGGTTTCTGCCGATTCGAATGTTTACTAAGATCTAAGAGCCAATCAGAATCGCGCTCGCGCACGCCACCGTACGCTTACGGTAAGCGTACGGTAAGCGTACCGTAAGCGGGCTCAGATATATATATTGATTTAAAGGCTATTTTCTCAGAATCTACTGAACAGATTTACACCAAACCTACAAAAGGCACTTCCTTGACCTAGGGACTACCTCTCTGCCAAATTTCTAGTAATTCTGTTCAGCCGTTCGGGCTGTAGCTCGTTCTAAAGGTCCTATGGAAAAATGCATGGGAAAAACGCGTTTTGGGACCCCCCTTTTATCTCAGCCCCCGCTTGACGAATCCCCCCGAGACTTTCAGGGTAGGAGCGGAGCGTAGCGCCCCACCTATTTTGAGAAATTCGCGAGGATTCGTCGACCGGCGCCAAAGTTATTCAAAATAGAATGTTGAGGTTTTCCTATGGAAACGTGGTCCTAACTATAACTACCTACTGGCGACCGCCAGTAGGTAATATATATATATATCTATAGCTACAGAAATATTAATTGGTGAGTATCTTTAAGACACAAAAAATTGGAGATCCACTTGGTTCAAAGTTTATGGAAGAGATTCCATAGTCAGAGCTGAACAGTCATATCCACGAAGCTGGAATGATCCTTTCTGGAAAGATACACTTCTCTCACACAGCCAGATAACAAGTGAGAATTGACTCTACCACAGTTTGATCGCAGCTGTATTAACCAACTGGTTCTTATTAAACATGAAAGTCTTTTGCAGGTAAAACACAGCAACCCAGGAACAAATGAAGAGCAGGCTTACCCAGACTGATGACTTGAAAGCCTGGGAACTCGGAAAGGAAACTGGAGGTCAAAGAGGGGAAAAAACTATACCTCACACCAGGTATACAAACGGAGCTTTTCCTCGCAGGACTAGGCTAGAATGCGAGCGAAGGCTCTCTGAAGGTGAATGCAAGTGACGGGGAAGAATACTGCAGGACTCTGAAGAGTTCTTGTGGAGCTGAAGAGAAACACTGCTGATTCCGCTAAGCGACGGTTGAAGTGCGCAGCATTCGAATCGCTCGCGCACCAAGTAGCGGGAGCGTCAGAATGGGCAAAACAACTAGAACGCTAACCTGTAATGGAGCGCTCTTCAAGCGGGGAATCTTCAGTCAGGAAATGATGATGGAAGAACTTGGCCACCCTTTGCGTCCACCCCATGGGGGAATGTAGAACTGTGTAGCCTTTATTAATTTTGAAGATGGGGGCAGGCGATTGAATCTTTGTACCTATCTGACCAGCCCTGACACCTCACCAGCCACTGGTGTGGGGGTATGATTCCAAGGTTTTTGACACCAAACACAACAGGTTTCCGTGCAGCCATTCCAAAGTTAGCAGTTACCGTTTGGTTATAATGCACTTAAGAGTATATGGTCAGGCTGCACTACAAACAGCATCAGAGAAGGGTCTCCAAACACTGCAGATGTGCTCTGCTCATGCAGGGGCACCCTCTCATATAAGAACCAAGCACTCTGCCTTCAGGATTGATAAGACTTTCCATAGGAGTGACTTATAGGTGTATATGTGTGTATATACATAGTGATATAGGTAACCTATATCACAGTAAGGGGTGCATGCACCACCTTACCCAGGCTGCAGTAGCAGACCTGTGGTGTCTTTTTGGGTGGCTTTCCAGGGGTGGCATAATACATGCTTCAGTCCCTGATAGGCCTCTGGGGTACCTATGCCCTGGGTACATAGTATACCATATACTAGGGACTCACAATGGGTACCTCAGGATCCAATATGTGATGTACCTAAAGTACAGGGAATCAATTTGTAAGAGAAAGCAGATAGGCTGGGGACCTGAATAGCAGGTTCCCAGCCAAACTAAGTCAAAAACCATCAAAATACCAGGAGAAAAGTGGGGGCAACCATGCAGTCACAGTTGCTCTTCCTTCCCGGCCTTGGCTCCACAGTAACTACATTGGTATACAGCCCTTTGCGTGTAGACAGGACACAGCCTATTCAAGTGTAAATCAGGATGGATCCAGTTCCTCCCTTCCATCCTGCCAGTGAAGGCGCGTCCAGTCACACCTAAGTTCCTCATTGTGTGTGGCTGTCTAGGAGGAATTAACAAAGTCCAACTGTAACACAAACCCAGTCATGTGACCCAGAGACAGGCTGCAGACACCAAATGGCTAAGGCAAGAAAATGTCATTTTCAGAGTTGTAGCTTAAAATTCGATTTCACCATAAATTAGGATTTTAAATTCTGATTACGGAGACATTGAACATGAACTGATTACCCGTTGCCATTTAAAAATTAAACCTATATTATGTAGTAAGGCAAATCCAATGTTATCCTATGGGAGAAGTAGGCCTTGCGGTAGTAAAAACGAATTTAAGAGTTTTTCACTTCCTGAACTTGTAAAAGTCAAAAGTGCATGTCCTCCTTTTTAAATACATTGCACCCTGCCTTCTGGGTATCCAGGGCCAACCCTAAGGGTGACTTAAATGTATTAAAAAGGAAGGCTGGGACATGTTTAAAGTGCCCAAGTGGGTGGCACTATATCTTCGATTGGTTTATACCCAAATGACATATTTAATTTACTTTATACGACCTTGTAAAATGGCACTATAAGTGCTGCAGGCCCAGTAGTAGCATTTAATTTACAGGCCCTGGGCACAGGTAGTGTCATTTTACAAGGGACGTATAAGGTAAATTAAATATGGCATTTGGGTATAAAACAATCTAAGATATTTTAGGGAGAGCACACAAGCACTTTAGCACTGGTTAGCAGTGGTAAGGTGCTCAGAATCCAAAGGTCAGCAAAAAAGAAGTAAGCAAAAACAGGAGGTCTGAAGGAAAAAGGTTAGGGGGAACCACGCCAAGGATGCCAGATCTAACACCTGGATATCAAATAAGAATTCCCAAATAATGTCTCCCACTTTCTTATATGTGTCGTTATTTCCTTTTCCAGCTGATTGTTTAGGTGCTAATTTAGAGGAGATTAGATTTGTGGCAATGGCAGTTCCTCCGCTAAGGCGGAGGAGCGTCGCCCCACACACTGCTTTGCAGCAGTGAAAGAAAGAAAAATTAAAATGATAATAACAATGTTATTATCATTGTATTTGTTCCTGCTTCAGCAGCCTGGGGGCGAAGGGGCTGCTCTGCTCACAGAGCAGGGAAGGGGAGGAGGGGTTGGCACACTGAGGTGCACATGATGCTTTGGCCTACTATCTCGGGCCGGCCATACAGTCATGCTCACTTAGTCTGTTCACTACCCAGGCTACATTACAGCCAGGGTGGAGAACATGCCCAGGCCCACAGTCCCCGTCTGAGCGCCAAACTATGGTGCACAAACCAATCACAACGCTGCAATGCAGTGTTGTGATTGGCTCAGGGGAGCCTGGCTGCTTCCTGTTTGGTGGACACAGCCGAGAGACGACGTGGGACAGAGCAGTGAGGAGGTAGGTGTCATTTTCTTTTTTTTACTTTTCATTACCCCCTCCCCCTCCCTGCCACTGGTTTGTTGTGTCTCTAGTTCCTGTTTTCAACTCAGTGGAGACCAGGTGACCCTCACCTTTGCAGAGACCATTATGGACCATTCAGACTGGGGTCTGACCAGTAGTAAAGACGGGCTATTTTGGCGTGTGGTTTCTAAATAAAATATCGCTTTGAAAAGAAAACGAGACCTTCAACTGGAATCTATATATTTCCTCCCCACTTGCATTTGAAGCAATCAGCTGTTACCCAAACTGAAATATGTTTTGCCAGGGTATATATTTTGAACAAAGCTAGCTTCTGCAAATTTATTAAAATACATTCACATCTTAATAATTTGTAGCTAAACGTTTTGTTAAAATGCAATTTGCAGCCTTGTTCTCGACGGCGATAAATGTGGCTAAGACACTTTCCGGAGTGAAAACGATTTGTGTAGACACTGCACAAAACAGAGAAGGTTTGGAAAATGTCTAAACGATTGGAGGAGACTGGCTGCCTCAGAGATTTATGTTTTAATGGTTGTTAGGGAAAGACAGCCAATTGCTAATAGAGGGATGATTCAAGTAGGCAGCACTGGGATGGGCAAAGACACACAAATGTAACTGCTTAAGTGCTACTGCTGGAACAGAGGCCTGCCAGACCTGGACACGATAGCAGGGACGCCCAGCTCTGGTGCGTCTGAGTGCTTCCCAAGAGCTCAGACAGTGTTGAAAGCTGATCGTTGGGGTGAAGAATAGCCGCATGTTGTAGGTACCAGCAAGAAACTACAGTTTTTTTTCTCATAAACGTTTTTGTCCGTCCATCCTTGTAAGCACTGGTGAGATGAGAAAGTTTACTTGACACGGTCTATTCCTGTGGAGGAAACCAGAAAGAGAAATATTATTGAATCATGGCAAATTTATAACTTATCTCTACTAATAAAAAAAATGAGACATCACTGGTGTGATAGGGACATTGGTGAAATAACTTCAAGCAGTCAAATAATGTGATATAATAAAATAAAAAAATCCCACTTGTTTTCTTCAGACGCTCCTCGCTCCTTGCAATGTCACAGACTTTGTTCGCCGACAGGTGGATGGGCCATGATATATGATGCAGAGCCGTAGACTGACGCTGCCTTCATCAGTAGCTTGGAATTGCACCTGTGTCAAGAAATGCTGCGGTAATTAAAAACAGAAGTGATTTATTGATCAGGGGCACCATTTGTGGAGTGAGGATGCGTGTTATTAGATCAGTAGCAGTTCTAATTAAACCAACTTCTCTAGGTGACTAGGTCACTGAAAATGGAACTAATGAATGTGCCGGACATTGTTAAGCGAAGAGGGCATTGTCATTCTGGTGTCTTTGTCGGGAGGTCACGAGTCGTCATTCAGTGTGTTTGAATCATTGGGGTTGGGGTCACATTATCATTACAATGTTCTAAACCCTGCCATTCATTATAAGAGCAGGTATTCACAATACAAGGACAAGAAGAGTTCAAACAGATGTCATGCACGGCACCTGATAAAATGCGAAAAGTAAATGGGCTAAAGTACAGTAAAAGGATATTGAAAGACACAGAAGTTAAATGACCATTGCAGATCTCCCTATTCAATATACAGCAGGGGGTATTTTATTCCTTATAATACATGGCCACACCATCATCCTTCCTACAAATGTCCGAAATCCTTGATGTATTGTTCGTTCATATTGATCGCAGACAAGAAGAATAAAGCAGTATCTATTTACTACAAAACGACACACACCAAAACAGAATTAGTAATTTGGGCGAAAATATATTATAATCAGTTTGAAGTAAAGTAGGTTAAAAATGCTGTGAATCGGACTATTTAGAAACCTGTAGAGATTCTGTAGCACCACAGTGTGTCAAAAATAAATGTGTTGCCATAAATATCTCCTCTTTTCTCGCCATCTTTTCTTTAAAAAACAGATCAGAAACAAGGAAAAGGCAATTCATTGTTTAAACTGCAGCTGTACTTGTAAACTGCCTTTACACTGTCTGCTTTTGACGGCAGTAGGCATAGTGATATCGGAACTTACCTATAATAACTTGTTACTCTCGAGCAGTTTTGTAATTTCTTTATTAGAGGTTACTAGAGACGTCACAACTTGCCTATAGTAAGGAAATCCAAGAGGGGCTTGATAGAGGGATTGCAGTCTTGCAAGTATTATAAAAACTTACTTTTGACCTAGCACTTACCACCATATGCCATTGTTTCTAAGCACTGTAAATAAATGTACTGGTGTTAGCCAATGTAATGTTGCTCATTATGTCAACGCCTGAAGCTTGATAAATTGTGAACTCCTACCTCTGAAATCCATCCTGTTGCATATGAAAGAAACATGTTGCATTCAACTACGTCCTGGGAAACATCATATTTTGCTAAAGTTTTTTCATTAAGGGGCTAATTTATGAGAGCCCTGAGTCACTTTTACACCACATAAAGTGGTACATGCATGACACAGGGCTCTCATTAGGATTTATGAAGCTGCACAAAGCCACCCTGCATCATAAATCATGAGTAAGGGGGTGTGGCCAAGATGGCGGGCGTCTAGGACGTGCTTTCTGATCGCTCCATGCCGCTGCCAACAAAAGTATAAACACGTGCCTCCCAGGGGTGATTACAGGCTGCGGAGAGCGGGGTCATATACGGGGGTCCCAATAGATCGACCAGGTCCCTCACTGCAGAGATCTGAGCCGGACGTGCAGAGCGGTTGACTCCCAGAGAGGGACTGCTGCCTACAGTGTATCCCAGATCCAGATGCAGGCCCATCTGACACCCGTCGCATTGCGAAGGACATCGCAGCTCTGACAGAAGACCCCAGATAGGCACGGGAACACGGAGGGGGCAAATCCTCCCCCCTCAGCTGCCCTTCAGTGCTTTGCAGAGCGAGGAGGACTGCGAGGGCTGTGGTGGCAGACAGTGGCGGATGGTGACATTTGAAAGTGGTGGGCGTAAAGCAATTGTCGTTCTGCACTGCGGCGAGCGTGTGCATCGCGTGAGCCCGAACCACCTACGGGGGTTTTGGGGGGGGAGACAACATTTGAAAAAAGAGTGGGCAGATTGTGCATTTTCAAGCAAATTTGAGAAAGCAGGAAGGTGTCAACCACTCTGAGGTCTGATGACCTCGTCCAGTCCCCGGCCCGGCCCATCCACACCCCTCACCCCGTGGATCCTACTAAGGTCACCCCTGTGATCTCTATTGCATTACGCAAATCAAATGTGGGGACATTAAGAGACAGGTAATAACCTCTCTGATCTTGTCCCTGCAGGGTACACTGCCAAACGTCTGCTCAGGGCGGGCTTTCACCATAAATGGAGGCTTCACTGCCTAGCTTAGCATTGAAATCCCCGTCCAAAATCACGATCAGCCCACACCTCTGTGATTGCAACTCCCCTTTAGAGCGGTCAAAAAAAATAAAAAAGCAGGACAAATTTGGGGTTGGAAAATGAAATACATGTGAAATTGGTATTATAAAAATGTATAACACACATATTAAAAGCATCATCCCATACCAAGGGGAAAGCCTATGTTAAATCTGAATCGGTGTTTAGTGCAGCAGTGCTACCTCCCAGAGATGTTTTGAGCCATGTAGCTAGCCCTGCCCATGCGTTACCAACCAGTGACAGAGTAGCACAGCTGAGTAAGATGAGCAACCCCCGCAAAAAAACTCATTTGTCGACCATATTTCCGGAAGCAGAACTACATCAAAAGTCCTCACATACTCCCGTTGGTTATCATTTGTCAACTTAGTGCCCAGACCGCGACATTGCTGCTAAGGATTTTCAGTGACCTTTAATTAATACGGAGTATCCATGCGCCCAGCCGGTCATATAACGTGCCACACCAAGAGAACATTAAAGCAACACATTCAGTGCACTAAACCAATAGAGTATCTGATGTCAAGTGCCAGCCTAATGCTGACAGGAGGGGAGGATGAGAACACCCCACATACTGCACTTTTTTAACATCTAAAACAATACCACAACAGCAATTTGAATGCAGGGAACATAAAACCACTGCACTGTGTAGAATCCAAAGCACTTCCCCAAGACGTCTGAAGCTGCTCTGACATAAATGTATGCTATTCATCTCAATTTACTGACCTCAGAAAGATGATCAACAGAGCCTAGATTCTAACTTGTGGCAAACATACCACTTAATTTAACTCACGGAGCTATTCTCCTGCTATGATTTAAAATATATACATCCAAGTTCAAATTCTGAATGAATTTGGTTCACATTCACATGCCACACTGGCATTACAGATACATTGTGTGAATTAGTGGTAATATTTGTGTATATAAATGATAAGTTCTAAAACCACAAGGCCTACACAACCTTTCATCCATAAGTGGTGAATAAAATCAGCAACACTGATTTGGATAATGTTGGCACCTGTGAGTTCACACGTTACGAAGCATGTACATTGTCACTGCGAGCATTAAACAAAACGTATAGGATTGTTATGAACTATTATTATTATTTATAATAATAATTCTAGCCAAACTGAGGAAGTAAAAATGAGCTCAGATGCCACTTACACTACGATTGTACATTGATGCATTGAATGGAATACCTATTATAAACGTTAGCCGAAATTTTCTACTAATTTTCTGCTAAAAATATACATTTCTGACCAAAAGGCTGTCCCCCTACTTCATTTTGTTAAACTACAAAACGTCCCATCAAATCGCTAATATTTCCTTTTTGTCTCTTAGAGGCCTGTATGCCATTTTATTTTTTAAGACATGTGTCAAACTCAAATAATAAAAAAAAGAAAGTTTGGGCTATGCAAACTGTCAGTGCGTCGGTAGGTTCATCTGCAGCCGGCTGGATGGCCGAACAAAGCCAAGATATTGTCCATCTCTTTGACAGACAAAGGGCCTCAGAGGTTCCGACTGACATGCCCGAGGCGAGCACGTGATTGGAGTCATTAAATTAAATAGCAAAAAACACGTTTTCCGTATGCCATCGCCTAGCCACACACAAACTGTAAAAGCACATCTTTTATGTTCTGCTGTTCTAAGGATCTAGGGGGCCGGGAGACAGCGGCTTGAGAAATGTGCCAAGGTCTTCGGTCCTAAGGAATTAAAATAATTCAAACAAGTGACTGAAAGCAGGCCCCATTGACTTCCTCACTCTAAGCACTGTCCCTCAAATGCCCCTTAGCACCCAGACCATCATGGCTGCTAGGTATAATTTAATTGGCCATTTTAGCTAAGTAAGTGACATTGGGGCATATTAACAAGCCAGGCGATAAAATTATCGCCGCTTTAGCGGCAGAAAACTGCCGCTAAAACGGCGATAATGGGCTTGATAATATGCTCTATGGAAATCCAATTGAAGCCCATGTTAGATGCCCTTCACATCTAACATGGGTTTCAATTGGAATTCCATGCAGCATATTATCGCCCATTATCGCCGTTTTAGCGGCAGTTTTCTGCCGCTTACGCGGCGATAATTTTATCGCCTGGTTTGTTAATATGCCCCATAGTTACTGAATCTTCTGCGGGGTTACCCATCTTCATCGATGACAGGAACCCGCTGTCTCCGCTCTTGTGACACTCTGTCTGTTCCTGTTTCAGCACATACATTGTCGGCCCCGGCACCATCCTGTCTCTTCCAGTCTCGGCGTCTGCATTCTCACCTCTCAAGACACTTTCACTCTTCCTCGGCACCGTCCCGACTCTTGCAGTCTCAGCGCCTGCAGTCTCACCTCTCGAGACTCCCTGTCTCAGCGCTTACATTGTCAGCCCTGGCACCACCCATGGTCAGTCTCGGCACCTGTGCTCTCAATTCTCGTGCTACCCTGTCTCTCCACATCTCAACACCTATGTCCTTATTTCTGGCTTGGACGCCATCCTGCCTACTGCAGCCACCACAACGTTGTTCTTGTCCCTGGCACTATCCTGTCTCTTCTATACTCGGCACACGGCCTCGCTCTCATCTTTGGCGTGGTCTTTTCAGAATCTAGATATTATTGATTACAACCAGAACACTCGTTTTCTCCTATTTATTTTGTGTATTCCGAAGTTTTTTAAAGCACCGTTTCTCATCTTTCTATACATTCAAGGCGCTTGCAATAACTCTGGAGAACAAGAACGCCATCTCTGCCTACCTCAGGACCTTCATTCTCCGCATTAGGACGCTGTCTCTTCCACCCTTAACAAACACACTCGATCTCTGGACCTAGTCTCTTAGAAGCTCCGGTCTCGGACTGCTCGCTCTAGGGTGATCTATCTTTGAGTTTAACAGTTCATCCTCCGGGTGTCGGACACGGTCTTTATTAAGTACCGCTCTGAACTGTGGAATACTATCTCTTTCGGGTCACTCCTTGGGTGCACTATTACGTCTGAAGCACTGGTTTTTTTCAGGCTCTTTAACCGCTTGTATTCTAACCGCTAAGCAGCAGGTGTTACATTCAGTGTCAATGCGTGTGTGAATGTGCATTTGTGTCATTTGCAATATTCATTCATTTAAATAGGCAGGTACTTCCGGCTTTACCTGCCTTCCTTCTTCTCTCTCAATATATTCCTTCTTGTCTATATTGTGTTCTGGTTTTCTTCTTTACTTGCCCGCTCTCCCGCTCATGCACTCCCTCAATTGTTCTCTCTTTTTTCTCCTTCTATCGTGCCGCACCCTCGCTTCTCGCCCCAATTGTACCTGTCTCTCTCCTGCGCGCTCTCTCTCTCTCTATTTCCTCCTCTCTTCCTATTTGTAAAGGTGCTCTTTTATCGTCTTTTTTCCTCTCCCTCGAGCTCTCTTGTTGGTTTTGATCTCCCTGCCCTACAACTCGCCTTCTCTCTCCGTCACTTCCGCTGCCTCTCTCTTTCGCCTGCCCACTTCTCGTGTTCTTTCAATATCGCATTCATGTGTGTCTCTCCTGGTGGTCTCCCGTTTGCTATACTCTTTCTCTCCCCCACCTGGTCCCTCTACCCCTCTCCTGCAGTGCTGGGATCCTGGCAGCCCCATGCTTCCTCCCCGATCCCACTGCCTTACCGCACAGTGCTGGTCTGAGCCCGCCATTTCTCCTGGCCAAAAGAAGTCAAGGCACAAGATGTTAAGGATTATCGAGGCGTACAGCACATATTCTCCATTAATGCAGTATACGCCTATCTCATGCCATGTAGTGTTTTCTGCACTCAGACTTGCATAATGGAAACAAGCTCAATACGCAAATGTGACGTACTGTAACTAAATAAATAACTCACCAATGGAACGTTCTCGAGCCAGGCTCCTCCACATGACTTCACTGGATGGCAGACAGCATGGCGCGTACAGCTAGAAGGAACTGGAAAAGGCTGGATTTGAACTCCTCCCCCAGTCCCCAGACCACCAATCATTTTACAAATGAACAACTATTGCTGGGTCTCGTGACACACTCCCACTCCTACATTGTTTAAGCTGACTGCCCTGCCCCCAGCCATTGAAATCAATGTAAGTCTTCCGACTCCTCCCTGGGCTACGTGAAAAACGCCCAAACTAAAACACTATTCTGGCAGTGATACACAGACCTCTCCCACCAGTGTGTCGTCACTGCTCTGCTTTCTGGCTGCAGGTCAAATAAATCTTCGCCCAGCCAAGATATGCACAGAGCCAACCCCACCCCCTCAAACAAAAACCCAGATTTACATGTTTGTTCACCAAGCAGCCAGCACAATTAATTGCTAGCTGCTCGGTGTTGCATCTCGCATTTTTTGCTCCCCCCAGGCTGGCAGGGCGACGCCCATCTCGCCCCTGAACACCAGCCGCCCCTGGTGGCAGAGGAGAACGGGTTGGAGCTGCTGAAAGGCCCGTGTCGAGCTGGTCCCTGTGCTTGGAGCTCCTGATCAGTGGGGCAGAGCAGGCAACCTCCGGAGGCTGTGTCCCGAGGTGTATACCGGGGCTGAAGGTAGGCCCCATCTATAGACTTTCCGATTGCCGAGGAAGTCTGTGGCTCCAGCGGGAGGCCCCTGGCGAAGGCCAAGGCATGGAAGGGTAATCCCCCCCCCCGCGGGTGTTCCATGCTCGAGGGGATGAGACATCCAGACAGCGGCGTTGAGAACCCGACATGCTCTGCTAAGCGAGGGGCCTTGGGGCCTCATTTGCTGGTGTGGCTAGGGAGAGATTGCGGCTTTAGTTTGGCTGAATTATTGAAGTAAGGCACTGAGGCAACAGCAGAGACAATAGCCGTGAAGTAACCTGTCACACTCCACTGTTCTCTGGGGCCAAAGTATGCTCATCTCTTTGTGCGGGAGGCAAGAGCATGTTAAGGCATGAAGAAGAATTGGATGCCCTTGCCCCTCATTCCTTTTTGGGAGGCCTGGATGACCACCACTAGGCCCACATAGAAAAGCGTACTATTATTAAGGGCCCCCTTTATTGCATCCATGGTTGCAGATGCATTACTCCCCTCTGTCCCTCCCCCGCTGCTGACTTCGTCACAGCTAAACAACGGATCTCTGCTTTGGTGTTTGAGTGGGGGAGGACAAAAATTCTCAAGGCATGGGAGTGACCGGCCCATATGCAGACTGAGACCAGGGAGAGTCGGGCTGAATAAAAGCACCCCAGTAGGATGCCAGTGTCTCATTGTCTATAGGGCACACAACCATTCCTGGGATCTTAGCGTGCAGGGCCATACTAGGCAATACAATATATGACCGTCACATCGAACATTAAGGCTAGGAACAAGGGAGCCGCGCGATGGCCACTACCAGACTTTAAAAGGAGTAAGGGTCCTCCCAGCCACCCTTGGCAAAAGTGAATTGGTCGGACACTTGCATCTAACATGCTACATCGTGACAACATGTCGGGGAACAGAAAGAAGAAAGAAAGCTCCCTCACAGAAATGTTTGGCATTTCAGGAAGCACTAGTATGGAGGACAAAAAAGCAAATGTAGGGGCAGATGCTAAATCGGACCCCGAGGACGGGGAGGGTTCAGAAACCAAGTCCTTCCTGGAATCGTTATTCCCCTATTTGCGTGCAGACTTGCAGATGATGAAAACGGAAATAGTGACAGAAATGTGAGAGGTGAGACGTGACATGGACTAGGTGGGGGAGAGAGTGGCTGAACTAGAAGACAGGGAATCCAGTCAGGAAGAAGAAATCGCATGGCCACAACAAAAAGTCCTCATGCTCATAGAGCAACATCTGGATCTCCAGGCCCACAATGAGGATTTAGAGAACCGCTCCAGGAGGAATAAAATACGAATCAAAGGCGTGCCATCAAAAGCAGAAGGACCTAACCTGCATGGATATGCCACGGATCTCTTCCGCCATGTCCTGGGCCTCACAGAAGAGTCCACCCTGCAGCTAGACCGGGTCCACAGGGTAGGGCCTGAATGATCAGGGAAGGGACTCCAGGCAGATACACTGGTATGTGTACACAATTTTCAAATCAAGGAAGGCATTCTTAAAAAAGCTCGAGATGAGCCCCCAGTCCAGTTAAAGGTCACTCCCCAGTGTTCTTCCAGGATCTATCCTGGATCACCTTGCAAAAACGTCAAGACTTTCACCCTGTCATAGAACACTAAAGGAAAACAAGCATACCTTATGCTTGGGGTCACCCATTTCGCATTATCTTTCAATATGAGAGAGTGCGCTGCCAAATCAGATCCCTCAAAGAGGCCTGCGTACTTTTGCACATCGACACGTCCGAGGGCACTGAAGAGTAGCCCGTCTCTCCCAAGTGACAGCGATCAACATGGCAGCTAGTGAAGAACACTCGCTATAGGACAAAACCCGACTTGGTTACCATCAATAAAGAAAGACAGGCAGTGATGCCGGCCCTTTCACCAGAAACTGCCCTCTCGGGGACGTCCTGAGCTGGAGGCAACCCCGTCCCAGGGCATTTGTGGGGCGCGGCAGTGGCGGAGGGGCATGTGGACTGAAGATACTGGAGACGTTCCTCCTTCCGTCGTCCCTTGGACATCTTCACGTTGTCATGGGAGACTTCTTGTTGGAACAGACTTCCTATGTGTGGCCACATTCCACCCCGATCCACTGGAATTGACGACTTTGGTGATCTGCTGGTTTTCTTGTTCTCCGTACCAACTACTATAAAATAGAGGTAGTAAGCACTATAGGGACTGCATACTAGAGCATCTCCTCACCACCTCTCTAGGAAGACATGGGCATAACAAGTTTGCTGCAACAGGGCGTCCTGTAGATATACGACATAATCCATTTGTACACTGAGCTGTAATGTGGGCGGGCTCAACAGCCAAGTGAAGCGCAAGGTGATTATGTCTTTCTTGGAGAGCTCGGGTGGGGATATCTGTATGATACAAGAGACTCATCTGTTAGACGAGGACACTCACCGCATACAATCACCCCGGTTTCTCAGACAATATTGGACCTCAGATACAACTAAAAGGAATGGGGTCGCTATACTTCTTGCTCAGAAGTTCCAAGGTAAGGTTACCACTACGGTAGCTGAAATCAGAGGCAGAGTGCTGGATATTAGACTTTAGTGGGGACACATGCAGTTCACAATGGCTTCCCTATATGCACTGTATGAACACCAAGAAAGCTTCCTTATAAACACCCTTAAACAGGTTCTAACTACTCCTATTTGAGCGGTAGTGATAGGTGGCGACTTCAATCTTGTAATGAATACAGATTTAGACAGTTCTATTCAACGCATTACAGAAACAGGGGCTCTTTCACCTACTGGGCTCCAATGGCTTACAAATAGCTCACTTAACGACATATGGTGACAAACACACCCCACAACTAGAGAGTCTATACATTCTACTCAGCTGCCCATAAATCCTATGCCCACATAGACCATTTTCTAATTACAAATGCCCTCAAAGGATTCGTAGGCAACGCAGTGATTGAACCTCTCTCTCTGACCATGCCCCGATCACGCTATCGCTGAATCTTGGTGCGTGCCAACTTCATCCATCTCGTTGGCAACTTCAGGACTCCATGCTCCAATCAGACCAGATGGTAAATTCAACTCACATGGCGATTACAAATTATCTCAACATTAACAACCATGAGGAGGCCCACCCCGCTTCCATATGGGAGGCATTAAAATAAGTGACGCGGTGAAAACAGGCTCCGAACAAAGAAAAGAAAGCAGATAGAGACTGCAGTCCCAAAATATGCATAATTATATAAATACACAGGTGCCCCCGTGTATGGAAGGAACTGGAATAGAAATGCCTAATCCTACGCTGCCTGGATTTAGGCAGAGCAGAATATGCCCCACTGCGCTGCCGGCATAAATTCTTCATTAGTGGTGATCGCTCAAGCCATATGTTAGCCCAAAGATTGCATCATAGGGAGGTCTCTGGAATGGTGCAGGCAATTAAAACCCATTTGGAGATAGTGGTACACTCAGATTCAGAAATTGCTGAAGCCTTCTGAGCCTTCTATGCAGGCTGTATGCGGGAGAAGATTCTCTTTCCTGAGACATAGATTCATATCTCCAAGATGTACTGTTAACTAGGCTCCCATCTGACATTGCTTCCCTAATTGACTGTCCCATCCAAACAGATGAAGTGGTCGCAGCAGTAGCTCGCCTCAAAATCTCCAAATCACCAGGCCGAGATGGCTTTACCCCACTAGTTTACAAAACATTCTGTCAGATCCTAACACCATTGCTGACAAGACTTTTTAATTCGTTCCATGATACGGGATGTTTACCTGACTCCCTCTCTGAGGCATCTATTTCAGTTATTCTAAAACCTATTAAGGACCCTTTAGAATGTGCTTCATATCACCCAATCTCATTGCTCAAAGTAGATGCAAAAATATTTGCGAGCATTCTGTCTACTCGCGTTAGTTCATACATGGAAGGCCTAATCAACCCAGATCAAGCTGGGTTTATTCCCTCGAGACAGTGCAGTGATAACACCAAATGACTCATAGATCTTATCCACTGCTCTGGGAAGGAAGCACTCTTTCTTCCTGTCAACATGAAAAAAGCTTTCAATAGGGTCCACTGGCCATTTTTTATTTGAAACGCTCCACCGGTTTGGCTTTGGGGAGAGGTTTGTGGCTTGGACAAGATTCATCTACAACACCCACAGGGCATCTGTCAGAGTCAATAGATGTTCCTCCAGGCCCTTCTCTATTTACAGAGGAACATGGCAGGGTTGTCCCCTGTCCCCATTACTATTGGCCCTTTACATGGAGCCAATGGTGCAAAGAATCAGAGACAACCCACTGAGTTCAGGGATACATCTGGGCAGACACACATACCATAAGCTTATTTGCTGACGATGTGGTCCTCTCCCTGATGAATCCTGCCTCTTTGCACTCTGCCCTGGTGGACGAATTTAGTTGTTTTGGTGGGGTGTCTGGGTTAAAGGTATATCTTACTAAATCTCAAATATTAAATCTTTCAACCACCTCAGCTACAGTGGCGACCTTGACTACACAATTCCCACTCAGCTGGGCTGGAGACAATACACTGTACCTAGGGATCTTACTGGGACGTACGCCCGGGAAAACGCTAGTGGCCAACTATGGTCCGCTTTTGGAACAAATTAAGAAAACTCTAGCCCCCTGCGCCCGGACTGGCCTTTCATGGGCAGGACGTATCGCTGCGGTTAAGATGCTGCGTATTCTCTTTGGCTTTCAGACTATCCCCTGTCCCCACCCTCAGCCACTTTATGCAATTTTCAGTGAGCCATTAATCGTTTCATATAGGGTGGGAAGCAGCCACGGCTCGATTTTCACCAGATTACTAAGCCTAAAGCAGGTGGAGGTATGGGAGTACCAGTGGTTCTGAGATATTTTCAAGCGTCCCAACTATGCTATATCTTAGAATGGAATTGTGCCCTCTCAGAGAAACACTGGTCGTTCAAGGACCAATCAATTGTGTGAGTGACTATATGGAGAGAGAGCTGGCTCCCTCTTAAACACAGGGGTTGGGGGCTTTATTCCTCCCCGGTAAGGGCGACCACATTAAAGGTATGGGATATAACAGCAATTTGGCATGGTCTTACTACATTCCCTTCCCTGATAACCCCGCAAGTGGATAACCCTGACTTTCCTCATGAATGTAAGTCGGAATCATTTCAACGATGGCGTGAGCAGGGTGGCAAGAAGGTAGGCTCACTATTTGACCAGGATATGACCATTCCCTTTGATCAGCTCCAGAGAGACTATGCAATTCTGGCATCTGACCTCTTCATATACAATCAGGCACTTCATTGGGTAACCTCCCCGGACATGAGACCTGGGGCATCTCGTCAATTGGCTCAATTCGAAAAATGGACTCATCACTAAAAATGACGACAAACGCATCACATCAGAACTTTCCACTATCCTTTCTTTAGCCTCCATATCCACAAACTCTAAAGGGCAGCTGAGATGGGAAGAGGAAATAGGTAGAACACTGACAGAGAAAGAATGGCAGGACACACATTACAGAACCCACCACACAGCGCATTATATGCCGGGCACAGAGGCAGCCCATAAAGTAGCATCTTATTGGTACCTTACACTTGCCCGATTAAACTACTGGAATAAAGATCGCTCTGCTTCTTGCTGGCGAGGGAGTGGACAGCCAGGCTCTTTGGTACACCTACTTTTGCACTTCTCCAAATTGGTTAGATACTGGGAACTGATTCTCAATGACATAAATGTAGCCTTCAATATTGACATCCCTCATTTTCCAGCCTATACCCTGCTAGGTCCCACCAATCCCTTGACCTTTCCCCTGCGCTCACTTAGAGGGAGGCAGATAGCCTTAGCCCTTAATGCCACAAGATTACAATTACCAGCTCATTGGGGTACTTCCGGACCACACAGCATGGTTGAGATGGCTGTGGACTTCACTAGCGATGGAGCGCATGTCGATGATGGTGGGCAATAGAGCTGAAGCAGTGCGGTACTATGGGAACCATTTATCACAATACTAGTTAAGGAATTCAGGGAGGAGACTTCTTGCGATTCCTGCGCCTCACCTACAATGCCCAAGAAACCAACACATATATGAGGCATGACTCAAATATATTGACTGTTTTAATCACTGCGGGCACCGCACAGAAATATCTTCTGGTGCGGAGGAGATGTGGGAGTTTGGGGAGGGTTGGGCTGAGGGAGATTGTTCCTTTTTGCTATGTTCTCTGGTTCTTCCTCTTAGGGTTCTCTTGTTTTATGCCCTTCTTCTTTTTCATGGGTCACGGCATGGACAATGCATACTGCTTCCCACTGGCACGAACTATGGGACCTATTCATTGCTATTTTGAAACTCGCTGCCAGCATCCAGGTTGTAGGCACATAGCTGGTTCTCTTTCATCTGCATTTAAACTCGATGCCTGCCAGTGGTTGTAGGCATACGTTGTGGTATGACCTTTATGGAACCAAATTAAAAGAAATGTTCCATAAATCATAAGTAAGGCAATGCAGAGTAAATCATTGCGTTGCCTTACTCTGAGCCCAAGAGGCGTTCTATGGGCATTGCGGTGGGTTTTCTCATGCAACACCCATGGAATTTGGCGCCGCCCCGGATTTACTAAGTGTTGTAAATCTGCGGAGGCGTCAAATTCATATGCCTCCTGAGGTGAGGCGTAACAAGGAGAAATATGTTAATTTATCTTCATTTTCTCCTCTTTCCGTCGATAGAGGAAAATTCCTTGTAGGATGCCACTTCCTGCACAAAAACAATCCTGCCTGCAACGGAGGCACCCTTGCACTATGGTGCAAGGGTGCCTATGTTGGTGCTAGGCTATCAAAATGGCACCAACGCGGGCAGAAATGACAGTGGTGCACCGTATTGCTTAAATACGGTGCATTACTGCCCTTTCAATTTGGTGTAGGACAGCACAGAAAGGTGCCTTTGTGCACTGCCCTAGGCTAAAATGCCATAAATGAGGCCCTAAAAGTATATTACTCCCGCTGAGGAGAGCTGATCCTGTGGAATATAGGCAAACCAGTTCAGATCCTGAATTTGTTTATGGCTCTGTGAATGGCTAATCCTGTATCATCATGAGTATATGAATTCTGCTAGGAAATACTGTTTAACAAACAGGATTACTAGCTGTATTTCATGTTAAGTATTACCTCAGTGATCCAAAAATTGCTAATGGTTATACAATTCAAAATATAAGTACATTTTAAAATAGTGATTTGTTAAACATAGGTTATTTAAAATGGACTGCACCAAAACTAGTGATCAGATGGTAAAGAGGTAAAAATTGAATGGAGAAAATATAATCACACTTACTAACTAAGGGCCGAGGGTACAAATATAGTGATATGCTTAGTGATTTGACTCCCGAATGCAGAGAACATTATGGAACAAATGTGTGTTAGGGCCAACTGAAGACATTCATCTAATCCTGTTGCAAGGATTGACATCAATTTGGAGTGGTCTCGTTTTCTCCTACTGGTTTTGCTAATGCTATAGTTCACTGTGACATTGCTATTCATTGCCAGAGTGCGTGTGCTCTGTTACTAAACATGTATTATGAAATTGGTTACCCACAGTTGGCTTTGTTTACTGTATAGTAAGGCCATGGCATTTTGCTACATGGAACGTAAATGTCTTATGTGGGCTGCAGTGTATATTCACTCCATGCCATCAGAAAAAGTGTCTACATTTATACCTTTGAAAGTCAGTCCTACATGTGCATTCCGGACCTATAAGACCTGAGAGTTTCATGTATAAATATATGAAATGTTTACATGATCAGGGAAATGTAAGGACCCTTCTCTATGCAAGACTATCATAGTCCCATCTTCTGAATTCTATGAGAAACTATTTGATTTATTCTCAGGGACAATCGAAGCTAGTAGGAAACAAATAGCATCTGAATTAATTCAGAGACCTCTCATAGTCACTCTACATCATTCAATTCCACGTTTGAAGAGCTTTGGCATGTCTCTGAATCACAGTTATCAGTAGTCATCTAAACACATGCAGAAATTGGATACCTTTAACTGTGCTTTTGAGGTTGTTCTAGCGCTGAAACCTGGAAGACTGCAGACGTAAGACCATTAGAAAACATTCATTGAACTCCTCTGATCTAAGCAATTTTAGACCCATCTCTTTACTTCCTTACCACTCCAAGGTTTTGGAAAAACTTTTTTTTCTTCAATTGGTATCTTTTGGAAAAAAAAGTTTTAAAAAGTGCACAATGAGATTTTTGGCCTGGCTATCTTCCAACCACTTACTTGCATCCTAATTAGACAAGAGCTGCTGTCCTCCCGTGGGTTAATCTAGGCGCTTCTAACTGCTGGAAAGGTGAATTGGTGTAAACATTGATCTATTATCAGGGATGAGTCAAATGGGTGGGCACAGTAACACATGGCAACACAAAAGACCATGACACTAATTCCTTGTTCAGGTGAAAGTCCCAAAAAGTGATTAAGGGGACACAAACATATTCAGCCCCAAAGCCCTTTCGGAGAGTCCTCTCTATTCAGAGCAAGAGTTAAAACTGGTTATGGAACAGGGAGGGTGTGTGTTTCCTCACTTCAATAGAGGTGGACATGAAAGGGAATACTAGGCTCCTGCAAGAGGAAGAGGTTAGGGCTGTCTTGAATGAGGGATTCCTGCAAGGTTTACACTGAAGGGGATGGGATTTGCTGCAAAAGAATGATGGGTTTCCATAGTACTGTTTTCAGTGTTGGACGTAAGGAATTAGCTGATGGCTATTTAGAGTACAAGATAAGATAGATGACCTGATGGAAGAAGATTTTGCCTGAATGTGGGTGATAGAAGACTGAAGGATTCCTGTTCTCCATTGGTATTCATGGACTGGAACTGATCGCCAAGGATCAAATGGCTGCCCTCTTGTTAAGAACTCGTGGGACACTGAAGGAAGACAGTCTACCTACTATGAAGACTATCTAGTTGATCATTTGTGACTAGATTGCAGTGGACCATCAGAGAGCCAAAGTGAATAAAACAAAGGTTAAAGTGACATTATAGTCAGGTGTTGAAATAACATGAAAAGTAATGCTTTAAAACAAAAATAAGTTCACCAGTTGTATTTTACTGAGCTAACAATAACTTCTGAACCACCATGCACTGCTTATGGCTTCACATATTATATTAATCATCAAGCTACATGAAATCCTTGATGACATCACTGATCACATCTCAAATGATACAATTGATGACATCATTGATGACATGATGCATGTATTGGCCGATTTCAATGAACTTTTATTAATTTAACATGCTAGACCAATGGCCAATTTTCTGTACACCCTACCCTGTTGAAGACTTCACATGACCAGGAATTTTAGGTCAACGGGTTGACAGGTATACATTGCGACTCAAACAACACTTAGGACCTGATTTAGATCTTGGCAGTATTAGCGCTCTCCCAGAGTGGCGGTGATCCCAAGTACTCCGTAGAGCTGGCGGCGGTCCGTCTGCCGTATTTAGATGTTGCAGCTAGAGATAGATGACCGCTGCGGCAGCCATCTTTTCTGCTGGCTAACAGTATTCCGCCACCATCAGCCCAGTGGGATTGTGCTGAGCCAATTTAGATGTTCCAGTTTGCTGGCAGCGGAGTGCTGACAGGGTGAAGCATGGTAGTATGGACACAAGTAAATATGATTTATTTTACACAAATATGTTGTGAATCTGTCAAAATATATATGTATGTAATGTGTACTGCCAATATTTTTACATATAGCATTGCACACCAACAACATGCACATACGTTGAATGCACGCCCACAACCCACCACAAAAGTGGCATCGGCACCTGATGGACCTGAGTAATGGCGTTCAAGACAGAATCCATGGTGGGACCCATAAAAAAGGTGGGTTTTCACCTCTTTTTCCTCCATTCTGCCAATTTGAGCTTGGGGGTTTTCCCGCCACAGTTGCCTCCACACCACCGTTGGTGTGGTTGAGAATTCCTGGTGGAGTGCTCAGGGACCGAGGAGGTCTTTCATCTATGGAATCTCCAACATCTAAATCGGGCAGGTGAACTGCCAAGCCGGTGGGTAATAAGGCCACCAAAAAAGTGACAGCAGAACCTGAACCAGCAAGATCTAAATCAGGCCCCTTGTGTTCGGCCGATGTACAAGCCTCTATATTTTAGTAAAATACACCATACACATTTCTATGATAGACACAATGGCATACAACTGTAGAACCATGCTTACAACGTCAATGTGAGATAAACCATATCTAATGGGACACCCCCACATTCTATATTATTCAACAATGTCCAATGGCTCAAAGTTTTCTGTGAAGTTCTGGAAATAAACAGCCAAAATGGGATGTGTATATAGGACAGTATCAATGATTTCAAGTTATATTTATATATATTTACTGAAGAAACCATAGGTTTCAGGGGCGTTATAGTTAGCTGGACTTTTCACTCGTACAAAACCATTGAAATTCCCCCGTTATAGTTAGTTCAGCTAACTATAACTCGCGCGCCCGCAATGCACTGTTGATGACGTCACATATGACATCACTCATGACATGGTCAGTGACATCACTGATGACATCACTGATGACATCTCAAATGACATCACTGATGACATCACTGATTACATAATCCAGTGAATGTGTGTTTTTCTGAAAATTACATATGTTTTATATATGTATATCTCAAGGTCGATGGAAGAATAAATGGGTATATAAGTGTCTAAATGGATGATTTGTTTTTGAAAAATTGATTGTATAACTGACTGATTAAGTGTATCTTAGTGAATACATGGCTTAGTGAGTAATGTTTAAATATGTAAATATCTGTGTCAGTCTCTCACTTTGTGTATAAGTGGCTGCATGGGTTGGTGAGTAGCTACATGAGTGTCTATATAGGTTATTAGTTGGTTTTTTTGAGTATGAGTGTCTGAGTGTCTGTATGGTTCGGTGGAGGGTATTACGTAGTGCATAGGTGCATGAATGAGTGACTCACTGTTTGTATGTGTTGAAGACAGCATGTGCGCAGGACTGTATTGGTGGATGAGTGTGTGCAAGGGGTGTGTTAGTGAGTGAATGACTGTCTCAATAGTGTCTTTATGAGTAACTACATATGTTTTAAACTAGTATATGTGACTATTGGTGTACATAAGTGAGTATATGTGAGAGTGAGAGATTGGAAGAGTTCCTGTACGAATAAGTATGTGTTTCTATAAGTGATTTTTTAAAAGACTAAGGGGCATATGTATCAACATCACCATTCGTGATTCTCAAATAGCGATTTTTAAAGAATCGCTATTTGAGAATTGCAAAACGGGATGTATTTAAAAAATTGCAAACTTTTTGCGATTTCTTAAAATTCCTTAATTGCGATTAGCAAATTGCGAAATCGCAATTAAGGAATACCTGCCCATTCATTTCTATGGGCCAGGAGACCCATAGGAATGAATGGGAAGTAATTCTCAAATAGCGAATCGCAATTTGCTAATCGCAATTTGAGAATAATTTCAAAGGTGCAAGGGTGTCATGATGACACCCTGATGCACCCCTGAAATTAGCATGTGTGTGCATGTGTGTGCATATGGCGCACATACATGCCCTAAGGGCATGTATGAGCGCCACGTGGCACTTTGTAAAATTCAAAAAAGTGCTTTTTGAAAGGAAATCGCAAATTACCACCAACTGGAAGTTGGTGGTAATTTGCGATTTCTTAAGGATAATTCGCACAACTTGGGTGCTTTTTACATATCATTTAAGAAATCGCAATTTGCGATTTCTTAAATGCTTACGCAAAATTAAGAAATCGCTAAATTAGCAATTCCTTAATTTTGCGATGGGATTTGCCTCATACATCCCGATTACGATTTTTTAATCGCAAACGCTGTTATTTTGCGAATCGCAGCGTTTGCGATTAAAAATTCGTTTGATACATATGCCCCCCAGTATGTGTAAGTTTCAGTAGAAGTAAGTGTGGTGGTGTGTGTATAACTGTATATGCAAGTAAATGGATATTTGATTCTTTATTAGCATGAGTGACTATGTGTGTGAGTAACTCTATGGATAAGTGACGTTGTGTAACAGGATGTATAGGTGTATGAGTAAATATGATGAGTGAGTACATGTATGAGTGAATGTATAGGACTGTTGGTGAATGAGTGGATGTGTATGTGCATCTTAGAATTACTGAATAGGTTGTTGTAACTGGTATTGGTATGTCCATTGTTTTGAACATTTTAGTTTCTATTTTTGAATGTGTGTATCAAAGGTTATATTTGTGGGAGAGGAGGTCTGCCACTCTATCACAAGGATGATGTCATCAGTAATGTCATCAGTGATGTCATTTGAGATGTCATCAGTGATGTCATGAGTGATGTCACTGACCATGTCATGAGTGATGTAATATGTGATGTCATCAGCAGTGCATTGCGGGCGCGCGAGTTATAGTTAGCTGAACTAACTATAACGGGGGAATTTCAATGGTTTTGTACGAGTGAATAGTCCAGCTAACTATAACGCTCCTGAAACCTATGGTTTTTTCAGTGAATTTCAAAGCTTTTTTAAATGCTAATTTCTCACTATGCCTACAGAGATAGGACATGTGAAGAAAGAAGAACAAAATGCACAGAAAGAAAAAAAGAAATGCAGAAAGAAGCAAAAGAAGTCCTCAAAGACGAAGGAAAGTGCAGGAAGAAGGATAACGTGCAGAAAGAACAAACAGAAGTGCAGAAAGAAGCCTTGTTGCAAAATCATCCTGTACCATCAACTTTTTCAGACGAATACTGGTGGTAACTGAGTCCGACTAACCAGTCCTAGAGCCAGTGCTATGTTAAAAGACACTCAGAACACAGTGAAAACACCTACATACACTAGGGAACACTATGCGTTGGGGTCCCCCTGTGATTAGCATGACCTCCTCTGTAAGCCCCTGGTATATAATAGGGCAGGGGATTAAAACTACCTCTTAAAACGCACCACAGGGCGTGTTTGCACACGTCACCTCAGGCCCCGTCCCCTCCCTTCCCCACTGTGTAAACACGCCATGTGGCCGTTTTAAGTTGGGCGATTAAGTCCCCTTGAATCCTGAGGGTCCCTTGGGCCCAACTAGACCACTAGGTACCTCCAGTAAGCGCCACAGTGCTGCGTTGCAGTGAGATGCAAAAAGGGGCATGGCCTAGACCACCTCTCTGCAAAGCAGCGCAGTGGCGCTTACTGGAAGCACCTGGTGGGCTAGTCGGCTCCCAGGGTCACTCAGGATTGAAGGGGAATTATTTCCCCAACTTAAAACGCGCCACAGGGCGTGTTTGCACACATTAACTCAGGCCCCGTCCTCTCCCTTCACCGCTGTGTAAACACGCCCTGTGGCCATTTTTATTTGGGAGATTAAGTTCATTTGAATCCTGAGGGTCCCTAGGGTCCAACTAGCCCACTAGGTACCTCCAGTAAGTGCCAGAGAGCTGCGTTGCAGAGAGGTGTAAAAAGTGGCACGGCCTGGACCACCTCTCTGCAATGCAGCTGAGTGGCGCTTACTGGAAGCACCTGGTGGGCTAGTTGGCCCTCAGGATTGAAGGGGAATTATTTCCCCAACTTAAAACGCACCATAGGGCATGTTTGCACACGACACCTCAGGCCCCGTCCCCTCCCATACCCACTGTGTAAACACACCCTGTGGCCGTTTTAAATTGGGAGATTAAGTTCCCTTGAATCCTGAGGGTCCCTAGGGGCAAAATAGCCCACTAGGTTCGTCCAGTAAGCGCCATTGCAGAGAGGTGTAAAAAGGGTCACGGCCTGCACCACCTCTCTGCAACGCAGAGCAGTGGCGCTTACTGGAAGCACCTAGTGGGCTAGTTGGCCCCCAGGGTCCCTCAGGATTTAGAGGGAATTATTTCCCCAACTTAAAACGCGTCACAGGGCGTGTTTGCGCACGTCACCTAGGCCCCGTCCCCTCCCTTCACCACTGTGTAAACGCACCCTGTGGCTTTTCTAAGTTGAGAGATTAATTCCCCTTGAATCCTAAGGGTCCCTAGGGTCAAACTAGCCCACTAGGTACCTCCAGTAAGCGCCATAGAGCTGCGTTGCATAGAGGTGTAAAAAGGGGCATGGCCTCAGAACACCTGTCTGCAACGCAGCTCCCTGGTGCATACTGGAGATACCTGTTGGGCTATTTGGCCCTCAGGGACCCTCAGTATTGAAGGGGAATTAATTCCCCAACTTACAACTGGCCAGGGGGTGCGTTTGCAGAGTGCTGCAAGGAGGGGGCGTGGCCTCCGGCGCGATGCCGGTCTTTTATTTATTTTATTTTTTAAAGAAGGAGGGCTGTGTGGCCCCCCCCTTCTTTTTCTAATGTAGTGGCCCTGGGGACCCCATCCCCCAGGGCCTGCACCCTATTTTTTTTGTTGAAAAAAATTAATTTGGAAGGTGTCCGCGTGGCCCCCCTCCCAAGGCCTTAATCGGCCCCGGGGACACCAATCCCCGGGTCCTGGCCTTTTTTTTTTTTATTCTTTAGGAGGGGGGCTACGTTGCCCCCCTCCTCAGGCCATTTATGGCCATGGGGACCCCATCCCCCGGGGCCGGCCTTTGTTTTTTTAAAATATATTTATAGAAACACCTAGGACATGCGGGACAAACAGTATGTACCTATCACCATGACGATTTGCGTGATATTCATTAAAAGGCGACAATGCATACAATGAATCCACGTAGAATGTATTTACATCGCTAGTGAAGCTCTGACGTGTCTGACGCCCTACCGTGCCTAATCCCGGCGCCCCCGTCGGTGGGTACTCTCCAAGTAGACACCCTTGTCGTTTATTTATACAAACATGGGTAGCTATTGACGGGCACATTTAATACACACGCACACCAAGCCATTCAATGGGGATTCGACAAAAATTCGACCAAACTATGCAAGAAACCCCCCTCACGGTTATTAAAACACACATCCACCGCCGGATGTGTAATACTTTTTATTTTACTCTCTGGAAAGGAGACGAACCACACTTGAGAGTCACAGCGTGCTCTTGGCTGAGCCCAATGCTGTGTTACACCCACCAGTGCCCGCCGAGTGCCACACACCTCTGTGTTGTATTCCACCAGCTAGTGCGTATGCTATGACACTCTCTAGCCCATGTGCACTGTAACACCACCCCGTGAATATGTCATGCCACACTTGCCTTCGCACGGGTTATATTGCCCCATCTAACTTGCCTTCCTCGATGCCTATGTTATATCGCACAGCGCTATGCCATACATATTACAATCTGGGATCCATATCTTTGTCACAGTGCATATGCAACGTTACACTCCCCAGCACATATTTTATATTACAGCTTTAGAGACTAGTTAGGTTACACAACGCTGTCCTATGCATATTACACTCCAAGGCGCATATCGCATAGCACGCGCTAGTGCCTGTGCTATCTCGCGCTCTCCAATGAATCTCTGATTGCGCACAATGTATTGCATATTATATTTCACGCCCCAGTTCATCTTATATCACACTTTTTGGTGCATAGTTTATACCATATACTATATCTAGTTTTCATTTTCAATCGTGCTCTCAGGACTATGTTCTATATAATACTTCGTCCACCTACACTTTTCACGGGCATTACATTTTGCGATGGGGGGTGTAGGGTCAGGGAGTGTTTCTGACAAGTGAGCCCAGAGTCACAGTCACAAATGTCCTCTTCTTCCTGAATAAAAGTGAGATTATGCTGCATACTTGTTCATATTTTAAGTAGTTCGCACAGACACACATTTTAAAAACAATAACGTTCCTAATACCCACCTTCTCTGAACAGTTAGCTTGCTGCCCCATCCACCTCCTCCCTATCCTCTGTTGTCTGAATCCATGGACTAGCCTCCTCCCTCCTGCCATGCATGGTCTGATGTGCTGCCACTGCCCTCCATTTAGCATGATGTACCAGTCCACTCCTCCTGCCCTCCATTGCCCAATTCTATGGCCCATCATTGACCTCCTGCTTAGCCTCTGTGCTTAGCTTGCTGCCCCTATTCTCCTTCCCACTGCCCTCCGATGTCTTTTTGCATGCCCCTGCTCCATCCTTTTTGCCCACCATGTTCCATGGACCTGCCACTCCTTTCTACTCTGAGTGTTCTGTTGAGCTGCCACTCCCCTCCCAGCTGCCTAGCATTGTCAGATGACTGTAACCTGTCCCTGCCACCTCCACCCTGCCTGTCCACATGCCATGCCCCTATCCCCTTCCTCCTGTCCTCCATGGTCCATTTTACTGCCACACCCTTCTGCCCTCCCTGGTCTGTTGTGCTACTACTGTTTCTCCTGCCTGCCCCGCGCGGTCTGTTGTGAGGCCCCTTCCCCTGAACTCTCTTGTCTGTGCCCAGGTCCTGACCCTCCCTTCTATCCTCCATGGTCCTTTGTGCATGCCCCTGCACCCTCCTTCTTGCCCGTCATAGCCATTGTGCTGCCACTAACCCTCCCGCTTGCCATGCATGGTCTTCTGTGCTACCATGGCCCCTCCCACCTTCCCTGTGTGGTCCGCTAGCTGCCCCTGACCCCCTCCCACCTTCCCTCCATAGTCTGTCTGTAAGCCATCATAGTCTCACTGTTGCTCTCCATGGTGTGTCTTGTTTCTAGTGCCCATCCTGCCTGAGCTCCATGGTCATCTTGCTGCTCCTGCCCTGCTCCCTTGCCACCAGCCCTCTGTTTCCATGTGCAGACCCCTATTCACTCCCTCCTGGCTTGTCTGTTCCATTGTAATGCCCCTGATCCGTCCCCCCTGCCATTTATGGTCTGTTATGCTGCAGCTTTCTCTCCTGTCTGTCCATTATGGTCAGCTAGCTACCATTGCATCTTTCCACTCTGTTCTCTGTTGTCCATGTGCATGGTCCTGTCCCCTCCCTATTGCTTTCTATGGATTGTTGTGCTGCACTCCCATCCCGCATGCCCTGTGTGGTGTATTGTGCTTCTGCAAACCCTGATGCCTGCCCTTTAGGGTCAGTTTGGTGCCCTTCTCCATGTCCCTCCTGTCCTCTGTTATCCGAGTCCATGTCCTTACCCCAATTACTACTGCCTACCAAGATCCAATGTACCATACTTGCAAACATTTTGAACTTGGTAAGAGGGAGATTATGAAAAAAAAAATGGGGTATTGATTTTCCCCTTTGAGTTACATTGAAAAAGAGGAGATTGTAGACAGGAGATAGATCAAATAAAGCCCATTTGAGCTTAAAAACATTGGACATTTTTTGGCTGAAACGGGTCTGTTGGCATGCATGGTTGTACTACCACTGCCTCTTCCTTCTGCCCACAATGGTCTATTATATTGCCACAGCCTCTCTTGCCAGTCCTGTATTGTTGGTTTGTTGCCCCTGCCCCCCTTTCCCCTGCCCTCCATAGTCTGTTGTGCTACCACTACCCTTCCTGCCTGCCCGCCCAGTTTGGTCAAATTGTTGCCTCTGCACTCTCTTACCTGCCTTCAATTTTCAGAGTCCGTGCCCCTGGCCTCTGCCTCTCAACAGTATCCCAATGAACAACTAGATTGCTAGATTGCTAACATTCTATATTTATTACAAAAGTGTGAAACGCCTGACGTCATCTTGATGTAATCAAAACTGTGATACCTAGAGCATTTCCTTTAGAAATTACATATATGAGAGGGTCTTATTTGCATCAAAATTATGGTTAGTGCTCTAAAAAACTAAAATGAGGACATCTTTTCTGAGTTTTCAAATAGCGACAATGAACTTTTAAATTATTTGTAATCTTCATGTTTTTTTATCCAGTTGAACACTTGATTAAATGTTGCACTTAGGGGAGAGGATGTGGTGTAACTTCCAGAGCTGCAGACTTTGCAACTGTGTAACCAGGTTGGATTTTCTGCTTCAGCTCAACATTCTGTGATTCTGGTCAAATGACTTAATCTCCCCATATCTACAACCAAAATGAATTTGATCTTGTGTGATGTAACCAATGCTCATGTAAAGCACTCCAATACCTGACAAGTCTGCACTATATAAAACTGCAAATACACAAAAAATAAGTGTTTTGCACACTTCTGTCATTGGGCTACATGTGGGCTACATCTGGGTGATATTTGTGCTGCATTTGGGCTCTTTTGTCTCTGGTGGCCATCTTGGAAGATTTATTTGTTATGAAGTTTCCTAATTTCCTCATTTACTGCAGTCTCCTCAGTAGGAAATGTTTCAGTTTTTTACTTTGATTCCATCAAGAAGGCATTCAGATGTGTCACACATTTGCCATAAATTCAGAATGTTAGCACTCTAGTTGGTCATTAGATCACTGTAGTAAAAATACTGGTCACCAGGGAAGTCTGCTGCTGGTATTGAAAGTGCATGTTTCAGTCTGCATGTCAGAATGTTTTAATGAAATAGAAGAGGATTTGAGAAGTCACTCAAAATGTGCCCTAATTTTTCTTTCTGCAGCACTAGTCATACTTTCTATGGCAAAATAAACCCCCTCATTTTGTTCCTTTTTAATTTAAATGTTTTAATAGTTACCACTTTATTCCAATCAAGATGGCTTCAGGTGTGCAATAAGTTTGTCATAAGTAGGACTGTTAGCGCGCTAGTTGTTCTTTAGAACACTCTGGGAAGCTGCAGTAGAACACAAAGGAATCAACTGACAGTCTCTGTCCTTGTTGGATGTACATGTTTTACTGAGAATGTCAGACTTCATTCTCACATGACTGAGAAAGATAATGTGAATTTACAGAAAATATGCTCACAGTTTAGCTTATAGATCACCTTCCAAACCTCTGTGGGAAAAGCATGAGAAAATAGTTTTCTCTCAAACATGATATCACAGCAGAAGGCTTTTTCACATGGTAAAATCACCTTAGAACACACCACAATTCCTAAAATGAGTATGGTACCATCAACAAATGATTTATAATGTAACTAAAGTCTTAAAACCTTCTATTAACTGCAATGCTTTTTAATGAGGTGTTATCATGTATATTGGTCCCAAGATGACTGCCAACACTTCTTGGATGAAGTACTGACAGCCAATCAGATCTCACGAAGAGATGTGTGGTTAGGATCCACCCAGATATATCCATATTTTTAAGTCTAATTTTCTCAGGAACTACTGAACGTATTTACACCATTTAAGCAAAAGGCACGAGTCTGAACTGAGGACTACCTCTTTGCCAAATTTGGTGTAATTCCGTTCAGCAGTTCGGGCTGTAGCTGCGTCAACAGGTCCTATGGGAAAATGCATGGGGAAAATGCGTTTTGGGACCCCCCTTTTTTTCTTGGCCCCCGCTTGACGAATCACCTTGAAATTTTCAGGATAGGAGCGGACTGGAGCTGGCCAAAAGTTTGGAAAATTTCGCGAAGATTCGTCAATCGGTGCCAACGTTATTCTAAATAGAATGTTGTGGATTTCCTATGGAAAATAGGTCCTAACTATAACTACCGACTGGCGACTGCCAGTAGGTAATATATATATATATATTAACTGAAAAAACCATAGGTTTCAGAAACGTTATAGTTAGTTGGACATTTCACTCGTACAAAATCATAGAAATTCCGGCGTTATAGTTAGTTCAGCTAACAATAACTCACGCCTCTGCAATGCACTGCTGATGACATCACATATTACATCATTCATGACATGGTCAGTGACATCACTGATGACATCACTGATGACAGCTCAAATGACATCACTGATGACATCATCCAGTGACTGTGTGTTTCTGTAAAGTTTAATTTTGTTTCATATATATGCCAAGCTGTATTGAAGAATGAGTGGGGTATAAGTGTCTGTATGGAGGATTTAGTAGGTATGTGACTGACTGTATAAGTGAGTGATTAAATGTGTCTTACTGAATGCATGGGTTAGTGACTAAACTGTGTGAAAGTCTGTATCAGTCTGTCTGTTGTTGTGTAAGCTGCTGCATGGGTTGGTGAGTAGCTGCATGAGTGTCTATATGGGTTATTGCTTGCTTGCCTGAGTATTTGTATGGCTGCCTGAGTGTGTGTGTGGGTGGGTGGGAGGTGTGTGACTCTGTGCATAGATGTGTGAGTGGTTGATTCACTGGGTGTAAGAGTTCAAGAGTGCATGTGGAAACAGCTGTATGGGTGGGTGAGTGTGTGTATGGGTGTGTTGGTGAGTGAATGGATGTCTCAGTGGTACATGTGCAAGTAACTACGGGGCCGATTCACAGAACTAACTTAAGACAAAATCCTAAACTTACTACTTTTGGTATTCACAGAAGTTAGGATTTTGTCTTAAGTTTGTCTTAAGACACACTTAAGACAGATTTAAGGCAGACTTAAGACAGACTTAAGACAAACTTAAGACAAACTTAAGACAAAATCCTAACTTAAGTCTGTCTTAGGGCGAAAGGGGGTGATCTTCTGTACAAAACTCAGCTTTGAAGTTCATCAGGTTAAGCAGACTGTATTGTGATAGGAGCTTACCATACATCTAGTAGTGCAGTTTCCGTACTGTGGTTGGGACAGAAAAGAGTCCAATGGGAATTCAACAGTTGGCTTGCTTCTAAATATTGTTCAAATTGTAGGGTGATTATTCTTTCCAGGTTTAATTGGGTCAGAGGAAGGAAGAAAGGGGAAATGTATGTGGTATTTCTCTATTTGTTTTAATGTAGGTGCTCGGTTCCTGAAAAAAGCAGAGATACTCCATTGGAGTCGATTCTAGCGCTATATAAACCAACAAATAAATAAAATAAAATAAAATGGCAAGTCTAAAGAACAGACGAGATGAACCTTGACCCAGTGAGACACTGATGATGGTAACAGTAGTCTCGAGCAGTGGAGAAGGAGAGTCTTTTTTAGGGTCTTAATTATTGTTCTAATATTGTCTTGAGAAACTGACATCTAGAAAGAGTATGTTTTTAATGGATGTATGACGTTACAACGCATGCTATTACAACGCATACCTTTACAACGCATTTTTTACACCGCAACTACTACTACAACGCATTACTTTACAACGAATACTCTTACAACGCAAAACCTATTAAAATACTGAAAAGTGCTGTTACAACGAAATCTATTACAACGCATACCATTACAACGCGTTTTTTTTTTTTTTTTAATTAAAAGTACAATAAAATCTGGCACGGGATGCAGGGAAATTAGGGGTTTTAGGGTGGGGAAGTGTATTAAAATGTGGAGAACAACTGAGCGTAAATCTACTGAAATGCTTAACCAAATTAATACTCGAGTATTAAAATTAATACTCGAGTATTACATTTAATACTCAAAATCCCCAATTAAATTCCGTTTTCACACATTTCAAAGATTAACAAAAAGAACGATAGTTAAAACAACAGTACTAACACAATTTTTATCATGAATAAATCGGAAAGTAAGTAAACAGAGTAAAACACACATACACATAGGCGCCATTTTAACCATCTCACTTGTAAAACTTGTCCTACCACAGTTTCTATGTAAACAATACCAAAAGACATGTTCCAAAATGGATGCCAAAACGGAGCAAATGAATGAAAACAATATTTTTAAAAAAGCATTTTTAAATTATCATTTTCCACAGTAAAACAAAGCATTTAAAAAAACACAACGAACGCAGTTTTTAAAAAAATTAATAGTGACACAGAGTAAAACTTATAAATACAAGGAAGACACCATTTTGCACTCAGTTGATTATCAACTAGCAGAGAGACCAGACGTGAAAAGCTGACCCTCTGTCACCTCCACTGCGACCTCCTCAGAGAGCATTACAATAGAGCAACTACTAGTAAGTCATTATAATAATTTTAAACGTTGGTTTTGAGGAAAATATATTTTCTTAACCCAAAAAAAAATTTAAATAAAATTCTTAATAATAACTTTTAAAATGTACTGTTTCTAATGTATTATCACTAAAAATACACACCAACTTAAAACAAGTATTTTATTTTCCAAAAACAGAAACTCGGAATATATTGAGATTCAACAACAGGTGTACCAAATTGAGCATTACCACCACGTAAACGACTGACATATAAAATTGTGAAGGTAAATGTAATTTATTTGTAATGGTTTAAATTGTGAAACATATTTTTAAAAATTACCTAAAGTGATGTATGGCAATGGTGTTTTGTTTTTAAACCTCAATCTCACTACATCATAAACGAAAAAATAGCATGATGCAGGAGTAACAATTACTAATAAGACTTCAGTTGGGTACTACATCTGAAAATGCGATTCATATTAGTTGGGCAACTATTTCTATTCAAAGTCCTCGAATATTCTGCATTATAGTAATTTAGTGATAGTATCGGATTAACCTTTCTTTATTTGCGAAAAATGCATTAATTGTGTAATATGTTTTCTTTCACCAATTGTTAGTCATACTCCTTTGTCATATATCAAATTGTTGTTATAATTTATTTTTTTAACAACCAACGTTGGCTAAGGAAAATTAATTTATTCAAGTTTTTTTTTCCACAGAGTTCATCTGTACCAAAAAAAAACTTTATCCTGCTGCAAGCACTAGCTTAAAGGCACGAACACAAGCAATAACAGAAAAAGGTATGTTACCTTTTGAATATTATTTTTACTAAACATTTTTAAACCTTCCTTTTGCAATTATTACTCCTCTAACGTACCAAATTAGTAAAATAATGGATAGTTTAGAGTAACAATATACTATTTCTTCTCCAGGAAGGTGCAACATTAGGGAGATTTTTTTATAGTGTAGGGGTACATATCTCTATTTCAACTACAGGAAGGTGCATTGGTTAGTACAGTGTCAAGTAGTATTAGTTATATTGTATGTCATTAATAATTTAAATATACTCAGATTTTAAATTTCAAACCAACGTTAATTTTTTTTTTATCCTCTTCTTTTTTTTCAAAAGACAACAATTTGATTCCTTACAGAAAGATTCTTTCCACCACACACGTTAAATCTAGAACCAACAGACCAAATCATCCTCCGAAGCTTCATCCAGAAAAGCAAGTTCTACAAAACAAGGTATTGATTTTCATGATGGTTTCTTAACCTTCAATATATTAGACTAGCTATCTCATTGTTAATGTTGAAAAAAAAACCAATTTAATTATGATAACATTTGCTGAATTCTGAATTTTATTTCATGACTAAAGGATGATGTAGCATTAGGGAAAGTGTTCTCTACTGCAACTTATAACAAATATACATGTTTACAAAAATTATTGTAAAATCGCATTTCTCAACATCGTTCAGTTTTCACATTCTTTTCTTTTTTCACTTTTCCAGACATTTATTTTTCCATTCCAAATCCAACCACCTCATAAGTGTCTACTGCTGCCTACACGCCATTCCCAATTAAGAAAAGTCAGCAACAAAGCAAATTCGAAATAAAAAGGTAATTTTATCCAACATTCTAAGGTGCACCAGTTGTAAAAATGTACCATGCTGTAGGGGTAACAATTACTATTCTAACTCCAGGAAGGTGCATCAGTAGGGAAAGTTTTGGATGGTGTAGGGGTAACAATTTACTATTCTAACTCCAGGAAGGTGCATCAGTAGGGAAAGTGTTGGAGGGTGTAGGGGTGCAATTTACTATTCTAACTCCAGGAAGGTGCAGCAGTAGGGAAAGTGTTGGATGGTGTAGAGGTGCAATTTACTATTCTAACACCAGGAAGGTGCAGCAGTAGGGAAAGTGTTGGATGGTGTTGGGGTGCAATTTACTATTCTAACTCCAGGAAGGTGCATCAGTAGGGAAAGTGTTGGACGGTGTAGGGGAGCAATTTACTATTCTAACTCCAGGAACGTGCATCAGTAGGGAAAGTGTTGGAGGGTGTAGGGGAGCAATTTACTATTCTAACTCCAGGAAGGTGCATCAGTAGGGAAAGTGTTGGAGGGTGTAGGGGTGCAATTTACTATTCTAACTCCAGGAAGGTGCAGCAGTAGGGAAAGTGTTGGATGGTGTAGGGGTGCAATTTACTATTCTAACTCCAGGAAGGTGCAGCAGTAGGGAAAGTGTTGGATGGTGTTGGGGTGCAATTTCCTATTCTAACTCCAGGAAGGTGCAGCAGTAGGGAAAGTGTTGGATGGTGTAGGGGTGCAATTGACTATTCTAACTCCAGGAAGGTGCATCAGTAGGGAAAGTGTTGGAGTGTGTAGGGGTGCAATTTACTATTCTAACTCCAGGAAGGTGCAGCAGTAGGGAAAGTGTTGGATGGTGTTGGGGTGCAATTTACTATTCTAACTCCAGGAAGGTGCATCAGTAGGGAAAGTGTTGGAGGGTGTAGGGGTGCAATTTCCTATTCTAACTCCAGGAAGGTGCAGCAGTAGGGAAAGTGTAGGATGGTGTAGGGGTGCAATTTACTATTCTAACTCCAGGAAGGTGCATCAGTAGGGAAAGTGTTGGAGTGTGTAGGGGTGCAATTTACTATTCTAACTCCTGGAAGGTGCAGCAGTAGGGAAAGTGTTGGATGGTGTAGGGGTGCAATTTACTATTCTAACTCCAGGAAGGTGCAGCAGTAGGGAAAGTGTTGGAGGGTGTAGGGGAGCAATTTACTATTCTAACTCCAGGAAGGTGCATCAGTAGGGAAAGTGTTGGAGTGTGTAGGGGTGCAATTTACTATTCTAACTCCAGGAAGGTGCAGCAGTAGGGAAAGTGTTGGATGGTGTAGGGGTGCAATTTACTATTCTAACTCCAGGAAGGTGCAGCAGTAGGGAAAGTGTTGGATGGTGTTGGGGTGCAATTTCCTATTCTAACTCCAGGAAGGTGCAGCAGTAGGGAAAGTGTAGGATGGTGTAGGGGTGCAATTTACTATTCTAACTCCAGGAAGGTGCATCAGTAGGGAAAGTGTTGGAGTGTGTAGGGGTGCAATTTACTATTCTAACTCCAGGAAGGTGCAGCAGTAGGGAAAGTGTTGGATGGTGTTGGGGTGCAATTTACTATTCTAACTCCAGGAAGGTGCAGCAGTAGGGAAAGTGTTGGATAGTGTAGGGGTGCAATTTACTATTCTAACTCCAGGAAGGTGCATCAGTAGGGAAAGTGTTGGAGGGTGTAGGGGTGCAATTTACTATTCTAACTCCAGGAAGGTGCAGCAGTAGGGAATGTTTAGGATGGTGTAAATGTTATGTTTTAGGTAATTCATAAATTTATTCTGGCTAATTTTTGTGTCTTTTCTCCTCTTTTCAGATAATGTCTAGCCTGGGAGCTGCCAACTTTATTAAATCCAGGAAGGGCAAAAATTTGTTAAACCATGGTGGATACATATATAGTAAGGAAAGAATAAGTTTAACTAGAAATCATTGGAGGTGTGTGCAATACTACACTACCCATTGCAGTGGCAGAGCGGTTACTGTTGAAAATTTGGTTGTGAAAACCACAGAACATAACCACTCTGCCTCTGCAATGGATGTAGAAATTAGAGAAACAATAAACAAGATGAAAGCTATTGCAAGCACCTCCAATGATTCCACAGGATCAATTTTAAGAGAGGTTGCACAGCATGTCCCCAGTCATGTTGCTAGTAACATGCCTATAATACCAAATTTGAGAAGAATTATTCAGAGACAAAAGCAGGCAAGTAACATTCAATTATCTACACCACATACTTTCTCTGACATTAGAATTCCTCATGATCTTTCTATTTCTTTTTCTGATGAACCTTTCCTTCTGCATGACAACGAAAACCCTCAGAAACGTATTTTAATTTTTAGTACCCCACGTAACCTTGCTAAGTTAGAAACTAGTGAAATTTGGATGATGGATGGGACGTTTAAAAGTACACCCCATCCTTTCACTCAAATTTACACTATACATGCAAAAATTAACAATAGTGTAATTCCCTTAGTTTACAGTTTGCTACCTGATAAGACTTCTGCAACATACACTGAACTTTTATCAGTGATTAAAAGTAAAACATCTTCAAGTCCTCGAAAAATAATGATTGATTTTGAATTGAGTATGATCAATGTGATCACTAAAACGTACACGGATACCCAAATTCAGGGATGTTTTTTCCATTTTTCGCAGGCATTTTGGCGTAAATTACAGAAAACATCCCTAGTTGCAGAATATTCTCGGGATAGCAAACTACAATTTGAACTAAAAAAATTAACTGCACTTTGTTTTGTTCCTCCCGATAGTGTGGACGAGTACTACACTGCAATTATAGAATCTGTTTATTATACGAGTAACGAAGAAAAATTGGCACCCATTCTAAATTATTTTGAGGACACATGGATTGGACACCTAAGCAGATCGGGTCGCAGGAGGAAGCCACGATTCCATGTGGAGTGGTGGAACTGCTACACGAGTTGTTTAGAGGGAGAAGCAAAAACAAACAATGCCATTGAGGGATGGCATAACTCCTTCAACCATACAATTGGTAAACCACATCCTAACTTCTACTCATTTTTGGAAACTTTGAAGAAGGAGCAAAGTTTCCAAGAAATGAGAATAGCCCAAACACTCGCAGGTAGTCTAAACCCACGAGTAACAGTCAAAACAAGGGAAATGTCTGAGAGACTATTGGCAATTCTACAACAATTTTCGTTGTGTGTGGCTATAGACTACCTGGAAAATCTTTCTAACATTCTTTCTTTTTAAAATACTGTAATTACTTACTTTCCTGCTTTGCTTTAAATTTTAATAATTTTCAAATTACAATTGGCATACCAAGGTATTTTCTAAAAATTTTTTCAAACAAACAAGTCGGGTTATATTTTTTTAAAACAAATCTTCATTTCAAGGAAAAACTACCAATGTCTACAAATTTACTGTTCCATAGTATTTGAAGTATTGTTCGACATCGGAACTCCATTAATTAAATTACTGTAAAAATCCAATTTAATTACCTTCAAAACTAATCTCCAAAAATGAAAAATATGTAAAATCTACAATTCAAACCATATTCCGAAATGCACTTTGCAGCTTAATCATCATTTTTAAAACAATCGTAATTTTTCATAATTTGAAAGTACGCAACTTTTTGGCAGTTAGAAATGAAGATCGACATTACTTTTGTTACTTCCTAAATAAACAAATCAACTTTCTGAACAGTAACTTTTAATTTTTTAACAGTTACATACTTTTTTTAACAAAATAAATAACTTTTAGCGACCCGACATAGGCATACATTAATGACATTAATGTGGACATGTTTAAAAACAATTAAGTAATCAATTAGTTTTTCCGCAACCTCTCCTTATTCTTTCCTTACTATATATGTATCATTATTAAAGGTTTAATCTATAATTAAAAGTGAAAATATTTCCTACCTGGCCGCAGATCAGCTTCCTGCTGCTTCCTCCTCCGATGCTCTGCAAAATGGTGTATTACGTCGACGCTCACGTCATTACGTCATCGCGTGCATCTAAATTTAAAGCGGACTACTTTATTTAACTAACCAGTAAATAAATGTTTATAAATGTTAATAAAATATTTATATTTTGTTTTAAAAATGTTTCTTACATTGCAAAATTCATTAAAAATATGGTTTATTTTTTCATGATTTTTCAATAATAAAAAAGGTGAAAACAAAAATTGTTTCCTGTCATTATTTTTTAAATATTTATTTAAACTTCAAATTTATAACTAATTAATTGTTAATTCACTAAATATGTTCCTTACCTCGACTCCATTGTCTTTTCCTTTCAAAACTTTCTCTTTCTTCACTTTCTGATCCTTCTTTTCTTGTTCCGCGGGTTGTATATTCTGATGCTGCCAAAATAAATAAAGGACAAAGACGCTCATAGACTTCAATGGAAAAGCGTGGGAATTTTTTTAAAAAAGTAAGTAATTATTTATTTTTTTTTTGTTTTAAACTATTACTGGTTTTTAAATGCATTTTTTATTACTCCTTTAATATTTCAAATTTTATTATATTTTTAAATATTTTTAATAAATTTATCTAATTTTTATAATAAATAATCAAAAAGTACTCTTCCTTTTTTTAAAAACAAAGTTCTTTATTTTTTGAAATTATAAATACTTTAGTATTTACATATCTTATTTCTTAAATTTTTGAAAGATACTGTAGTATTAATATTTTTAAAAAGTACTCACAAACTTTAAATAAATTAAATTTAAAATATGCTGTTTCTTAATTTGAAAAAACCAATGAACTACATTATTTTAAGAAATACACTTTAATATTTAAAAAATACTGAACTATTAAAATTTATTTACTCACTCTTATTTTTTCGAAAAAATATATTAAATACTCTTTCAATTAAGAATAATTCTCAATTATTTATTTAACTTTAAAAATACTCACTATTCACTGTAATATGTATAAAATTAAATGTAAAAACAATCATTCCATTTTCATAAATACTCAAGTATTAATTTAACTATCCAACAAAAAATTCCTAGTAAACAAAATACTCAAGTATTAAGTATCAAGAATTAATATTAAAATACTCAAGTATTAATTTAACTATCCAACAAAACAAAATACTCAAGCATTAAGTATCAAGAATTAATATTAAAATACTCAAGTATTAATTTAACTATCCAACAAAACATTCCTACTAGACAAAATACTCAAGTATTAATATTAAAATACTCAAGTATTAATTTAACTACCCAACAAAACATTTCTACTAGACAAAAAACTCAAGTATTAATATTTTGATAAAAAACTCACTTTTTTTCAAATACAATTTTTTTTTTAACAAATAATTATACGATATATATTTATTTTAATTAAAATACCAACATTGAAAAATGCGTTGTAATAGTATATGCGTTGTAAAAAACTTACCATATAACATCTTGCGTTGTAAATGCATGCGTTGTAAATGCATGCGTTGTAAAGGCATTTTCAAATAATGCGTTGTAAAGGTATATGCGTTGTAAAAGTACTTACCATATAATAGCATGCGTTGTAAAAGCATGCGTTGTAAAAGTTTTTGCGTTGTAAAAAATGCGTTGTAATAGCATAGCGTTGTAAAAGTTGCGTTGTAAAGGTGGTTCCCCGTTTTTAATGCATGATGAGCTGTGACCTGAGCATTCCACGGGTCTAGGTGATGTACCAGTGAAGTGATGGTGCAGGTATTCACCGATCTCTTGTCAGCGTTGTAATGTTGGTCTAAATTTGTATTTGTTCCAAGGATTTGAAAGTTGCATAGCAGTTCATTGATCACTTTTCTAACCTATAAAAGCCTCCAAGCGCACTTCCCACTCTAAGTCATTCCATTTCACTTCATCTGAAAGTTTTCTTGTTAATTGTAGCTCCAGGCGGGCGCTGGGATTAACCTGAAAACTTTAACAAAGGCACACAATCACCCTGCAGCTGCGCTCTAGTAAGAAAAGAAATGCAGCAACTCTACAAACATGGCATGTAAAGCACACACCATGTTTGTAGACTTGCTGTATTTCTCTTCTTAATACAGCTGGGCTGTGGGGTGATTGTGTGACTTTTCAAACTTTTCTGTGCTTGGCATAGTGTGCCCCCGACTTGTATTTTCCTGCTTCTGTCATTGCATCCAGATATATGATACATCAAGTAACATGGTACCTACAACAAGCCGGACTATTGGCTTTGTCAATGGTTGTTAGTTGCATAAGATAAATAAGAAGCAACTACGGCTTGTATATAATATTGAAAAAGCTTCCACTTAAATCCCTGGTGACAAATGACAATGTTGCTGCCCCTGAGTTTCAAAAAGAGAAGGGAAGCGAGTGTTAGTGAAGAGAATACTCCAGACAGATTGATCAGTCATTTACACTTGCAGCTGCCATTTGCTCAGACCTGCATCTTGGCAAGATTAAAAATCTTGGCAAGGCCTAACCAGCTCCACCCTTCTAGTTCGTTCAGGTGAGCACGGTTACATAGAGCAAGTGTTTAGAAATGACAAGATGGCAAAAAAGGCTCCTTCTAGAACCCCCCCAACGTCGATATGCAGAGACGCTACTTCTGAAGCATTGCTTTACCACACTCGCTGTCTTCTCTGACATAGCTTTTGTCCTTTTTTCTTCCACTCCCCAGCTGCTCTCGCCAGCTCCTTCTCTTTTCTTCTTCCTCAAATCAGTCCGGCTCCACGTTTACCCACTTTCCCCTTCTCCTCATTCCATTCTTGACTCCATTTCACTCTCACTGCCTGTTCCTTGCTTTCTCTCTTACCGGTTTTCCATTCTCCATTCTCCCTCCCAGTTCTCCAAAGCCTTTGACTGCCTTTCTATTTTCGTCCCTCTCACCCATTTCTCCATTACTCCATTATTGTCATGGCGTGTGTATCCAAATTGCAAATCTGCCTTAACTTAAGCCCTCTAACATGGGTTGTATGTGTGGAAATTCACCGTCTTTTCAGTTTTTTGACCAAAAGGTTGGAGCGATATTTGGCGCTGCGCACAAGCTCTGTCTGGTTCCTGGCGCATATAGCCATGGCTGCAGCGCACAGTGACCCTACTCTGCCGCGCACAGAGGAAAAAAATTAGAGGGAACATTCATGGCTTTTCCATAGAATTTCAAAGGTTTTTTAAATGAAAATGTGTAAGTCTAATGTACCTCAATCCTATGTTTTTTTTATTTTTTATATATATATATATATAATATTATACAGAAGTCGCGCACCCTTCCCCCACCCTACATGATGGCTGCGCGCATTCTGGTAGCCATTTTGAAAAGTCACGCCGGGGCCGCGACTTCAGCGTAATTTGTAAAATATGAAATATCTTTAAATTAATAATAAATAAAAGTTTTCCTTTAAGCCCTTCTGTCCCCATGACGTGCTGGACTCGTCATGGAGCACAGTCGCGCTGTGCCCATGACCAATCCAGCACGTCATGAGGAATTCCCTGGGGAATCCCTCTGGTGTGGGAAACAGAGGGATTCCCTTTAATTAAAAATAGCCTCTGGAGCTGGGGAAGAGCTTCCCCAGCTCCTGATGCCCCCCCTTTCAGTGTAATGACGATCGGCGCGCACGTCGCACCGACGTCATTACACTGAAAGTGAAACTGAAATGAGCCAAGAGGCTCATTTCAGTTTCACTTTCTACGTGCTCAGGGGGCTATCTCAGCCCCCTGAGCAGGTAGAAAGACGGGAGAGGTATCGTTGGAAAGGGGAGAATCTCCCCTTTCCAATGGTACCCCTCCCCAGTGGATCCCCACTTGGGGATCGCCACAGAAGGGCGATCCCCAAGCAGGGATCCCCCCACTAGACACCAAGGAAGGGGGAGCGGCCTCTTGGGCAAGGGCCTTTGCTCCCCCAAAATAACGTTGGCACCATTGAGTCCTTTGCCCAGATGGGGGCATTAGCCCCCAATCTGCCCCCCCGGGGGGGGCCAAAAGCCCACTAGACACCAGGGAATTTAAATAAAAATAAAAATAGCGGTGGGGGCTGCCCAAAACAGGCAGGCCCATGCCCCCACCCCACCCCCCAATTACTACAGACTTTCTGCCCCCCCCAGGGGGCAGATGGGGCATTGGCCCCTAATCTGCCCCTTCAGGGGGGCAGAAAGCCCACTAAATACCAGGGATTAGTTTTTAGGTTTTTTTAGGGTGGGGGCTGCCCCCACCCACCTGCCACATTTACAGCCTTTCTGCCCCCCCTGGGGGGGTAGATGGGGCATTGGCCCCCAATCTGCCCCCCCGCTGGGCAAAAAGCCCACTAGACACCAAGGAATAAAAAAAAAAAAACTAGAGGTGGGGGCTGCCCAAAACGGGCAGGCCCATGCCCCCACACCACCCCCCAATTACTACAGTCTTTCTGCCCCCCCGGGGGCAGATGGGGCATTGGCCCCTAATCTGCCCCTTCGGTGGGGCAGAAAGCCCACTAAACACCAGGGATTTATTTTGAGATTTTTTTCCCCCCCCCACTACCATTACAGTCTTTCTGCCCCCCCTGGGGGGCAGATGGGGCAGTAGCCCCCAATCCGATCCCCCCAGAGGGGCAGAAAGCCCACTTTCCACCAGGGATTTTTTTTGCGCAATTGTTTTTAGGGTGTGGACTGCCCGAAACGGGCACGCCAATGCCCCCACCCTCCCCCCCACAAAAATGACAGTCTTTCTGCCCCCCAGGAGGCAGATGGGAGCTGTAGCCCCCAAGCTGCCCCGCCTGGGGGGTGCAGAAAGCCCACTAGAAACCATGGATTTTTTTGTTTTATTAGTGTAGGGGTAGGGGCTCCCCAAAATGGGCATGACAATACCCCCACCCCACCCCCAGAGAAACTCCAGTCTTTCCACCCTCCCGGGAGGGTAGTTGGCGGCAGCAGCCCCTGATCTGCCCCCTGGGGGGTGCAGAAAGCCCACTAGGCACGAGCGAGTACGCAGGTTTTTTTTTATGCGTGGGGTTGGGGGCTGCCCAAAATGGTCATACCAATGCCCCCGCCCCCACAAAAAATAGCCACAGTCTTTCTGCCCCTTTAGGGGCATATCGGGATGAAACCCCCTTCCCCGATTCCCCCCAGGGCGGCAGAAAGCCTACTGGGCTTCGGCTTTTTTTTAGCAATGTGCATACCTGTGGATTTTGGGCCCTAGCGCAGTTGGCACGTAGGCAAACCTAGCAAACCTGTACATTTTTTAAATCTAGACACTGAGGGGAATCCAGGATGGGGTGACTTGACTGGCTCTCACCAGGTTCTGTTACCCAGAATCCATTGCAAACCTAAAAATGTGTCCAAAATAACACATTTTCCTCACATTTCTGTGGTGGAAAGTTCTGGAATCTGCGTGGGTCCACAAAATTCCATGCACCCCGCGTTCCCCAAAGTCTTCCAAGAAAAATGGTACCTCACTTGCGTGGGTAGGCCTAGTGCCCGCGTCAGGCCAAAACCAATTGAGGAGACATCAAAATTACCTATCACAAAACAACCTGGTTTTGCAAAGGGGGCACGGTTTTAACGGGAGACCCGGGGGAACGCTGGGTGGTAGGAAATTTGTGTCAGCCCGGTGATGCCACAACTTTCCCACACAAAAATGTGTCAAAAAGGTGATTTTTTCAGCTAAATTTGAGTTTTGCAGTGCGTTCTGGGTAAGGAAACGTTGGGGGATCCACGCAAGCCATACCTCCCTGGAATCCCCCGGATGTCTAGTTTTCAGAAATGTGTGGGTTTGGTAGGTTTCCCTAGGTGTCCACAGAGCACCGGGCCAAAAACCGAAGTGACCCCCCTTGCAAAACCAGGTCGTTTTGAGACAGGCAATTTTCATGTCGCCTCACTACGTTTTGGGCCCTTGCCTTTCGCGGGTACTTGGGCCTCCCACACAAGTGAGGCACCGTTTTTATCAGGAGACCCGGGGGAACACTGGGTGGTAGGAAATTTGTGTCAGCCCAGTGATGCCACAACTTTCCCACACAAAAATGTGTGAAAAAGGTGTTTTTTTCAGCTAAAATTGAGGTTTGCAGGGCATTCTGGGTAAGGAAACGTTGGGGGATCCACGCAAGCCATACCTCCCTGGAATCCCCAGGGTGTCTAGTTTTCAGAAATGTGTGGGTTTAGTAGGTTTCCCTAGGTGCCGGCAGAGCTAGGGTTCAAAAACTACAGCTAGGCACTTTGCCAAAAAAAGTTCATTTTTCACTGCGAAATTGAGGTGTGTCCACGATGCGTTTTGCGCCGTTACCTGTCGCGGGCACTAGGCCGACCCACACAAGTGTGGTACCATTTTTCTCGGAAGACTTTGGGGAACAGTGGGTGGGTGGAAATTTGGGGATCCAAGTAGATTCCAGAACTTTCCACCACAGAAATGTGGGGAAAATGTGTTTTTTTGGCAATTTTTGAGGTTTGCAAGGGATTCTGGGTAACAGAACCTGGTGGGAGGCAGTCAAGTCACCCCATCCTGGATTCCACTGGGTGTCTAGTTTTAAAAAATGTATAGGTTTGCTAGGTTTCCCTAGGTGCCGGCAGAGCTATGCTTCCAAAACTACAGCTAGGCACTTTGCCAAAAAGGGGTAATTTTTCGCTGTGAAATTGAGGTGTGTCCACGTTACGTTTTGCGCCGTTTCCTGTCGCGGGCACTAGGCTGACCCACACAAGTGAGGTACCATTTTTCTTGGAAGACTTTGGGGAACGCGGGGTGGGTGGAAATTTGTGGATTCATGCAGATTCCAGAACTTTCCACCAGAGAAATGTGGGGAAAATGTGTTTTTTTTGGCAATTTTTTTAGGTTTGCAAGGGATTCTGGGTAACAGAACCTGGTGGGAGGCAGTCAAGTCACCCCATCCTGGATTCCCCTGGGTGTCTAGTTTTCAAAAATGTATATGTTTGCTAGGTTTTGCTAGGTGCCGGCAGAGCTAGGGTTAAAAAACTACAGCTTGGCACTTTGCTAAAAAAGGGTAATTTTGCATTGTGAAAATGTGGTGTGTTCACGTTGGGTTTTGAGCCATTTCCTGTCGTGGGCACTATGCCTACCCCTAAAAGTGAGGTACCATTTTTATCGGGAGACTTAGGGTAATTCAGATTTGTAAAGGAACTGTTATTACCTATTGACTTTAGATGCATTTCTGCCTTCCAAATGAAAGACATTGTGTAAAAAATAAGTCATTCTAAAAAATGACTGATAATTCTCATGCTAGTATGAGTATTCCCAAATTCGGAAATGTGCAAATATCTACTGTTTCTAAACTCTATATTTTGTTCCCATTTCATACCGATTTTTCCATGTACACTTTTTTACAGAATAATTACTATATACCCGGTACATGATAAAAAACCATTGCAAGTTGCTGCTCAGTTTTTGGCTCTGAGTTCATCGGGTTCTTGGTGAACCTACAAGTCCTATATATCCCCACAACCAGTAATGTCCAGCGGATGTAACGGTATATTGCTATCAAAGAGCTGTCATAATTAGAAGAAGTTACAGGTGAAAACGTTGACACAAACGGCGCTTTTTCAACAAATTTTCAATTTATCCTATATTGAACTGTTAGTTTCTATAAAGAAACCTTTATGAATCTACACAAATGACCTCTTGCTGAATTCAGAATTTTGTCTACTTCTCTAAAATGTATAGCTTTCAAGGATCCATTATTGCTTTTGTACTAATTTCTACCATTAACTGGAAGGAGGTCGAAAGCACAAAAAATAGCAAAAATAGGCCATGTCCCAGAAAAATCCCAAAACTGTGTAAAAAATGTTGGGTTTCTGAGAAAAGTCTGGTATCCCCTAAAAGCTGGGAAAATGGTGATTTCAACCCACAAACCCTTTTTTGATAACACTTGCAGGGAAAAACCCAGATGCTTTCATTTGCAGCCCGTTTTTCCCATTTTCCCCCCAAAAACTAAATTTTGCTGTATTTTGGCTCATTTCTGTGACCCCTCCAGGGGAATCCACAAACCCTGAGTACCTTCAGAATCCCCATGATGTTGGAAGAAAAGGACGCAAATTTGTGGTGGATACCTTATGTGGTCAAAAAGTTACAGGGGCCTCAGCGCGCACTACCCCAAATAGCCAAAAAAGGGCGTGGCACAGGAGGGAGAAAAGGCCTGGCAGCGAAGGGGTTAAGTGTTTGTCTAAATTCCTTAATAAAAGTATTTTTAAATTATTATTTTCAATATAATTTTGACTAAAAATTATTTGATTATTATTGGATTCAGAGGTTAGGAAGGATGGCCATTTGCTCAATCTGTTTTGTGAGATTTTTTTATCTACTCCGGGTGAGGTCGGCTTGAGGATTCTATTCAAAAGATGAGGAATCAACAGGCAGAAGTATCCATCAGAAGAGCAAGTTACTTACCTTCAGTAACGCTTTTTCTGGTGGATACAGTATCTGCCTGTGGATTCCTCACTGTCTCACCCGCCTCCCTGTTGTCCACCTGTTTCTACCAAAAAGATGCTTTTACTGTTTGGCATAAATGTTTTTAATATATCTTAATTATGCTTATGTTTTAATAGTGAGAAATGCTTGATCCATTGGTATTTCTTGATGCCTTTATTTGTTATGCTTTTGTATATATATATATATATATATATATATATATATATATATATATATATATATATATATATATATATATATATATATATATATATATATATATATTGCGAGTCACATCCTTAGAAGTTACCGGGACACTTAAACAGCGGTGCATTACAGGGTCCAAGGCTCCCTGTCATCCATTCAGTTCGACAATGCCAAAAGGCACTCCATGCACTCCTTACCAAAGAAAGCACGCTCCAGATCACGGGGCTTCAAAGTCGTTTATTTTCAATAGCCAAGCCGCTCATGCCCAACGCGTTTCGGCGTTGCCGCCTTGATCACGGGTAAAACTGTTTTCCTGATATGTCACATTTATACAATCCATAATTTACTACGCATGGCGTAAACGCCAAGTAAAGCAAAACGAAAGAAGGACATAACGGAAACAGAACAACAGCACATTGATGCAATTTCATTCCCAATGCGTCGGCCATTTTTGAATGGTGAAATACTCCAAAAAAGGTACTCAATTAATTACATTACAAATTTGTCAAATTAATTAAATCATTTGTTTCTCAATAAGAACAAATGTACATTGCTGTCCGCATATTATGTACCATACGGTCGCCAAATTAAATAATAACATAATTACGTACAATACCACAGCCACAGATTTCTTACTATATATATGCTGTTGTGCAAATTGTAACAAAAGTACCATCTTAGGAAAAGGTGTACCTAAACCACATAGTATACTGTTGTATCGAGATAATCGCATCCGCAAATTCATCGCGTGCGTACATCAACATCTGATTCTTTCATATGTTTTTTTATGTTTTTTTATATATACACAAAACTTTATTGACACTTCGTGAATGCGAAAATGCTGCTATCCTTATAATAGTGTCACTGTTACTGCAAATATCGAAGAAAAATCAGTCAATATATGTATCTATATACACATAAGTATGTGTAGGCAAATAGTAAATGCCAATTCGCAGAAGAAACTTACAATTGCTTCACCAAGTGTAAGATGGCAATGTGTCCCATATGTGTTAACCAATGTATTTCATCGCATCTATTATTCTTTTCAGATGGTGTTGACATGTAAGAATTATTTGATGTGAAGACATAATTCAAGTATGATTGATTATTAATAATCAACTATCAATACGGGTCCACGATAGTTCCATCACCCACTGGGGTTTATTGAGTATGATTTTGTTTCCTTTATTGTATTTTGGAGGATCACACGTTTATTCTATTAATGCTTATTCTGCTACCTGAATATTTACCCACTGGGGTCAGATTGTGAATTTATCTGTTTTCTTGCATAACTATTGTTTTTACAATGGGGTATATTGAAGTTATCACTACCCACTAGGGTTGTATTACTTAACCTGGCTTCACCAAATGTAAGATAGGTACGTAATTAATTTGGTTCGACCACTTTTATTCTTGTCGATTGGCCATGAGTTTTGGTGGACTATAGGTACCATAATTGATTGATTTTTTGCATTTTAGTTGATCCATCTGTTAAAGAGAGGTGGATTGCCATCTTACACTTGGTGAAGCAATTGTAAGTTTCTTCTGCGAATTGGCATTTACTATTTGCCTACACATACTTATGTGTATATAGATACATATATTGACTGATTTTTCTTCGATATTTGCAGTAACAGTGACACTATTATAAGGATAGCAGCATTTTCGCATTCACGAAGTGTCAATAAAGTTTTGTGTATATATAAAAAAACATAAAAAAACATATGAAAGAATCAGATGTTGATGTACGCACGCGATGAATTTGCGGATGCGATTATCTCGATACAACAGTATACTATGTGGTTTAGGTACACCTTTTCCTAAGATGGTACTTTTGTTACAATTTGCACAACAGCATATATATAGTAAGAAATCTGTGGCTGTGGTATTGTACGTAATTATGTTATTATTTAATTTGGCGACCGTATGGTACATAATATGCGGACAGCAATGTACATTTGTTCTTATTGAGAAACAAATGATTTAATTAATTTGACAAATTTGTAATGTAATTAATTGAGTACCTTTTTTGGAGTATTTCACCTTTCAAAAATGGCCGACGCATTGGGAATGAAATTGCATCAATGTGCTGTTGTTCTGTTTCCGTTATGTCCTTCTTTTGTTTTGCTTTACTTGGCGTTTACGCCATGCGTAGTAAATTATGGATTGTATAAATGTGACATATCAGGAAAACAGTTTTACCCGTGATCAAGGCGGCAACGCCGAAACGCGTTGGGCATGAGCGGCTTGGCTATTGAAAATAAACGACTTTGAAGCCCCGTGATCTGGAGCGTGCTTTCTTTGGTAAGGAGTGCATGGAGTGCCTTTTGGCATTGTCGAACTGAATATATATATATATATATATATATATGTATATATATATATATATTATCTACTGGCGGTCGCCGGTAGATAGTTACAGTTAGGACCGTGTTTCCATAGGAAATCTCAAAATTCTATTTTGAATAACTTTGGCTTCGGTTGACGAATCTTCGCAAAATTTTCAAAACTAATGGGGCGCTCCGCTCAGCTCCTACCCTGAAAGTCTCGGGGTGATTCGTCAAGCGGGGGCCGAGAAAAAAGGGGGGTCCCAAAAAGCGTTTTCCCCATGCATTTTTCCATAGGACCTTTAGTCGAAGGTACAGCCCGAAGGGCTGAACAGAATTACTTGAAATTTGGCAGAGAGGTAGTCCTCAGGTCAGGGAAGTGCCTTTTGCAGGTCTGGTGTGAATCTGTTCAGTATTGCGTGAGAAAATAGCATTTCAAAGCATATAAATATGCCGTGCGCGAGCGAAATTCTGATTGGTTGTTAGATGTCAGTCAACATTCGAATCGGTCGAAATCAGGAAGTGTCTGCTGCCATTTTGTCTCTCGCACTGAAAAGGAAAGGGGGAAAAAAGGTGGAAAACGTGAAAAGGGGGCAGGGAAGAGAGTTCCTGACCCCCTAGCCTTTGTCAGGGGGTCACAGAAGGACCCCCAAGGGTAAAATAAATATTTTATATTTTTTTATAAAAATCGCGGGGTGCGTGCATGGTGCGCGCACGGTGCACGGTGCATGCAGCACACCTGCATCCAACCTGCGCGCACGGCGCGCGCACGGTGAAATACCTTAAAAATATATATATATATTAATAAATACATAACTTAGCATTTAAAAAAAAACATTCAAATTCACTGAAAAAACCATAGGTTTCACACACGTTATAGTTAGGAATTAGCATTTAAAAAACCTTGCAAATTCACTTAAAAAACCATAGGTTTCACACAGGTTATAGTTAGGTGGACATTTCACTCGTAAAAAAACAATGAAATTCCCCCGTTATAGTTAGTTCAGATAACTATAACTCGCGCGACCGCCACTCTATCACAAGGATGATGTCATCAGTGATGTCATGAGTGATGCCACTGACCATGTCAGAAGTGATGGAATATGTGACGACATGAGCAGTGGATTGCGGGCGCGCGAGTTATAGTTATCTGAACTAACTATAACGGGGAAATTTCATTGGTTTTTTACGAGTGAAATGTCCACCTAACTATAACCTGTGTGAAACCTATGGTTTTTTTAAGTGAATTTGCAAGGTTTTTTAAATGCTAATTCCGAACTATAACGTGTGTGAAACCTATGGTTTTTTCAGTGAATATATATATATATATATTTTTAGTATACTATGTATACATGTGAAAATGTGTCGGTCCACCTTTTTACCTCGGTGGCACGGAAAAATGGGTGGGACTGGCGTCAGCATGCCAAGGAGGTCCTCTTATGGCTCCGATGACGTCATACAGTGTCGCGATTGGAGCCGTGCTATTATGACGTCCTCGTTGACGTGGGAGAGCTAGGAAAGAATTTGTGGAATGCTGGCGCAGGGTCTATTCACCTAAGTGTTCAGGCTAGTCCTTTGGGAGCAACTGTTTATGTTGCCACTCCAGAAACTGAAACCAGTGATCCGAGGGCAGGGGCCCTGCAGATGGCACACGAGGTGGGGAGCCCAGTCATATGCACCTGCGGGGCAGCGAAGTGACAAGCACCACTACCCACAGAAAAGGTAACGAGGGCACTGAATAACACAGGATCTTCTCTTTGTATCTGGCAAGAACAACAAGGTTAAAATGCCCTAGTTCCAAAATGTAGAATTAGTGCTACAACGATCTTCAAGAGGACCTGCGATGGATGCCGCTTCTGCCTTCCGTACACTGGAGGCGGCACATGGGTCACGCGGAACGGTCATAATGCGGTGGGACGCACACTTGTTGACCTCTCATGGCACTGCTCCACACTTCTGGGACAATGTTTTCCATTAGCTGTGTTTTCTAATGGCGTGTTGCGCCGGCCCTGTCTAACAGCAGAACCCCGTTAGATCCAAACAGACTCTTCCACTCTCACCGGAAGTGAAACCAGGCCACGCGGACACTTTCACAATACAACAGCCGGGAATGCAGTTTTCGGTAAAAAAAAACACATTCCTTCCTCCTAATTTATCAAATAAAGGACTCACTAAAGAACAGGGGCCAGTTCTGATCGGTAAACAGCCGTCCTAATGACTTTCGCGATACCGTTTCAACGCATGCATTACCACGCATGCCTTTACAATGAATGTTGTTGTAAAGGTATGTATGGTAAATGACCATGAGTTCTAAAAATATGTAGACGATCCACGTCATTGTAAGGAAACAGAGGCTGTTCCATTTCCTCACAACGACGTGCACTGCCCCTCAGAGATGACATGAAGCAGGAACCACGAGGAGAGGAACCACGAGGAGTGAGAGGTAAGGGGGATTGGGCATGGGGTGGTGGTTACTTTTCTAGGGTTTAGGGTAGTGCAGCGGTGTTTGGGTAGTGTAGGGGGTCGAGCTGAGGGTAGTGTTTTAGGGTTTAGAGTAGTGCAGTGGTGTTTGTGTAGTGTAGGGGTTGTGCTGGGGTAGTGTTTTAGGGTTAAGGGTAGTGCAGTGGTGTTGGTGTAGTGTAGGGGGTCATGCTGGGGGTAGTGTTTTAGGGTTTAGGGTAGTGCAATGGTGTTTGGGTAGTGTAGGGGGTCGTGCTGAGGGTAGATTTAGGGTGTAGGGTAGTGCAGTTGTGTTTGGGAAGTGTAGGGGGTCATGCTGGGGGTAGTGTTTTAGGGTATAGGGTAGAGCGGTGGTCTTTGGGTAGTGTAGGGGTCATGCTGGGGGTTAGTGTTTTAGGGTTTAGGGTAGTGCAGTGGTGTTTGGGTAGTGTAGGGGTCAAGCTGGGGGTGGTGTTTTAGGGTTTTAGGCAGTGCATTAGTGTTTGGGCAGTGTAGGGGGTCGTGCTGGGGGTGGGGTTTTAGGTTTTAGGGCAGCATAGTGGTGTTCAGGCAGTGTATGGGGTCGTTCTGGGGGTGGTGTTTCAGGGTTTAGGGCAGTGCAGTGGTGTTCGAGCAGTGAAGGGGGTCGTGCTGTGGGTGGTGTTTCAGGGTTTAGGGTAGTGCTGTGGTGTACGGGCAGTGTAGGGGGTTGTGCTGGGGTGGTGTTTCAGGGTTTAGGGCATTGGTGTTCGGGCAGTGTAGGGGGTCTTGCTGGGGGTGGTGTTTCATGGTTTAGGGCAGTGCAGTGGTGTTCGGGCAGTGTAGGGGGTCATGCTTGGGGTGGTGTTTCAGGGTTTAGGGCAGTGCAGTGGTGTTCGGATAGTGTGGGGGGTCATGCAGGGGGTGGTGTTTTTAGGGTTTATGGCAGTGCAGTGGTGTTTGGGCAGTGTAGGGGGTCTTGCTGGGGGTGGTGTTTCAGCGTTTACGGCAGTGGTGTTCGGGCAGTGTAGGGGTCTTGCTGGGGTGGTGTTTTATGGTTTAGGGCAATGGTGTTTGGGCAGTGTAGGGGGTCTTGCTGTGGCTGCTGTTTCAGGGTTTATGGCAGTGCAGTGGTCTTCTGGCAGTGTAGGGAGTCTTGCTGTGGCTGGTGTTTCAGGGTTTAGGGCAGTGCAGTGGTGTTCAGGCAGTGTAGGGGTCTTGCTGGGGCTGGTGTTTCAGGGGTTAGGGCAGTGCAGTTTTGTTTGGGCACTGTAGGGGGTCGTGCTGGGGGTGGTGTTTCAGGGTTTGGGGCAGTGCAGTGGTTTTCCGGCATTGTATGGGGTGGTGTTTCAGGGTTTAGGGCAGTGCAGTTTTGTTTGGGCACTGTAGGGGGTCGTGCTGGGGGTGGTGTTTCAGGGTTTAGGGCAGTGCATTGCTGTTCGGGCAGTGTAGGGGGTCGTGCTGGGGGTGGTGTTTCAGGGTTTAGGGCAGTGCAGTGGTGTTCAGGCAGTGTAGGGGGTCATGCTGTGGGTCGTGTTTCAGGGTTTAGGGCAGTGCAGTGGTGTTCTGGCAGTGTAGGGGGTCGTGCTGGGGCTAGTGTTTCAGGGTTTAGGGCTGTGCAGTGGTGTTTGGGCAGTGTATGGGGTCATGCTGGGGCTTGTTTTTCAGGGTTTAGGGCAGTGCAGTGGTGTTCAGGCAGTTTAGGGGATCGTGCTGGGGCTGGTGTTTAGGGCCGTGCAGTGGTGTTCGGGCAGAGTCCTAGGGTCGTGCTGGGGCTAGTGTTTCAGGGTTTAGGGCAGTGGAGTGGTGTTCTGGCAGTGTAGGGGGTCGTGCTGGGGCTACTGTTTCAGGGTTTAGGGCAGTGCAGTGGTGTTCGGGCAGTGTAGGGGGACATGCTGGGGGTAGCGTTTCAGGGTTTAGGGCATAGCAGTTGTGTTTGGGCAGTGTAGGGGTCATGTTGCAGGTAGTGTTTTAGGGCTTAGGGCAGTGCAGTGGTGTTCGGGCAGCATAGGGGGTCGTGCAGGGGGTGGTGTTTCAGGGTTTAGGGCAATGCAGTGGTGTTCGGGCAGTGTAGGGAGTCTTGCTACGGTGGTGTTTCAGGGTTTAGGGCAGTGGTGTTCGGTCAGTGTAGGGGGTCTTGCTGGGGGTGGTGTTTCAGGGTTTAGGGTAGTGCAGTGGTGTTCGGGCAGTGTAGGGGTTCGTGCAGGGGGTGGTGTTTCAGGTTTTAGGGCAGTGCTGTGGTGTTTGGGCAGTGCAGAGTGTCTTGCTGGGGGTGGTGTTTCAGGGTTTAGGGCAGTGGTGTTCGGGCAGTGTAGGGGGTCTTGCTGGGGGTGGTGTGTCAGTTTTTAGGGCAGTGGTGTTCGGGCTGGGTAGGGGGTCTTGCTGGTGGTGGTGTTTCAGGGTTTAGGGCAGTGCAGTGGTGTTCGGGCAGTGTAGGGGGCCGTGCTGGGGGTGGTGTTTCATGGTTTAGGGCAGTGCAGTGGTGTTCGGGCAGTGTGGGGGGTCATGCAGGGGGTGGTGTTTTTAGGGTTTATGGCAGTGCAGTGGTTTTTGGGCAGTGTAGGGGGTCTTGCTGGGGGTGGTGTTTCAGGGTTTATGGCAGTGGTGTTCGGGCAGTGTAGGGGGTCTTGCTGGGGTGGTGTTTTATGGTTTAGGGCAACGGTGTTTGTGCAGTGTAGGGGGTCTTGCTGTGGCTGCTGTTTCAGGGTTTATGGCAGTGCAGTGGTCTTCTGGCAGTGTAGGGAGTCTTGCTGTGGCTGGTGTTTCAGGGTTTAGGGCAGTGCAGTGGTGTTCAGGCAGTGTAGGGGGTCTTGCTAGGGCTGGTGTTTCAGGGTTTAGGGCAGTGCAGTGGTGTTCGGGCAGTGTAGGGGTTCTTGGTGGGGGTGGTGTTTAAGGGTTTAGGGCAGTGCAGTGGTTTTCTGGCATTGTATGGGGTGGTGTTTCAGGGTTTAGGGCAGTGCAGTTTTGTTCGGGCAGTGTAGGGGGTCGTGCTGGGGGTGGTGTTTCAGGGTTTTAAGGCAGTGCATTGCTGTTCGGGCAGTGTAGTGGGTCGTGCTGGGGGTGGTGTTTCAGGGTTTAGGGCAGTGCAGTGGTGTTCAGGCAGTGTAGGGGGTCATGCTGTGGGTGGTGTTTCAGGGTTTAGGGCAGTGCAGTGGTGTACTGGCAGTGTAGGGGGTTGTGCTGGGGCTAGTGTTTCAGGGTTTAGGGCTGTGCAGTGGTGTTTGGGCAGTGTATGGGGTCGTGCTGGGGCTGGTTTTTCAGGGTTTAGGGCAGTGCAGTGGTGTTCGGGCAGTGTAGGGGATCGTGCTGGGGCTGGTGTTTACGGCAGTGCAGTGGTGTTCGGGCAGAGTCCTAGGGTCGTGCTGGGGCTAGTGTTTCAGGGTTTAGGGCAGTGCAGTGGTGTTCTGGCAGTGTAGGGGGTCGTGCTGGGGCTAGGGTTTCAGGGTTTAGGGCAGTGCAGTGGTGTTCAGGCAGTGTAGGGGGACATGCTGGGGGTAGCGTTTCAGGGTTTAGGGCATAGCAGTCGTGTTTGGGCAGTGTAGGGGTCATGTTGCGCGTAGTGTTTCAGGGTTTAGGGCAGTGCAGTGGTGTTCGGGCAGCATAGGGGGTCATGCAGGGGGTGGTGTTTCAGGGTTCAGGGCAATGCAGTGGTGTTCGGGCAGTGTAGGGAGTCTTGCTACGGTGGTGTTTCAGGGTTTAGGGCAGTGGTGTTCGGTCAGTGTAGGGGGTCTTGCTGGGGGTGGTGTTTCAGGGTTTAGGGCAGTGCAGTGGTCTTCGGGCAGTGTAGGGGGTCATGCAGGGGGTGGTGTTTCAGGTTTTAGGGCAGTGCTGTGGTGTTTGGGCAGTGCAGAGTGTCTTGCTGGGGGTGATGTTTCAGGGTTTAGGGCCGTGGTGATCGGGCAGTGTAGGGGATCTTGCTGGAGGTGGTGTTTCAGTTTTTAGGCAGTGGTGTTCGGGCAGGGTAGGGGGTCTTGCTGGTGGTGGTGTTTCAGGGTTTAGGGTAGTGCAGCGGTGTTCAGGCAGTGTAGGGTGTCTTGCTGGGGCTGGTGTTTCAGGGTTTAGGGCAGTGCAGTGGTGTTCGGGCAGTGTAGGGGGTTGTGCTGGGGCTGGTGTTTCAGGGTTTAGGGCAGTTCAGTGGTGTTCAGGCAGCACAGGAGGTCGTGCTGGGGCTGGTGTTTCAGGGTTTAGGTTAGTTCAGTGGTGTTCAGGCAGCATAGGGAGTCGTGCTGGGGCTGGTGTTTCAGGGTTTAGGGCAGTGCAGTGGTGTTCGGGCAGTGTAGGGGGTCGTGCTGGGGCTGGTGTTTCAGGGTTTAGGGCAGTGCAATGGTGTTCGGGCAGCGTAGGGAGTCATGCTGGGGCTGGTGTTTCAGGGTTTGGGGCAGAGCAGTGGTGTTTGGGCAGTGTAGGGGGTCGTGCTGGTGCTGGTGTTTCATGGTTTAGGGCAGTGCAGTGGTGCTCGGGCAGTGTTGGGGGTCTTGCTGGGGGTGGTGTTTGAGGGTTTAGGGCAGTGGTGTTCGGGCAATGTAGGGGGTATTGCTGGGGGTGGTGTTTCTGGGTTTAGGGCAGTGCAGTGGTGTTCAGGCAGTGTAGGGGGTCTTGCTGGGGGTGGTGTTTCATGGTTTAGGGCAGTGTAGTGGTGTTCGGGCACTGTGTGGGGTCGTGCTGGGGGTGGTGTTTCAGGGTTTAGGGCAGTGCAGTGGTGTTCTGGCAGTGTAGGGGGTCATGCTGGGAGTGTTGTTTCAGGGTTTAGGGCAGTGCAGTGGTGTTCGGGCAGTGTAGGGGGTCGTGCTGGGGGTAGTGTTTCAGGGTTTAGGGCAGTGCAGTGGTGTTCTGGCATTGTAGGGGGTCATGCTGGGGTAGTGTTTCAGGGTTTAGGGTTTTGCAGTGGTAATCGACGTGCAGTGTAGGGGTTTGTGCTGAGGTAGTGTTTTAGGGTTTAGGTCAGTGCAATGGTGTTTGTGTAGTGTGCAGCGCATGCACTGCGTCGCTAGGCAATACCCAAAATGCATTGCACCAAGATGGCTGCCAACACTTCCTGGATTGAAGTGTTGGCAGCAATTAGAGGGGGGCTAGTGTTTCAGGGTTTAGGGCAGTGCAGTGGTGTTCGGGCAGTGTAGGGGGATGTGCTGCGGGTAGCGTTTCAGGATTTAGGGCATAGCAGTCGTGTTTGGGCAGTGTAGGGGCCATGTTGCGGGTAGTGTTTTAGGGTTTAGGGCAGTGCAGTGGTGTTCGGGCCGCGTAGGGGGTCGTGCAGGGGGTGGTGTTTCAGGGTTCAGGGCAATGCAGTGGTGTTCGGGCAATGTAGGGAATCTTGCTATGGTGGTGTTTCAGGGTTTAGGGCAGTGGTGTTCGGTCAGTGTAGGAGGTCTTGCTGGTGGTGGTGTTTCAGGGTTTAGGGTAGTGCAGTGGTGTTCAGGCAGTGTAGGGGGTCTTGCTGGGGCTGGTGTTTCAGGGTTTAGGGCAGTGCAGTGGTGTTCGGGCAGTGTAGGGGGTCGTGCTGGGGCTGGTGTTTCAGGGTTTAGGGCAGTTCAGTGGTGTTCGGGCAGCATAGGAGGTCGTGCTGGGGCTGGTGTTTCAGGGTTTAGGTCAGTTCAGTGGTGTTCGGGCCGCATAGGAGGTCGTGCTGGGGCTGGTGTTTCAGGGTTTAGGGCAGTGCAGTGGTGTTCAGGCAGTGTAGGGGGTCGTGCTGGGGATGGTGTTTCAGGGTTTAGGGAAGTGCAATGGTGTTCGGGCAGCATAGGCAGTCATGCTGGGGCTGGTGTTTCAGGGTTTTGGGCAGAGCAGTGGTGTTCGGACAGTGTAGGGGGTCATGCTGGTGCTGGTGTTTCATGGTTTAGGGCAGTGCAGTGGTGTTCGGGCAGTGTTGGGGGTATTGCTGGGGGTGGTGTTTCAGGGTTTAGGGCAGTGTAGTGCAGTGGTGTTCCGGCAGTGTAGGGGGTCATGCTGGGTGTGTTGTTTCAGGGTTTAGGGCAGTGCAGGGGTGTTCGGGCAGTGTAGGGGGTCGTGCTGGGGGTAGTGTTTCAGGGTTTAGGGCAGTACAGTGGTGTTATGGCATTGTAGGGGGTCATGCTGGGGTAGTGTTTCAGGGTTTAGGGTTTTTCAGTGGTGTTCGACGTGCAGTGTAAGGGTTTGTGCTGAGGTAGTGTTTTAGGGTTTAGGTCAGTGCAGTGGTGTACTGGCAGTGTAGGGGGTTGTGCTGGGGCTAGTGTTTCAGGGTTTAGGGCTGTGCAGTGGTGTACTGGCAGTGTAGGGGGTTGTGCTGGGGCTAGTGTTTCAGGGTTTAGGGCTGTGCAGTGGTGTTTGGGCAGTGTATGGGGTCGTGCTGGGGCTGGTTTTTCAGGGTTTAGGGCAGTGCAGTGGTGTTCGGGCAGTGTAGGGGATCGTGCTGGGGCTGGTGTTTACGGCAGTGCAGTGGTGTTCGGGCAGAGTCCTAGGGTCGTGCTGGGGCTAGTGTTTCAGGGTTTAGGGCAGTGCAGTGGTGTTCTGGCAGTGTAGGGGGTCGTGCTGGGGCTAGGGTTTCAGGGTTTAGGGCAGTGCAGTGGTGTTCAGGCAGTGTAGGGGGACATGCTGGGGGTAGCGTTTCAGGGTTTAGGGCATAGCAGTCGTGTTTGGGCAGTGTAGGGGTCATGTTGCGCGTAGTGTTTCAGGGTTTAGGGCAGTGCAGTGGTGTTCGGGCAGCATAGGGGGTCATGCAGGGGGTGGTGTTTCAGGGTTCAGGGCAATGCAGTGGTGTTCGGGCAGTGTAGGGAGTCTTGCTACGGTGGTGTTTCAGGGTTTAGGGCAGTGGTGTTCGGTCAGTGTAGGGGGTCTTGCTGGGGGTGGTGTTTCAGGGTTTAGGGCAGTGCAGTGGTCTTCGGGCAGTGTAGGGGGTCATGCAGGGGGTGGTGTTTCAGGTTTTAGGGCAGTGCTGTGGTGTTTGGGCAGTGCAGAGTGTCTTGCTGGGGGTGATGTTTCAGGGTTTAGGGCCGTGGTGATCGGGCAGTGTAGGGGATCTTGCTGGAGGTGGTGTTTCAGTTTTTAGGCAGTGGTGTTCGGGCAGGGTAGGGGGTCTTGCTGGTGGTGGTGTTTCAGGGTTTAGGGTAGTGCAGCGGTGTTCAGGCAGTGTAGGGTGTCTTGCTGGGGCTGGTGTTTCAGGGTTTAGGGCAGTGCAGTGGTGTTCGGGCAGTGTAGGGGGTTGTGCTGGGGCTGGTGTTTCAGGGTTTAGGGCAGTTCAGTGGTGTTCAGGCAGCACAGGAGGTCGTGCTGGGGCTGGTGTTTCAGGGTTTAGGTTAGTTCAGTGGTGTTCAGGCAGCATAGGGAGTCGTGCTGGGGCTGGTGTTTCAGGGTTTAGGGCAGTGCAGTGGTGTTCGGGCAGTGTAGGGGGTCGTGCTGGGGCTGGTGTTTCAGGGTTTAGGGCAGTGCAATGGTGTTCGGGCAGCGTAGGGAGTCATGCTGGGGCTGGTGTTTCAGGGTTTGGGGCAGAGCAGTGGTGTTTGGGCAGTGTAGGGGGTCGTGCTGGTGCTGGTGTTTCATGGTTTAGGGCAGTGCAGTGGTGCTCGGGCAGTGTTGGGGGTCTTGCTGGGGGTGGTGTTTGAGGGTTTAGGGCAGTGGTGTTCGGGCAATGTAGGGGGTATTGCTGGGGGTGGTGTTTCTGGGTTTAGGGCAGTGCAGTGGTGTTCAGGCAGTGTAGGGGGTCTTGCTGGGGGTGGTGTTTCATGGTTTAGGGCAGTGTAGTGGTGTTCGGGCACTGTGTGGGGTCGTGCTGGGGGTGGTGTTTCAGGGTTTAGGGCAGTGCAGTGGTGTTCTGGCAGTGTAGGGGGTCATGCTGGGAGTGTTGTTTCAGGGTTTAGGGCAGTGCAGTGGTGTTCGGGCAGTGTAGGGGGTCGTGCTGGGGGTAGTGTTTCAGGGTTTAGGGCAGTGCAGTGGTGTTCTGGCATTGTAGGGGGTCATGCTGGGGTAGTGTTTCAGGGTTTAGGGTTTTGCAGTGGTAATCGACGTGCAGTGTAGGGGTTTGTGCTGAGGTAGTGTTTTAGGGTTTAGGTCAGTGCAATGGTGTTTGTGTAGTGTGCAGCGCATGCACTGCGTCGCTAGGCAATACCCAAAATGCATTGCACCAAGATGGCTGCCAACACTTCCTGGATTGAAGTGTTGGCAGCAATTAGAGGGGGGCTAGTGTTTCAGGGTTTAGGGCAGTGCAGTGGTGTTCGGGCAGTGTAGGGGGATGTGCTGCGGGTAGCGTTTCAGGATTTAGGGCATAGCAGTCGTGTTTGGGCAGTGTAGGGGCCATGTTGCGGGTAGTGTTTTAGGGTTTAGGGCAGTGCAGTGGTGTTCGGGCCGCGTAGGGGGTCGTGCAGGGGGTGGTGTTTCAGGGTTCAGGGCAATGCAGTGGTGTTCGGGCAATGTAGGGAATCTTGCTATGGTGGTGTTTCAGGGTTTAGGGCAGTGGTGTTCGGTCAGTGTAGGAGGTCTTGCTGGTGGTGGTGTTTCAGGGTTTAGGGTAGTGCAGTGGTGTTCAGGCAGTGTAGGGGGTCTTGCTGGGGCTGGTGTTTCAGGGTTTAGGGCAGTGCAGTGGTGTTCGGGCAGTGTAGGGGGTCGTGCTGGGGCTGGTGTTTCAGGGTTTAGGGCAGTTCAGTGGTGTTCGGGCAGCATAGGAGGTCGTGCTGGGGCTGGTGTTTCAGGGTTTAGGTCAGTTCAGTGGTGTTCGGGCCGCATAGGAGGTCGTGCTGGGGCTGGTGTTTCAGGGTTTAGGGCAGTGCAGTGGTGTTCAGGCAGTGTAGGGGGTCGTGCTGGGGATGGTGTTTCAGGGTTTAGGGAAGTGCAATGGTGTTCGGGCAGCATAGGCAGTCATGCTGGGGCTGGTGTTTCAGGGTTTTGGGCAGAGCAGTGGTGTTCGGACAGTGTAGGGGGTCATGCTGGTGCTGGTGTTTCATGGTTTAGGGCAGTGCAGTGGTGTTCGGGCAGTGTTGGGGGTATTGCTGGGGGTGGTGTTTCAGGGTTTAGGGCAGTGTAGTGCAGTGGTGTTCCGGCAGTGTAGGGGGTCATGCTGGGTGTGTTGTTTCAGGGTTTAGGGCAGTGCAGGGGTGTTCGGGCAGTGTAGGGGGTCGTGCTGGGGGTAGTGTTTCAGGGTTTAGGGCAGTACAGTGGTGTTATGGCATTGTAGGGGGTCATGCTGGGGTAGTGTTTCAGGGTTTAGGGTTTTTCAGTGGTGTTCGACGTGCAGTGTAAGGGTTTGTGCTGAGGTAGTGTTTTAGGGTTTAGGTCAGTGCAGTGGTGTTTGTATAGTGTGCAGCGCATGCACTGCATCGCTAGGCAATACCCAAAAAGCATTGCACCAAGATGGCTGCCAACACTTCCTGGATTGAAGTGTTGGCAGCAATTAGAGCGATGCTTGTGCTTGTGTAGTTAGGTCCCGCCCAGATATATCAAGATTTTTTTCCTTTAATATCTCGAAAACTACTGAACAGATTTACACCATTTAAAAGAAAGGTCGCTTTATAAACCAAGCTCTACCTTTTTGCCAAATTTGGTGTTATTCCGTTCAGCAGTTTCCTATGGGAAACTGATTTTTTGACCTCTATTTTTTTAATTTCTCAGGAATTACTGAACGGATTTACATCATTAAAAAAACAGGTCTTTCATAACCAAGGGCTACCTTTTTGCCAAATTTGGTGTAATTCCGATCAGCAGTTTGGGCTGTAGTTGTGTCTAAAGTTTCCTATGGGAAATAACATGGAGAAAACGCATTTTGGGAACCCGTTTTTTCTCGGCCCCCTCTTGGCGAATCACCCTGAAACTTTCAGGATAGGAGCTGACCAACGTTTTGAAAATTTCACCAAGATTCGTCAACCGGCGCCAAAGTTATTGCGAAAAGAAAAAACACTTTTTGAATAGAATCAAGGTCCTAACTATAACTACCTACTGGCGACTGCCAGTAGGTAATATATATATATATATATATATATATACACATATGGCGGTTGCCAGTAGGTATTTATAGTTAGAACCTAGTTTCTATAGGAAAAGCGTTTTTTGATTTGCTAATAACTTTGGCGTTGTTTGACAAATTTTCGCGATATTCTCCCCCAAAAAAGTCTATCCAGGTCAGCTCCTATACTAAAAGTTTGGGGGTGATTCGTCAAGCGGGGACAGGGAAAATAGGGGGTCCCAAAACACGTTTTCCACATGTTATTTTCCAAAGGAAACTTTAGACAAAGCTACAGCCCTAGGTTCAGAACGAGTCCTTTTTGTTAGATGGTGTAAATCCGTTCAGTAGTTCCTGAGAAATTAAAGAAAGAAAAAGTTTTGATATCTAGGGCTGCAGTGGGTTCGCGAACCCTCACGAGCTTCACTGTGATTGGCTGCCAACACTCCAAACCAGGAAGTGTTGGCAGCCATCTAGTCACAAGAAAACAGTGTACATAACATTAAGAAACAAGAAAAGGGGGCAGGGTAGAAACACCCTGACCCCCTAAGCCTGCTCAGGGAGTCCCACAAGGTACCCCCAGGGCCCAAAAAACAATTAAAAAAAATAATAATTTTGGCGGAATTCACGCTTGGGTCGTGAATCCCGCTGATATTATTAAAAAAAAATAAGCGGGGGCTCCTGCGCTTCTGTGTAATGAGGCCGCTGAGTGGGCCAGGTCCCGGGGGCTTGTCCAAAGGGGAACTGTGAAGGGGGAGGGGCAGAAAGATATTAACAGAGATGGGGGAGATGGACGGGTCACGTGGGCTGCCCACGGGCAGAAGCAGCTCAAAGGAAATTGAGTGGCTGGCCGCTTTGGCGCATTTCAATATATGGAAATGACCAGAGGCTTCTGCCATAAATCAACACTCAGCACTTTGTCATTTGCCTGTTCTGCATAATTTTCCTATTATTCCCTACTCTGCTGCCACAGGAGCATGCGGGCGGCTCCTGTATCCCCTGATCCCTTAAATGGTAGCACACTCTCCCAACTCGTGCTGCTGTGGAGGGACAACTGCTGAGGTTCCCTGCCAGTGGTGCGCTGTATTCTTCCCAAAAATCCACACAGCAAACAGCTACGCCAATCAGCAGCGTGAATCAAAGTTCTTGCATGAGCTGTGAGTATGTAGATTTTTACCATGCAAAGCTTTTTGCTCTACTTTCCTGACTGAAACCTTGATAAATATCCTGACCTCAAGGCAGAACCATTCCAAGTATGACTTTGTAAGCTAATGGCAGACATCTCAAAAATGGACAACAATCACGTCACGTTTTGCCCTGCTTGGGCACACCGATGTGATGTCTCTGACATGCTATAAATGAGAGTTTTTAGCTTATTTAGATTTCTACAATTATAACGGAGTATTTTTAATTTGCAGCTCGCTGTTTATTCGGCTTTCGTCCCCAGTAGAAGAGATGAATTTTCACAGACAGGAGAGTGTTTACACGCCTCCACTGACCTCACATGAGACACATCTATATGGCCCGTGTGTCACCTACCCTGCTTGATATGCAGATTTACCACATACATCACTCCCTTCTGAGAGGTACTCTGCCCTGCTTGATGCCCACATTCACTGCCTTGTGTCACACACCTACACTGAGCCCGCTTTAGACAGATATACACTTGGCTCCTCTGTCACATGCCTGCACTGTCTGACCCTGCATGAAACACACCTACAATGCCTCCTTGGCATGCCTAAGCTCTGCATGACACACCTACACTGACCCTTTGCTAGTGACATACAGACACACATGCACCCCCCACCCTCCAACACACACACACATCCCCTCCCACCGCCTGCTCCACTTAGGACCAGAGACGGGCAAGCCAGCCTATTAACAGGGAGAACCGAACCACAGGTCAGTCTGGGCTATGAGAACCCGAGCACGAGCCGGGCCAGCACAATTTGAAAAGCAAATCGTGCAACAAACTTTATGTAAACAAAGAAACAAGACGTTTCACATTTCCATATTTTTGTAACGTGAAAGCGTTTGCCTTTAGTACGTTTGTTTATATCGACGAAGATGCCAGTAGCGAACCAATTGGCAAGTCAGCCGCCTCCTGCTTCCTATATGTACTTCATGTACAAGAGACGATTTTGTACACCGTAAATCCTGAACTGCTGTAGTTCAAGGTGCTGTCAAATTCACAGATAAAGGAAAAGGAGACACAATAAAACAACATATGTGCCTAGGATCACACCGTTTGTTAAACTGAGATGAGGATTGAACCCAGGTCTCCCGGATTCACTCTGCGCAGTCCACCCATTAGACTTTCATGGCAGTGCGTGACCCGTGAAAGCTTTATGCTTTTTAAATTATCCCTGTGGAGGGGCATGGGCGGAGACAGACCCTATGGGGCAAGATGGCACGGAAAGGACGATGGGAGCGCAGGTTTGTCAAATGGGGGAAGAGCGTGGGCGCCAGGGCCAGCCAAAGTCATTTGAAGGCTTGGCTTTTTTTGGCCTCGAGGGTCTACATGACTTTGAGCCGAGCCAGAGCCAGGCATCCAGCCTTCAGTGGCTTGCCCACCTCTACATAAGACACACCTTTAGTACCCATGTGTGAGACCAAACTTCACTGGCTTCGTATGAAGCGCATCTACACTCCCCCTTTGTGAGTAAGGCCTACATACTCCACATGAAACACACCAACACTGTCTCTGTGCCAGACACACCTATACTGACACTGCTTGTCACATACCTACATTGCTTGAGTGAGACATGCCTACCTTGATCCCTCATAAGGCACATTTACACTGGGCCATGTGAAAAAACACCTGCGGTATCCTTAGATGAGATACGTACTCTGCCTCTGTGTGTGAAATGGCAGTTTGGAAAGTAAGATGTTTCTAAAATGGTGGCTAAGATGCAATTCTGAAAAAAGACAAGAAATCATTGGTTGTTTGACAAACTTCTACACTGAAAGGTAGGGTGTATATTTCTGTTTTTTAAACGCATGATTCTTATTGGTTAACAAAAACTGATTGTAAGGAACATTATATATGATAAGCTGATATGTTGAAAATTCAAGCACACTTGCTGTCTTGATTAGCAACATTGTGTGTGCTTAACTTGTGACCTGTGTGCTCAGTACAGTGTTCCATGACCTGTTTCTATGGTAACGGGCAGAAGGCAGATTGGGGAAAGGGTTGAAATTTATGACATTTGGAAAGGGTTGAAATGTTTAACCAATAGAAATGTGTGTTTGCTTTTGAATTTATGTGGGAAGGAATGTGATTTGATGTTTACATGTATATATGTGGAAAATGAGAGGGAAACTTTGCCATTCTTTGGTTCTGCTGACAGGTGCACAGTGCAGAGATTCTGTATAGGAAAATCTGGTGTGTGACTGATATCTGGTATGTGACTGATATACTTCTTAATCTACAAAACAACTTGAAAGGTGAGTTATTTAATTGTGAGGGGATGTATGTAGACTATTTTGATTTTAATCAGACTAATGTATTTCTCCTGCTAAAGTGTAGGGAGTAGTTTTTTTCTCTACAATCTTATTGACAGTGTGTGTGCATGTAGAAACCATTCTGTGATAAGCATTTGTGTTTTTCATGTGTTTGTAAACAGATAACTGTGCAGTTTTTATATTTTGGTAGAATTAGAAACCAGTCATTGTTTATGAATTTGTGAAATGAGTTATGTTTCTGCACTAAAATGTAGTACTTCCTGTAGATGAAGAAATGTGTTTTGGTATAGTGCAAGGGATAGTGTTGTTTGTCTAGAATCACACAGTGAGTCTGTGTGCATTTGGGAACCACTGTGGGAGAAGCATTTGGTAACATTGTGTATTTGCTGACAGATAACTCTTTTAAAACCTGTCATGTTGTCAAGTTTTAGTAGCATTAGAAGCCAGTCTTTGTTTATGCGTTGATTAAATAAATCAGGCTTTGACACAAAAGTGCAGTCTTGAAATATGTACATTGTGTGCAGTTCCCTTACCACTTCTACTGTAGTGAATGAGTTTTGGTAAACTCCTAGGGATAGTGGTGCTTGTCTAGAATCACACCGTGAGTCTGTGTGCATTTGGGAACCACTGTGAGAGAAGCATTTGGTAACAGTGTGTATTTTCTGACAGATAACTCTTTTAAAACCTGTCATGTTGTCAAGTTTAAGTAGCTTTAGAAACCAGTCTTTGCTTATGCATTGATTAAATGAGTCAGGCTTTGACACAAAAGTGCAGTCTTGAAATATGTACATTGTGTGCAGTTCCCTTACCACTTCCATAGTAGTGAATGAGTTTTGGTAAACTCCTAGGGATAGTGGTTGTTGTCTAGAATCACACTGTGAGTCTGTGTGCATTTGGGAACCACTGTGAGAGAAGCATTTGGTAACATTGTGTATTTGCTGACAGATAACTGTTTTAAAACCTGTCATGTTGTCAAGTTGTAGTAGCATTAGAAGCAAGTCTTTGCTTATGCTTTGATTAAATGAGCCAGGCATTGACACTAAAGTGCAGTCCTCAAATATGTAGATTGTGTGCAGTTCCCTTACCACGTCCACTGTAGTGAATGAGTTTTGGTAAACTCCTAGGGGTAGTGGTGCTTGTCTAGAATCACACTGTGAGTGTGTGTGCATTTGGGAACCACTGTGAGAGAAGGATTGGGTAACATTGTGTATTTGCTGACAGATAACTGTTTTACATTAAAACCTGTCATGTTGTCAAGTTTTAGTAGCATTAGAAGCCAGTCTTTGCTTATGCTTTGATTAAATGAGTCAGGCTTTGACACAAAAGTGCAGTCCTGAAATATGTAGATTGTGTGCAGTTCCCTTACCACTTCCACAGTAGTGAATGAGTTTTGGTAAACTTCTAGGGATAGTGGTTGTTGTCTAGAGTCGCACAGTGAGTCGGTGTGCATTTGGGAACCACTGTAAGAGAAGCATTTGGTAACATCATGTATTTGGTAACAGATAACTGTTTTAAAACCTGTCATGTTGTCAAGTTTTAGTAGCATTAGAAGCCAGTGTTTGCTTATGCATTGATAAAATGAGTCATGCTTTGACACTAAGTGCAGTACATAAATATGTAGATTGTGTGTAGTCTCCTTATCCCTTGCACAGTAGTGAATGAGTTTTGGTAAGCTGCTAGGGATAGTGTTGTTTGTCTAGAATCACAGTGTGAGTCTGTGTGCATTTGGGAACCACTGTGAGAGAAGCGTTTGGTAACATTGTGTATTTGGTGACAGATAACTGTTTTAAAACATGTCATGTTGTCAAGTTTTAGTAGCATTAGAAGACAGTTATGGCTTATGCTTTGACAAATGAGTCAGGCATTGACACTAAAGTGCAGTCCTGAAATATGTAGATTGTGTGCAGTTCCCTTACCACTTCCACTGTAGTGAATGAGTTTTGGTAAACTCCTAGGGATAGTGGTGCTTGTCTAGAATCACACTGTGAGTGTGAGTGCATTTGGGAACCACTGTGAGAGAAGGATTGGGTAACATGGTGTATTTTCTGACAGATAACTCTTTTAAAACCGGTCATGTTGTCAAGTTTTAGTAGCATTAGAAGCTAGTCTTTGCTTATGCATTGATAAAATGAGTTAGGGTTTGACACTAAGGTGCAGTACCAGGTATTATTCTCTGCACTGTGCCAGAACTGAAAATGTAAATGTTTTACCCAGGCACTGTCCTAGAAGTAGTCTGACGATTTAGTCAGTTTCTAAGTACTTATGTTATGAACCATTCATTAGACTGCTTCAAATGTCTATGCAGTATGCATGTAGTCTTCTAACATACTATACACTTGTCTTTTACACCTTCAATTCCCTATTCAGTACCCATACACTTCCAGGAAACACCCTGTCACTCCCTTTGCAGTCCTCTAGTGACCCATTCAGCACCATCTACTAATCCGTTCACTGTGCCAAAACCCAAACACTTATAAATTCACCAAGACACTCTCTTTCCAGTACTCTAAACATTCAGTCACTGCCTAAGTATTCATGCACTGAGCCAGGCCTTAGCACATGGACTTCTTCAATCCCCTATCCACTATGCATGCAGTCTTCTAACCACCTAGACACTTTTCTTTCACACTTTCAATTCCCTAGTCAGTATCCATACAGTCCAGCAAACATCCTGTCACTCCCTTTGCACTCTTCTAGTGACCCATTCAGTACCAAGTACTAATCCATTCCCTGCGCCAAAAGCCTACCACTTATAAATTCACCCAGGTACTCTTCTTGCTGTACTTTAATCATTCAGTCAGTACCCAAGTACTCATGCAGTGAGCCAGGCCTTATCACATAGACTGCTTCAAACGCCTATTCACTATGCATGTAGTCCTCTAACCACCTACACAGTTGTTTTTCACACCTTCAATTCCGTAGTCAGTATCCATACACTTCCAGGAAACACCCTGTCACTCCCTTTGCAGTCCTCTAGTGACCCATTCAGCACCATGTACTAATCCATTCACTGTGCCAAAACCCAAACACTTATAAATTCACCAAGACACTCTCTTTGCAGTGCTCTAATCATTTAGTCAGTGCCTAAGTATTCATGCACTGAGCCAGGCCTTAGCACATGGACTGCTTGAAACCCCTATCCAGTATGCATGCAGTCTTCTAACCACCTAGACACTTGTCTTTCACCCCTTCAATTCCCTAGTCAGTATCCATACAGTCCAGCAAACATCCTGTCACTCCCTTTGCACTCCTCTAGTGACCCATTCAGTACCAAGTACTAATCCATTCCCTGCGCCAAAAGCCTACCACTTATAAATTCACCCAGGCACTCTCCTTGCTGTACTCTAATCATTCAGTCAGTTCCCAAGTACTCATGCAGTGAGCCAGGCCTTAGCACATGGACTGCTTTAAATGCCTATCCAGTATGCATGCAGTCCTCTAATCACCTACACAGTTGTCTTTCACACCTTCAATTCCCCAGTTAGTATTCATACACTTCTAGCAAACACCCTGTTACTCACCCAGTGTGTCTCCTTATAGTACTGTAATCATTTAGTCAGTTAGCATGTAGTGTTTTAGTGAGGTAGGGTTTAGGGCATGAACTGCTTCAAAGTAGAATGCACTATGCATGTGTTGTTTTAACCATCGGCACACTTGTGGTTCAGGGCTATAGTTTCTTAATCAGTTTTTATTTAAAATGTGTTTGTACAGTAATGGAATAGTATAAATTTGAAAGTTATTAATATACTTTTATTTGTGATTCTTTTTTACAGATACTGTTTTTCAACGTTAAAATAGAGAAATCATGCCAGAAAAAAAAAAAAAAGACAAGAACAGAGACAGGAGGATTATTGGAAGAAACATCAACCACAAGTATTGAATGTGCAAGATAATGTGGCTAAAAGGAAAAAATCTTCTGGTGAGATCACAAAGCAATTTATTAAAAATGTTTGTAGGAGCAAACAGAATGTAAATAATGCTGGAATTACTGAGAATTAAGTAAGAACAAAATTCAAAATAAGAGGAAAAGTAAAAAAGCAAATGGTCAGTCAAAGGAGATAAAGTATGGTAAAAGAAGGCAACATCACTATAAGGAATTACGCAAAAAAATATTTTACAAGAGAGTAGTACATAATTTGCTGAAAGATGTGAAGAAATATAAAAAGAGAGCTCTATTTTATAAAAAGAAGAAGCATATTGAAAACATTGTGGAAAAGGCTTTTGAAGTAAAAAGGAAACTGTTTATTTTAGTGTTAAATAGAATTCGATCACTAGATAAACCAATATATGTAATGAAGGCCAAAAGTAGGAGGAAAAGAGTTATTAATAAAAAATACATTTGTGATTTTTTTTGGGAGAATGGAAACACAGTTCTTGTTCAGAGCCTTTTTTTAATAAAGAGAGTTATTCACTGAGCGAAAAATTATTGTATGCAGTTGACACCAGTTGTAGAGGTTATGAGGTTAGTGACAGTTGTCCAATGGAGAAAGAGAAAATGGTTGAAAGAAATGAAGAAGAAGTGATAGCTGATGAAGTTTTAGGGAGACGTGCTAAAAACCCTGTGTACACTTGGTATTGCAGTAGTGTTTGCAGTGTACGATAGGAATCTATTGAAAAATTATGTCGTTTTTTATGAGCCTATACTAAAAAAAGTGTAAAACAAAAGATTAAGCTGTTGAAAGGACTAGACCCTTGCAGAGTGAGAAAGCATACTGGTTTGCAAGGTCATTCTCTGGCTTGTCTTTCTAGGAAAGTTTGGCAAAGTGTTTTTCACCATTTCAGAATGCTGGCAGTACATCATACTCAAATGCGGAAGTTAGTGTGAAGGTTGTATTATGCAAAAAGTCCAGCACTAAAGTTAATTGAGTTGAACAGTGCTCTTTTGCGTGGGTCAGTATCAGATGTGAAGCAGGTCTGTGATGATATTGAGTTTTGTTACTTTGGGCCTCAGCAATAGAGTGAAGAAACTGACACATTAGTAGAACAAAATGTTGAAGACAATGTAGAACCCGTAATTACAGAAAAATTTGAGGATGAAATCACAAAGTTTAAGGTAATTTCAGGTGAAAGACCAAATGTTTCTTGTATTTGTTGCCGGCGAAGTCACTATAAAAATCAGACTAGGGGTGTCAATCTGTATTTAACCCCTTCGGCGCTCATGACGGAACGGTTCCGTCATGAGCGTCGGTTGGGCTGTGCTCATGACGGAACCGTTCCGTCATGAGCCCGCCCGCGCAACGAACCTTCAGCGTGGCGCGGGAATCCGCGCCGCGCTGAAGGGGTTAAAAAGTGAAATAGAAGATAATGATAAGTGGATGGAATTTGCAACTTATTTGTTGGTAGAGGATTGTTTTGATTTGGGATGTGAGCAGCGTATTTGCAAATATTGTTATAACAAATTAGATGAGAATAAAATGCCTGCTAGAGCTATTCATAATAATCTAGAGTCGGTTGCTATTCCTCCAGAGCTGATAGATTTAAATACGTATGAGTCTATTCTCATGCAATGTGTTCACCCGTTTCAGGCTATTGTTCGTATGGAGCCCAAAACAAGTAAATTACCTCCATTAGAGTTGCAAAGAGGATTGAAAGGAAGAGTTGTGTATTTACCATTAGATTTAAGGAAAAATATTGAAACTATTGGTGTAGACCATGCAGAAAATGAGCCACTAGTCATTTTAGTTAATGGTGTTCCTACTAAGAATAAGAAAATCTGGCAAGAGTTAGTGGATGTTAGAAAAGTGCAAAAGGCGTCATTGTATATGTTAAAAAATAATGAGTACTATAGAAATGTGTTTGTTGGAGAAGAAGAAATAGATTTAGCAGAAGATACTGAAACATTAAGTGGACAAATTGTAAAAGTGCACATGTCCAGATATGAACAGATCTATGAACATTACAGTGTACATCCACTTCATTCCAAAGAGGTGATGGGGTATACGATTGAGTTGTTTCAAATGAAAAAAGCAACAGGAAGTCCCATGAGTGTATGGGAAGAGACCTTGGAAGCTCGGTGTTTCCCGCAGTTGTTTCCAACAGGAAAAGGTGGACGACTAGATGAACGTCCTGTGCAGATTCCTGCATCTGAATATCGGACAACAAGATTATATGCAGAAGATCCAAGATTTCGTCAATGTATCACTTATATGTTTCATCTTCTGTTTGAAAGTGACTTGTCTGAACTTTCATATGCAGTAAATCACATTTTAAAAACTGGAATGCATCTTCAAAATGTAACTGCAAAGGATTTTATGGATAAAGTGCATCAGAGAGATGATCATTTAGAATCTCAGTTGATTAATCTGATGGCATGTCAGCGTGGGACTAATGAATATTGGTACCGTCGACATGGAGAACTGAAATGTATGCTACGGAACTTGGGAACTCCTACATGGTTCGTTACACTAAGCTGTGCTGAGTATGCTTGGGATGATTTACTTGAATTTCTTCGAGAGGCAAATTCCAATATAAAAAATATTGAATACAAGACACCTGGAGAATTGTGCTCTTTGGATCCTGTCAATGTATGCAGATATTTCAATCATAGATTTGAAGCTATGATGTCTTTCATCTGCAATAAAAAGAATCCTCCTCTTGGAGAAGTTGTGGATTTCTTTTGGAGAAAGGAGTATCAAGCAAGAGGTGCTCCTCACATACATATGTTGTTATGGGTCAAGGACGCCCCCAAATTTGGAACAGATTCAGATGAAACTGTTTTGTCTTTCATTGAAGATTATGCTACATGTGCTCTTCCCAATAGCAGAGAAGACAAAAACTTAAAACAACAAGTCTTACGATTTCAAAGCCACAGGTGTGGAAAATACTGTCGACGAAAGTACAAGTCAAAGGATAAGTTCTATACCAAATGTCGTTTTGGATTTCCACGTCCTGTATTATCCAAAGGAGGAGTGAACAGTTTTATGTCAGCTATACGACATACCATCACAAGAAAGTCTCCGACAAACACCTACAACTTAAGAAGAAGCGAAGAATCAAAATACATAAATGACTACAATCCAGTTACTTTATCCATGTGGAACGCTAACATGGATATTCAGTATGTTGCAGACAATTCCATTGCTGTTGCTCGATATGTAACGTCTTACATAACTAAATCAGAAAAGACTGAATTGAAAGAAATGTGGGAGGAGATTTCTCACGAGAAGACTCTACGTAAGAAATTATACAGTTTCAGAGTTTGAAGATGTTATCGCATCGTGAAATTGGAGCATATGAATGTTCAGATCGGTTATCATCTGCAAGTCTATATTCTAAAAGTAGAAGAATTATTTGGGTGAGTCTAGGTCTTGCAGGAATGCGAAATCGGGTACTGAGATCTGTTCAAGAAATTGAATATTTAGCAGAAAATGACCCTGAAAGTACAGATATTTTGAAAAACAATATGTTGGACACATACTATCCAAATAGAAGTCATCATCTTGAGAACATGTGTCTCTATGAAGTGCTGCAAAACTACACTTTTAAACGGAATACTACAGAGAACATCAACAATGGAAAATATGGAGTGATTGGTTCCGAAGGATGTCTGGTGAAACAAAGGAAAAGAAATTTAATTAATCACAGAAAACTGAGTTGCGACACTGCTGACAAAAGGGAATTTTGCTATTTAGCCCTTTTGCTAATGTTCAAACCATGGCGTTTAGAACTGGAATTACTTGGAGATTTTCCCAGCTATGAAGATTTATTTAATGCTTGTAAAGATAGCATACAATGCAGTGCTTTCGCAAATTATGTCAAAATGTTGAATGATGAAGTTGATCAAGAAGCTATAATTGCAGCTGAGATTGCTAGAGATAGTTCTCAAGACAGTCAAAGTTCTGCTGCACTGAGTCAAGATCCACTAGGACAACCAATTGTTGAAAATGAAGCAGCGATTGCAATGAATGAGGTGGAACAGCAATGTATCAAGCACAAGAAGATGCAATACAGTTAGGAAACTTGGAAGAACAACTAAATGTTGAACAGAAACAAATATATCAGCAAGTGAAAGAGCAGATTGACTATTGATTACTTCTTGAAAAGAAAGGGTGCTCATGTACATCATTTCAACCTATCCGAATGTATGTGAGTGGTCAAGCTGGAACAGGAAAAAGCTTCTTAATTAAAGTCATTACAAGTTATCTGCAAAAAACAACTGAGTCGCATTTGTCTTGTGTTGTCACTGCCCCAACTGGGTTGGCAGCACATACCATTAAAGGAATTACTTTACATCGTTTACTAATGCTACCAGTAGAGCATGAGAACAAATTGGAATACCACAAGCTATCTGGAGAAGCTTGTTGTGAAGTTTCAAGAGTCCTGAAGAAAATGAAACTTCTCATTATTGATGAGGTGAGCATGGTTTCAAACTTGATGCTTGCCTTTGTGCATTTAAGAATGCAGCAAATTCTTAAAACAGAGTATGACGTGTTATTTGGAGGAAAACACGTCATAGTTTTTGGAGACCTACTGCAACTGACCTTGAAGATACCAGAAAGTCTCTTGGCAGTGTTGGTAATGTGAACATTTGGAGTAATTTTGAATACAAAGAACTGACAACAAATATGCAACAGGCAAATGATGCTAAATATGGAAGTATTCTTCAAGATTAAGAATTGGAATTCTTTCAAAACAAGGGAAAGAAGCTTTGGAGAGTCGATTACTTTGGAATGTCTTTCCAAATGAAAATGCAGTTCCTGCAAAAGTGTACGTGGAAATTGCTAAAAATAAGTCAGTGATTTGCTTAATGCCAACACTGCGTGAGTGTTCAATATTCAACGAAGAACTATTGAAACTGGAAAATGAAAAAATTGTAAAAATGGAAGCCATCGATAAAATACTGCATGAAGGAATCACTATTATTTTGACGGGAAAGTTGAAATAAAAACTGGATTGTTTAGAAAAAAAAATATCCAAAACTGCTGGTTTAGAAAAGACACTATATGCATGTGTAAACTGTCGGGTAATTTTAAGGCGTAATTTGGATGTAGAGAAAGGTTTAGTTAATGGTGCAATGGGCAAAGTGGAGGATTTTGTGAATTATCAGAAAAAAGAAGGAATTGAATTTTTAAAAATTAAATTTGATCAGCTTGATGAAGTTAAAGAAATTGGTCGTTGTTCAGTTCGTTTTTTGCTTGTTAAAGATTTATATGTCCGTAGGGAACAATTTCCATTTTCTCTGGCATATGCAGTGACTATTCATAAATCTCAAGGATTAAGTGTAGACAGTGCATTGGTGAACATTGGATCTACCATATTTAAAGAGGGTATGGTATATGTTGCTTTGTCGCGAGTCAGAACATTATCTGGTTTGTTTTTGATTGATTTTGATGAGACAAAGGTTACTGCAGATGCAAACTGTGTAAAAGAGTATAATAGGTTAAGAAGGATGTATGCTCCAAATTTAGGTCAATAGCCTGTATTTGAAAAGTGTGTGGTTGGTCGAAAAAGAAGGTTAGAGAATATCTGTTCTGAAGGTGTCAAGAAAAGAAAAGAACAAGATAATGTTGTGATTGCAGGTAAAAAGAAATTGAACACTGTTGGAGAGATTGTTGGTTATCAGTTTGAAAATAGTTCTGGTGTCAACTGCTATGCTAATGTAGTGGTCAATGTTGTTTTTTATCTTGAAGGTTTGCAAGAGAAAATTATGGAGAATCAGCAAAAAAGATTTTGTTCTCTGTTGCATTCTGTTTATGAAAAATTGACAACAGATAGAAGTAAAATACACTCTGTTTCAGATGTTCGTAGTCTTTTGGATGTGTGTTCTGGTTCTACACAATTTGCACAAAATATCCAACACGATGCTCAGGAATTTTTAATGTATATGCTTACCATTTTTGTAGAAATAGAAAATATTTTTGGCCTTTCTTACAAATGGGAACATTATTGTGAAAATTGCATGTATACATGTAGCACCAATGTAGACACTGAGAGATTTAACATTACCAGACTGTAAATCAGTGTCTTTCAATAAATTAGTTAAAGGTGCAATTCAAAACATGGATGGTAGCCAATGTAAATCAGAAATGTTATCCACATTATTCTTAACAAAATATGGAAAATACATAATTTTAATGATGCAACGTTGTACAGCTGACGGAAGAAAATTGGATACTTTAATAAAGCAATTTGTAGCAGCACAACTATCAATATCAGCAAGGACTTTTGTAGCAATTGCAATGATGGTCCTTCCACCACATCTGGACATTACACTGCCTATCTAAAATGTGACAAAGGCTGGACACTTTGTAATGATGCCCAGTTGGTTTTCAAACAATGTTTGCCTAGTGAATTACCAAATTCCTACCAAATATGTTTAAAGCCAAAGTTTTAGGAAGATAATTCACTCTCTGAGTATTTTATTATTATAATTTAATAGGACTACCATTAGACAATTTACATAAAGAAGAAGTGCAAAAATACCATTTGGCCTCAAGGAAAGGTATATTTTTGAATTATGAACTTTTTGGTGGTCATTCATTCGGTGATTATTTTAATGCGGCAACATTTACAGTTTTTATAAGTTAAAATTATACAATTTTGTAATCTGTAAGTATTTCATATATGTGTGATTTGTATTTTCTGGTATTTTACTGAGAATAGTATGTTGGGTTTATTTAACAATCTTTCTTATTGTTTTTTTTTTGCCCGCTGTTAAGTGATGAGTACAATTGAAATCACTAGTTCTAGTGAAATTCAATATATTCTGAGAACAGCGAAAAATGCAAACAAATTACTTTGTGGAAATTATGCTGTGTTGTAAAAAATGTATTTTTACATGTTTTAAATTTTTTTTCTTTTCTTTCACAGATCCAAATTTCAAAACAAGCAATTTATATGAATTTAGATTGCAATGAAAATACGAAAAAAATGTATTCCATTTTTTATTCCTATTATTGTTAAGGTAAGTTTAACTAAGTCTCAATATGCAGAATGATGAGGTCTGCAAGAAGCTACAAAGTTGAAACACGTTTCTAAAAACACTCTGTTTATACGTATGTAGTGACCTGCAAAAAAAGAGATTTGAGGGGTTCATAATATTTTCCATTGTACCTATTGAAGGACCGCAATCATTTCAATCATTGTTCTTTGAGCATCTTTGCAGACAAAACTCTGTGCTTACCTTCTATCATTCGCAAGGAATTTTAAAACCGGAAATATGTCACTTTTTGTAACATAGTTATTGCGCAAGACATTCTTTCATATTTACATAGAGAAGAAAAGGCACTCTGTGCACTTTTTATACTCCATGTAAATACAACCTCTTTATGCACACCACTTTGCGTTGAAAGGGTGTTCTATAAGTGTTGTTGTGCATGATTGCACTGAATACTCATAGAACAAGACACATGTCTAGATGTATCATACATTATAAATCTCGATATGTATGTGAATGCTGCACCATTCTAAAATTGGTGTAGGAAAGTACAATAAGGAAAATTATTTTTATTTCTCCATATTTTTCTATCTTCAATGCATGCTAAAATGTTCAGCATACATTGAAGGAGAAAAATGCATTTTCTCATTGTTTTTGTGCAGGAAGGTGTGTCTTCCTGTAGAAAAACAAAGAGTACCTGACACAGATATCCTTGCACTATGGTGCAAGGGTGCCTAATGTCACCACATGGCTGCAGTTTAAGCAGCCGTGCAAAGAGAAGCATAGATTTGCAACATATTTATGTACATATGTTGCATCCCTGTGCTTCGGAAGTACTACAGCACACTGTAGTTAAAGAGGTTACTGTGTGATGCTGCAGCACTTCCTCATAGTTCTGCACTTATACATTCACCATATGCTACTAATGCAGTCATTCACTCAATTATGTACTGCACATACATTCATCTAAACTTTAACACACTACAAAGAAATTTAGCTCTTTTTTTAAACCAGGAAAGTTAGTTCTTACAAGAATGTGACTTTCTTGCCGGCGGCAGATCAGATCGATCGACTGTTCACCGTAGCACAAAGTCGCATTGCACTTAGTGCAGAACACTTTTAAATATTGAAATTGAGGACGGATGTCCAAATTTTGGGCTAATGGATGCACTCTTGAAGTGCTCGGCTGCGATGAGGTGGAAGGCGCAGGAGCAGGAGTGTTTCTCATCCGTCGGCACTCTTGTGCTTTATCATACTTGCCGTGCCGCACGAGTATTTTTTGTTAGGATCCCCTCGCGACAGCACTCTTTTACAAATCTTGCATGTCACCAAGGTGGCATTGGTCTTATTCTGCCCCTCGGGAAAAGTAAAAAATGTCCACACCACTGAAGAAAAACGTGGTGTGCGTGCTGGCTCCTCCAAAAATTCATCCTCAGATGTATGAGGAGATGCAGGTGATGCCTGCTGTCCTGAAGCCATTTTTAGGAGAAAAAAGTTAGAGCTAAGGGTAAACTTAGTCTAAAAAACCTTCTTCTCTGCAAAGAGATGCTCCTCCAAAGAAGGTCAAAGAAGAATGATTGAAATGGGTGGGGTCTTTCGATAGTTAGAACAGGAAGTGTAATGAACCAATCAAATCTCTTTTTTTGCAGGTCACAAGGGATCCGCGCACGCTGCGCATACGCAGCATGCACCCAGCGCGCATCCGCGAAATTGAATGAAAAAAGTTTATAGGATTAGATGTAAAAATATATTAGTTTTAAGACTAGTTTACAGTTTGTCTTCAATTAATATTCACATGAAATATATATATATGTTTTTTTAAATGTTAAATATTTCGCGAGATCCGCGCACCTACCGCCTCATAGACGGAGATGACGCATCGCGGAAGCGCGTAAACGTCGCGTTACGTACAACGAACGTTTCGCGTATAGGCTGGGAGTCGCATACCGGTCGCATTGGAATCGCGCACTAAACACGTACCCGACGCATACCATGCGTGGATACTATCGCGTAGGGATCGAGAACGGTGCGCTTAGGGTGCGCGGATCCAAAAACATATATATAAAATAAAGTTTTGAACATATAGTTAAAAAAATATTTTGAAAAATATAAAAAAATATGTTTGAAAAACCCATTAAATTCAAATAATATTTTTTAATTTTTAAAAGAATTAATTGAAAAAATAAGTTTAAAAAATGGTGATAAAAAAGTATTTTAGAAAAAACATAATTAATGAAATTGACACACTGAATTTGAAAAATATACAAATCCAATCAAAATCATTAAACATGATATCTTCAGAGATAAGTTAAAGATAGGAATTAGCATTTAAAAAACCTTTGAAATTCACTGAAAAAACCATAGGTTTCATGCACGTTATAGTTTGGACTTGGCATTTAAAAAACCGGTGTATCAAAGGTTAAATTAGGGTGTGAGAAGATGCACTAATTTATCACATGGATGATGTCATCAGTGATGTCATTTGAGATGTCATCAGTGATGTCATCAGTGATGTCACTGACCATGCCATGAGTGATGTAATATGTGACGTCATCAGCAGTGCATTGCGGGGGCGCAAGTCATAGTTAGCTGCACTAACTATAACAGGGGAATTTCTAGGGTTTTGTACAAGGGAAATGTCCAGCTAACTATAACACCCCTGAAACCTATGGTTTTTTCAGTGAATTTCTAAGGTTTCTTAAATGCCAATTCCTAACTATAACACCCCTGAAACCTTTGTTTTTTTCAGTGAATATATATATATATATATATATATATATATATATATATATATATATATATATATACACACACACATATATATATATATATATATATATTTATATATATATATATATATACATATATATATAGCTCACTTAACCTCGTGATAAATCCAATTCTTTGGAAGAAAAGACGAGTGCAGACCTCCAATTGTGCAACAATTATTTTATTCTTCAATCTTCTGCCATTACGCGTTTCGGGCGTACAAGCGGCCTTGATCACATGACAACGCTCAACAGAGTGTCCCGCTTTTTAAAGTGCCAGTGCGTGTATGGATTCATGAAGATAGACAAAATACTCAGCTTCACTCAATATAATACATGCATAAATGCTTACAGTGTTTTAAAATGTCAACATTGAATCATATTTACTTGCAACAATAAATATGTCAACAATTATACGAATATAAATATTATTTTCGATATAATCCAATGCAATCATACAAAACAAAATACCGACATAAATGCCGCGTTGAGAAGTGCTCTAAGTCAAATTCATGAATTAGTTTGAGTGAAAATCAGAAAAAGCGCTCCCTAAGCGTGGAAATGAAAATATATCTACAAGTGTTAGAAAAACAAGTATATGAGATTCAGTAGCATCCTAATATCTAGCACATTGTGTCACATATTACTAGCATATTAGCTTTTCAGATAGGCTCAAATACCATTGCTGATTCCGAACGATCCACTGTCATGCATTTTCATTAGTCGCTTAATGCATACTATACGCCTCAGTGGACCCTTATTTTATCCATCTTAACTTATGTAGATAAGTAAAGTGCCCTTGTGCTACAGTACCTCAGATTAAAGTGCCTAATGCCCTAAAGTGCAAATAGAGAGAACTGGAATTCAAGCAACAAGGTTGTGCAAAAACGGCAATACTGATACTAAAATCATTTTTCTTTTTGGTACAGCATATCAAAATTTTCCAAATTTCATAAGGGATCAAGGCAGGCCAGGGGGACAGTTGATATATAAAAATACTATTATAATCATACGTACTATAAAAACCCTGTTAAAATGACTGGAAATAAAACACAATGATAAAATTACCCTATGCCTAACACCAATCATTAAAGCCAGGTTGATATAGAAATGGTATTAAATTATCTTCGTTTTTAATAAAAGACAATGTGTTGACCCATCCTAAAAGAAACATGAAAACAATCTCAATACATTAAATTCATCTTGCTGACAGATCTTTCGCTATTGCTCAGAGAAGACTCCATTATTACTCTTAAAAGAGTATGGAGATCTTCTGTAATGTTAAGCCCGCCTGTGTGCATAGAATCGAACTCTAGAATGCAACTAGTCTCCAGGCGTCTCAATTTGGCTTCTCTATCACCCCCTCTTTTTGTGATGGGGATGGCTTCAATAGCAAAGTATTTCAAATGCTGTGGGTTGCTGCCATGAATAGACTGAAAATGCCTTGCAACAGGGTAATTTTGGTCTTTGTTAATTATCGCCCTGATGTGTTGCAGAATTCGTTTATGGACTGCCAGTTTGGTACTCCCTATGTATTTCAGGTGACAATCACATTCCAAAACATAAACAGAATATTCCGTCTTGCACGTCAGATGTTGTGTGATTTCTCTAACTGTATTGGAAAAGGCAGTTGTGAAGGTTTTTACATTGGTCCCAAACTGGCAGGCCTTGCATGATAGACATTTGAAAAAACCCTTTCTTATCGTCAACCACATATCTTTGCGGCAACTCTCCTGACTATTGTTGACCAACATGTTCTCCATGCTCATTGACCTTCTAAACGTGATAGAAGGATTCGAGGGCACCTGGTCTCCTATCACAGGGTCTTCTTTGATAAAGTGCCAATTGCATCTTATGATGCTCCTCAGCTGTTTCTCCTGTTTAGAGTATATTAAAATAAGTCTTACAGATTGTGTGCTCTGCACAGAAACTTCCTGGGATGACATTAAATTATAGACAAGGAGATCCTCCCTAGCCCTCGCTTGAGATCTTCTCATAGCGGCATCCACTGTTCCTGTACTATTTCCCCTAGCTAGGAACCTATTACGGCTTTCAGTTTGCTTAATCCTCGCATCCTCTGTGTTACTACAGATGCGTCGGATGCGGAGCATCTCCCCATATGGGATGCTCCTAATTAAATGTGGAGGATGAGCACTAGACACATGTAAAACTGTATTACCCGCCGTAGGCTTTCTAAAAAGGGTAGTAGTTAAGACATTATTTTCTACTAAAATTTGAACATCTAAAAAGGTCACGGAGTGCCTGCTAATATTAAAAGTGAATTTAAGATTAAAATCATTTGATTGATTTCATCTATGAATTTTATGGCACTTTCTTCACTTCCTCGCCACACAATAAAATGATTGTCGATAAAACGCAACCAAGAGACAATGTTAGTGGTATATATTTGTTCATGCTTTCACATGAGGACCAGTTCTTCACACCAGCCCATGAGCAGACAGGCATAGCTAGGGAAGAAACTGACCCCCATAGCGACTCCCTGAATTTGTTGATAAAACTGGACATTAAAAAGGAATAGATTGTTTTCAAGACTAAAAACCAACATATCTAACAACATTTGTGTGTGTTGTGCATACATCATAGGTCTTGTAGTGAGAAAGTACTCCACAGCTCTCAGTCCATCTTTGTTTCTAATACAGGTATATAAAGAATATACATCTAGTGTTACAAGTAATAAATCTGGATCCCAAGACAAATCTTTGATTTTGTTTAAAAAGTCACTCGTATCCTGGACATATGACTTACGTTGCTTCATATGCACCTGCAAGAAAAAGTCTATGTACCTGGAAAGATTTTCTAGCGGCCCATCAAACCCTGCAATGATGGGCCTGCCTGGCGGGTTCTCTAAATTCTTATGGACTTTTGGTATAAAATAGATGGTTGGCACCAATGAATGTTCTTTCTTGATGAATCTATACTCGTCCCAACTGAGAAGCCCCAAACTTTGCCAGGCAAACAAGTTCTTAAACAAGGAATCCTGAGTGCTTTTATACTTGAGTGGTGTACTTTTTCTGTAACATTGTAGATCATTTAACTGACTGTATGCCTCCTTCATATTGCCTTCCATAGGCCAAAGGACAATGTTTCCGCCCTTATCAGAGGTTCTTATAACCACATTTTCTTTTTGTAATTTTGCAATCAGTTGGTTGTATTTCCTTTCTCTGTTGGTATATATTTTTTTCGATATATTGATGGCAAAGTTCAATTTCTTTATCTGACTTACTACATGGTCGCTAAAAGTATCAAGTCCGTCACTGGCCATTAGGGGAACAAATTTTGATTTCATTTTAAATGGTGTTTCAGGTCTGGCCTATCCCCCAGTGAGGGGATATCTTGGCTGTTCAATTGATCTCCACTTTCCAGTTGGCACAAGTCCCGATATAAGCCTATATCCGAGAATAATAGCCCTGGAGAGTCCTTGCTGGTTGTGGCCGTAGTGTTTGAGGCCATTGAGTCAACTGAAGACCTCTGTTGATGAAATTTTTTGAGTTTTAGTTTTCTAATGAATTGCTAAACATCTGCTCTTGTTCTGGTATTCTGGAAGTTAGATTTCAGAAGGCAGAAGGACAATCCTAGGGATAGTAACTGAGTTTCTGCTACTGACAGGTTGATGTTTGCTAAGTTCACTATAGTGTTTGCCTCCTGCTTATCAATTCCACTGTCAGTGCATGGTAAACCTTCAGTTGTTTTTCCTAATTCCGCTTGGCTCGGCCCTGACCCCGCTTCCTGGGCTTTCCATTTGCTGTGAGCTTGCCGTCTCCTCTTTCTCTTTTGGGATTTTGTTTTGTGACTATTCCGTGGTTGCGTGGTCGTAAGATGTCCCTTCTGCCCTGTTTTAAAATGTCTAATTCTTCCCCCAATGTGAGCTTAATTCCTCCATGCTCCACATTCCTTCTGGTATTCTCATTGTCAGATTCACTGTCGGGCAACAAGCTCGTCTCCGAAACTGAGGACAATTCAGAGCGTTGTTTGTTTACTCCATTATCCCCCTGCATATGTTTGTTAGCTGTGGCTGCCCTTAACGAGTCGTAGCACTGTGCACAAGTGAGAATTTGGCCATTGACATAATCATCACGGTCCCTTTTAAATTTGTATGCCTTGCGCACCTTTACTTTTTCCTCCTCTTTTGCCAGTCTGATGGTCATTTCCTCCCTCATTTTGTGTCCCAGCCAGGAGTCACCTTCCTGCTGCTTGATGCTTTCCTCGAGGGCTTCTATCTTAGTTTGTAGATCAGCCCTATCTATTTCAGCGTACTTTACCAATATTTGCACAAGTCTACGCGATGATTCGAGGTTGCATTCACCCCATTCTGCCATCATCAGCGGGTTTGGCGCCTCGTAACTGGGGGCAATCATAATGCGTAGCCCCCTAGGGATTCTCCCCACATCAAGATGTCTTTGCAATAAGCGCGCCTCCTACCACTTAGATTGTTCTAGGCGTTTATATTTCTCCAGCAGTTTAAAATTATCTTTAAGTCCATTAGTTCTGGCACTAGAGTCCTCCGTTCCCTCTATATTGGCATTGGCTTGATTCTCTATGGAATCCGAGAACATTTCCTCTGTGGCAAGCTCGCGGTACCTGAGCGCGTCGGCAGACATTCCGACTTATATTTGAAAATAATGACTCCTACAATCAATCCCAATGACACTGTCAAGCGCTGCCCGAACACTGTCCTAGGTTGAGAGGAGAAAAGCACACCTCCCGACCCATGCAGCACTGCAATATATAGTGTACCTTCGAGGCTTGAAACGATGAGTGTCCGGCACCAGCTCCCGTCTGCTATCTGCCCAGCCGAGCGATATCTCCAACGTATGGTCACTGCCTAGCTCAGCGCTGCCTCGTACCTCAAATTCCCACCAGCCGATGCAGAATTGTTGTGCTGCGCATGGGGGGCTCTGTCCGTTTCACTCCAAACTCCGTTTAGTGCACCCATGGGTCCCCGCCAAGGCAACGCCACAAACCCGCGGCACTGCAAGCAGGAACCTTTTCGGGGCAGACAGACTATCTGCTACGGAGCCTTCTTCCCGGGAGGGGGTCTGCTAACTGGCGACAGTCCAAATGCCTGTAAAATATCACTTCACCTTGTGATACATCCAATTGTTTAGAAGAAAAGACGAGTGCAGACCTCCAATTGTGCAACAATTATTTTATTCTTCAGTCTTCTGCCATTACGAGTTTCGGCCGTACAAGCAGCCTTGATCACATGACAATGCTCAACAGAGTGTCCCGCTTTTTAAAGTGCCAGTGCTTGTATGGATTCATTAAAATAGACAAAATACTCGGCTTCACTCAATATAATACATGCATAAATGCTTATAGTGTTTTAAAATGTCAACATTGAATCATATTTACTTGCAACAATAAATATGTCAACAATTATACTAATATAAATATAATTTTTGACATAATCCAATGCAATCATACAAAACAAAATACCGGCATATATATATTCACTGAAAAAACCATAGGTTTCAGGGGCTCTATAGTTAGAAATTAGCATTTAAAAAACCATTTAAATTCACTGAAATAACCATAGGTTTTAGGCAGGTTATAGTAGAAATTAGCATTTTAAAAACCTTAGAAATTCACTGAAAAGACCATAGGTTTCAGGGACATTATAGTTAGTTGGACTTTTCACTCATACAAAACCAGAAAAATTCCGCCGTTATAGTTAGTTCACCTAACTGTAACTCGCGCCCCCGCAATGCACAGCTGACGTCACATATTACATCATTCATGACATGGTCAGTGACATCACTGATGACATCATCCAGTGACTGTGTGTTTCTGTAAAGTTTAAATATGTTTTATATATATGCCATGGTGTATTGAAGAATGAGTGGGTGTATAGGTGTCTGAGGGAAGATTTAGTAGGTGCGTGACTGACTGTATAAGTGAGTGATTAAATATGTCTTACTGAATGCACGGGTTAGTGACTAAACTGTGTGAATATCTGTATCAGTCTGTCTGTTGTTGTATAAGCTGCTGCATGGGTTGGTCAGTAGCTATATTATTGATTGGTTGCTTGTGCATTTGTATGGGAGACTGAGTGTGTGTGTGGGTGGGTGGGAGGTGTGTGACTGTGCAAAAATGTGTGAGTGGTTGATTCACTGGGTGTATGGGTTCAAGATTGTATGTAGAAATAGCTGTATGAGTGGATGAGTGTGTGTATGGGTGTGTTGGTGAGTGAATGGATGTCTCAGTGGTACATTTCCAAGTAACTACATATGTAAAAAGCAGTGTATGTGAGAGTTGGAGTATATAAATGACTATATGTGAGTGTCAGTAATTGTGAGAGTGGCTGCATGGATGATTGTGTATTTGTATCAGTGAGTCTATATTAGAGAGTAATTATGTGTTAGTATCTGTATGAATAAGTAAGGTGGTGTCTGTATAACTGTAAAGGTGAAATGCCCAACTAACTATAACGTTCCTGAAACCTATGTTTTTTCAGTGAATTTCTATGGTTTTTTAAATGCTAATTTCTAACTATAACATGCCTGAAACCTATGTTTTTTTCAGTGAATTTCAAAGCTTTTTTAAATGAAAATTTGTAAGTCTAATGTACCTCAATCCTATTTTTTTTACATTTTATATATATATATATTCATAGATATATTTATCTATTTAAAAAAAATAGTGAATAAGTTTTAGTTAGGAAAACTATAGTCAATCTTTTTTTTTTTTATATTATACAGAAGTCGCGCACCCTTTGCGCACCCTACACGATGGCTGCACACATTCTGGAAGCCATTTTGAAAAGCCGCGCTGGGGTCGCGACTTCGGGGTAATTTGTAAAGTATGAAATGTCTTTAAATTAATTATAAATAAAAGTTTTCCTTTAAGTGTTTGTCTAAATGTATTAATAAAAGTATTTTCAAAGTATTATTTTCAATATAATTTTGACAAAAAATTAATAGATTATTATTGGATTCGGAGGTTAGGAGGGATGGCCATTTTGCTTGATCTGTTTTGCAAGATTTTTTGGTCTAGTCAGGTGGACACCCTCCTTCGGGTGAGGTACGGCTTGGGAATTCCATTCAAAAGGTGTGGAATCCACAGGCAGAAGTATCCATCAGAAGAACAAGTTACTTACCTTCGGTAACGCTTTTTCTGGTGGATACAGTATCTGCCTGTGGATTCCTCACTGTCCCACCTGCCTCCCCTTTGTCCACCTGTTTCTACAAAAAATGCTATTACTGTTTGGCATGAATGTTTTTAATATGCCTTAATCATGCATATGTTTTAATAGTGAGAAATACTTGATCTGTGGCTATTTCTTTATGCCTTTATTGGTTATGCATTTGTATATATATATATATATATATATATATATATATATATATATATATATATAGATAGTTATAGTTAGGACCGAGTTCCCATAGGAAATCTGAAAATTCTATTTTGAATAACTTTGGCGCCGGTTGACGAATCCTCGCAAAATGTTCAAACTTAATGGGGCGCTCCACTCAGCTCCTACCCTGAAAGTCTCGGGGTGATTCGTCAAGCGGGGGCTGAGAAAAAAGGGGGGTCCCAAAAAGCCATAGGACCTTTAGTCAAAGGTACAGCCCGAACGGCTGAACAGAATTACTTGAAATTTGGCAAAGAGGTAGTCCTCAAGTCAGGCATGTGCCTTTTGCATATATGGTGTCAATCTGTTCAGTAGTTCCTGAGAAAATTGCAGTTAAATGTACATAAATATCTATATGCACGCACCGTGCGCGCACAGTGCCGTGCGCGAGCGTAATTCTGATTGGGGGTTGGATGTCAGTCAACATTCGAATCGGTCGAAATCAGGAAGTGTCGGACGCCATTTTGTGTGTGGCAGTGAAAAAGAAAGGTGGAGAACATGAAAGGGGGGCAGGGTAGAGAGTTCCTGACCCCCTAGCCTTTGTCATGGGGTCCCTGAAGGACCCCGAAGGGTGAAAAAAACATTTTATTTGTTTTCAAAAAATCACGGGGTGCGCGCATGGTGAAAAACCCTTAAAAAAAAAAACATTTTAAACTGTTTATAGGTTTATAGAAGATATTAACTATGCTGTTCAACTTTATCCAAATTCAAAATAAAAGAGCTGAGCCATTCCATATTAAAGGATACAGTCAATCTATAACTATATACATAGGTAGTTTATTGTAAAATAAATATAATAATACATTTAAAAAACCTTACAAATTCACTAAAAAACACTATAGGTTTCACACACGTTATAGTTAGGAATTAGCATTTAAAAAACCTTGCAAATTCACTGAAAAAACCATAGGTTTCACACATGTTATAGTTAGCTGGGCATTTCACTCGTAAAAAACCATTGAAATTCCCCCGTTATAGTTAGTTCAGCTAACTATAACTCGCGCGACCATAATCCACTGCTGATGACTGCTGTTAGGTTTGAAAAGTCAAGCATTCTTGCTCTTTGGATTAGAAACATTGTGTGCTGAACTTCTGACCTCTCTGCTCACACCAGTGTTCCATGATCTGTTGCTATGGTAGCTGGCAGAAGTCATGTTGGGGGTAGGAATCATTTGGAAAGGGTTGACATTTGCAACCAATAGAAATGTGTGTTTCCATTTAAAAACATGTGGGAAGCAATGTGATTTAAAGTTAACATGTATATGTGTGAAAAAAGAGAGGGAAATTTTGCCATTTAGTGGTTCTGGTGAGAGGAGTACAGCTCAGAGATTCTGGCTCTGATAATCTGCTGTGTGAGTGGCACATTTCTTTCTCAACTAACTACTTTTAAAGTCGAGTTATGAATTTGAGATGTATGTGGTGTATTTTGATATAAATAATAGAAATGTGTTTCTTCTTTTAAAGTTGTGTTTTACATTTTATGTTTTGGAAGATATTTAACTGCCTTGAACTTGTAAGATATTATGGAGTATGTCTTCACCATAAGTTAAGGTGTACTGGTATCACCCAGGAATACTGTTTTGTGCCTAGAATCACATCATGAGTCTGTGTGCACACAGGAATTGTTGTCAGAGATTTAATTTGTGTTGCTCTTGTTCTGTAAGACTTGCACTCGTAGGAAAGGGGCAGCTTGTTTTCTTGAACTGTGATGGTTAGCATTCAGCAGAAATCACTATCTCACAGATGAGAGGCAAATGCTAACACATTTGAAAACAACAGGGTATATTTTCCTTGCAGTACTGTAATGAGTTAGGTAGTTCCTACATGTTCATAAGCCAAATTAACCCTTACCACATGTGCTCTTTCATACATCTCTGCAGTCTTCATGCAGTTGTGCAAGCGTCCATGCAGATCTCTCTTGCACCTGACAATACACAGTCTCTATAAACACACTCTTAGCACACAGGCAGCTGCTTCTCCTGCATTCCCATGCTTACTATTCGGCACTGTGTGGTATTTCAGATAGCAGTGTGTAACGCTAACACATTCATCATCACCAAGGCTCATTTCCTTTGCTCTAGTCTAATCGCTCACCCAGGTTCCACATGCTCATGGTCACAAGTAGCTGTTAGGACATGTGCTCTTTTCTGCCTCTCTAAACTATAAGGAAAATGTGTCAGGCTGTTACAGTAATTATCACTTGCTCTACCACAGTAGTAAATGTGCTTTGAAATTGCCAATCAAATATCGTTTTCTGCCTAGATTCACACCATGAGTCTGTCTGCACACAGGAATTGTTGTCAGAGATTTAATTAGTGTTGCTCTTGTTCTGGAAGACTTGCACTCGTAGGAAAGGGGCAGCTCATATGATAGGATTTGAAAAGCTCCAAAAAAATATAGTAATATATTTAAATTACATAAAGGTATTTTTGTTTTAGTTTTCTTTCGGTATTTCTGAACAACACTGAAATAAATTAAACATGCCTATAAAATCAAGAAAGAGAAAAGAACAGCAAAAACATCTATATTTGAAGACAACTGGACAACAAAAAGTAGTTGAAGAACCTCATGTTGGAAAAAAAAAGTCTTCTGGTAAGCAGACTAAGGATTTAAAAAAAAAAATATCCTCAAACATAGAAAATATGTACAAAGTATATTCACTGCAAATAGTGTTTCAAGGAGAAAACAACAAGACAATAGAAAGAAAATACTAAATTATAATGTACAATCAGAAGCAAGAAAGAATGACTTAAAAAGAAAAACAGAATTTCAAAACATTCGTAAAAAAATGTTTCAGAGAAGAGTGGTGTTCAATTTGCTAAAGGATGTGACAAAATATAGGAAGAAAGCAATATTTTATAAGAAAAAGAATCATATTGAATCAATTGTTGCAAAGGCTTTGGAATTAAAAAGAAAACTATTCATTTTAATTTTGAACAGGATCCGTACATTAGAAAAAATAGTCAATGTAATGAAGTCAAAAAGCAAAAGGAAAAGAGTAGTGAAAAAAAATAACTTTTGTAATGTGTTCTTAGGAGAATGGAAGCATAGTTCAAGTACTGAACCATTTTTTAATGAAGAGAGTTATCTTCAAAGTAATAGTTTGCTGCATGCAGTTGACACCAGTGGTCGAACTTATGAAGTTAAAGATGGTTGTGTAATGGAAAAGGAGAAAATGGTTCCAAGAAATGAGGAAGAAGTGTTAGCTGATGAGGTTATGGGGAAACATCCTAAAGCCCCAGTGTACACTTGGAATTGTAGTAGTATTTGTACTGTACGAAAAGAATCTATTGATAAATTACGTGACTTTCTAAGAGAATATAGTAAAAAAAAGTGTTAAACAGAAGATTAAGATGCTTCAAAGACTAGATCCATGCAGAGTGAGAAAGAATACTGGTTTGCAAGGACATTCTCTGGCTTGTCTTTCTAGGAAAGTTTGTCAAAGTGTTTTTCACCATTTTAGGATGCTGGCAGTACATCATACTGAAATGAGAAAGTTTGTGAGAAGATTGTATTTTGCTAAAAGTCCAGCACTAAAGTTAAATGAGTTGAATAGTGCTCTGTTGCGTGGATGTGTATCAGATGTAGAGAAGGTTACTGATGATATTCAGTTTTGTTACTTTGGTCCAGAACAAGAAAGTGCAGGAAATGACACAGTTATTGAAGAAAATGTGGAAGAGAATGTAAAACCCACTGTTAGTAAAAATTTTGAAGATCAAATGACAAAATTTACTATCATCTCTAATGAAAGACCAAATATTACTTGTATTTGTTGCCGGAGAAACCATTATAAAACTCAAACAAGGAATGTTGATCTCTATAAAAAAAGGGAAAAAGAAAATAATTATGAGTGGAAGGATTTTGCTACATATTTGTTTCTGGAAAATTGTTTTGATTTGGGTGAAGATCAGCGTATTTGTAAATACTGTTATAACAAGTTACAAGAAAATAAAATGCCAGCTAGAGCTGTACATAATAATTTAGAATTGGTTGATATTCCTGCAGAACTTAGTGATTTAAATACGTATGAGTCTATAATCATTCAATGTGTCCATCCGTTTCAGACTATAGTTCGTATGGAGCCCAAAACAGGTAAATTACCTCCTTCAGATTTACAAAGAGGTTTAAAAGGAAGAGTTGTCTATTTGCCATTAGATTTGAAAAAAAATATTGAAACAATTGATGCAGATAGTTTGGGAACTCAACCGTTAGGTATTCTGGTTAATGGTGTACCTAGAAAGAATAAGAAAATTTGGCAGGAGCTAGTAGATGTACGAAAAGTACAAAGAGCAAATTTATATTTGAAAAGAAATAATAAGTACTATGAATCAATTTATATGGATGAAGATGAAGAAGTTTTACTAGCAGACACAGGAATACCAACTGGGCAAATTGAAAAAGTGGATAAGTCAAAAGAAGAAGAAATTTATGAACATTTCAGCATACATCCTCTTCATTCAAAAGAAGTTATGGGAAACACTATTGATCTGTTTCAGATGAAAAAATCAAAAGGAACTTCCTTGTGAGTGTATAGGAGGAGAGCTTGGAAGCTCGTTGTTTTTTTGCCAGCTGGTTCCTACAGGAAAAGGTGGACGATATGATGAACGTCCAGTACAGATTCCTGCTTCTGAGTATCGGACTACAAGATTATATGCAGAAGATCCAAGATTTCGTCAAAGTATTCCTTATTTGTTCCATCCTTTATTTGAAAGTGACTTGTCTGCACTATCTTATGCAGTAAATCACATTTTAAAAACTGGAGTGCATCTACATAATGTGTCTGCAAAGTATTTTATCAACAAAGTGCAACAGCGAGATGATCATTTGGAATCTCAATTGATTAATCTGATGGCTTGTCAGCGTGGAACTAATGAATATTGGTACCGACGCCATGGAGAATTGAAATGTATGTTACGGAATTTAGGAACTCCTACATGGTTCCTTACCCTAAGCTGTGCTGAGTACGCTTGGGATGATTTACTGGATTTTCTTCGAGAGGCAAATTCAAATATTGAAAACATCCAATACAAGACAGCAGGAGAATTGTGCTCATTGGATCCTGTTAAGGTTTGCAGATATTTCAATCATAGATTTGAGGCTATGATGTCCTTCATCTGCAATAAAACAAATCCACCTCTTGGAGAAGTTGTGGATTTTTTTGGGAGAAAAGAGTACCAAGCAAGAGGTGCTCCTCATATTCATATGCTGTTGTGGATCAAGGATGCCCCAAAATTTGGAACAGATTCTGATGATGCAGTTTTATCTTTCATTGAAGAATATGCAACATGTGGTATACCTAAAAGCACAGAAGAAAAAAAAACATAAAAGAGCAAGAAAAAGTAATCGGTGTGGAAAATACTGTCGACGAAAGTACAAGAGTAAAGATAAATTCTACACAAAATGTCGGGTTGGATTTCCACGACCTGTTCTTTCAAAAGGAAGAGTAAACAGTTTTATGTCAGCTGTGCGACATACCATTACAAGAAAATCTCCGAAAAATACCTACAACCTAAGAAGAAAAGAAGAGTCAAAATATATAAATGACTACAACCCAGTCATTTTATCCATGTGGAATGCTAACATGGATATTCAGTATATAGCTGACAATTCTATTGCTGTTGCTCGGTATGTCACATCTTACATCACTAAATCTGAGAAAACGGAATTGAAAGAAATGTGGGAAGAGATTTCTCACGAGAAGACTGTCAGTAAAAAGCTATACAGTTTCAGTTTAAAGATGGTATCGCATCGAGAAATTAGGTCATACGAATGCTCAGATAGGTTATCATCTGCAAGTCTGTACTCCAAATCCAGAAGAATAATTTGGGTAAGTTTAGGCCTTGCAGGAATGCGAAATCGGGTACTGAAATCTATTCGAGAAATTTAATATTTAGCAGAGAACGAACCAGAAAGTACAGATATTTTGAAAACAAATATGTTGGACACATATTACCCAAACAGAAGTCATCATCTTGAGAACATGTGTCTCTATGAAGTGCTGCAGAACTACATTTTTACACGGAATGCCACAGAAGACATCAACAATGGAAAATATAAAGTCATTGGAGAGGAAGGATTTTTGGTGAAACAAACAAAAGGAAGTTTGATTAATCACAGGAAGCTGAGTTGCGACACTACTGACAAAAAGGAATTTTACTACTTAGCACTTTTACAGCTGTTTAAACCATGGCGTTCAGAGGATGAATTGCTTGGAGATTTTCAGAGCTATGAAGATTCTTTTAATGCATGTAAAGATAGCATAGAATGCAGTACTTTCACAAATTATGTACAAATGTGAAATGAAGAAATTGAACAAGAAGCTACAATTGCAGCTGAAGTAGCTAGAGACAGTTCTCAAGACAGTCAAAGTTCTGGTATGCTCAGTCAAGATCCCCTAGAACAAACAATCGTAGAAAATGAAGCTGCAATAGCCATGACTGAAGTGGAAACAGCTATGAATCAAGCTCAGGAAGATTTAATAGACTTACCAAATTTGGAACAACAACTGAATGATGAACAACAACAAATTTATGAAGAAGTCACAAAACAAATTGATCATGGATTACTACATGAAAATAAAGAGTGCTCATGCACATCATTTGAACCAATCAGAATGTATGTAAGTGGACAAGCTGGAACTGGAAAACGTTTCTTAATTAAAGTTATTAGAAGCTACCTACAGAAAAAAACTGCTTCAACTTTGTCTTGTGTTGTTACTGCTCCAACTGGGTTAGCAGCATATAACATAAAAGGAATTACCTTACATCGTTTGCTAATGTTACCAGTAGAGCATGAGAACAAAATAGAATACCACAAGCTAACAGGAGAAGCATGTTTTGAAGTTTCAAGAGTGTTGAAGAAAATGAAAGTTCTCATTATTGATGAGGTAAGCATGGTATAAAACTTAATGCTTGCCTTTGTGCATTTAAGAATGCATCAAATTCTAAAGACAGACTATGACGTGTTATTTGGAGGAAAACATGTTATAGTTTTTGGGGATCTACTGCAGCTCACTCCAGTTAAAGGACAACCAGTATTTAATACTCTTGCACATGAAGACACGAAAAAGTCATTAGGATGTATAGGTAATGTGAATATTTGGTCATACTTTGAGTACAAAGAACTCATTACCAATATGCGGCAAGCAAATGATGATGATTATGCAAGTATTCTCAAAGATATCAGAATTGGACTACTCACAGAACATGGCAGAAAAGCTTTACAGAGTCGATTGCTATGTAATTTGTTTCCAACAGAACAAATAGTTCCAGAGAAAATTGCAGAAAAAAATACTGTAATCTGCTTAATGCCAACACTACATGAATGCTCTATATTCAATGAAGAACTTTTGAAATTGGAAAATGAAGAGATTATGAAAATGGAAGACGTGGATAAAATACAGCATGAAGGAATAACTATTATATTGACAGGCAAATTGAAAACTACATTGGATTCTCTAGAGAAAAACATATCGAAAACAGCTGGTTTAGAAAAGAATATTTATGTATGTATGAACTGTCGAGTAATTTTAAGACGTAATTTGAATGTAGAAAAAGGTTTAGTGAATCGAGCTATGGATAAAGTTGTGGATTTTGTTAATTACCAGAAAAAAGATGGAATTGAATTTTTAAAAATAAAATTTGATCAGATTGAAAAGCTTAAAGACATTAGTCGTTGTTCAGTTCGTTTTTTGCTTGTGAAAGACCTATATGTACGTCGGAAGCAGTTTCCGTTTTCTCTATCATATGCTGTAACTATTCACAAATCTCAAGGATTAACTGTAGATAGTGCTTTTGTAAACATTGGATCTAGTGTGTTTAAAGAAGGTATGGCATATGTTGCTTTGTCACGAGTGAAAAAATGATCTTGTTTATTCATGATAGACTTTGATGACTCAAAAGTTAGTGCTGATGCAAATTGTGTAAAGGAGTATAATAGATTAAGAAGAAGCTATGCTCCTCATTTAAGTCAGTATTCTGTGTTTGAAAAACGTGTTGTTTGTCGGAAAAGGAGAATTGAGAATATCTGTAATAAGGATGTACAGAAGAGAAAACAAAAAGAGAGTGATGTGATTGCAAGCAAAAAGAAAAAGGACAATGTTGAAGAGGTTGTTGGTTGTCATTTTGAAAATAGCTCTGGTGTCAACTGCTAAGCTAATGTAGTGCTGAATGTTGTATTTTATCTTGAAAGTTTGCAAGAGCAGATAATACTAAATCATGAAAAAATATTTTGTTCTCTGCTGAGTTTCCTTTATGAGAAGTTGAGTAATGATAAAACTAAAATAGAAAGTGCTTCTGATGTTAGAAATCTTTTACATGTATGTTCTGGATGTACACAGTTTACACAAAATGTCCAGTAAGATGCACAGGGATTCTTAATGTATATACTTATGGTACTGGAAGATGAAGGGGTAGAAATAGAAAATATGTTTGGTCTCTCTTATAAATGGGAACATTGTTGTGAAAACTGTATGAACACATGCAGCACTAATGTTGATTCTGAAAGGTTCATACATTTCACATTACCAGAGAGTAAATCAGTGACTTTTAGTAAATTAGTTAAAGATGCAAATCACAACATGGAATGTTCTCAATGTAAATCAGAAATGTTATCAACGTTATTTTTAAAGAAATATGGACAGTATATAATTTTAATGATGCAACGTTGTAGAGCTGATGGAACTAAATTGGACACTTTAATAAAGAAGTTTGTAGGAAATCAATTATCAATATCAGGAAAGACTTTTGTTGCAGTTGCAATAATTTTCCATGATGGACCTTCTATAACTTCTGGTCATTACACAGTTTATCTAAAATGTGAAAAAGGCTGGACACTGTGTAATGATTCTCAATTGATTTTCAAGCAACGTTTGCCTGCAGAATTACCAAATTCCTACTTCATTTTTCAAAAAAACAAAATTTTAGATACAAATTGCAGCATCTGAAGAAACCATTATTTCGATTTTATAGGATTACCATTGGATATTTCACCTAAAAAGGATTTAAAAATCACCATTTGGCCTCATGGAAAGGTAAATGTTTCTATTGTGGACTTCTTTGACAGATATTATTTTGGTGTATGTGCTTAAGTAACAAGATTTACAGACGTTATTTATTGTTCTTAGAAGATATTTTTAATATATATGTTACATTTCTATCAAGGTATGTTTTACTGAGGATAGATTCAGGGCTTTTTTAAACAATCTTTCAGATTGTTTATTTTTTTGCCCGCTGTTAAGTGATGAATAAAATTGATATCACTATTTTCAGTGAAATTCAATATATTCTGAAAACAACAAAAAAAGGGCAAAACATTACTTTGTTAAATATGAAAATATGTGTACTGTATTCTAAAATGTATTGTTAAATATTACTACTTTTCTTCTTTTTTTTCAGATCTAGAAAGAAAATTTAGGAAATTGAATCCATTTTTCTTGTAATTAAAAAAAACATTTATTTCTAATTAAATTATTTTGTTGGTCAGGTAAGTTTAAAATATCTGTATTTCTCACCCCTTCACTTTCATGCTCCCTTTTCTTCACTTCTCCTCACTCTGCTTTTCTCATTCCCCTTCCCTCTCTCTTCTTCCTTTACTGCTTTTTCGTAACTCCCTCACTCCTTCTCTACTACTCCCCTAGGTTTACTGCCTCCATCACTATTTTTTCAACCATGTTTCTCTCCCTGTCTCCATATGTCTCAGTCATTCTAACTGCCTCACTCCTTCTCAGTTCCTTGCTCTCTGTCTCTGTTTCTGTCTCTCTCCCTTTGTCTGTCTTACCCTTAATTTTCTTAACATCTCTGTTTCTACCACTCCTCCTCTCTCCATCACTCATTTTCCATCTATGTTAATTTTTTAACCTTCTCCGTCATTCTCCTTCCCTCACCTTCCCTAACTGTCACTATCCTTTACTCATAGTCACTCCTATTCTCCTACTTCACTTCCTCCTGTCTGTATCTCACACCCCTTCACCTTTTCGCATTCTATCCTTCACTCTCCCTCACTCTCCTTTGCTCATTGAAATCCTGACTCCCTTTCTCTCACTCCAGTTTCCTAAATCCCTCCATCCCCTCACTCCCCATCTTTCACTTTCCCTTACCCCCTTTTCTAATCCTCATACCCCTTATCTCACCATCACTCCACTTCTCTTACTTTCAATTCCTTTACCCTGCTGTACTTCATCCGCTTCATCTGTTACTCCCTTTTCCTATCTCCGTCCCTTACTCCCATTTTTTCACTCCCCCTCCATCACTCTCCATTACTCACTGCCATTCCCTTACTCATTCACTCTTCTTGCCTGTATCCTCTACCCTTAGTCCTTTTGTTGCAGTCAGTCTTTCACTTCCCTTTCATGACTGATCATACTTTCCTTTTCTCACTCATTCTGTGTCCTTTCCTCCTCTTCACTCAGTCATTTCAATCATTCATGTATACTCTACACATTCATTCAATAAAATTACAACACAGTATATTAGGAATATAGCTCTTCTTGGAGAAGTGAAGTGAGTTCTGAAAAGAACTGTTTTTTTGTCTTTTTTGTTTTGTATTTTTTTTTTAGTTTAACAATTTTGTATATTTTTTGATTTTTTTAGAGCACCAAAAAAAAACTGGTAATGAAAAACTTTTCAACAGGAACAAAAACAATAAATGAAAATAATTATGGGCTGGAGCATGTGTGCTGCTGTATTTTGTTTTCGATCAAGTCAATACTGCTCTCAGGGTAGCAGCAAAGAACAGCATTGCACACATTACAATGTATGTGCACCTTCTGGAAAAGTGGGCGGATGTCCAGTGACCTGGTACACGGAGAATCTGCGGCCGCAGATGATGTGCTCGGCTGAGCAGGTGGAGGGTTGTCTCTTAGGGCTCTAGTTGACTCTCGAGCATAAGGTACAGGATGCACTGTCTTGAAGTGTCTCAAAATTGAATAAATACTAAACGAGTATTTCTTGGTGGGATCTCCTCTGGATAACACACTTCCACAAATAGTGCATGTCACCTTCGGGGCATTGACCTTCTTTTGGCTCTCTGGAAAGGTGAAGATAAAAGAGTCTTTTTGTTTGGTCTGCCTTGGTGGTACCACAAAGGTCTCCTCCTCACTCCCTGAAGTAGACTGCTGTTCTGCCATTTTCAAGTAAAATTGTACTAGAATAGCTGTTCAGCTCCTTGTCCCAGGAAATAAGAAGAAATAGTGAGGGGAGTGGGTGTGGTGTTTGAAGATTCTGGAACAGAAACTACTATGCACCAATGAAAAGTGTTGTTTCGTAATCACATGACTTTCCGTGCGCGCACGGTGCTCGCACGTATGCGCGCACGGTGCACGCACGAATCAGAAATTAATTACTTTTAACCCGATTTCTAAAACATGAAAAGGAGGCAGGGAAGACACTCCCTGACCCCCTAGACCTTCTCAGGGAGTCCCTAAAGGACCTCGTAAATAAAAAAAAAAACTTTTCGTTTAATAAAAAACTAATTGCCGGTGTGCGCACCGTGAAAAACACTTAAAAAAAAAAATACATTTTAAACTGTTTATAAGTTTATAGAAGATATTAACTATGCTGTTCAACTTTATCCAAATTAAAAAACAAAGAGCTGAGCCATTTCATATTACAGGATACAGTCAATCTATAACTATATACATAGGTAGTTTATTGTAAAATAAATATATAAAAAATATAATAATACCTACATTAATTAGCATTTAAAAAACCTTACAAATTCACTAAAAAATACATAGGTTTCACACACGTCATAGTTAGAAATTAGCATTTAAAAAACCTTGCAAATTCACTTAAGAAACCATAGGTTTCACACATGTTATAGTTAGCTGGATATTTCACTCGTACAAAACCATTGAAATTCCCCCGTTATAGTTAGTTCAGCTAACTATAACTCGCGCGACCGCAATCCACTGCTGATGCATCACATATTACATCACTCATGACATGGTCAGTGACATCACTCATGACATCACTGATAACATCTCAAATGACATCTTTGATGACATCATCCAGTGAATATGTGTCTTTCTGAAAAATAAATATTTTTTATATATGTATGTCTAAAGGTTAATGGAAGAATAAATGGGTAAATAAGTGTCTAAATGGATGTTTTTTTTTGTAAAATTAATTGTATAACTGACTTATTAACAGTATCTTAGTGAATACAAGTATTAGTGAGTAATGTTTAAATATTTAAATATCTGTATCAGTGTCTCACTTTGTGTATAAGTGGCTGCATGGGTTGGTGAGTAGTTACATGAGTGTGTATATGGGTTATTAGTTCATTTTAAGAGTATCAGTATGAGTGTCTGTATGGTTCAGTGGGGGATGTAACTTAGCGTATAGATGCATGAATGAGTGACTCACTGTTTGTATGTGTTTTGAAGACAGTATGTGAGCAGGACAGTATGGGTGGATGAGTGTGTGTATGGGTGAGAAAGAGAGTGAATGACTGTCTCAATAGTGTCTTTATGAGTAAGTCCATATGTTTTAAATGAGTATATGTGAGTATTGATGTATATAAGTGAGGATATATGAGAGTGAGAGATTGGAAGAGTTCCTGTATAAATAGGTATGTCTTTCTATAAGTGATTGTTTAAGAGAGTAAGTATGTGTACGTTTCTGTAGAAGTAAGTGTAGTGGTGTGTGTATAGCTGTATATGCAAGTAAATGGATGTTTATTTGCATGTGTGAGTATGTGTGTGAGTAACTCTATGTATGAGTGTAGGTGTGTAACAGGATGTATAGGTGTATGAGTACATATGACGACTGAGTACATGTATGAGTGACTATATAGAAGTGTTGATGAATGAGTGGATGCGTATGTAGATTTTGGAATTACTGAATAGGTTGTTCTAACTGGTATTGGTATCTCTATAGTTTTTCAAAACTTTAGTTCGTATTTTTCAATGTGTGTATCAAAGTTTATATTAGGATAAGAGGAGGCTGGCCACTCTTACACAAGGATGATGTCATCAATGATGCCATTGGAGATGTCATCAGTGATGTCATGAGTGATGCCACTGACATGTCATGAGTGATGTAATATGTGACATCATCAGCAGTGGATTGCAGTCGCGCGAGTTATAGTTAGCTGAACTAACTATAAAGGGGGAATTTCAATGGTTTTGTACGAGTGAAATGTCCAGCTAACTATAACATGTGTGAAACCTATGGTTTTTTCAGTGAATTTGCAAGGTTTTTTAAATGCTAATTCCTAACTATAACGTGTGTGAAACCTATGTTTTTTTCAGTGAAAAAAAAAAAAATATATATATATATATATAAATATATATATATATACATATATATATATATATATATATATATTTATATTTAGTATACTAAGAATGCACGTGAAAATGTCTCGATCAGCCTGTTTGCGAGCGGAGCCCTGCTATTATGACGTCCTTGTCGACGTGGGAGAGCTAGGAAAGAATTTCTGTGGAATGCTGTTGCAGGGGATATTCACCAAAGTGTTCAGGCTAGTCCTTTCGGAGCAACAGTTTATCTTGCCACTCCAGAAAATGAAACCAGTGATCCGAGGGCAGAGGCCCTGCAGATGGCACACGAGGTGGGGTGCCCCATCGTGTGCACCGGAGGAGCAGCGAAGTGACAAGCACCACAACCCACAAAAAAGGTAACGAGGTCACTGAAAAACACAGGATCTTCTCTTTGTATCTGGCAGGAACAACGAGGTTAAAATGCCCTAGTTCCAAAATGTAGAATTAGTGCTGCAACGGTCTTCAAGAGGACCCCTGGAGGCGGCACATGCCTCACGCGGTACGGTCATACTGTGGTGGAACGCACACTCGTTGACCTCTCATGGCACTGCTCCACACTTCAGGGACAACGCTTTCCATTAGCTGTGTTTTATGATGATGTGTCGCGCCGGCCCGTCCAACACCAGAACTCCTTTAGATCAAAACAGACTCTTCCACTCTCTCACCGGAAGTGAAACCAGGCCACGCAGACACTTTCACAATACAACAGCCGGGAATGCACTTTTTGGTAAAAAGAACACATTCCTTCCTCCTAATTTATCAAATAAATGACTCACTGAAGAACAGGGGCCAGCTTCGATTGGTAAACAGCCGTTACTACGACTTTTTTATTTCGGGATACCATTACAACGCATGCATTACCACGAATGCATTGTACATCGCGAAGTCATTACTAAAAATTGTTTTAGAAAGCATGGTCATTTACCACGCATGCCATTACAACAAATTTTGTTTTAAAGGTATGTATGGTAAATGACCATGTGTTCTAAAAAACATGTGGAAGATCGACGCCGTTATAAGGAAACAGAGGCTGTTCCGTTTCCTCACAACAACGTGCACCGCCCATCAGAGACGACGTGAAGCATGAACCACGAGGAGAGAGGAACCACGAGGAGTGAGAGGTAAGGGGGATTGGGCATGGGGTGAGGGATTCTTTTCCAGGGTTTAGGGTAGTGCAGTGTTGTTTGGGTAGTATAGGGGGTCGTGCTGGGGGTAGTGTTTTAGGGTTTAGGGTAGTGCAGTGTTGTTTGGGGAGTGTATGGGGCTGTGCTGGGGTAGCAGTTTAGGGTTAAGGGTAGTGCAGTAGTGGATGGGTTGTGCTGGGGTAGTGTTTTAGGGTTTAGGGTAGTGCAGTGGTGTTTGGGTAGTGTAGGGGGTCATGCTGGGGGTGGTGTTTTAGGGTTTAGGGTAGTGCAGTGGTGTCAGGGGGTCATGCTAGGGGTAGTGTTTTAGGGTTTAGAGTAGTGCAGTGGTGTTTGAGTAGTGTAGGGGGTCATGCTGGTAGTAGATTTAGGGTTTAGAGTAGTGCAGTAGTGTTTGGGTGGTGTAGGGAGTCGCGCAGTGGGTAGTGTTTTAGGGTTTAGGATAGTGCAGTGGTGTTTGTGTAGTGTAGGGGGTTGTGCTGAGGGTAGTGTTTTAGGGTTCATGGTAGTGCTGTGGTGTTTGGGTAGTGTAGGGGGTAGTGCTGGGGTAGTGTTTTAGGGTTTAGGGTAGTGCAGTGGTGTTTGTGTAGTGTAGGGGGTAGTGCTGGGGGTAGTGTATTACTGTTTGTGGTAGTGCAGTGGTGTCTGGGTAGTGTAGGGTTCCTGCTGGGGGTAGTGGTTTAGGGTTTAGGGTAGTGCTGTGGTGTTTGGGTAGTGTAATTGGTCTTGCTAGGCATAGTGTTTTAGGGTGTAGGGTAGTGCAGTGTTTGTGTAGTGTAGGGGGTCGTGCTGAGGGTAGTGTTTCAGGGTTTTGGGTAGTGCAGAGGTGTTTGTGTAGTGTAGGGGGTTGTGCTGGGGGTAGATGTAGGATTTAGGGTAGTGCAGTGGTGTTTGGGTAGTGTAGGGGGTCGTGCTAGGGGTAATGTTTTAGGGTTTAGGGCAGTGCAGTGGTGTTTGCATAGTGTAGGGTGTCATGCTGGGGGTAGTGTTTTAGGGTTTAGGGTAGTGCAGTGGTGTTTGGGTAGTGTAGAGGGTCATGTTGGGGATAGTGTTTTAGGGTTCAGGGTAGTGCAGTGATGTTTGTGTAGTGTAGGGGGTCATGCTAGGGGTAGTGTTTTAGGGTTTAGAGTAGTGCAGTGGTGTTTGGGTAGGAGTAGGGGGTCATGCTGGGGGTAGATTTAGGGTTTAGGGTAGTGCAGTAGTGTTTGGGTGGTGTAGGGGGTGGTGCTGGGGTAGTTTTTTAGGGTTTAGGGTAGTGCAGTGGTGTTTGTGTAGTGTAGGGGGTAGTGTATTAGTGTTTAGGGTAGTACAGTGGTGTTTGGGTAGTGTAGGGTTCCTGCTGGGGTGAGATTTAGGGTTTAGGGTAGTGCAGTGGTGTTTGTGTTGTGAGGGGGTCATGCTGGTGGTAGTGTTTTATGGTTTAGGGTAGTGCAGTGGTGTTTGTATAGTGTAGGGGTCATACTGGGGGTAGTGTTTTAGGGTTTAGGATAGTGCAGTGGTGTTTGGGTAGTGTAGTGGGTCATGCTGAGGTAGTATTTTAGGGTTTAGGGTAGTGAAGTGGTGTTTGTGTAGTGTAGTGGGTCGTGTGGGGAGTAGATTTAGAGGTTAGGGTAGTGCAGTGGAATTACACAAAATTTGGCAAAAAGGTAGCCCTTATTTCAGAAAGAGCCCTTTCTTTAAATGGAGTAAATCTGTTCAGTAGTTCCTGAGAAATTCAAAAAATAGAGGTCGGAAAATCAATTTCTCATGGGAAACTTTAGACACGGTTACAGCTGAAACTGCTGAACAGAATTACACCAAATTTGGCAAAAAGGTAGCCCTTGCTTCAGAAAGAGAGCGTGACCCCCTACACTACCCAAACACCACTGCACTACCCTAAATCCTACATCTACCCCCAGCACAACCCCCTACACTACACAAACACCACTGCATTACCCTAAACCCTGAAACACTAACCTTAGCATGACCCCCCACACTACACAAACACCACTGCACTACCTTAAACCCTAAAACACTACCCCCAGCATGATCCCCTACACTACCCAAACACCGCTGCACTACCCTAAACCCTAAAACACTACCCCCAGCATGACCCCCTACACTACACAAACACCACTGCACTACCCTAAACCATAAATCTACCCACAGCATGATCCCCTACACTACCCAAACACCACTGCACTACACTAAACCCTAAAACACTACCTTCAGCATGTACCCCGACACTACCCAAACACCACTGCATTACCCTAAATCTACCCCCAGCATGACCCCCTACACTACACAAACAACACTGCACTACCCTAAACCCTAAAACACTATCCCCAGCATGACCCCTTACACTACACAAACACCACTGCACTACCCTAAACCCTTAAACACTATACCCAGCATGACCCCCTACACTACCAAAACGCCACTGCACTACCGTAAACCCTAAAACACTACCCCAGCACCAACCTCTATACTGCACAAACACCAATGCACTACCCTAAACCGTAAAACACTACACCCAGCATGAACCCCTACACTACATAAACACCACTGTGCTACCCTAAACACTAAAACACTACCCCAAGCATGACCCCCTACACTACGCAAACACCACTGTACTACCCTAAACCCTAAAACACTACCCCGTCACGACCCCATTCACTACCCAAACACAACTGCACTATCCTAAACCCCAAAACACTACCCCCAGCACGACCCCCTACACTATCCAAACACCACTGCACTACCCTAAACCCTACAACACGACCCCCTACACTACACAAACACCACTGCACAACCCTAAACACTAAAACACTACCCCCAGCATGACCCCCTACACTACACAAACTCCACTGCACTGCCGTAAACCCTAAAACACTTCCATCAGCACAACCCCCCTACACTACCTAAACACCACTGCACTGCCCTAAACCTTAAAACCCTACCACCAGCATGACCCCCTACACTACCCAAACACCACTGCACTATCCTAAACCCTAAATCTACCCCCAGTATGACCCCCTACTCTGCATAAACACCATTGCACTACCCTAAACCCAAAATCACCACCCCAGCATGTCCCCCTACACTACCCAAACACCACTGCACTACCCTAAACCCTAAATCACTACCCCAGCAAGAACCCCTACACTGCCTAAACACCACTGCCCTTCACTAAACCCTAAAACATGACCCCCTACACTACACAAACAACACTGCACTACGCTATACACTAAAACACTACCCCCAGCACAACCCCTACACAACCCAAACACCACTGCACTACCCTAAACTCTAAAACACTTACCCCAACATGACCCCCTACACTGCCCAAAGACCTCTGCACTACCCTAAACCCTAAAACTCTTACCTCAGCACGACCCCCTACACCACAGATACACCACTGCACTACCCTAAACCCTAAAACACTACCCCCAGCATGACCCCTATACTACTCAAACACCACTCCTCTACCAGAAACCCTAAAACACGTACCCCAGCACGACCCCCTACACCACACAAACACCATTGCACTACCCTAAACCCTAAAACACTACCCCCAGCATGATCCCCAACACTAGACAAACACCACTGCACTACCGTAAACCCTAAAACACTACCCCAGCACGTCCAACTACACTACACAAACACCACAGCACTATCCTAAACGCTAAAACACTAGCCCCAGCATGACTCCCTACACTACCCAAATACCACTGCACTACCCTAAACACTAAAACACTACCCCTACACTACACAAACATCACTGCACTACCCTTAACCCTAAAACACTACCCCCAGCATGACCCCCTACACTACACAGACACCACTGCACTACCCTAAACCCTAAAACACTATCTCAGCACTATCCCCAACACTACCCAAACACCACTGCATTACCCTAAATCTACCCCCAGCATGACCCCCTACACTACACAAACACCACTGCACTATCCTAAACCCTAAAACACTACCCCCAGCAAGACCCCCTACACTACACAAACACCACAGCACTACTCTAAACCCTTAAACACTACACCCAGCACGACCCCCTACACTACCAAAACACCACTGCACTACACTAAACCCTAAAACATTACCCCTAGCACGACCCCCTACACTACCCAAACACCACTGCACTACCCTAAATCCTACATCTACCCCCAGCACAACCCCCTATACCACACAAACACCACTGCACTACCCAAAACCCTGAAACACTACCCTCAGCACGACCCCCTACACTACACAAACACTGCACTACCCTAAACCCTAAAACACTATGCCTAGCAAGACCAATTACACTACGCAAACACCACTGCACTACCCTAAACCCTTAAACACTTACCCCAGCATGACCCCCTACCCCACACATACACCACTGCACTACCCCAAACCCTAAAACACTACCCCCAGCACAACTCCCTATACTACCCAAACACCACTCCACTACCATAAACCCTAAAACACTTACCCCAGCACTAGGGGTGGGCGGAATTTGCGGAATTAACCTTCGCAAATTATCGCGAGAATGTTTAAAATTATCGCAAACAAGCAGAAATATCGCGAAGATGCGGAAGTTTTTTTCCGGCATGTTCGCGCGATTTTCTGCATGGTTGCGGGTCGCCAACTTACCCATGTGGCTGCTTGCGGGCGCGGCCATCTTGTTTTGAGTTGTTCTCGCGGTGCATGATCGCGAGAAGAAAGACGTGATCGCGCGACGCATGACGTCACTGCGGGCGCGAACTGTCGCGAGACAGCGCAAATGGCTAAAAACAATACAACATCTCATGGAGAACGCGACCGGATCAAGAAAACTTGTCGGCGAACGCAGGGATTCAGGTAAGGCGATCGCGCGCGCGCGAGAATGTATCATTTTACAGCGCGAGCAAGAAACAAATTATCGCCAAGCTGCGGAAACCGGAATTTTTGACATTTTCGCGCTCTCCGCGGAACGCAAAAATGTCAAATTATCGCAATTTCCGCGAACGGAACGAAATTTTTGCCCAGGCCTACCCAGCACGACCCCCAAACCACAAAATCACCACTGCACTACCCTAAACCCTAAAACACTACCCCCTGCATGAGCCCCTACACTGCACAAACATCACTGCACTACCCTATACCCTAAAACAATACCCCTAGCACGACCCCCTACACTACCCAAACACCACTGTACTACCCTAAACCCTAAAACTCTCACCCTAGCACGATGCCCTACACCACACATATACCACTGCACTCCCTAAACCCTAAAACACTACCCCCATCACGACCCCCTATACTACCCAAACACCACTCCACTACCCTAAACCCTAAAACACTTACCTCAGCACGACCGCCTACACCACACAAACACCACTACACTACCCTAAACCCTAAAACACTACCCCAGCATGAATCCCTACACTACACAAACACCACTGCACTACCCTAAACCCTAAAACACTACCCCAGCACGTCCCCCTACAGTATACAAACACCACTGCACTACCCTAAACCATAAAACACTACCCCAGCATGACTCCCTACACTACCCAAACACGGCTGCACTACCCTAAACCCTAAAACACTACCCCCTACACAACACAAACACCACTGCACTACCCTAAACCCTAAAGCACTACCCCCAGCATGACCCCCTACACTACACAAACACCACTGCACTACCCTAAATCCTAAAACACTACCCCAGCACGACCCCCTACACAACCCAAACACCACTGCACTACCCTAAACCCTAAAACACTACACCCAGCACGACCCCCTACACTACACAAACACCACTGCACTACCCTAAACCCTTAAACACTATCCCAAGCACGACCCCCTACACTACCCAAACACCACTGCACTTCCCTAAAACCTAAAACACTACCCCCAGCATGACTCCCTACCATACACAAACACCACTGCATTACCCTAAACCCTAAAAAACTACCCCCTACACTACACAAACACCACTGCACTACCCTAAATCCTAAAACACTACCTACAGCATGACCACCTACACTACACAAACACCACTGCACTACCCTAAACCCTAAAACACTACCCATACACTACACAAACACCACTGCACTACCCTAAAACACTACCTCCAGAATGACCCCCATACACTTCACGAACACCACTGCACTACCCTAAACCCTAAAACACTACCCCCAGCATGACCCCCTACACTACCCAAACACCACTGCACTATCCTAAAACCTAAAACACTACCCTCAGCATGACCCCCTACACTATACAAACACCACTGCATTACCCTAAACCCTAAAACACTACCCCTAGCATGACCCCCTACACTACCCAAACACCACTGCACTATCCTAAAACCTAAAACACTACCCCCAGCATGACCCCATAACTACCCAAACACCACTGCACTACCCTAATCCCTAAACCACTACCCCAGCATGACCCCTACACTACCCATACACCACTGCACTACCCTAACCCGTAAAACACTACCCCAGGTCGACCCCCTACATTACTACACTACCCTAAACCATAAAACACGACCCCCTACACTACCCAAACACCACTGCACTACCCTAAACCCTAAACCACCACCCCCAGCATGACCCCCTACACTACCCAAACACCACTGCACTACCCTAAACCCTAGGAAAGAAACCCCCACCCCATGCCCAATCCCCCTTACCTCTCACTCCTCGTGGTTCCTCTCTCCTCGTGGTTCCTGCTTTACATCGTCTCTGAGGGGCGGTGCACGTCGTTGTGAGGAAACGGAACAGCCTCTGTTTCCTTACAACAACGTGGATCGTCTACATGTTTTTAGAATGCATGGACATTTACCATACATACCTTTACAATGAAATCTGTTGTAAAGGCATGTGTGGTAAATGACCATGCGTTCTAAAACAATGTGTAGTAATGACTTCGCGATGTACAACGTATGCGTGGTAATGCATGCATTGTAATGATATCTTGAAATAAAAAAGTCATTCTAACGGCTCTTTACAGATTGAAGTTGGCCCCTGTTCTTCAGTGAGACGTTTATTTGAAAAATTAGGAGGAAGGAATGTGTTTTTTTTACTGAAAAGTGCATTCCCGGCTGTTGCATTGTGAAAGTGTCCGCGTGGCCTGGTTTTACTTCCGGTGAGAGAGTGGAAGAGTCTGTTTGCATCTAAAGGAGTTCTGATGCTGGCGTGGGCCGGAGCGGCACGTCATCAGAAAACACAGCTAATGGAAAGCGTCCTCCCTGAAGTGTGGAGCAGTGCCATGAGAGGTCAACCACAACCACAGTATGACCGTAACGCGTGACCCATGTTCCGCCTCCAGGGTAAGGGAGGCAGAAGCGGCATTGCAGGTCCTCTTGAAGACCATTGTAGTACTAATTCTACATTTTGGAACTAGGGCATTTTAATCTCGTTGTTCCTGCCAGTTACAAAGAGAAGATTCTCTGTTATTCAGTGCCCTTGTTACCTTTTTTGTGGGTTGTGGTGGTTGTCGCTTCGTTGCCCCGCCGGTGCACACGACTGGGCACCCCACCTCGTGTGCCATTGCAGGGCCTCTGCCCTCGGATCACTGGTTTCAGTTTCTGGAGTGGCAACATAAACAGTTGCTCCCAAAGGACTAGCCTGAACACTTAGGTGAATATCCCCTGCACCAGCATTCCACTGAAATTCTTTCCTAGCTCTCCTACGTCGACGAGGACGTCATAATAGCACGGCTCCACTCGCGACACCGTATGACGTCATCGGAGCCATAAGAGGACCTCGTCGGCGTGCTGACGTCAGTTCCACCCATTTTTTCCATGCCACCGAGGCAAACAGGTGGACCGAGACATTTTCACATGTATACATAGTATACTACATATATATATATATATATATATATATATATATATATATATATATATATATATATATATATATGCAAAAAAGAAGCAGAGAACTCTGGGTAGTTCTCAAGTTTAGGTGGAAAGCAGCTCCTGTATGGAGCACTCTCAACACCAGCGACACTCTAGATCTGCTCACCTCAAATGTCTGTTTTTCTATCAAAATCTTTAAGCATAGGATTAGCACAGTGCCATCCACGCCGAGATAGAAAAGGACAAAGTTTTTTGCCATTTGTACAGCAAAGTCTTTAAGCATAGGTCTAGCACAGTGCTGTCCTTGCCGAGCTGTAAAATGACAAAAGCCAATTACCACTCCAGGCACAGTATTACAGCTTTGAGTTGGTAAAATACCAATCAAGCCAACCTGAAATGAGTAAAAGCAACCCCTGACACAGTGTTTCGCTCTTTTTTGCATAATTTATTTGTCACTCTATGCCTGAAAGGGTATTTCTTTGACTTATACTGGGTGCTCCCTTGTGTCTGGACAAAGCTATACCTCTCTGAAGAGCTCTAATTAGAGCTAAACACTGTGTCTAGAGTGTCACTGGTGTTGAGAGTGCTCCATACAGGAGCTGCTTTCCACCTAAACTTGAGAACTACCCAGAGTTCTCTGCTTCTTTTTTGCATAATTTATTCGTCACTCTATGCCTGAAAGGGTATTTCTTTGATATATATATATATATATATATATATATATATATATATATATATATATATATATATTTGAAAAAAGAGAGAAACACCCTCGTGGCCGGCACTCTGGGCAGATAGAATAAAGCTCTTGTCAGGCACGCTGCTCCATGCACGCACCCCCTCCAACTGGTCCGACGCGTTTCGGACCAGTTGGAAAAAACATCGCTCAGCCCTCCACAAGCAGCTTCCAGGCTGCCCAAACTGCATACCTGCCAAGTGTAACATGTGCGGTATCCAAAGTGTCCATGAGGAAAGGAGTGAGTCCCGAAACGCGTCGGACCAGTTGGAGGGGGTGCGTGTATGGAGCATCGTGCCTGACAAGAGCTTTATTCTATCTGCCCAGAGTGCCGGCCACGAGGGTGTTTCTCTTTTTTCAAATAAATAGTGGCTTTTACCCGGCCACGGCATGGCACCGCTGCAAAATCTTCGCGGATACCGCGCCTGTTACACTTGGCAGGTATGCGGTTTGGGCAGCCTGGAAGCTGCTTGTGGAGGGCTGAGAGATGTTTTTTCACCCCTTCACCCCACATGGGGATTATCGTTTCATGGACTGCATGCCCCATAATGCACTTGGCAATTGCTACAGACTTCCTAACAGAATACAGACTTCCTGTGATTAATTGAAATAAAAGAAGGCTTGAATGCAGCCATTGCCTGCCGCTCTGTTATTGAAAGGGTCCATGAGGAAGGGAGTGAGTCCCAAAACGCGTCAGACCAGTTGGAGGGGGTGCGTGTATGGAGCATCGTGCCTGACAAGAGCTTTATTCTATCTGCCCAGAGTGCCGGCCACGAGGGTGTTTCTCTTTTTTCAAATATATATATATATATATATATAGTATCTACTGGCGGTCGCCAGTAGATAGTTATAGTTAGGACCCTGTTTCCATAGGAAATCTCAAAATTCTATTTTGAATAACTTTGGCGCCGGTTGACGAATCTTCACGAAAGTTTTAAAACTAATGGGGCGCTCTGCTCAGCTCCTACCCTGAAAGTCTCGTGGGGATTCGTCAAGCGGGGGCCGAGAAAAAAGGGGGGTCCCAAAACGCATTTTCCCCATGCATTTTCCCATAGGACCTTTAGTCGTAGGTACAGCCCGAACGAATTACTTGATATTTGGCAGAGAGGTAGTCCTCAGGTCAGGGAAGTGCCTTTTACATATATGGAGCCAATCTGTTCAGTAGTTCCAGAGAAAATTGCAGTAAAAAGCACATACATATCTATAGCCGCGCACCGTGCGCACACCGTACGCGCACGGTGCGCACACCCCAACGTGCGGGAGCATAATTCTGATTGGTTGTTACATGTCAGTCATCATTCGAATCGGTCGAAATCAGGAAGTGTCGGCCGCCATTTTGTTTGTTTTCAGTGCGAGAGTGGAAAAGGAAGGTGGCGAACGTGAAAAGGGGGGAGGGTAGAGAGTTCCTGACCCCCTCGCCTTGGTCAGGGGGTCCCTGAAGGACCCCGAAGGCAGAAAAAAACATAACATTTTTTTTTTTAAATCGCGGGGAAAACCCATAAAAAATATATATATATTTTTAATACCTAGTTTATTGAAAAATAAATATATAAAAAAAATAATAATACATACATAACTTAGCATTTAAAAAACCAGACAAATTCACTGAAAAAACCATAGGTTTCACACACGTTATAGTTAGGAATTAGCATTTAAAAAACCTTGCAAATTCACTTTAAAAACCATAGGTTTCACACATGTTATAGTTAGGTGGATATTTCACTCGTAAAAAACCAATGAAATTCCCCCGTTATAGTTACTTGAGATAAGTATAACTCGCGCGACCGCCACTCTATCACAAGGATGATGTCATCAGTGATGTCAAGAGTGATGCACCTGACCATGTCATGTGTGATGTTATATGTGACGTCATGAGCAGAGGATTGCGGGCGCACGAGTTATAGTTATCTGAAGTAACTATAACGGGGGAATTTCATTGGTTTTTTACGAGTGAAATATCCACCTAACTATAACGTGTGTGAAACCTATGGTTTTTTAAGTGAATTTCTATATATATATATATGTATATGTATATATATATATATATATATATATGTATATATATATATATATTTATATCTTACCTTCTGGCGGTTGCCAGTAGGTGGCTATAGTTAGGACCTATTTTCCATAGGAAATCCGCAACCTTCTATTCCCAATAACTTTGGCGCCGGTTGACGAATATTCGCAAAACTTTCAAAACTTTTGGCAAGCTCCGATCTGCTCCTATCCTAAAAGTCTTGGGGTGATTTGTTAAGCGGGGCCGAGAAAAAAGGGGGTTCCCAAAACATGTTTTCCCCATGCAATTTTCCATAGGAACCTTTAGTCGCAGCTACAGCCCGAACTGCTGAATGGAATTACACCAAATTTGGCAAAAAGGTAGCCCTTGGTTCAGAGTCATGCCTTTTGGTTAAATGGTGTAAATCCGTTCTGTAGTTCCTGAGAAAATCAAAAGTAAAATCACATATATATCTAGGCGGAGCCTAACCACACATCTCATCGTGAGATCTGATTGGCTGTCAGCTCTTCATCCAAGAAGTGTTGGCAGCCATCTTGGGACCAATATACATGATAGTACCCCCATTGAAATGCATTTCAGTTAATAGAAGGTTTTAAGACTTTAGTTACATTATAAATCATTTGTTGATGGTACCATACTCATTTTAGGAATTGTGGTGTGTTCTAAGGTGATTTTACCATGTGAAAACGCCTTCTGCTGGGATATCATGAATCATGTTTGAGAGAAAACTATATTCTCATGCTTTTCCCACAGAGGTTTGGAAGGTGATCTATAAGCTAACTGAGAGCATATTTTCTGTAAATTCACATTATCTTTCTCAGTCATGTGAGAATGAAGTCTGACATTCTCAGTAAAACATGTACATCCAACAACGGCAGAGACTGTCAGTTGATTCCTTTGTGTTCTACTGAAGCTTCCCAGAGTGTTCTTAAGAACAACTAGAGCACTAACAGTCCTACTTATGGCAAACGTATTGCACACCTGAAGCCATCTTAATTGGAATAAAGTGTTAACTCTTAAAACATTTAATTTGCAAAGGAACAAAATGAGGGGGTTAATTTTGCCATAGAAATTATGATTAGTGCTGCAGAAAGAAAGATTAGGGCACATTTTGACTTCTCAAATCCTCTTCTATTTCATTAAAAAATTCTGACATGCAGACTGAAACATGCACTTTCAATACCAGCAGCAGACTTCCCTGGTGAGCTGTAGCTTTACTACAGTGATCTAATGAGCAACTAGAGTGCTAACATTCAGAATTTATGGCAAATGTGTGACACATCTGAATGCCTTCTTGATTGAACCAAAGTAAAAAACTGAAAGTATTTAATACTGAGGAGACTGCAATAAATGAGGAAATTAGGAAACTTCATAACAAATAAGTCTCCCAAGATGGCCACCAGAGACAAAAGATCCCAAATGTAGCACAAATATCACCCATATGTAGCCCAAGTATAGCCCAATGACAGAATGTCCCAGAGTGTTCTAAAGAACAACTAGAGCGCTAACAGTCCTACTTATGACAAACGTATTGCACACCTGAAGCCATCTTGATTGGAATAAAGTGGTAACTCTTAAAACATTTAATTTAAAAAGGAACAAAATGAGGGGGTTCATTTTGCCATAGAAAGTATGATTAGTGCTGCAGAAAGAAAAATTAGGGCACATTTTGAGTGACTTCTCAAATCCTCTTCTATTTCATTAAAACATTCTGACATGCAGACTGAAACATGCACTTTCAATACCAGCAGCAGACTTCCCTGGTGACCAGTATTTTTACTACAGTGATCTAATGAGCAACTAGAGTGCTAACATTCTGAATTTATGGCAAATGTGTGTCACATCTGAATGCCTTCTTGATGGAATCAAAGTAAAAAACTGAAAGTATTTCCTACTGAGGAGACTAAAGTAAATGAGGAAATTAGGAAACTTCATAAAAAATAAGTCTCCCAAGATGGCCACCAGAGACAAAAGAGCCCAAATGTAGCACAAATATCACCCAGATGTAGCCCAAGTATAGCCCAATGAGAGAACGTCCCAGAGTGTTCTAAAGAACAACTAGAGCGCTAACAGTCCTACTTATGACAAATGTATTGCACACCTGAAGCCATCTTGATTGGAATAAAGTGGTAACACTTAAAACATTTAATTTGCAAAGGAACAAAATGAGGGGGTTCATTTTGCCATAGAAATTATGAATAGTGCTGCAGAAAGAAAGATTAGGGCACATTTTGACTTCTCAAATCCTCTTCTATTTCATTAAAAAATTCTGACATGCAGACTGAAACATGCACTTTGAATACCAGCAGACAACTTCCCTGGTGAGCGGTAGCTTTACTAAAGTAATCTAATGAGCAACTAGAGTGCTAACATTCAGAATTTATGGCAAATGTGTGACACATCTGAATGCCTTCTTGATTGAACCAAAGTAAAAAACTGAAAGTATTTCATACTGAGGAGACTGCAGTAAATGAGGAAATTAGGAAACTTCATAACAAATAAGTCTCCCAAGATGGCCACCAGAGACAAAAGAGCCCAAATGTAGCTCAAATATCACCCAGATGTAGCCCAAGTATAGCCCAATGACAGAATGTCCCAGAGTGTTCTTAAGAACAACTCGAACGCTTACTGTCTTACTAATGACAAAAGTATGGTACACCTGAAGCCATCTTGATTGGAATAAACTGATAACACTTAAAACATTTAATTTAAAAAGGAACACAATGAGGGGGTTCATTTTGCCATAGAAAGTATGATTAGTGCTGCATAAAGAAAAATTTGGGCACATTTTGAGTGACTTCTCAAATCCGCTTCTATTTCATTAAAAAATTCTGACATACAGACTGAAACATGCACTTTTAATACCAGCAGCAGACTTCCCTGGTGAGCAGTAGCTTTACTACAGTGATCTAATGAGCAACTAGAGTGCTAACATTCAGAATTTATGGCAAATGTGTGACATATCTGAATACCTTCTTGATGGAATCAAAGTAAAAAACTGAAAGTATTTCCTACTGAGGAGACTGCAGTAAAGGAGGAAATTAGGAAACTTCATAACAAATAAATCTCCCAAGATGGCCAACAGAGACAAAAGAGCCCAAATGCAGCACAAATATCCCCCAGATGTAGCCCACATGTAGCCCAATGACAGAAGTGTGCAAAACACTTATTTTTTGAGTATTTGCAGTTTTATATAGTGCAGACTTGTCAGGTATTGGAGTGCTTTACACGAGCATTGGTTACATCACACAAGATTAAATTCATTTTGGTTGTAGACATGGGGAGATTAAGGGATTTGACCAGAATCACAGAATGTTGAGCTGAAGCAGAAACTCCAACCTGGTTCCCCAGTTGCAAAGTCTGCAGCTCTGGAAGTAACACCGCATCCTCTCCCCTAAGTGCAACATTTAATCAAGTGGTCAACTGGATAAAAAAAATTAAAGATTACAAATAATGTAAAAGTTCTTTGTCGCTATTTGAAAACTCAGAAAATATGTCCTCATTTTAGTTTTTTAGAGCACTAACCATAATTCTGATGCAAATAAGACCCTCTCATGTATGTCATTTCTAAAGTTAATGCTCTAGGTATTACAGTTTTGATTACATCAAGATGACGTCAGGCGTTCCACACTTTTGTAATAAATATAGAATGTTAGCAATCTAGTTGTTCATTGGGATACTGCTGAGAGGCAGAGGCCAGGGGCACGGACTCTGAAAATTGAAGGCAGGTAGGAGAGTGCAGAGGCAACAATTTGACCACACTGGGCAGGCAGGAAGGGCAGTGGCAGTACAACAGACTACGGAGGGCAGTGGAAAGGGGGCAGGGGCAACAAACCAACAATACAGGACTGGTAAGAGAGGCTGTGGCAATATAATAGACCATTGTGGTCAGAAGGAAGAGGCAGTGGTAGTACCATACATGCCAACAGACCCGTTTCAGCCAGGAAATGTCCAATGTTTTTAAGCTCAAATGGGCTTTATTTGATCTGTCTCCTGTCTACAATCTCCTCTTTTTCACTGTAACTCAAAGGGGAAAATCAATACCCCAGTTTTTTTTCAAAATCTCCCTCTAACCAAGTTCAAAATGTTCGCAAGTATAGTACATTGGATCATGGTGGGCAGGAGGAATTGGGGTAGGGACGTGGACTCGGATAACAGAGGACAGGAGGGACATGGAGAGGTGCACCAAACTGACCCTACAGTGCAGGCATCAGGGTTTGCAGCAGCACAATACACCACACAGGGCATGCGGGATGGGAGTGCAGCACAACAATCCATAGAAAGCAATAGGGAGGGGACAGGACCATGCACATGGACAACAGAGAACAGAGGGGAAAGAGGCAATGGTAGCTAGCTGACCATAATGGACAGACAGGAGAGAAAGCTGCAGCATAACAGACCATAAAGGGCAGGAGGGACGGATCAGGGGCATTACAATGGAACAGGCAAGCCAGGAGGAAGGGAATAGGGGTCTGCACATGGAAACAGAGGGCTGGGGGCAAGGGGGCAGGGCAGGAGCAGCAAGATGACCATGGAGGTCAGGCAGGATGGGCACTAGAAACAAGACACACCATGGAGAGCAACAGTGAGACTATGATGTAATACACACAGACCATGTAGGGAAGGTGGGAGGGGGTCAAGGGCAGCTAGCTGACCACACAGGGAAGGTGGGAGGGGCCATGGCAGCACAGAAGACCATGCATGGCAAGCGGGAGGGTTAGTGGCAGCACAATGGCTATGATGGGCAAGAAGGAGGGTGCAGGGGCATGCACAAAGGACCATGGAGGATAGAAGGGAGGGTCAGGACCTGGACACAGACAAGAGAGTTCAGGGGAAGGGGCCTCACAACAGACTGCGTGGGGCAGGCAGGAGGAGCAGTTGCAGCACAACAAACCAGGGAGGGCAGAAGGGTGTGGCAGTAAAATGGACCATTGAGGACAGGAGAAAGGGGATAGGGGCATGGCATGTGGACGTCAGGGTGGAGGTGGCACCTACAGTCATCTGACAATGCTAGGCAGGTGGGAGGGGAGTGGCAGCTCAACAGAACACTCAGAGTAGATAGGAGTGGCAGGTCCATAGAACATGGTGGGCAAAAAGGATGGAGCAGAGGCATGCACAAAGACATCGGAGGGCAGGGGGAAGGAGAATAGGGGCAGAAAGCTAAGCACAGAGACTAAGCAGGAGGTCAATGATGGGCCATAGAATTAGGCAATGGAGGTCAGGAGGAGTGGACTGGTACAGCATGCTAAATGGAGGGCAGTGGCAGCACATCAGACCAAGCATGGCAGGAGGGAGGAGGCTAGTCCATGGATTCAGACAACAGAGGATAGGGAGGAGGTGGATGGGGCAGCAAGCTAACTGTTCAGAGAAGGTGGGTATTAGAAACGTTATTATTTTTAAAATGTGTGTCTGTGCGAACTACTTAAAATATGAACAAGTATGCAGCATAACTCACTTTTATTCAGGAAGAAGAGGAAGTTTGTGACTGTGACTCCAGGCTCACTTGGCAGAAACACGCCGACCCTCCACCCCCATCGCAAAATGTAATGCCCGTGAAAAGGGTATGTGGACGCAGTGTTATATTGAACATAGTCCTGAGAGCACGCTTGAAAATGAAAACTAGATATAGTGTATGGTATAAACTATGCACCAAAAAGTGTTATATAATATACCTTTGATTACAGTTATTGTTGACTTTTTGACAGGGCCAATTGATCTGCATAATATATGTTGATTTTATAAAAACGAATTAGTCCACGCTTTATATTTAGGTGTTCTAACCCTTTGACGAGGCTAGTAGGTATTCCTTACTTAAAACTTTATATTGTTACTTGACATAGTCAGCTATGCTTGGTAGGTGCCCATGTGGGGGGTTGAAAAAGGGTCACGATGAAAGCAGGCTGTGCGCAGAGGAGAGATTGGGCACCTGAGAGGGGTTGGACACAGAGTCTGGGCATTCACCCAGCCCTACACCAAACCCGGCCGAAGGCTGTGCATGGTGAGGGGGAGGTAGGCACCAGTGAGAGTTGGGCAAAGGTCACACTGATGGACATATGACTTTACATTAAAAAACATAGAAATGTACTGAAAAAAACAAAGGTCAAAGTGACGTAATAGTTAAGAATTACAATATAATGTTACTTTACATTTAAAAAAAATGCCTTGGAAATTCACTGAAGAGACCAACGACTGAAGAGACTTTATAGTTTTCTGAAAATGAATGTTGAAACATACCATTTTAAACAAACAAAACCACTGAAATGTACCAGTTATCCCAAGTAACTATAACTCATGCCCTAAAGTAACTATAACTCATGCCCTCGCCATGCACTGCTATTTACTTAAGATATTACATCACTCATGACATGGTCTATTACATCTCTGATATCACTGCAACATCTGAATTGATATAATTGATAAACACACTGTGCATGGTGGGGGAACAAGTATAATGTCACTTTATCCTTTGTTTCTTTCAGGGAATTTCTATTTGTTTTATGTAAAGTGATGTATCATTATAATTGAATATAGTTTAAAGTGACATTAGGTTGGGTTCTTAACTTGCTTAAAGAAATATTTTTTTAAAAAAAAAAAATATATATATATATACAGCAATGCCTGAAAAGACAGGTGGACACAACAAAAGCTCACAAAGCACAAACATTTCAACTAGATAAGATTGATTATGAAATGGGGCAGGGTTTCACTTTTGTAAAATGATTTGATGCGATGAGGAGGCAAGGTTGGTTGATAAAAATCAGGCCACACAGTTTGCTAATTTAGGTCAGGCTGCATCAGCGGCTGAGTCAGGCTCGGCCGTGGAAAGTGACACTGACTCTGAAGACGGTAGACATCTGAGGCAACAACAAAGTGGTAAGCAAAAATTGTCCCTGTTCGAGGAACTGGATTTTAAAAGCAGGGACAGTGGCAAAACATTGCAGTCAAGAGAACAAAGATCCAGAACAAACAAAGGCGGAGAGAACACAGAAAATGCATCAGGAAACCATACGAGAAAACCGGCACAAAAAACAAATGGTCCAATAAGTAAATACTGCTACTACCAACATGGATAACACAGTCTTCAATTTGTCACAGGTTGATTTAAATCAAGCTGAAGTACAACTATTATCCTTGGGTTCGACATACTGCCCTGAAAGCAATTTCAACTATGTAAAAGGTAGAATCAATATGTTTAAATATATCCAAAAATTAAAATTGGCGAAATTCCATGCAATGATACTGATAAATCTACAAATTATTCAACAATAAGGTGTTGATGCATACAACCTCCAAATTGGTGACTTTGATCTAGTATGTGACTTTGTGGCAGTGCAAGAAGTGGATAATGTAATGTTGCTGAAACAACTACTCAACAACTTTCCAGAGATCTATCTTTAAATATTTCTGCTACTGTCAAAACTCCATTCAGACCTAAATCTACCTTTATTCCTGCAATGCCGCATGATGCAATTGATATCTTCAATGATAAAGTGGTGGCCGATATCAAGAAATTGAGTCACACAAACGTGCTAAAACAAAAATACAGCATGCAGCAGGTGCAATATCAAAATTTGATTCAAAAGCTGAAAAAACAAAGTTTTGTGGTTAAATTCAATGCAGATAAAGGGGGAACATCGTCTTGTGGCCTCTAAAGGATTGCCTGCAGGAGTCGTATAACTAACTCAATGATACTGAGTGTTACATGAAAAGCAGTTTTAAGGCAGCAACAGTTATTGATCTACAATATCGTAGACAATTATCAACCTAGAGAGATGAAGGTTTGATGAGTCATAACGATTGGCAATTTCTAAAAAAATATTTTCCTACAATACCTCAGCTGTATTTATTACCCAAGATTCATAAAAATAGGGTACATCCACTGGGCACATTTGATACTACTTCTCGGGATATTGACTTTTTTCTCATCATCATCAGTTCTGCACACAGGAGACTTTTTAAAAGATATATATGACATTCCTTGGCAATCAGACTGTCTATTAATGACCTTAGATGTCTGTTAGTTTTACACAAGTATTAATCATCAGGATGAGATCAATGCAGTTAAATATTATGCTATGTATGATCAACTGGTGTCTGGAGAATATTTTTTCTTATTTTAATCTGGAGGTTTTTTATCAGAAGCATTGTATGGCGATGGGCACCAGCTTCACCCCAGTTACGCATGTTAACACATGGGCTGGTGGGAGGCGCAACTGTTCATCGCTGACCACAATGAATTGTGGCAAGATCATGTAGTATGTTGGCTACGGTATATAGATGACCTTTTTGTGGTCTGGAGGGGTACTGTAGAATTGGCTGAATCCTTTGTTAAATGAATCAATGTTAATTTAATCAACCTCCAATTTGTGGCACATATTAATATGACTCAGGTAGGTGTCCCCGATTTGCAAGTTTTTATTCAACATAACAAAATTGAGAAACACCTTTATAGAAAGGCGGCTACAGGAAACTCTATGTTACAAGCAAATAGTTTCCATCCTATGCACCTCAAAAACAGCATCCCCTATGGGGAAATGCTTTGTCTCAGAAGAAATTGTAGTTGCCAGGAAGATTTACTTGCCGGTCAAGATGAGGCTGTCAGCAGATTTCTACAAAGAGGTTATAAAAAAGATATACTTGATTCTGCACTTGTTAAAGCAAACCAAAAAGATAAGGAGGAGTTATTGTTCAATAGATGCCCTAGAGAATTGGACTCAACTATAAGACTAATAATGGGGTACAGGAAAAAGGAGAAACAAATATGGGTCATTATAAGAAAACAATGGCCAGTAGTACAGGGTGATGTGACACTGGTGCCCTCTCTGCCAAAAGTGGTATTTATCACATTTAGGAAGGCTCCATCTATGAGGGATGCCCTAGTAAAAAACAGCCCTGAGATTGTGGGGAAAATTGGTTTGTTACAAACCAGAAATGGCTGTATAAGTGCAATACATATAGGGCCATATGTAGGTGGCCTAACATTTACCACTTCATAAATACCGAATTTTACCGATTCGGTATTTATGAAGTGGTAAATGCTATGTAGGTAATCCATCGGTAATATTTACCGATTCGGAATGGGTCGGTATTTTAGAATCGGTATTTACCGATTCGGTAATGGTAACTGGCTTCCCATTGATTCCTATGGGCCAGGAGGCCCATAGGAATCAATGGGAAGCCAGTTACCATTACCGAATCGGTAAATACCGATTCGGTAATGGGGGGAGCACAATCAAGGGTGGCAGGGTGTCACAGTGACACCCTGTTGCACCCCTGATTCCTGCATGTGTGCTCATGTGGCACACATACATGCCCTAAGCGCATGTATGTCTGCCACATTGCACACTTCTAAGTGCAAAAAAATGCATTTTCAAAGCCAATCGTCATTTACCACCAACTTTTAGTTGGTGGTAAATAATGAATCCACACAACACCCACACACTCCCCCTACATCTCATTTCAGGATTCGGTATTTACCGAATCGGTAAAATTACCGATTCGGTAAATTACCGAATCCTGAAATGTGCCCCCTACATACCAAAAGCCTGAATACCAGTCGGTAACGGGATTTTTACCAAAAATCGGCCGTTACCGACCGGTATTGGGCTTCCTACATATGGCCCATAGTTTTTTAAAGGTAATATACTCTATATGTGATTTGAGTTTTTGAATTCTACTATTGATTATGTTTTGAATTTGATGTAGTTAACAACATGGGTTTTTACAAACTATTTTAGCAATCTATTAGAGTATTAATGAGTTGTTTTGAATAACCGGTGCAGTTCCAATAGACAATTGATCTATAGGATTGTGGTTATATCTCTGTATGATGGTGATTAATAAATATTAATTTGTTGTAAAAGGATTTATCAGGAATGTCACAGACTACCATAATAATGGGCAGTGTCATTCAGAGACAATAGGTAACTTTCATTTTTTATAACAATTTTTACCAGCGCTGGCTTCATAACAAATTATAGATGGAAAATGTTTTTTGACTTATTAGCTGTGTTAGAGATTAATTGGTTGATTTTAAACTCACAATTTAAGATTTATATCAAAATGTAAATATAAAATGAATGTTTTCTCAAATGTTATGACAATAGGGTTAATTATGCTTGCCCCTATTTTTAAAGAATGTTAGCAGCTATGTGTTAGTATTTATTTGACTTTATTTAATTTGCCAATTTTGCACAAAAATGATAATGATAATGAATTTGCACTTTTGAGGTGATTTGCACAGTTTGCTGTCTATGTTTAGACAACATGTGATGTATATAAGTTTTCCTTTTAAAACGTAGTGTGTATGTGATCAAAGCCAGGACTGGCCAAAGGCGTCATAACAGCATTTTCATGGAATAAATCAATTGTAAGCATTATGATTGGTGTCTGCTCGCATCTTTGGAGGATTGAGGTGATTGTGGTAGTTCCAAGCACAGAGTGGTTTAAAAGTGGTGTGCTCAATGGCTGGTGCAGCGCTGGGATACAAAAGCCACAAATCTCCTAATATCTGGTATCCAAATGGAGACGCTGCAGTCCTGGAGGTTCCCTTTAGCAGCATACATGTATTGCAAGCAGCATGTTATGTTATAAGGCAAAGCACCATGAATTGTTTCGACGTGCCGTCTTTTCCAAGTGGTGATCAATGATAGTTCCATTCGCCATGCCTTATATATCCACTAAGGAATGGCAGGCAATATCCACACTACATTGCCCACAATGCCTTTGAGAATATTTAAGGCATGGTGAATGGAACTATTGTTGATCAACACTCGAAGAAGACAGCATGCCGAAACGCGTTGTGGTGCTTCACCTATGCTGCTAAGGGAACCTCCAGGAGTGTTGCATCTCCATTTGCATACCAATGTTATATATATATATATATATATCCAAAGCAGGCGCGCTTCTGCAAAAAGTGCGACACGGGCCACACCAGCAGTGCTAGATCAGATTTTATTTTAAAGAACAGCAGGCATGACGCGTTTCGAGTTCACCACTCTTAATCATATGCCAATAGCTATGGTCTCAGCGGGTTCGTTAGGTTTTAAATATAACGTAACTTGAAAAAACATAGAGAAAGGACAACAGTCAATCTTTCCAGTTTAAAGGGGCAGTTATTTTTCCAATTTGTACTCGTTTAACATTGTCACTGTTATTCACAAGAGGAACGAAAAAAGTACAAATACTTAGTCTCAGGTTATCAATTAACCCCCAAGTGGTATTAATTCTTGTTTTTTTACGTTACAAAATTTCATCCAAGTATAGTTCAAAAGTAAAGGACTTCTCATCCCAGGATACATTGTAACTGCCCATAGGTTTCACTGGTTCTCCATGTGGATATTGGCAAAACTGCACGATGTTACACCGAAGACTGAATGCAATGCTTGCTTCAGAAGGACAGTTCCATTATTCAGTCACAGTGCTACAAAGTCAAGTCCCGCTACCACTGAGTTTAAAAATAGCTGCTGTTAATCTTCAAAAGTTCATTACCTCTTGCACGGATGCAAATCCTTGCTGTTAATGTTCATTCCCCAAGTTCTGCGGCGGGCCTCACAGAGTGGCCCTTTCCATTCAAATCTTCGTTCCTGTTCATTAAAAACAGCCGGAGGGCATTCCACAGTAAGCTCCTCGCTTTCCCAACAGTCTGACCCTCAGTTATATATATAAATCTTGATGAGTTGTCCCTCAGATAAGCAGCACTCGAGACACCAGATTGCTGCATTTTTATTGGTATGGATGGTGTAATGCTTCTCGTTACAATCAAACAGCTGAGTTTTTGACAGCCTGACGCGTTTCGAGTTTCATTTCTTCCTCAGAGGCTAGCAAAACAGAAAAGTGCATGCCAATATCCATTTCTGTCTTATAGCATTAATAATTCCCTGAATGGGCTAATTAGTACACAGCATTATGGGAAATGGAGTCCGAAATCAATCCACAGATAGATGCACTCGCAATGTCTGTTAACATACAGATATATATATATATATAATAAAACTGGAAAAAAACAGAGGTGTCAGGGACGTTAAAGTTAGAAATGAACATTTAAAATTCACTGAAAATCACAGGTTTCAAGGGATGTTATAGTTAGTTGGATATTTCACTTGTACAAAACCAGAGAAATTCGGCCGTTATAGTTAGTTGAGCTAATTATGACTAGCGCCCCCTCAATGCACTGCTGATGACATCACATGTTACATTACTCATGACATGGTCAGTGACATCACTGATGACATCTCAAATGACATCACTGATGACATCATCCAGTGACTGTGTGTTTCTGTAAAGTTTAAATATGTTTTATAAATATATATAGGCCAAGGTGAATTGAAGAATGAGTGGCTGTATGACTGTCTGAATGGATGGTTTAGTAGGTGCCTGAATGACTGTATAAGTGAGTGATTAAACGTGTCTTACTCAATGCATGGGTTACTGACTAAACTATGTGAATCATCTGTATCAGTTTGTCTGTTGTGTCTCAGTGGCTGCATGGGTTGGTGAGTTGCTACATGAGTGTCTATATGGGTTATTGATTGGTGGTATGAGTATCTGTATGGTAGCCTGAATGTCTGTGTGGGTGGGAAGGATATTTGTGACACCCTGCATGGATATGTGAGTGGGTGATTCACTGGGTGTATGGGTTCAAGAGTTTCTGTGAGAGGCTGTATGGTTGGTTGAGTGTGTGTATGGCTGTGTTGGTGAGTGAATGGATGTCTCAGTGGTACATGTGTGAGTAACTACATATGTGAAAGGCAGTCTATGGGAGTGTAGGAGTATATAAATGACTGCATGTGGAAATGAGTGATTGTGAGTTTGGCTGTGTGGATGAGTGTGTGCTTGCACCAGTGATTGTATAAGAGAGTAAGTATGTGTTAATATCTGTATGAATAACTGGGGTGGTGTGTGTATAACTGTATAGGTGAGTAATTGAGAGTGTGATTGATTCTTTGCATGATTGGCAAGCTGTGTTAGTAACTCTATGGGTGAGTGGTGGTGTGTGAGTGTCTGTATGGGTGTATGAGTGCATATGATAGTGGTTGTATTGATGAGTGAGTGCATGTATGAGTGACTGTATGGGTGAGTGAGTGGATGTGTGTATAGACCTTGGAGTCTGTGAGTGGGTATGTAGTAATTGGTATTGGTGTGTCTATGGTTTCGAGAATGGCAGTCGGTTTTTCAGAGTGGGTGTATCAAAGGTAATATTAGGGTGTGAGGAGGTGCATCAGATTATCACATGGATTGATGTCATGAGTGATGTCATTTGAGATGTCATCAGTGATGACATCAGTGATGTCACTGACCATGTCATGAGTGATGTAATATGTGATGTCATCAACAGTGCATTGCGGCGGCGCAAGTTACTGTTAGCTCAACTAACTATGACAAATTAATTTCTCAGCCCAACTAACTATGACAGATGAATTTTCTGGTTTTGTATGAGTGAAATATCCAACTAAATAAACCGTCCTTGAAACCTGTGTTTTTTTTATTGAATTTCAAAGGTTTTTTAAATGCTAATTTTTAAATATAACGTCCCTGAAACCTATGGTTTTTTCAGTGAATTTCAAAGGTTTTTTAAACGCTAATTTCTTACTATAACATCCCTAAAACCTATGGTTTCTCAGTGAGTTTCAAAGGTTTTTTAAACGCTAATTCCTAACTATAACGTCCTTTAAACCTATTGTTTTTCAGTGAATTTCCAAGGTTTTTTAAAATGCTAATTTCTAACTATAACATCTCTGAAACCTATGTTTGTTTTCAAAAAGTAGATTCGCGTACCGATCATGTACCGGTCATGGTGGGTGTGTGAATTCAAAAATTTTTCTGCCATATTGGTTAAGTTGTGTATGAAACGCGTACGGTATGTGAAGGGTGCACGGTTCTCGGTCCTGCGTAACGTCACACATTTCCAGGGGTCGCATCAGGTGTGCACATCCAGCATAAATTATTGTTATTTAAAAGTATATATATATAACTTTATTATATATATTATACCAAGAGATTCATATACATAATTGTAAATATCATATAATTGTAACTGGAATAAAGATATATTATTGTTAACTATATTTTTCAGGAATAGCGTTGGGTGCGCATCGGTTGCGTGTCACGTGCGCGCCACTTGTACACCTGGTGCGCGAATCCCATGTGACTTTAAAAGAAAGCATTTTATTGGTTAAGAAGCTTTTAATTCTAGAGCTTGCAGGTACCCACCCAATTTTTTCATTCTTTCAACAGCATCTACAGAGATACAGCTCTTGTGTTTTCTTTCTTTTTTTATGTATTTTGTGGTGTTTTTTTTACATCAAGATAGAATGGCTTCTTCTAATCCTGCACAATAGCTTCCTCCAGAAAAAGAAGAGTTAGAAGAACCTGTCAAACAAAGGTATGAGATTATTGTATGGGCCTTTTTCTCCATTCCTGCTAGTGATCAGAAAGTGAACGCACATAAGGTGACGTGCACAATCTGCGAGAAGGTCCTCTCACGTGGATCAGACAAGAAATATTCATGTGGGACTTCTTCGATGCTCAAACACCTCCAAACGATGCATCCACTGCGTCTTGCAAGAGAACAACAGCGTGAAGACGTACAAAGACAGGGAACTCAAAACGACCAAGACCCCATATTATACCTGAATTTGCTGGAGTGGAGCAGCATTGTATAAAGTATAAAAAGGTTCTTTGCTATGGAGAGCAATCGGTGGATGCTATCGTGGTTGCTGTCAAAAACTACCATTGTTTATTTTTAAATTTTTTATTTTTGCAATGACTTCCTAATTGCATAATGTTTCCAAAGTTTTCTCCGTTCATTCTGTTAATTTTATTTCATTTTTTTAAAAAACATACAAAAAAGAGTTGAAAAAATACAATAAAATTATAGAAGAAAAGAAGAAGAAAAAAATGGTTCTTATTAGAACCGCCTATTTTATTAAAAATTGATTGGTATGTGTTGTATGAATTGTGGCAAGTGTAATATATGTAGAAGTGCATGGGTAGTGAATGTGTAGTGCCTGGGTAATTGGAGAAGTGCATGTGTACTACCTGAGTGATTGCATGAGTACATGGGTAATACCTGGGTGATTGCAAGGGTGCATGGGTACTGGCTGCGTGATTGCATGAGTGCAGGGGTAGTGCCTGTGTGATTAGAGGAGTACATAGATAGTGCCTGAGTGATTGAAGGAGTGCATGGGTAATGCCTGGGTGATTGCATGAGTGCATATGTAGTGCCTGAGTGATTGGAGGAGTGTATGGGTAGTGCCTGTTTTTTTTGGGGGGGTAGTGCCTGGGTTATTGCATAAGTGCATAAGTGCATGGGTACTGGTTGGGTGATTGGAGGAATGCATGGATAGTGCCTGTGATTGGAGGAGTGCAAGGGTGGTGCCTGGGTGATTGGAGGAGTGCATGGATAGTGTTTGGGTGATTGGAGGGGTGCAAGGCTAGTGCCTGGGTTTTTGCATGACTGCATAGGTAGTGCCTGGGTGATTGCATGAGTACAAGGGTAGTGCCTGGGTGATTGGAGGAGTGCATGGGTAATGCCTAGGTACATGAAGGAGTGCATGAGTAGTGCCTGGATGACTGCATGAGTTCATAGGTAGTGTCTGGGTGATTTTATAAGTGCATGGGTACTGCCTGGGTGATTGGAGGACTGCATGGAAACTGCCTGGGTGAATGGAAAAGTGCAAGGATAGTATCTGGGCGATTGGAGGAGGAAATAACTAATACATGGATGATTGCATTAGTGCAGGGGTAATGTCTGGGTGATTGGAGGAGTGCATGGACAGTGCTTGGTTGATTGAAGAGTGCAAGGGTAGTGCTTAGGTTATTGCATGAGTGCATAGGTAGTGCCTGGGTGGTTGCATGAGTGTAGTGGTAGTGCCTGGGTGATTGGAGGAGTGCATAAGTAGTGCCTGAGTGATTTTATAAGTTCCTGGGTGCTGGCTGGGTGATTGGAGGAGTACAGGGGTAGTGTCTGTGTGATTAGAGGTGTGCAAGGGTAGTGCCTGGGTGATTGTATAAGTGCATGGGTGGTGCCTGGGTCATTGCATGAGTACAGGGATAGTGCCTGGGTGATTATATAAGTGTATGGGTAGTGGGTGGGTGATTGAAGGAGTGCTTTGGTAATGCCTGGGTGATTGCACGAGTGCAGGGATAATGTGTGGGTGATTGGATGAGTGTATGGGTACTGGCTAAGTGATTGAAGAACTGAATGGGTAATGCTTGTGTGAGTGCAGGGGTAGTGTCTGGGTGATTGGATGAGTGCATAGGTAGTGTCTAAGTGATTGAAGGAGTGCATGGATAGTGCCTAGGTGAATGCAGAGGTAATGCCTGGGTGATTGCATGAGTGCAGGGGTAGTGCCTGGGTGATTGCATGAGTACAAGAGTAGTGCCTGGGTGATTGGAGGAGTGCAAGGTTAGTGTCTGGTTGATTGTATAGGTGCATGGGTATTTCTTGGGTGATTGAAGGAGTGCATGGGTAATGCCGGGGTGATTGCATGAGTGCAGGGGTAGTGCCTGGGCAATTGGATGAGAGCAAAGGTAGTGTCTGAGTGATTGGAAGAGTGCATGGATAGTGCCTGGGTGATTGCATGAGTGCATGGGTAATGTCTCAGTGGTTGGGTTGCATGAGTGTAGTGGTATTGCCTGGGTGATTTTATAAGTGCATTGATACTGGCAGGGTGATTAGAGGAGTGCATGGATAGTTCCTGGGTGATTGGAGGAGTGCAAGAGTAGTGCCTGGGTTATTGTATGAGTGCAACACTAGTTCCTGGGTGATTGCATTAGTGCAAGGCTAGTGCCTGTTTTTTTTTGCATGAGTGCATAGGTAGAGCCTAGGTAATTGCATGAGTGCAGGGGTACTGCCTGGGTGATTGCATGAGTACATAGGTAGTGCCTGGCTAATTAGAGGAGTGCATGAGTAATGTCTGGGTGATTGCATCAGGTCAGGAGTAAAGTCTGGGTGGTTGCATGAGTGTAGTGGTGGTGCCTGGGTAATTGGAGGAGTGCATGGAGGTATAATGGACTAGGAGGAGAGACTGACTGTACTAGTCAGACCAATAAAATAACTCAGTGAGGGGTACCTCATCTATCTGTTTGTGTGTTACAAAATCTGCAAATCTTTTAAATCAAACACTGTCTCCGGGCATCCAGCAGCAAAAAAACAAAGTAACAAACCATGTGACGTACATTCGTAAAACCCACCCACAAAACATTAACATCATATGTTTAAGTAAAAAATATATAATTTAATACCCTAACAAAAATAAACTCTCCCACTCTGACCTGACTCACCCCCCTCCCTAACCCCAACCAATGTCCAAAAGTGAAAGTCCCAAATGTCCTGAAAAAACCCCAATGCCCAAAACCTACCCCCCAACAAAAGGAATTAAAAAAGGGGCAAATGAACAAGGTCCTAAATTCGGCTGGCTTTCAGGTGTTTGTCAACCAGCATCTTCACCCGCTCCTCTAGGTGCTCCTCCAAGCAGGCCATCCAGAGGAGCATCTGGTGGCGAAATGCCCTGCAGTTACATCCAGGGTGGGGGGCAGCTGTGCTTGATATTGAGGCACGGCGGCTGCCTGACCACGGTGCCGTAAAACTAGAGGCGGGGCCTGACTGGGGCCCGGGGCATTGGAGGAGGCTGCAGCTGCAGCCGCCTCCTACTCCTCCTCCACCACCTGAGCCACCAGCCGCCGGTATTCCTCGCAAATGGCCTCCAGTTTACGGCGCCAGGCCCTGGCTTGCAACTCCTTCCTTGTAGGTTTTGGTTGGGAAGGAGCATATATATCAAGAAAGAAAAAGAACATTGTTGTAACCAATACTCTTAGCAAAACAGTAACACAAAATTCATTCAACACATAGTGGCACAGTATCACTAGCAAGCACAGTACATAACATTTGTGGTAAGTATCTATCCTCCTACTTCCTCAGACTCTAACATTTGTGGGAGTTTCCGGCATTATACTAGCACTATGTACTCCAGTACACACCTGTCGTCTTGTTCTTCTTATCTCTAGTTTAGCGAAATTACATAACCTTTGTAGCCGGCATGCCAGCTCCCCCCGCTCCCTTTCCCCCATCCCCCCTCCCCTTCTCTCTCTCTCTTTATCTATTTGATATAATTTCTCTTGGGTACACATGTTATTATCATATATAATCGTGTTGCCCACTATTATTTTAATTTTAATTTCTTTTTGTATGCAATTCAATTGTTTTTCCTTCCCTCTGTTTCCTTCCCGTTCTCTATTTTATTTAGAGTTGATTTAGATTATTGTGGATATGACGCCTTTGAATCATGATTCTTAAATTGTATGTGTATTGTCATATAACATGATTGCTATGAATATCATTGTGTTAGAATTTATATTATTCAATTTCAGATTATTATGTTCTGTACTGTATATTGTGTGTGATTTACACCCAATTTTCAAACCTTTCCCCCCCTTCCCCTCCTTCTCCTTCAACCCACTTCTTGATCCCCCGCCCTTTCTCTCCCCCCCTTTTTTCTTGTTATTTACTAATTGAGCTACTGTGTTTTGATACATTACTATATAATAATTATTATCTCTAAGTGCGTTTTACTCCAGTCTCGAACCGCTCACTCTCTGTGTTTTTTCCAATTGCTTGATTTTCGCTTCTACTCCGCTTTCCTTCTAACTGTTCCCCCCGGGGCACTACTTCGCTCATGCTAGTCACAGGTCTAGCCTTTCCCTGGCCTGTCCCACTCACGTGACACACTGTAATTGACTCTTAACGATGTTGCATAGCGGTTGCCGCTACCGGCATGGACGTTTGATTTGCCCGGCCTTTCTTGTGGATTCGTTCCTGCCCTTCTAGTTATGTGACCCCCTGCGATTTAGTCCTTTGAAGAATTCCTCCCGAGGTAAGATCACATAGCGCAGTAGACGCCCTTTGATTCCGCTCCGTATCATAATTTACATTTCCATTCCTTTGAATTCCCTAACTCCTTCCTCCCCTCCCTTTTCTCAGGCGTACAGAATTGATGACTACGTCTAGTTTCCCGGACCTTGATTGCCTCCTGATTACATACTTCCTTGATGTTGATCCCTGATTATTGCAACATTGGTAAATACAAGACTTCCCCTCCTTCCCCCCCCCCCAGAAACCCCCCCCCTTGGTCTTTTTTTTCTACATGATTACTGACTCCGATCCCTTCGCCCTCCTATTCCCTTGTAGATTGCGCGCTGATTTACACCAGTGTTAAATCCATTTCAGTTGGATTCCCCGCACTTACTTGTACTATGCCCAGGTAAAACTTTCTCCCTTTCTTTCATTCTCTGGATTTTTCTATTCGGGCCTTTCTCTTTTGAATAACGCAAAACCCCATCTTTCCTCTCCCTTTACAGCACACGTTTATTTATGACCATTGTCCTGATGATGGCCTGAAATCAATCAGGCTGAAACGCCGTCGACAACCCTCAGCAAAGAACTTTGGCTTTTCTGTGGTCACTTATAAATTTGTTTGTACATGATTATATATAATTATATATTCACTTGACCACATTATCATTATTATTTCATCGCCGTTCACGCTGTCTTCACTTATTGTGTTCACTGCGCCGTTCACTATCACTAGCACGCTCAGTGCTCACTTATGTGTTTTGGTCATTTGTACCTTTATTGTACCGTAGTGCTGTTATAACTACCTACAATATATACCCTTTTCTAAAAATCCTTTGTGGTCTCCCTTCCTTTCCCCCGTGATTTCATTATTGTTGTGAAACTTGCCTTTCTAATGACATCCAGTTGAGACATTGTTGTTTCGTTAAACAGTCAGCTAAGCTTGCACCCAAGAGAAACAGATACGAGTCACATGATGCAGACTCACGTTAGTTTCATTTACTATTACTGTCTGCAGGTGGGGAAGCTCATATTTTTGTATTACGGGTGGCACTGGCCATACTCTCTCTGTTACATGAGGGCAATTGCTCAATTTCACTTTCACCCTGCCCTGGGTACTACAAAAAGGCAGATTATTTATCAGATCCAATGATCATTGTTTATATTATAGATCGTAACGCGACATCAGGTCAGTAGCAGGCGGTGGTGGGAGTGCTGCTGGGCGGTGACGTGGGGAGGTGCAGGGTGGGGGTAGTAAACTATGGATTAAGGACAATCACAGGTAATTAAAGAAAACATATAAATAAATAAACCAAATTTCGTTGCACTCACTGCATCGCATTTGGCGGTGCAGTGCGCACAATGAAAATTGTTTTATTTATTTTTATGTTTACTTACCTGTATTTGGCCATAATACATAGTTTACTTCACACTCACCCTGCCCCTCCCCACGTCACTGCCCGCCAGCACTCCCACCACCGACCGCTACTGCATAGGGTACTTTGCTTTCATTGATTGTGTAACCAACAGATAGGCCAACCTTTGCAGGCTGGCTGATACAATCGAAAATACATTAACATAGGTAGGGAGTGGTCCTCGGAGTCGGAGGAAGGCGCTTGATAATATATATATAAGATGTGCTTGCAAACTTCTGTGAGTCAACTGTATTCTGAAAATACTACTTATTACCCTCCGCTTTACTACTCTGGTGCAGTTTCTTTTACATGTTCTTCAAAGTAAGACTCTCCAGTGACAGTCTCCACATATGCTGTCTATTGATGATAGTACATCCAGGCATACATCCATTAAAGTAAACGTCTATCATTTTTTTTTATATATCTCTTAACAAACCTTAGTTGGTTTCACCAACAACCACCCATGCGTCCGCTCCTTCCTTCTTTACCTTGGCTTTGAGTTTGAACCAAACACCGCTGATGATTCTTGCTATCTAGTATCCACCCATACTGTCTCGCCCACCCAGGCAGGCATCCTCTTTCACCTTCCACCCATCCTTCAACAACCCATGCATCTGATCTGATTCCTATCAGCCACCTATGCATGCTTCCAACATATCCTTCTCTGCAAGTCATATTACATCTCACCCGTCCTTCCACCCTTCTTTCCCTCTTTGTTCAAAACATCCATCAAGGTCATCTGATCTGAGTTTTAGTCTTCTCCATAAAACCTTCACAGCTGAGTTGGAGTCAGATAGAAGAGGCCATTGGTTACTCAACTCATGCTGCTAATGCTAAGTAAAGGGTGTCTTCTTCAACCGTTGTATAATGTTCACTACAACTTAATAAGTCTCACAGGACAGTGAGTGAAGTGAACACACTCCCATCTAGTAGTAATGTCAAGAAGCAATGAATATAACTTACCACCGCCCGCCACTGCTGCTGGCTCCCCGCCCTGGAGCTCCTGCAGGTGCCTCCTGGTCTCCCGCCCTCTCCGGAATGGCCGCATCGCCATCGCCGCTGGCCCTGCCGGCACTGGTGGTTGGTACTGGTAGTATGCCTAGAAAAAACATTACACATTTTTAGATGCCTGGAAACCTCCCCCTATTTTATTAGTGTTCACTAGGAAGATTGGGGAAAAGGTTAATACAACATACATCATCACTACTAGTCCAAATCAGGTACTAGAGCAGTGCAGTCAGTAGACAGACACTAGTAGTGTTATATGGTCCCTAGGGTCATCTAGTCCTACTCTACTCTTTGGAAAGTTAGCCTGAGCCATGTAACCCTTTTAGATTCATCATGTCTACTACTCTTTTTGCGCATATTTAATTATACCTCGCCGCTTATTGTGCAGTAGACGCCTTTGAGGCCACATGACGGTTGCGTACAAGTGAAGAGGTCGAAAAACAAGCCACATTGTTATGGGGTTCAGTTACTCCGTATTGCTTAGCCATCACAGGTACAATGTTACCCTTTTTGCCATGGCTGTGAAATGCTTGCATTATTGCAATATACTATCTAACGCGCAGCATTTTTCTCATAATAGGCAGAAGATTCCCTTCTACAAACCAGAGATTTGCAGAGCTTATGATGCATGATGTAACCAGTATTTCTACGTTCTATGGTGAGGGGTCTTCCAGAATTCACACAGATCTTTTGTCTTGTTCTTGTCCTGCACTTGTAAATGTTTACTGTTTTAATCTTATGCTTTTTGCTGTTGACGCTGGCTGTAGTAACATTTCATATAACGAGTTGTACAGAGCTTGTTACTTATTTGAAAAGACTCTGTGGTATTTGGTGTGGTGGGTGGACTTACACAAGTGAGTGAGCAAAAGGGTGTTATTATGTTCTGGGTTGTCTGTCTGATCATCATTGTGTATCTTCTTCGTGTGGGGGGTCGGGAGTGGGACCTAATGTGAGACACTATAGCTAGTCGGTCAGGGGATTGTGGGTTCTTCTGACTGAGGTGTGAGTAAGGTCCAACCTCCCCTCACCAACATCCTATTTTCTTGTGCATAGTTCTGTATGTGGCTGTGCAAAATCACTACAATAGTAGTAGTATGTACTATCTGATCCAAAATACTAGTCAAATATCTGGTTGGGCATTTTGTTGGCGGGAATTGTCAAAGCCTCAAGATTAAGAAGACTAGAAGAGGACAACCCAAAGGACAGGACACAGTGGCAAGAGCTATTGGTCAATCTGAGCTTTATTCCAAAGAAAACCTTCCATAAAGAGTGGCCAACTGGGCAAGCTTAGCTACAGACAGACTACTAGTAGTAGTAGTACAGAGAGTCATAGCAGAGGCAGTTAGAAGGAACTTAGAGGCAGGGATAACCAGAATTTGGAAACAGATAGTCAAGGTCAAAGAAGCTTTTGTAAAAAATAAAATTAGAAAGCGGAGCCATAATTAATAGTTCAGAAAAAAAAGATGCAGTAAAAGTTAGGGAAATATAATTGTTAATATTAACCACTGGAGGACTTACTGGGGCCAGCAGCAGGAGCCTCGGTAGAGGAGCAGTCCTCTCCTGGTTGTTGTTGTCCCGCCGACTCGGACCCTGTCTTCTTGCCCCTGGGTGGTGCTGATGTTCATGTAAGATATAATAAAGAAAGAGACAAACATTAAGGAGTGCTGTGAAACAAAGAAATCATTTGGAAAAAAAGTCAAAAACATTTTAGGAAACAACAATTGCAATAAAATTGACCAATCTAATTAGATGGATCGACTACTTGGCTGCTTGCTGGATTCACGGATCGTCTACTTAGTTATTTATGAACACTCCAGTGTTCCATAATCATTTTGATTCCAAATACTAACGAAGCCTAAGTACCACCTGACCTAGTCCATCTATTCCAGATGGGCCATTTGTTCACTAAGTCTGCATTTCCATTTTTTTTAGCCATCAAATGCATAGATGAGATGGAGGACACATGCATAAATTTGTGCATACACCAAATTGTGGGTTGGTTGCATCTGATCTTGTTCTGCTACTGACTGACCCTGCTAAGCCTACCACTCACTAAACAAACTACAAGAGGTTCTACGGAGGACTGGGGTAAGCAGCACTCAGTGACAGAGGAGGCATCATGCAGACCGTAAAACAATTATTAACTAATACTAACTAAACCTAGTATCCATCCACCACTATTTCACAGGAGGACAATGGAAGGACTAGAGTCTCTCTAGCAATAGCATTACCTAACTTCAGTTATCTAAAATAAACTCTTACATTAATCAGCCCAAGCTAGCGCAAAGTTGCAAACAAGTAAGAGTAGCGCCGAGAACAAAGGTCCTACAATCACAGAAGATTTTGAAATGTAATTAACCAGCAACATTAGCAGCAGTAATCTTGTTATTCGTCAAAAATGTATACACAACAATACTTATACTAAGTTACTCACCAAGCCCAACGACCTCAACACCTAGCAGGTCCAACAGGTCCTGCTCCCAGTCCAGGATGTCAGACCACTGGTGGGCCAGCTGGTTATGGGTGCGCCGGACCCCTGAGCACTGAAAAACTGCCCGGCGCACCTTCACACACCGACGGTGACGCTCCAGGGTAGCGTACCCAGAGCCGGGCCTGCCGCCTGCTGCCAAGGTCAAGGGAAGGTGGTGCTGGATGAAAAAAACAAGGGCGGCCATCTCCGCCTCACCAAAAAGTTGCCGGGCCTGCACCCCTGCAGGACGCATTCTGCCGCAAGGCAGGCGGCTCTTGGGCTCAGGCCCCTTGCCCTTTGAGCAACTAGTGGCAGTGCCCTTGGCCATGGTTCTGGGGTGGGTGGGAGGCAGAAAAGAAAATTTAGAAGGGAAAAAAGAAAGTTAGGGGGAAGAAGTAAGCAAGAAGTAATACAAGTAAAAAAAACACAGTAAATGCAAAATATAAACTTAGGGACATAGAGAGATAGATGATAACTAAAAAAAGTCAGAAAAACTGTGCAAAAAACTAAGGATTCCAAAGGTTAAGGGAGGATAGAAAAGTAGGCCCAGAACCATAGCATAGAGTGAAAAACAAGATGACCGCGCCCATTCGCGGCCGCGTGGGTAAGTTTGCACAAAATTTCTCGCCAACATGCAATAATCGTCGCAAACAAATAAAATGCGATCCCGAATACGACATACGCATCGCGAACACACTATACGCAACCCAGAACAGGAAATAAGGCATCGCGAGCGGGCGGGACAATTGAAAAACAAGATGTTAGCGCCCATTGGCGACCGCATGGGTAAGAGCACAAGATATTATCCCCGAGCATGCAAACAACTCCCCGAACACGTGCACCGCGCTCCCAAACAAGAAAAAGGCATCGCAAACGGGCGCCCCAAGCAACTACACACGCTCGCGAAGCTACGCGTAGCTCACCTAGTGCAAGAGCTAGTGCAAGAGCATCTTCGCATAGCTTCGCGTAGCGCAACTACGCGAACTACGCCCAGGGTTAGCATGGATAGTGTCTGGGTGATTGGAAGAGTACATAGCTAATGCATGGGTGATTGCATGAGTGCAGTAGTAATGTATGGGTGATTGGAGGAGTGCATGGATAGTGCTTGGGTGATTGGAGGAGTGCATGGGTAGTGCTTGGATTATTGCAAGAGGGCATATGTACTGCCTGCGTGATTGCACAAGTATAGGAGTACAGTATGGGTGATTGCATAAGTACAGAGGTAGTGCCTGGGTGATTTTATAAGTGTATGGGTACTGGCTGGGTGATCGGAGGAATGCATAGGTGACAACTGGGTAACTACAAGAGTGCAGGTGTAGTGCTTTGGTGATTAGAGGAGTGTATAGGTAGTGCCTGGGTGCTTTTATAAGTGTATTGGTTCTGCCTGGGTGATTGAAGGAGTGCATGGGTAATGCCTAGTTGATTGCATGAGTGCAGGGGTAATGTCTGGGCGATTGGAGGATTGCATGTGTAATGTCTGGGTGATTGCATGAGTGCAGAAGTAATGTCTAGGTGGTTGCATGAGTATAGTGGTAGTGCCTGCATGATTGGAGGAGTGCATAGGTAATGTCTGGGTAATTTTATAAGTGCAAGGGTACTGGCTGGGTGATTGGAGGAGTGCATAAGATAGTGCCTGGGTGATGGGAGGAGCACAATAGTAGTACCTGGGTCATTGTATGAGTGCATTGCTGGTGCCTGGGTGATTCCATTAGTGCAAGGGTACTGCCTGGGTTATTGCATGAGTGAATTGGTACAGCCTGGGGGATTTTATGAGGGCAGGGGTATGCCTGGGTGATTGCATAAGTGCAGAGGTAGTGCCTGGGTGGTTTTATGAGTGCAGCAACATTCTGTAAACAAGGATAAGGATAATGGAACAGCATCGGCAGCCATAGGTGCTTATGGTGATCAAATATCTGATCAAATTTCTGAGATCAACACAGCGTTCTCGCATGGCTCAGGCCCCGACTTAGAGTGTAAGTTTGATAATGTCCTACCCTGCCCGGAGACAAAAAAAGCCAGCAGTGATTATCAATTAGCAGTCAATAACATTGGGATCTGTTCTACAGCGGCCACTGTGACCATCTCATCAACAACACCACAAACTATATGTCCGCTTCTGGTAAAAACCCAAGTTCACACTTCTATGGCCCCTATGGCTTCTACGGCAATATCTGATGGGCGTAAATGTGCAATTATGCAAATACCACAAGCCTCTAGTCATAGCGAGGCCAATTCTGTGATCAATATATCATCTGGCCCGGACCAAAACTCATGTGACAAGGTCTTTATGTCCCCCCTCGTTCGGATACCCTTCCTTGTTCTGTCTCAGTCTGAAACCACCAGGGGTTGTCATACCATGATACCAGAGGCATCCTCCAGTCCAAATGGCAGTAAAAATTCATTGAAAATGGACCCACCAAGCATAATTTTGGAAACTAGTATCATTAACAAGGACAATAAGTCAACTCTTGTCCCAGGCAAAATTACCGCAGAGAATGTACCTTCATTAAACAGCCAAAGCAAGCTTGTGCAAGCTGATTCTTTGATTATTCCGCTTAGTTCAGCTGACCTATCATTGCTAGCCAAATATGATGAAAATTTTCAGGACGGAACCTGTGTTGTAGAAAATAAACTAAAAAGCCCGGAAAGCGGAATATGGGGCAGTTTACTTAACACAATGGACAATATCTTCAACGCTCTCAATTTTCACTCAGATAAACTGAACATTCAAGTAAATTTATTAAACACATTGGCACTCTACGTAGCTGGGATAGATGCTAAATTGCTTCATTTATCAAACCGGGTAGCCAATGCCCAATCAGACAAAGACAATCAACTGTTAACATGCACTTTAAGCATGGGCAAAGCACTACGCTACGCTCGCGTAGTTTGCGAAGTTCGCGCTACTTTGCACTACGCGAACTGCACGTAGCACAGTGCGAACACGCGTAGTGTAGTGTTGCGTAGTGCTGCGGTAATTTTTTGCTTGCTCGCGGTCCTCAACGTCTAGTTGGCGACCGCGAGCAAGCAAAATGACATCCCGGCAAGACTTTTTCCTTGTTTGCGATCAGCAACATCAAGTTGGCGATCGCGAGCATGGAAAATAAACCTCCCGGCGAGATTCCCAACGCGAGGAGGTCAGGTTTCTCATTGCGAGTGGTCGCGTATGTTCGCGACCGCTCGTGATGAGAAACTACCAGTTCGCGTTGAGAAAGCTGCCGCTCGAGTAAAAATCTACTCGAGCAGCAGAAAACTACAGCTCGCACTGTGCAAGATGCCATTTTCAATGATTGCACAGTGCCGGTTGCTTGTCCGCACTGTGCAATCATTGAAAACGACATCTGGCACAGTGCGAACAAGGTACTACGCAGTTTGCGAAGTGCTACGCGTAGCTCGCGTAGTGCGAACTGCACTTTGCGTAGCCTCGCGAAGTGCTACTTCGCGATCTACGCCCAGGGTTAATGCACTTGTGCGCAAATAATTGATAAAATCTCAGAGTTACTGATTAGTATGAGTTCCATCGTGCAAGAGGTCAAGGCGATGTCAGACAAAATTGTACAAAACAAAACAGTCTTGTACAAACATAATCATGGTTCTCACTCGGATTCTAAAACCACAACTGTGGGACCATCAGATGAAACTAGGAGTCTTCAGGAAAAAACCGCGATAAGAAGAAAATCAACAACAAATAAAAATAGCTCTAATATTAGTAAAACTCAGCACCATAATATAGCTTCATCAACAAGGAATTTTGCAGTAAGGAAAAACCATTCTCTAAAGGAAGAGACTCCATCAAACTTGCCACAGAAATCTCAGCTCTTGAATGAAGGAAATGAATCCATTCATCGGCAGATGAAGTTAATGCCCCACAAATTACTCCAAACCAGGCATTATCCACTAATATCAACTCAGATGGTCTAACTAAAAGAGCAAGAAAGAGACTAAGGAAAGCTCACAATAAAATAAAAAATTAAAACATATCTACAATCACAGACTCGCCAACTGAGCTTATTACGAAAGAAGTCTATTCAATTTTCAAACCCTTGGAATCTCGCCGGAGCAAAACTTTGACCGGCCTAATTGGGCCGGCCCCAATATGACCTCCCTCCGAAGTGTTCCATGACTGCATAAGTTCGCAAACTACTGCATCATCTAATCTACAAGTGAGTAGACAAGATCAGGCTCAAAAAGGAAACGATCAACGATTTGAGAAGCAAAATGTTGGTAAACAGAAAAGTGCTAACAATGATGCCTCTTCAGAAATCATTTCAACCAATATCGAGCATACAGTATCCTCCGAACTAACAATTGTGGAGGACACTAGGCTAGGCAATGGGGTTATTCAAGACATGCAGCTGCCATCCAAGACCATTGATAATATAATAAAAGAAAAATTAAAGAATAATGATTTCTCGGATACAGCTACGAAATTAGCGTTTTGTCCATGGTATACTCAAGAGGTCCACACAATATTCTGATTCGCGGTAATATTTTGAAACTGTTAAACGCAATCCCTGACCTTAAAGACCTAACATCGGAAGACTTACAGGCACATGCATCAAGCACAAAACCGGTCGCAAACGGGCAGATTCTCAGAATCTGCCCCTTTGCGACCAGTATTTTTGCATTTGAGATGCATCATCCCAAATGCACAAATCGCTATTTAAGGAATCTCAAAATAGCGATTCCTTAAATAGCGATAGCATTTAAGGAATCCCTAATTGAGATTCCTTAAATGCAATGCATTACAGTTTTAAAAATAGCGACTTCGCTATTAGCGTGAGCAAATTACCATGAAGCTGTACTTCATGGTAATTTGCGAAAACTTAGAAAAATGCACTTATTTGCATTTTTCTAAGTTTCATGTTGCGCACACACATGCCCTTAGAGCATGTGTGTATGCAACATATGTGCAGAGTTAACATACATGGGTGCAATAGGGTGTCATTTTGACACCCTTGCACCATTGAAATTGCGGAAGCAATTTGCGAGTACCTACTGGTACTCGCAAATTGCTCCCACAATCTCTAATTCATTCCTATGGGCCTGGAGGCCCATAGGAATGAATGGGAAGACATTCCTTAATTGCGACTCGCAATTTGCAAGTCGCAATTAAGGAATTTGTGGGAATCGCTATTTCTTTAGCGATTCCTACATGCATAGGGTTTTGCTATTCCTTAGTTGCGATTCCTTAATAATCGCAATTAAGGAATCGCAAAACCCTATGATGATGCATGTGCCTGTTAGATTCAGTTGAATTCAGAGAAGATCATAACAATTCCAACAAAGAGATGACTCTTACAACTGGCCATCGCGAAGACATAGTTAAAAAAATCTTAGCAAATAAAACACCATTTGCGAAACGGGGTATCAAAATATGGAAAATCAGCGAAAGTCAATATCCTACTCTGCTGATCCCAATGTTATCAATTAACAGTCCAGCCACAAGGGATCCCACTATAAGTTCAAGATTAAGAGGACATTTCAGGGTTCTGAAAGGAGCCTCAGGGCCACTGACTAATTTAGATCTGTGATCCGGGATCAAGATTACAAGCAGCAACCCGGGCACTTGTGTATGTGAAGAGATAAAGAAAGATACAGCCCTCAGTGATGATTGGAGCTGGCTCCCTAAAATACTAACAAAAGGGAGAGCAGACATGCACGAATGATGCTTAAAAAGCTCATATAGAGACATTAAACCCGTTAATATTTGCTCGTTGAGTACCAATGGTCTGAAAACCCTTATAGAGGATCCTGATACAGTAGCCTTTTTGAGGGATTTTGATGTTTTAATGTTCCAAGAAACATGGACTATTGAAAAGGAACCCCTTATTGGTTATTTCGAGTATTGGAACCTTGCATCCCGTAAGGCAGCCTATGGTCGTGCAAGTGGAGGCCTATCTATCTACGTTTCTCTGAGTTTGGACGTCAAACATTATGAAATTGACTTTCAACTGGCATGGCTTTTGTGTATCAAACTAGCTTTTAAACAACCCATAATACTCCTAAATGCCTACCTAAGTTAAAAAAACTCTGACAAGTCTTCTCAATTTACTGTCCTATGGGAAATAGTCAAAGTGCTGTATCATGACCATTTAGACGCAATGATCATCATCTCAGGAGATTTTAATATTAGTCTCCTTAATCAAAACTGCGTTAATAAACCAACTAAAGCACTGACACAGATGTGCTGTTCCGAGCTTAATAAATATAACCTAGTGTTACTACAGGATGACGGCCAAATACCCACATTAAAAAAACAGGCCCATTCTCCATCATTGATTATTCCATCATCTCACTGGGGCTGACATCCTCCCTCTACAAGTATCAAGTAATACCCAGAAAGCGACCACAATCCACATTCAATCTCCATGGCTTTATCATACACTTATCTGCCGTAAGCAAGATCCATGAAAATTGTTCCAACAGTCTTTAGCCTTAAAAGACTAGTATGGAACACGAGAAACCAAAAGGAAATACTGGATTTCCTAGAACTCACAATTGCCAAAGTACTGATTGAGAAAAATGAAGGGAAGTCCATGGTTGATATTTGGCCTTGTTTGTGTGTTTCCCTTTTGGATCGTTTTCCCCCATCTATGACATCAAAAGGCTCCATTATGATAACCAACAAATCAAGATGGTACACCAATTGGTTGCTCCGCCTAAAAAGAGAACTCAATAGAGTTATAAGGACGATTTCCAGAAAGCCGAATGGAGTATTAAAAACTTTGGAACTTCATAAATTAAAAAGGCTCAGAAAACAATATCAAAACGAAATATGGAAAGCCAAACAATCCTACTATGAGGGAATATGGTCCAAGCTACACTTCTCATGTAAAACCCAAAATTCCAAACTATTCTGGGGCACAATAAACAATCTTGAAAACGGTGGCAAAAGAGGGAATAGTGCTAATATCACCGAATCTTGCTGGGCATCTTTCATTTATAATCTTTATGGTGCACCCATGGACCCACTGTTTAACATTAATACTGTTTGCCAAAAGACAAACAAGTCAAACAGAGAAGAAGGCAGAAAACATGGTAACGTCCAGCACATTATCCAAGCTGAGCAAGAAGTTAAGGAGTGTTGGTCTATAGAGCAAGTTAAAAAGGAAATAAGCAGGATCAGATCGAATAGAGCACCCGGCCCAAATGGAATTCCAAATTAAATTTTTAAAGCAAAACTTGAGAGGTGACCGGAGGTTTTAATGATTTTATTTAACGATGTTATTAAATCTGAATCAGTCCCTGAGTCATGGCAAGGAAGCATAATTCAGCCGATTTACAAAAGTGGTCCACAAGACAATCCTGCAAATTATCTGCTAATTTCCCTAACAGACGTGGAGGCAAAAATCTTTGCGAGCTGCTTGCTTGAGAACTTGGAAGAACGGGCCACAAAAAAAGATCTAATTCCAGCTTTGAAAACCGGATTTAGAAGAGGCGAATCAACTATCACAAACTTGACCTTATTGACTTTATTGGGCGAAAGGGCAAAATATAGAAAGCAAAAGTTATATATTTGTTATGTCGATCTTAAAGCCGCTTTTGATTCTGTTCCCCGTGATCTACTTTGGGCCAAACTTTTTGAATGGGGTATCCCAAACCAATTGCTTAATATGATTAAATTATTATATACTAATTCATAGGTTCAGATCAAAGTCGGAGATGGCAGAAGTACAAGCCCGAACTGTAAATCCGTTCAGTAGTTTTTGAGATATTTATCTTTAAAAAATATAGATATCTGGGGATGTGATTCCTTGCAGTGGATTCGCGGATCCTACTAAAATTTGATTTAACCAGGAATTGTCAGTAGCCATCTCTGGACTCGGCTTGAAGCCGAGTCCCAGAAAAAAAAATGTAAAGAAGAAAAGGGGGCAGGCTAGGAATACCCTTATCTCCACTTTTAATTATGAATGCAGGTGGGTTCACCTGGCCCTCCTGCAGCCCTAGGAATCGGCACCTCCCAGGGGCCTCACGGATCCCCCTTGACCGGGGGACCTAATAAAAACAAAATGCAGGGGGCTCATGGATCCCCCTGTCCCGGGAACAGCCACCTCCCTGGGCTATGTTCAACAAACAGGGGAGGCATTACTGACCCCCTTTTCCTGGGGAAAACCACCTCCCGGGGCACACAGTTTTTTTAAGTAATGCGGTGAAGGCCTTAGGGCCTCCCCCTCTGCCTCGGGGACCACCACCTCCCCTGGACACATACATTATTAAAAAAAAGTGGGGGAGGCTCTATGGCCTCCCCGCAGTCCCAGGGACCACCACCTCCCCAGGGCACAAATACATTATTGAAGGGGGTTTGGTGCGGACCCCCGGGGACACTCACCTCCCTTGGCAAGCTTGAACAAATGAGGGGGGCCCCCTCCAGGAGCCCTACATGGCCCTAGGATTCCATCCCCTGGGGCCAGCTCAAGAACTCTGTCCCAGAGAGACCACCTACCCAGACAGAGTAGTTTCACTGCCTGAACCAGCTCTGGCAGGGAACCATATGCTTGCTCCCACCTGGCAGGAGCATTTATATCTGTGGACAGGAACACAGATATTGCTCCACCCGGAGGGAGCAAGAATGAAAGCTGCTCTCTCTGGACAGGAGCAATACCGACTCTGCACCTATGGGGGAGGTGACTGGCATTGTAGGGGCAGTGGGGCTCCCACCTAGAACCCCAGTTTGTAGTTTGTGGGTACCTCGAGTGGGCATTGTGGCACCTACCTGTGGCCCCAGGGAAGGGGTCCGAGGGCCTAGTAAGCCTCGGGGAGGGGGCCACATGCCCCCTACCCTCTTGTACTGCATTCAGACCCTGGGATGGGGTCTTGGGCCCTCGTAAGGCACAGGGGTGCATGCCACTTCCCGTTAATTAGGCAATTTAACTCTGGGGAATGGGATCGCTGGGGCCTAATAAGGCTTGAAGAGGGGACTGTGCACCCCCCTCCCCTAATGTTAATGTATTTGGCCCTGGAGAATGGGGGACTGTAAATCCCACTATTAAATTTGTAGTATTGTCTTGCATCCCTTTGTCTCTTGCGTCTCAATGTTTCCAACATCTTAGTGTCATCATGTGCCTTGATGTCTTCGCTGTCATAAAGATCCCTCTTCCTCTTATTCTGTGACATTGCTGACACCTTCTTACACCCACAATTTAGTTCCATTTTGAAAAAGGTTGCTTCAAACATTTTAAAAGAAATTGGATTACAATTCCCAGAGTCTTCAGATACAGGAAGTTCTTTCAATGAACATTAAAATCTTGAAGATACGGAGTCAAAAACTCCTTCTCATATTAAACACTGACAAAAACTGTACTAGACAGTGAATACGAGAGGGGCAATTGTGAATACGTTGCAACCTCTTCCACTGATGAAGGTAGATATTCACAAACAACACAATCTTTCAGTTTCATTATACTGTTGTAGTCCTCTAATAAATCAGAGTATAAATTCTTCTCAAAGTTTTCTACAGACCTATCCCTATGTGTTAACTTCATGTCTAGTATATCCGTGTACGTGATGGTTAATTCAACTTGTGGTGGTGAGGAATATCCAACTGGAGAAATCAAGCATAACAATAGGCCAACTATAAATATTGTGAAATATACCATACATTTCACAGCACCATTATATGCCATTTGCCAACCTTCTACTAAGCAAAAAAGAAAAATAAGATTGAAAACCCATTTTCTAAAAAGGTACAAAATCAGGAATCAAGCTTCAACTACTTCAATCATTCAATGTATCGACTCAATCCATAAAAATCTAGAAACCCTGCTAACTTCATCTGGGTACCCAAGGTACAAAGCAAAAACAAAATCTAACTAATTATAATTACATTTTTCATGAGCAGCTCTCAACTTTCAGTTAAAAAAGAGTTCATAAAAAATATTGTTAAACTCTTTTTTTTGTTATTTTAGGGTGGTTCTTCTAGTTTTCCTTCCAAAATGAACTTGCAGCAATTTGTCAAATCATTCCACATCTGATTCTTCAGAATTTACTCAGGTGAGGCATACTTTGTTTGGCACTCTCTCTTGTCAGTATTTTAGCTACAGGTGATTTACTTTCACTATTTTCAGAGTCTTCATCAATTGTCTGTGGCTCTTCTCTGATTGACTCTAGTCTTCCAGTGAACTCTTTTGCTTCTTCTCACTGATTCAGACAACTTTACTCCTCAATGTACAATTTCATCTTCAGGTTCTCATGTGACTACTGCTGGATCTTTTTCTACTCTTGCAACTGGATTTGTGGTTTCATCTGCATAAACAACTTGACTAACTGTAAATTGCTTTTTGAGACTCAGATTTTCAGCTTTACATTCTCATGAATTGGTGTTTCAATTGCCATTTCAGTCTCCTGCCATTCTTGGTTGTGATATTGCAATATTTATTCTTCTTGTTTCTGATTTTTATTTTCTTAACCACCTCTGGAACTTCCTCTTCTTCCCCCTCTGGATCTACGCATCAAACTCGACCTTCAGACTCAGTGGTTGTTGCCACCACTTCTTCATCTGCAGTCTTCAATCTCTTCAAGTGAGCTACATAGATACACTGCACACTTCACAGCAGTGTTAGTCACAAGAAAGTATTACCTCGTAGGGGCCTTTACACCAAGGCTCCAAACAGTTCACCCAATTACCTGATGCAATGGATGACACAGAACTTCTTTTGTAGATGCTGTTGCCACAGTCACCTAATGAAAGACAGATTTTACCACATAAGCCAGACTTTTACAGTAGTCCAATACAATTTCACCTCTTCCTGATACATATGCTGCTGAAAGAATGCAGAGGAATCTTTTCTCTTCCACATTAGCATTTCATGCTAGAAAATCCATGTTTTTTATTTGAAGTGTTTCATATGCTTACAAGTACAAGTAGAAATCACTTCAAGGTCTTCAAGGCACGAACTGTAGCCAGCTTGGATTTTAAAGAAGCTTTCATTTTCTCATCGCAACCTTTGCTTCTGGTCTGTAATGACAGTGGAACCTTTGCTCAATCTGTAAAGTTGTCCACAGCAGCTCTAGGATCTTTTTCTTAAAGTGGGTATCTCTGTCTCAAAAGAAATAGGCTTACCAAATCTAGGGATGGTCTATCTCAATAATAGTCATGCTATTGCATATTCTAATTGATTAGGCCTCCACCCACTTAGAGAATAAACAGAATATCACAAAAATGTATCAAAGATGATTGCATACAGGCGTCCCAATAAAATCTGTCAGTAACCTAGTGAAGGGTCCCTCAGACTTAACTATGTGACTCATGGACACCAATGTTCGCTTTCAGTGATTAATGTTTTGACAAGTAATACATCTTTGACATTGAACTTTACCTACAGCTCGCTATCAAGTGCTGTGTCAATATATTCTGAAACCCTAACCATACTTGTTATGTACCCCAATTTAGACATAAGTAGCTAAACGACCTTTCACCTACATTTGTCCTACTTTGCTCTGCATAACGGTTCTAGCACTGACCTTTTACCGAGTTATGTGCTGAATAAACGTCGATCAGTTTCCTTGAAACTAGCCTCATTTATTATGCATGACTATTCTTAGAAAAGTCCCCTGCACATGACGTACATAACAGAATTAACATACTCTGCATAAAAGTCACGGGCATCTTCATCCGAGGGTGACAGAACTACTTTGCATAATTGCATGTATTGATTTAGGCTCATTTACATATTCATACTCACAACATATCGATTGTGTTAGGAACCTGAGGGTATCTTTATGGTATAAAGGAACCATACCTTCACTAGATAGATAGATGAGACGCTTCCACGCTGACACAAGACACTGATGTCCCGGCCTGCAGAAGCTCCAGCACACAGTGGTCTGACATCCCTTGTGGGGTGTCCAGCTCAAGACCAAGAAGGGGTTCTTTGGTCTGGGGTTAGCTCGTTCCTAGGGGATTCTTTGCTTTACACCCACATATATGCTTGATACACTTAGGTAGGGTTTGCATCGTAGGAGTACACTTGATTACTGTCATGTTAATATGTCTGCATATACTCACTGGTTTAGCACCATGGTAGAATTCTACCTCCTATTTACTCTGCTGGTGCTTGTAATCTTATACATCGCTTATGTCTAATGATTTTTGCAGCAAACTTGTGTTATACTAGAATGACGCAGGTTCAATAAATACTCATTGAAAAGGTCCCCGTCATTTTATTCTGTGTATCTCCCTGAGACTAAGTGAGCAAAATTGATCGAGCGAAAAGTACAGTACTGTTTCCACGATCTATGAAGGATCAAGGGTTGCCATGTTCGATAGTTGCCAGAAACTATTCGCTCCTTGGTAAGGCTAGGGGGCTTATGATGGCACTGTGAGCTAGCTGGTCTAAAGGCTAACATATCCTTTGGGGATATCTGGAATCAGTCTAGACACCAATCCCTTAATTTAGTTTGTCTAAACGTGCAGAACCTATGTATTTTTAGGAACTACACGACAAACTGTCTCTCCCTAAATGAGTTTTTGCTCATGGATTAACCTGGCCATAGGTGGAAATATTGAATCAGGAAGTATATCTTAGAGTTCTGGAGTTACACATATAACATTCTAGCCGTTTTTACAACCAGCTGCTGCCCATCTTCTCTTCTCACCCTCTGGTAACTCCTCTTGAATTTCTATAAGCACACTCAATATTGCTTGTACAAGGCTCAACGGAAAATAGTTTGCATTGTTAGCTTCCTCATTTTCTGTTCTGATTTACACGATTCTTGCTCTTTTTGCTCAATTGAATTGATTGTTACAGTTTCAAGAGCACAATACTTATCAATCTGATCAGCATAGTGATTGCCCATGATGAAAATATTGTCACCAGACTTATGAGTAGTGGGTGGAGTTGCCAGAATTTAATTCTGCGAAATTCTGTGGAATTTCAGTAAAATTCTGTGAGATTCCATGGAATTCCACAGTGGGCGATATGGGCATTTGGCACTATTTTCTGAGCACAAAATGCACCCTCGGTCCATAAATGGATGCAAGCATGCATTTTACACTGGTAAAATAGCACAGCCAAACACCTCTCAACCCCTTTACATACTCTGCAGTCCTACTGTAGAATATGTAAAGGTGCTGCCATCGAATGGTATGTAGCTTTTTTTTTTAAACTTTAGAAACCACTGCATATCACTCTGCAGTGCATATCCCTCTGTGACTTCACATACTCTGCAGCAATTACTGCAGAGTATATAAGTGTGCTCAGTGGTGTGCCTGCAGTGGCTGTTTGTTTCTAAACAGAGCCGAAAGAGGGAGCAGTCCCTCTCTGTTAATAAAACCCCTGCAGATTAATCTTCAATCTGCAGTGAGTTTTTAAACAAAGAGGGACTGTACCCTTTTGTAGCCTTCTTGGAAACAAATTATTACTGCAGATTAATTCCGCGGCTGGAGCAGTGGAATTTAAAAGTAATTATGTGTTGCAAGAGTAATGCAGAATTTTAAAATTGCTCTGATTTCACCAGCATGAATAATTATTCCACCCAGGTCTATTAATGAACTGTAAACTTCACAACCAAAATTATTTTAGGTTGCAGCAGAGGCTCCAAAAAATGTAAAATGAATGTCCCATTCTTAATTTGAGTACCAGAGGATATCATAAAACATCCTTGTGACCACAATTGCTTGAAATCATGGACTACTCGAAAACCATGTTGGCTCTCTTTGCAGATTATCACACTTGGTTCATTACCTAGAAAGCATGCTCTTTTCAGGGCAACAATTCTCTAGTTTTGCACAAGTTACAATTAACAGTTATGATGCTTCATCTATTTCAGAAATAGAACAGACTGTGTAAGCTGCTCTCAGTATTCCTTGATGGTCTCTCAGTCAAAAACCATCCACAAACAAAGTTAGATTAGACTTTTATGTCTGGTCTTGGTTTGGTACACGTTAGAAATTGGGTTGTTGGTTGGCTAGGATGTAGACCGTAGTCAAACATCAACCACAATCGTAGTCAGGGCAAGGACCAGGCAAACCCTAAATAAACCTTTGCTTACCCTCTGGTAGCTTGGCACAGAGCTGTCAGGCTTAACTTAGAGGCAGTGTGAAAAGTATTTGTGCAACACTTCAAACAGTAAAACTGTGTAAACACCACATAAAAAGATACCACACCAAGTTAGAAAATTAGTTCTGCCTTTAGTGATTTAAACAAGACCAACCCAATAAACATCTAATATGTAGAACTTAAAATATTGATTTTTAATGATTTTATCTAAAAATAGCACTAAGAAGCGTAAAGCACTAAAATGGGATCTCTATTCTTGCCGGCACAGCAGAGGTGATGCGCCAGTTTCGAGATGTGGCAAAGCTCTGGTGCAAGATCCCAATGCGTCAACATTGAGGACTCTGTCACCGGAGCTTGCAATGCAAAGACCGGTGTCGAGGATGTGTTGTGCAGTCAAGGCAATGCGACGGCTCCGATGATCGGGGAAGCTGTGATGCGGAGTTTCAGCAGCATCATAGAAACTGCCATCAACGGGATGCAAGGACTTTGCACTGGACAAAGCACCGCGCAGTGGAAGTTCCGAAGGCAGTGTGTCTATTCTAATCCAGGCAGCAGCAGTGATTCGCCAGTGCGGATCCACGCTGCAGCAGGGATGCACTGGTTCGCAGAGGATGCATCAGTTCCACTGGGGCAAACTGACATGTCTCAAGAATATAGTGTCCACACGTCATATGGTTCAGGTAAGTTAGTTTATTAAAAAGCATTAAAGGATCTTTCCTTCTTAGAAGAGAAAGCCAGTGCTCTAACTGCCACATCTGGAATATTGGGATTTTCTCCACTTAATATTTCACACTGAGATTCCATGCCAAGATTCCACAGGGCTGCCGGATACCACATATTCCCTACGTTTAAAAAGCCAACAAAAGTTACATGACATCAAAGATGGAGCGTTTATATATAACATTGTGCATAATTCTTTCCTAATCTTACTCAATGTTATATATATATAGTTATGTGCTGATTCTACTCACTTACAAATGTTTGAATATCACCACACTGACTTGAATATTACATCACATAATCATTTTTGTATATGGGATGCCGTCTTGTTTGCATGGTGAACCTCTTATTCATATGTTTATTCTCAAGATAAGATTTTTTCTTCTCGGACACAGCTCTTTTTATTATTACGTCCTCTTTGAGTACATCTCCTTCGGGCCATAAGCATTTCGGCAATTTTGACACTTCACTTATACATCTACACTTTCCCATCAGATAACTCTGCAACTTTGTTTCCTACCCTAACTATTTCAATGGGATCAGAGAATTTGGACTCCCCAACTTTCACATATCTTCCTATTTTCACACAGATCCTGTCCCCTTCTTTGTGAACTGTGTTAAATTTATGACATTCTGGATTGTCAATTGTTTCATTTTTTCAATTGTCACTTCTATTTTCACATTAACCTTGTCAATTACATCCATCATCCACATCTGTTTCTTATTACAACCCACTGGTCTGCCTCGCATCTTTTCAAAGGGGGATTTCTCACCCATATCACTTGGAGTATTGCGATAACTCCAAAGCAAGTATCTGATTGTTTTATAACAATCTTTCCTACACGCTATTGCCAATTGTAAACCTTCTATTAATACCTTTACCCACCCTTTCCACAATGTCATTAGTTTGTTGATAAAATACAGAAATGCAAATATGTTCAATCCCATGCATCAACAAAAATGATTTAATTGCTTCAGACGTTATTTATATGCTGTTGTCTGCCAAAAAACTCTTGGTGAAACATTCTCTTTCAAAAATGTACTTAAAAATAAATTTACATTTTTATATCTGACTTGATTGACAATTTTCACCTCTGGCAACTGAGACAACTGGTCAATCAAAACAATACAAAATACTTGACTTTTATATAAACACATAGGACTACCAATATCTAAAGATATCGTCTCCTACACCCTACTGGGCCTTGATATAGGTCCTTTGCATAATTGACTGCCGTCTGGGACTTGTCACTTGTGGCATATTCTCTACAAATTCTTACTTTCTCTTCAACTTTCCTATCCACACTGGGCCACCAAAAATCACATCTGATTCTTCTTTTCATACTACTCATTCCAAGATGCCCCTCAAAAGCCATTTCCAGAATGCTTCATCTTCAACTCGCTGGTACAACTAACTGTTTACCCTGTAACAATATGCCGTTTTGTTCAGATAACTCTTGTACAACATGAAAATACGATAGTAAATTTTCCTCCAGATTTTTTTCTATAGCAAACTGGTCTTAATGTACTTTAAAACTAATTGTAATTCACTATCTCCTTCACTTGCTTTGTTCCATTAATCTTCTGCAATGCATCCTTCAGCAATTTCACCTATCGATACCACCCTTTCCATATCTGAATCTATAGTCTGTGTACCCTTACTATCTGGCACAGTAACTCTCAACAAACAATCTGCTAATCCATTACTAACACCAGGAACATACTTCACATGAAAGTGGATATCCTGAAAAATATACTTCAGTCTTACCACTCTGGCTGTTGCTCTCCTACAACCTTTAGTGGTGAACAAGTCTATCAAAGACGATGGTCTGTTCTTATTTCAAATTCCCTACCACAAACATACTTCTTCAAAAATGTAATTACCCACCAACATGCCAATGCCTTTTTTTCTAATGTAAAATACTTTTTTCTGTCCCTCTCAATGGCCTTGATGGAAAAGCAATGATTGCCACTCTTCGATCATGGTCTTGCATTAAATCTGCACCCAACCCTAAATTACTGGCATCAGTCATTTATTATAGATTATAGATTAGCTAAAAAAGTTATAGGAAGTAGTAATAAGGAGTGCCAAGAAAACCGGGGGACCTGGGGGAAACCTTGGTGGTGGTAAATTTGTGTGAGCCGGTGATGCCACAACTTTCCCACACCAAAATGTGTGAAAAAAGTGATTTTTTCAGCTAAAATTGAGGTTTGCAGGGGATTCTGGGTAAGGAAACGTTGGGGGATCCACGCAAGCCATACCTCCCTGGAAGCCGCCGGGTGTCTAGTTTTCAGAAATGTGTGGGTTTGGTAGGTTTCCCTAGATGGCCGCCGAGCACCGGGTCAAAAACCAAAGTGACCCCCGTTGCAAAACCAGGTGGTTTTGCGATAGGCCATTTTAATGTCGCCTCACTACGTTTTGGGCCCTTGCCTGCCGCGGGTACTTGGGCTTCCCACACAAGTGAGGTACCATTTTTACCGGGAGACCTGGGGGAATGCTGGGTGGTGGTAAATTTGTGTGAGCCCAGTGATGCCACAACTTTCCCACCCCAAAATGTGTGAAAAAAGTGATTTTTTCAGCTAAAATTGAGGTTTGCAGGGGATTCTGGGTAAGGAAACGTTGGGGGATCCACGCAAGCCATACCTCCCTGGAAGTCGCCGGGTGTCTAGTTTTCAGAAATGTGTGGGTTTGGTAGGTTTCCCTAGATGGCCGCCGAGCACCGGGTCAAAAACCTAAGTGACCCCCCTTGCAAAACCAGGTGGTTTTGCGATAGGCCATTTTGATGTCGCCTCACTATGTTTTGGGCCCTTGCCTGCCGCGGGTACTTGGGCCTCCCACACAAGTGAGGCACCATTATTACCGGGAGACCTGGGGGAATGCTGGGTGGTGGTAAATTTGTGTGAGCCCGGTGATGCCACAACTTTCCCACACCAAAATGTGTGAAAAAAGTGATTTTTTTCAGCTAAAATTGAGGTTTGCAGGGGATTCTGGGTAAGGAAACGTTGGAGGATCCACGCAAGCCATACCTCCCTGGAAGCCACCAGGTGTCTAGTTTTCAGAAATGTGTGGGTTTGGTAGGTTTCCCTAGATGGCCGCCGAGCACCGGGTCAAAAACCCAAGTGACCCCCTTGCAAAACCAGGTGGTTTTGCGATAGGCCATTTTGATGTCGCCTCACTACGTTTTGGGCCCTTGCCTGCCGCGGGTACTTGGGCCTCCCACACAAGTGAGGCTCCATTTTTACCGGGGGACCTGGGGGAACGCTGGGTGGTGGTAAATTTGTGTGAGCCCGGTGATGCCACAACCTTCCCACCCCAAAATGTGTGAAAAAAGTAATTTTTTCAGCTAAAATTGAGGTTTGCAGGGGATTCTGGGTAAGGAATCGTTGGGGGCTCCACGTAAGCCATACCTCCCTGGAAGCCGCCGGGTGTCTAGTTTTCAGAAATGCATGGGTTTGGTAGGTTTCCCTAGATGGCGGCCAAGCACCGGGCCGAAAACCCAAGTGACCCCCCTTGCAAAACCAGGTGGTTTTGCGATAGGCCATTTTGATGTCACCTCACTACGTTTTGGGCCCTTGCCTGCCGCGGGTACTTGGGCCTCCCACACAAGTGAGGCACCATTTTTACCAGGAGACCTGGGGGAACGCTGAGTGGTGGTAAATTTGTGTGAGCCCGGTGATGCGACAACTTTCCCACCCCAAAATGTGTGAAAAAAGTGATTTTTTTAGCAAAAAGTGAGGTTTGCAGGGGATTCTGGGTAAGGAAACGTTGGGGGATCCACGCAAGCCATACCTCCCTGGAAGCCGCCGGGTGTCTAGTTTTCAGAAATGCATGGGTTTGGTAGGTTTCCTTAGGTGCCGGCAGAGCTAGGGTTCAAAAAATACAGCTAGTCACTTTGCCAAAAAAGGGTCATTTTTCACTGCAAAATTGAGGCGTGACCACGTTGCGTTTTGCGCCGTTTCCTGTCGCGGGCACTAGGCCAACCCGCACAAGTGAGGTACCATTTTTCTCGTAGGACTTTGGGGAACGCGGGGTGGGTGGAAATTTGTGGATCCACGCAGATTCCAGAACTTTCCATCACAGAAATATGGGGAAAATGTGTTTTTTTTGTCAATTTTTTACGTTTGCAAGGGATTCTGGGTAACAGACCATGGTGGGAGGCAGTCAAGTCACCCCATCCTGGATTTCCCTAGGTGTCTAGTTTTCAAAAATGTATAGGTTTGCTAGGTTTCCCTAGGTGCCGGCAGGGCTAGGGTTCAAAAACTACAGCTAGTCACTTTGCCAAAAAGGGGTCATTTTTCACTGCAAAATTGAGGTGTGACCACGTTGCGTTTTGCACCGTTTACTGTCGCGGGCACTAGGCCGACCCACACAAGTGAGGTACCATTTTTCTTGTAGGACTTTGGGGAACGCGGGGTGGGTGGAAATTTGTGGATCCACGCAGATTCCAGAAATTTCCAACACAGAAATGTGGGGAAAATGTGTTTTTTTTGTCAATTTTTTACGTTTGCAAGGGATTCTGGGTAACAGACCATGGTGGGAGGCAGTCAAGTCACCCCATCCTGGATTCCCCTGGGTGTCTAGTTTTCAAAAATGTATAAGTTTGCTAGGTTTCCCTAGGTGCCGACAGGGCTAGGGTTCAAAAACTACAGCTCGTCACTTTGCCAAAAAAGGGGTCATTTTTCACTGCAAAATTGAGGTGTGACAACGTTGCGTTTTGCGTCATTTCCTGTCGCGGGCACTAGGCCGACCCGCACAAGTGAGGTACCATTTTTCTTGTAGGACTTTGGGGAACATAGGGTGGGTGGAAATTTGTGGATCCACGCAGATTCCAGAACTTTCCAACACAGAAATGTGGGGAAAATGTGTTTTTTTTGTCCATTTTTTACGTTTGCAAGGGATTCTGGGTAACAGACCATGGTGGGAGGCAGTCAAGTCACCCCATCCTGGATTTCCCTGGGTGTCTAGTTTTAAAAAATGTATAGGTTTGCTAGGTTTCCTTAGGTGCCGGCAGGGCTAGGGTTCAAAAACTACAGCTCGTCACTTTGCCAAAAAAGGGTCATTTTTCACTGCAAAATTGAGGTGTGACCACGTTGCGTTTTGCGCCGTTTCCTGTCGCGGGCACTAGGCCGACCCGCACAAGTGAGGTACCATTTTTCTTGTACGGCTTTTGGGAACGCGGGGTGGGTGGAAATTTGTGGATCCACGCAGATTCCAGAACTTTCCATCACAGAAATGTGGAGAAAATATGGTATTTTTGTGAATTTTTTAAGTTTGCAAGGGATTCTGGGTAACAGACCATGGTGGGAGGCAGTCAAGTCACCCCATCCTGGATTCCCCTGGGTGTATAGTTTTCAAAAATATATAGGTTTGCTAGGTTTCCCTAGGTGCCAGCAGGGCTAGGGTTCAAAAACTACAGCTAGACTCTTCGCAAAAAAAAAAGTAAAAAATTTCAGTGTGAAAATGTGGTGTGTTCACCTTAGGTTTTGAGGTACTTCCTGTCGTGGGCACTATGCCTACCCACTAAAGTGAGGTACCATTTTTATCGCGAGACTTAGGGTAGTTCAGATCTGTAAAGCAACTGTTATTACCTATTGATTTGTGATGCATTTCTCCCTTCCAAATGAAAGACATTGTGTAAAAAAAAAGTCATTTTGAAAAATGACCAAAAATTGTCATGCAAGTATGAGTATTCCCAATTTCGAAAATGTGCAAATATGCACTGTTTCTAAACTCTGTAATTTGTTCCCATTTCAGAAATACATAGGTGTCTTTCATACCGATTTTTCCATTTATACATTTTCCCACAATAATTGCTATATACCCGGAACAAAAAAAAAAATTACAAAATGCTGCTCAGTTTTTTACTCTGGGTTCGTTGGGCTCTTTGTGAACCTACAAGTCCTATATATCCCCACAACCAGGAAGGTCCACCGGATGTAACGGTTCATTGCTTTCAGAGATGTCATAAATAGAAGAAGTTACAGGTGAAAACGTTGACTCAAAAGGCTGCTTTTTTCAACAAATTTTTAATTTTTCCTATATTTAACTGTTAGTTTCTATAAAGAAACCTTGATGGATCTACACAAATGACCCCTTGCTGAATTCAAAATTTTGTCTACTTTTCAAAAATGTATAGCTTTCCAGGATCCATTATTTCTTTTCTCCCCATTTCTACCATTATCTGGAAGGAGGTTTGATAGCACAAAAAATAGCAAAAATAGGGTATGTCCCAGAAAAATGTCCAAACTGTGTAAAACATGTTGGGCCTCATTTATGAAAAATGACGCATCACTGCGTGAAAACAGTGATGCGTCACTTTTCACTGCGCCCTCCCTGCGACTCCAATGATGCGTCATATTTACAGTATGACGCATCATGTCGCAAGGAGTCACAGATACGTCAGTATTTCTGACGTATCTGTAGGCGCAAAAGTGACGCATCGCTGGAGTGTGTCACAAAAGTGACGCAACTCCAGCAATGTGTCCTTTCACATGGGGCAAGCCCCATGTGAAAGGGCCTGCGTCAGTCTTACGCCTGCTGTGAGGCAGGCGCAAGAAATTGACGCATTTGCACACTAAAAGTGGCGCAGTGAAATCTCGTAGATTTCACTGCGTCACTTCTACGACCCTTTGTTGCGTCAAAACGCCCCCCTTGCATACATTATACCTGGCGCAGGTATAATGTGGCGCAGGGGTTTACAAAGTGACGCATCTGCCTAGATGCGTCACTTTGTAAATATGGCGCAACATGGCGCATGTTTTATGCCACTGGTGCGTCACAAAAAGTGACGCACCGGCGGCGCAAAAGTGACGCAGGGGCTCATAAATGAGCCCCGTTGGATTTCTGACAAAAATCTGTCATTCCCTAAAAGCTGGAGAAATTGTGATTTCAGCCCCACAAACCCTTTTTTGATATCATTTGCAGAGAAAAACCCAGACGCTTTCATTTGCAGCCACTTTTCCCCATTTTTCACAAAAAAAACTACATGTTGCTGTATTTTGACTAATTTCTGGGAACCCTCTAGGAGAATCTACAAACCCTGGGTACCTTTAGAATCCCCATGATGTTGGAAGAAAAGGACGCAAATTTGGCGTGGATACCTACTGTGGTCAAAAAGTTACAGGGGCCTAAGCGCGCACTACCCCAAATAGCCCAAAAAAGGCTTAGCACAGGAGGGGAAAAGGCCTAGCAGCGAAGGGGTTAACAGAAATTACGAGTTTGTGGTTTTTCAATGAAGAGAGTAGAGTATTCTGATTCTTAAATGTGTTTTAGCTTGTTTTAAATCACCATCAACCTGTCCAACTAATTGGTCCGTCGACCAAGTGGTGGAGTGTCTTGATGTTTAAGGTTAGGATTCTATAGGTGGTGATGCTAATGTATATTAGGTAATAAGGTACTCCCCCACATGTCCAGCGCTTGATTTCATCATCCCTCCTGTGTGCAGACTCGTGAGAGAAAAACCTATGAGTGTTGGTGTTATGGGCCCCACCAATGATGCGTGTGTGAATGAGCTAGTGTGACGTCGGGTCTGCGACGCAGGAAGGATAGTTGTAAATTTACCCTCTTTTTCCCTCACTCTCTCTCTCGCGCTGGATCAGTTTTTCTGGTAGCAGTATGATGGTTGTTATTCGCTAGTTTGGTGATTATTGCTTATTTATTTCTGATTTTTTGAATATTGATTATTGATTGCGGATGTTTGGATGAGCATTGATTTATATACTAGCATTCTATGTTGAGTCGCGTTGCGTTCTATGTTGTTTTTGAAGACTTCTGGGATTTAGGAAGTCGGATGGCCTGTGGCAAGTGAAGTCACATGGTGAATTGTTTGTTGCCCTGTAGGTACACGGGGAAAACGTGTGACGATTGAAGTTGTACGACGCATTGTCTGGGTTGGATTTGATAACATCGTTGTGTGTTACCGTTAGGGACATTTCTGTATGAAAGTGGTGTATGGGTAGCGAAGGCCACCTGTGAAATTTTGGTCTTAAGTAACAGGAGTCCACGTGAACTCTGATTACGCTTATCACTGGAAAGGTAATAGGTGTTCCATAAGCTTGAAAGAAGGGTAAAGTAGATGCTACTTTATTAACGAATGTAATAATTCTGTAGTAGGGCAGAGGTAAGCGCTGCTCTCAGGAAAGACAGGATTCTGTGTGAATGAACTACATATTCCGTTTGAATGTGGGTAAATGAAATAGTATTCAACTTAATTGAGAAACTCTGGTCTTATTTCTCAGGAGCAGTGCGTCTCCAACAGGTGTCTTATTTCCAGAGAAACGGTTAGTTAATGCTTGCTAGAAGGGTAAAGTAGAGGGAAGTGCTACTTTATTGGCGAATGTAATGATTCCATAGTAGGGCAGAGGTAAGTGCTGCTCTCAGGAAAGACAGAATTCTTGTGAAAAAGGTCAAGACTATCTCTTTGTTAGTGAAACAGATAATGGTGGTGTTTATATGTTGTTACTAACAGATTTTCAGTAAAAGAGAACGTAAGAAAAGTTGGCCGATAAATTTTGTAAAGGAGGGGTCAGCAGAAGCAGGAGTAGCGAGAAAAACTGACGTCAGAAAAGATCGCGCTGGGATTGGCCAGTCAGTAAGAGATGTAAACGCTCCTGATTGGTGCGATAGTGTACGCCATGCTGGGATTGGAGAATTGCAAAAGTGACATAGACGCTCCGGATTGGTGCGTTGGTGTGAGTCGCGCTGGGATTGGAGAATTGCAAAAGTGACATAGACGCTCCGGATTGGTGCGTTAGTGTAAGTCGCGCTACGATTGGATAAGACAACAGAATAGTCGTAGGAGAAATCTAGCGATACTAAGAAAAGAAAATGATGTATTACGATCCACCAGAGAAAGAGAAAAAGTCCCGGTTCGGAAAAATCAAGAACTTGTTTAAAAAGGACAAACCGATTGTGATTAGAGAGGGACAGTTGCTTCCTCCACCGAAATCACCCGCATCCTTTATGGTTGCGAAATATGGATATCATACATGTATTTGGCTAGATAATTGGGCAAAGTATACAAAAGATGATGGAGTTTTAGCATTTCCGGAACATGGTTCATTCAATTTAGCGGTATTGAGGAATTTAAGAGAAAAAATGATGAGATTAGAACCGAGACCTAGACCTACTCACTTTGAAGCATTGACAGAATGGGAAGATGAGATGTATGACAGAGAGCGACAGCGGAGTGGTGGAAGGTACAAATACATGTTTGGTAGACCGTGTGGACAAGAGAATCATGATGATAGAATGAGGAGATGGCGAAGTGCAAATATGGCTGATGGCATGTTCCCTATGACAAGTGCTGAAGAGACTAGTAGTAGAAAATGTACAGAGAAGAGAAATAATACAGGATCAGAAGGTGATAAGTATGGTGTGCATGAGTCAGAGGATGACGCTCTTGAGGACATGTTTTATAAAAATCCACCCCGTACCAACCAATTCCACCTTGCTCTCCATGTTATACTTTTGCATAGAAATATTAGTTCTTCATCCTGATAGTCTTTTAACTTTTCTGTGGGAATAGTTCCTACTACTATTTCTTCTAAAACTATTTTTAATTTAGACACATCTAAAGGTCGAGGTTCAGCATCTTTTTGCCCCAGTAAAAGAATCACCACAAAATATAAATTTTGAGTCGATACTACCTGAGGTAGGAAGAAATATTCCCTTTAGAGAAACAGAAAACACACAACCTGGTAAAATGATAAATGAAAATTCAGCTGAATTAGCCAGCACTACTTTAGAGTTAACTGAAAAGATTAGGGAATTGACTAAAAACATGGAAGCTGTAACTGTTCCTGTAACAATAGGACCCGTAATGCCTATTTTTGATAAGCAAAAGGATAGTGAGCATTGTCTGACGATTCCTTATAACAGTAATAAACAGACCGAAATGGAAAGAAGAGGTTCAAGAGAGAACCCATGGGGACCGGTGATAGAAACTTCTGGACTAAGTACTCCTAAAAATGTGACTGTAAATCAGAGTCTAGCGAATAGAGCAATAATGACGACAGAATCAGTACCAGGGTCACCAAAAGGTTTAGAACAAACACGAAATGAAACAATTCCTGTAGGTCCTACTTCTGATGAATTAAGTGAATGGTTAAGGAGTTTACAGCAAAAAGATGCTGAACCTCGACCTTTAGATGTATCTAAATTAAAAATAGCTTTAGAAGAAATAATAGTAGGAACTATTTCCACAGAAAAGATAAAAGCCTATCAGGATGAAGAACTAAAATTTCTATGCAAAAGTATAACATGGAGAGCAAAAAATGTACATGAAAGATTGGAAGAAGTAGCAAGTGAAATGGGTATCGACTTTGAAAAGGTAAAGTCATTACAGAAACCATACAGAGTAGACTTTTCTGAAAAAGACATTGAAAATGTGAATACTGCAGGAAGAATAACTCAGATTAAAGATGTAATTATTTTACTGAGAAAATGGGGCGATGTAAACAAATGGAAAAGTAGGTGGTTTCGAAAACAAGACGATGCAACAGACAAAACGTTTGCACCTTTCCCAGTAAGAGAAAAAGAAAAAGTGATAACTGAATGTCCCATGAGGGAGATTCCAGTCGGAAATTATGTGCATGTCCCCTGGACCAGACAAGACATTTTATCATTCACCAATGACTTTCCTCGTTCGCGCGAGAAGCCGGTTGAATGGTACAGGCAGGTAGACAGGTTTGTAAAATTATCAAAAGTACTATGGATTGATTTGAATAGTTTATTTGACATAATTGTGCCAGCAGACCTATGGGCAGAATGTAAAATTACAATAGGTTGGCCTACTCAAGAATACCCTAGAGATCCAAAAACAGGGGCTCCTGATCCAGAAGTAATGAGAAAATATGAATGCCTCCTAAAGAAACTGATTGGGTAAAAATTGATGGAACTTATCAAGAAGTAAAAGAATCTGTACATACCTATTATGAGAGATTGTTGTTAGCTTTTAAACAATACAGTGGTGATGAAAATTTGAGTAGATAGATTTGAGTCATTTTGTATATCGATTTGTGCATGGGTTGCGTCCTGAAGTAAGCAAAATGATTAAAGAGCATAGAGTGGATTGACAAAATAAAAAGATAGATGAAGTACTGAGACATGCAAAATATTTTAGTGATGAGATTGAAGCAAAGCAGCGTAAATTAAAAGAAAAGGCCATATGGGCTCAAGTAAAAGTGGCAGAGAGACAGGAAGCCCACCTGATTGAACGAGCAAATGGTACGAGCATGGAACAAAAACCCAATATTAGGAAAGGGAAAGGACAGATTAGTATAGAAGAAGCCAAAAAGAAGTGGCGATGTCATAATTGCAGAAGACTAGGGCATTAGAGAACCAAGTTCTAATTTCCCCCAAGTGCTAATGGCGATAATGCATCATTGAATCCACAGGTGCAGAATGAGGTGAGCTGTCAACCACAGCGACAGCAGCAGGTTGTTGCCCAATAGTGTCAGGTGCCAAAACTGCCTTTTCCACAGAGTGTAACTCCTCAGAAATTCAGCAATGAGACAGGATTCTACTACAAAGAACAGGTAACTAAACTGCTGCGCGCTAGTGCTGTTTGGCAGTATTGGCTACAATGCGATGAGAGTGAGTCAGAAGAAAGTTATTGACGGTGCCGAGAGGAGGGAGAAGAGTGCGTACTTGGCGCAACTCTAGAGGTAGACCAGACAGGCCCTTTTGGGGATGGAAAGGTAAATGATGAAAACATTACTTTCTTAGTAGATACTGGTGCTACTCGTTCAACTGTTAGGTCAGCTGATGTAAAAAATCTTCTCTCGGATGAAAAGATCCAAGTAGTTGGAGTATCCAACAGACAGATAAAAACGTATCTCACTGAACCAGTTAAAGTTAAAATAGGGACGTTTTCTGAAATGCACCGTTTTGTCGTGTGCGATTCAAGCCCTGTAAATTTGTTAGGGAGAGACTTGCTGTGCAAAATGAATTTCACAATATTCTGTACTCCTGATGGTATAGCTTTTGAGACTCCTGATGAGGATGTACTGTACAAGATGACTGTAGCTAACATGGAGCCTGAAATCACTCAGGCATTTGCTGTATTTGACCCCGAGAAATTGCCTCAAGAATTGAAGAAAACAGTAAAAACTGAGGTATGGGATTTCACGGGAGAAGATGTGGGAATAATGAAAAATGTAGATCCCGTAAAAATTTCTGTAAAGGAAGGAGTAAGTTACCCAAATATTCCACAGTACAAATTGACACCCAAGATAATTGCAGGAGTTACTCCTATAATAGAGAGAATGATTGAACAAGGTATTTTGAGGGAAATAATAAGCAGTCCATGTAATTCACCAATTATGCGTCTGAAAAAGCCTAACGGAACTTTCAGAATAGTGCAAGACCTGAGAAAAATAAATAAAATCGTTGTATCATGTTGTCCCATTGTACCAAATCCATCTGTGATTTTATATCAGATTCCTCATGATGCAGAATGGTATAAAGTGATTGATTGTGTCACGCTTTCTTTTCCATTCCGTTGCACCCTGAGAGCCAACAGATTTTTGCGTTCCGGTTTGGTGAACGTACATAGGCATGGTGGCGAATCCCACAGGGGTATACAGAGAGTCCCTCGATATTCAATCAGATTCTGAAAAAGTCCCTAGAAGATTTAAAAATGCCCGAAAGTTCGGTATTGGTCCAATATATCGATGACCTACTTGTGGTATCGAGAACTCGAGAAGCTTGTGTAGTGGATACCGTTGCATTGTTGAATCATTTGGCAGATGGAGGACTTAAAGTATTCCCATCGAAATTGCAATTCTGTGAGAAAGAAGTACAATATTTGGGCCATAAAATTGAAGGACTAAGAAAAGTAACTGCAGATAGAATCAGAATAATAAAAGGAATGAGAGCCCCAATGACTCATAGAGAAGTGAGAATGTTTCTTGGAATGGTTGGATATTGCCGTCAATGGATTAGTAATTTTTCGTTGAAAGCAAAACCTCTGGTACGCTTGACAAGACGTGATGTAAAAGATCCCATTGAATTAAATAAAGAAGAGTTGAAGGCTTTTAAACAATTGAGAGATGGTTTGTGTGAAGCCCCAGCACTTGGTATGCCTGACTATGAGAAAGAATTTGAACTCTATTGTAGCGAAAGAAATGGATGTGCACTTTCTGTATTAATACAGAAACACGGAAAGTTGAGGAGACCAATTGCATATTTTTCAGCTATGTTAGACCCTGTAGCTGTAGTGTTGCCTGGCTGTTTGAAAGCTGTAGCAGCTACTTGTAAGAGTCTGGAACAGAGTGAAGGAATTGTGATGGGATATCCTGTGAGAGTGTTTGTACCTCATGATGTGGCAATCCTTTTAACAAGGAGTCCGCAATCAGTTCATGACGCATAGTCGTCTGACTAAATATGAGAAAGTTATCTTAGGTGCAACGAATGTGAGCCTTGTGAGATGTCTGAATGTGAACCCTTCAACACTGTTACCTGATGCTGAGAATGTGGAAGTCAGAGATGATGTGGATCATGACTGTTTGGAAGTGCTTGATTTTTGTACCAAACCACGTCCTGATATAAAAGATGTACCTTTGACAGAAAGTGACTACGTGATGTTCGTGGATGGATCATGCCTGAGAACAGATGAGGGAATTTTGAGTGCAGCGTATGCAGTATGTACGGTAGCAGCTGTATTGGAAGCCTCTTGCCTGAAAGGAGTAAAATCAGCCCAGGTTGCTGAACATTTTGCATTAACAAGAGCATGCAAGTTGGGGAAGAATGTGAGAGTGACTGTGATAACCGATAGTCAGTACGGCTTTGGTGTGGTGCATGATTTTAGCCAGATCCGGTCCCAGAGAGGGTTTTTGACATCGAGTGGAACTCCTATAAGGAATGCTGAAGTGGTTGGAAAATTGCTTGAGGCGATACAGCTGCCTAAGCAGTTAGCAGTGGTGAAGTGTTCTGTACATTCCAAGTCTGCTGATTACATTTCAGCTGGGAACCAGTTTGCCAATGACATGGCTCAGTATTGTGCACAAAATCAGAACTCTGTGAATCGGGGAAGAGAAAAAGAAATGAATTCATTTCCCTTGCTGTTTACTAACACTGTGAATACATGGGAAGAAGTGAGGCAGTTACAGGAAGAAGCAGGAGATGAGGAAAAGAGACAGTGGTGAAAAAGCAGGATGTGCACCACGGGAGACAGATCATGTGTGGGTTTATCGGGATGGAAGACAAGTCATGCCTGATAGCATGGTTTCTACCATGGCAAGGATGTATCATGGACAAGCTCATGTAGGAAGAGATGCTATGATCAGACTTTTCAAACTGACATGGTATAACGCAAAATTCAGACTTGTAGCTGAAAGCCTTTGTCAAAGATGCCTTATATGTCAGCAATACAATCCTGGAAGAAAAACAGTGGTAAGTCTGGGAACAATAGGACGAGAAGGAGGGCCTTTCACAAGAATGCAGTTTGACTTCATTGAAATGCCCCCCTGCAACAGGTTGAGGTATGTTCTAGTGATAGTTTGTCTGTTCTCTCGATGGGTGGAAGCATACCCAACTAGAAGGAGTGATGGAATTACAGTGGCAAAGCTACTATTGAGAGAGTTCATTCCCAGATTTGGTTTTCCAGTCACGATTGAGTCAGACAGAGGAAAATATTTCCATAATGAAATCATGAAATTAATTTGTGAAGCATTGAATGTACAACAGAAATTACATTGTGCCTGTCGCCCAGAGGCTTCTGGTGTGGTGGAACAAGTAAATGGCACCATTAAAAATAGATTGGGAAAAATGTGTTTAGCCACAGGTTTGAAATGGCCTGATGTCTTGCCTCTGGTACTCATGACTATTAGATCTATTCCAGATAGGAATACCGGCTTGAGTCCTCATGAAATTGAGATGGGGAGAGCAATGAGACATGTTTTCATACCTGTCAACAAGCTATTACCTATATCTGATGGCTTGGTGTTGGATTATTGCAAGGGGTTGGCTGATTCCGTTCATTCTGTGTTTCATCAGGTTGGATCGGATGCAACCACTCTTGAAAAGAAGCCAGCTCATGATCTGAGCCCAGGTGACTGGGTGAGAATAAAAGTGCATAGAAGAAGAAATTGTTTGGTCCCAAGGTGGGGTAAACCACGTCAGGTGATTCTGACCACGACGACAACTGTAAAATGTGCAGGAGTGAAGAACTGGATTCATGCTAGTCATACCTTGCGAATTCCAAATCCAGTGGATAACAGAGAAGAAGAATATTTTGAAGAATCTGAAACAAGTTCTGAATCAGATACAGAAGAAATAAGAGCAAGACTAACTCCTGAAAGGGGGAGTCAGAACCAAGTTCAGCTATAGCGCCAGAGAATCTACCATTAAGAAAAAAATTGCAAATTTCTGACACTAGCTCAGAATCAGACACTGAACCAGAACAACCACACAAGAGTGTAAACAAAAACAGTGAAGAGACTGTCAAAGAAATTCTTGATAAAGAAGTTCCGTATGAAAAATCAAGAGAAATTCCACCTGAAATAACAGAAATAGATGGTAAGGTACCAGATACAGAGTAAAATCATCCAGAGCTGAACAAGTGGATGAGGTGTCTAGCCAAGAGAAATCAAAAGACGTTGAACAGACACCATCAGAAGAAAGCAAGCGAACGAGAAAACCTAACCAGAAGTATAAGTCACCAGAATGGTCGTATGTGGCACTTCCTGAAGTACAAGAAGAGGCAGACAGCCAAGAGATCTAGAGGTGACTATACCAGAAGTGGTTGAGGACGACGAAGAATCGGAAATCCTGAGAGTTATCTTGTCCGACATCGGGGAAGAGACAGATGTTCAGGAAATTCTCAATCAAGGTTGTGAAAGAAAAGTGAAAGACGATCAAATGCCAAACTGTAGAGACAAAAGTGCTCTCAAAGAAGAATTTTGAAAATTACTAAATAAAAGATATAACAGAAAAGAACCAAGTAGGTGCTTAGGGCCTTGGGTTTAGACAAAACTAGTTGTGAAGTAGACAAGGTTAAGTCAAAAGACACTAATCATTTTCCGAAATGGCAAACACAGAAAGTAGAAAATCTACATGTGTGTTCCTTCGAAGATGGTGCAAAATGTGTTGTTGTTGTACAGGATTACTAATGCTTTTGTGGAGTGTGTTAGCTTTAATGGTCTCATTTAAGGTTACATTAGAAACAATAGAAGGTCATACTGAGAATAAGACTGATGTAGAAAAGATTCAGAAGATTTATCCGAGTAAGATAGATAGAAATTATTTACATAAATATAGGTCCATAACTGATTTTTCTAACAATGTTTTCTCAAAATTATTATATGAATACGTAAAAACAATGGATGTGAGAGACTGCTATGTATGTATGCTGTTGCCTGCATCAGTGTCTGAGGGAGTGACGTACCATCACCTTCCAGTGACATATGGAATAACATGTAGCGTATTAGCAAGTTTGTTTTACAAAATAGGGAAACAAGAATATTATTTTTCTGATGTAGATAACATATTTTCACAAGTACCTGTAGTCCATAAACAGAATAAAGTAAAGCCTGGTAAAGTGTTAGGTGAATGTTTCTTAGAAACTAGAGAATTAACATTAGAGTCAGTATTCAAAAATAATCTAATTTGTAGTCTGAAAAGAGAAGACTTTTCTAGATATGGTAGAAGAAAGGAGAATAAAAATGCAAAAGAAAGTACCTGAGGGAAAAGAAGAAAAGACTGTTTGGGATGTTGAAAGAGAAAAACATTTGAAAGGAGAAGCTAGTCCAGCAATGGCTTTAGATTGGCCTCAGAAAGGGAAATTGTGTATTAGAAGAAATCAAACTGCGTATGATAATTACTTCATAGGTGCAAGTGATTGCCATGATACTTACAGAATTATGGGTGGATGGGGATTTAAAGGAGGAAATGATTCGTTTTTTCCTGGATAATATTTTATCTGCGGGAACAAAGCTTATTGTCGATTACCCGACCATTGGTATGGCACATGTTATCTAGGCCTGGTTTTCCCAAAGATATTTCATGTAAGAAGAGGAAAAGATGGTGCACATGAGATGGGTAGACAACTAACACGTAGAAGAAGAGAATCTTGGTCAGAAATTGTAGGAGACATTTTTGGAGCGTTGTTACCAGCAGTTGGAATATCTCTGAATGCACATAAAATTAGAAAATTATCAAAAGTAGTGGATCGCTTGTCAACAAGCAGTGCTGGAGGATTTTTATTGGTGAATACCGAAATGGTTGCCATGAGAGCCATGGTGATGAAAAATCGACTTGCCCTTGATATAAATTTGGCAAAAGAGGGTGGAGTCTGTAGAATGCTGAAGGTTCAACATTGTTGTACTTATATTCCTGACGAAAGTCAAGATTTAAAGACGTACATAAAGAATATAACTGATTTGCATGAGGAGATCGTTCCACTATTAAAGACTTTTTATTTAAATTATGTAGTACCTTTATTGGTAAGATTTTATTTCCAGTAACGTGTGTGATAAATCTAGTATTAATTCTAAGATTAGGATGTTTATGTAGCAAAAGAAGAAACATACGAAATAACATAATAAGAGAAACTGTAAAGAAAAGTGAGAAAGAAAGAAAAGAAAGAGAATTTGAAGAGGTAGAATTAGAAGAATTGAAAGAGAATATGTATAAAAAGACAAGAGAAGAAGAGACAGGGGAAACAATCATGTGATCTAACAAAAATTTAAGAGAACTGAATTCATTTCTATTTGCAAATTTTATCAAAATTTTGGGGATTTGTGGTGATATTAAAAATCACCAAAGGGGGAAATGATGGAGCAGGTAAAGCAACATTTTGTATACCTTCTCCATTTTGCATGAAAATACTAATTATATAACCTACTTATATTATAATTTGACTAACGGTTTGCTGTGTTATACTAAATCAACCATTTGCATACACCAATTACACTTGGGACTTATTGCTATTTGCATGGCAAAATAACTGTAATAACTAAATTATGTACGCATATTAGTAGTAGTACATGCGGTAATAGGATATCGCATGATTTATGTTGCTTTTGTGATGTTTGCGTTCCCGTTTTGGACCGTAAGGGTGAGTATTATTGCTTTAAATGTCGCTATAAGGTAGGAAAATACTAATACATAAAGGGATTAGTGAGGGTTTAACATTAGAATCTTCATTTCTTTGCATTAATTATTCTTTTGTGTTTGTTTCGCGTAAGTTGGCATTTGGGCCTACCAAAATATGGCATCCAAAGTGGAGTTCAGAAGTGGCCACCGTCTTGTGAGCGCGATGCCTACTGCGCAGACTCGTATGGCTCTGTAGACCTCCAGGCGACCCCAAGGCACAGTGTTCCTGGTCAAGGATAGGAACATGGAGGACTGCCAAACTTCAATCAGTAAAATCTGGTCTAAATGAACAATTGGGACATACAAGCAAAACTTTTACTTTGTTGCATAAGGGCAACATGGACAGAGGAAGTGAACCAGCAAAATCCATCAGAACCTCAAATAACGTGAACATCGGACGTTTCCGATCAGCCAATCGTCTTCCTTCTTTGCCTAAGAAAGTTTCATGTTATCCCGAATTTTATTATAAAAAGGGTAGTAGAATAGGGAGGAGTTAGTGGTTTTTGGAGAGCTGATTCTGCCTTCTTAATCGATTACCGCAAACCCTATCGACCCCACAGGCGATGACAGATGCTTGGACGATTTCTGGTCCTTTGGAGATCTTTGGGACTGTAACGTGCTGAGCAAAGAACTTTTGGACTTTGAGCTTTGGCCTGCTTATTTGGACAATTTAACGGCTAAATTCGGTTATGCAGGGCCAAATGAATTAGGAAAAATCCAGATAGCAAGAATAGGTAAATATAAATGTCATGCAATTTGAGCTGATTGAACAAAATTCTAAACTTTGATTGACTAAAATGCTGATATTAATTGCAAACAATATTTAGTTAAACAAATATTTGATTAACAGAAGTTACAGGTTTGTGGTTTTTCAATGAAGAGAGTAGAGAATTCTGAGTCTTTAATGTGTTTTAGCTGGTTCTAAATCACCATCAACCAGTCCAACTAATTGGTCCGTCGACCAAGTGGTGGAGTGTCTTGATGTTTAAGGTTAGGGTTCTATAGGTGGTGATGCTAATGTATATTCTGTAAAATAACTTTTCTTCCCTATAGGTAATAAGGTACTCCCCCACATGTCCAGCGTTTGATTTCATCATCCCTCCTGTGTGCAGATTTGTGAGAGAAAAACATATGAGTGTTGGTGTTATGGGCCCCACCAATGATGCATGCGTGAATGAGCTAGTGAGACGTCGCGTCTGCGACGCAGGAAGGATAGTTGTAAATTTACCCTCTTTTTCCCTCACTCTCTCTCTCACGCTGGATCAGATGCATAAATTAAATGTAAACAAAATACGGTAATTCAATATTGGAATACAAAAAACGAACATTGAATATATACATCAAGTATCACATACAGGATTTTCCTAAGACGAATCCGTTTATACCAAACGGTTATGTAATTATCTAATGAGATTGTACACTAGAGATAAGATCATACAGACATATCATCATACAATACACAATTTTACATAAGCATGAAAATATATGTGTACACATACAATTATGCCTTGTCATATTTAAGAGTAGAATATAAAATGGGCGTCAAAGGAGCCGTATTGTGTGCAGTACAGAAGTCATTGGGAAATTGCTGTTAGTATTCCTGGCAGAACAAAAGGAATATAACCGCAAATGGGGATTCATCCAGTAAGTGAGCAAAGAATTCAACCTGATATTATAGAGTTACATTCCTCAAGGGAATTTAAACCCTTATTAATGCTGTCACATCTTAAAATCCAGCAACATACAGTGTTATACAACATATTCTGAATACTGCCTCCCCATGAGGGTTTCTTTATCATTTCAATGACCTGCCAGCGTAATTCCGACAGAAAGTAATGAGACACCTATGGAGCGTGTTCATTCTTACATTTGATACAACTTTTTTTCTGAGAAAGTCGAACCTTGATTGTTTGAGTGGTTTGTCCCACGTAGATGAATTTGCAGGGGCACCAGATAGCATAAACTACATTTTGTGAGTTACAATTTGTATGATCACAAAGACCATACGTTATTTCATCATGAATGAACTGCTTTGTATTAAACGTGGAGTTACACATCAAACAGTTCCCGCAGCGATAGTGGCCCACAGTCCTGTTAAGGCTCCACATCGTGGTCGAGTCCGGTAAACCAGTGCTGGGTAAAGCAGCATGAACCAAATGATCACCATTATTTCTGCCTCTCTTAACAGAAAATAAAGGTGATTCATGAGTAATGCCAGTAGATTGTATCAAGGGCCAAGGTTTTTTTTATAATCTTAGTTAGATTGTTGCTTTGTGTATTAAATGTTGTGACACAAAGGATTCTTTCCATGATTTTTGGAGGACAAGGAGAAAGCTGGAATTCCTGATGATTAGACCATGCTCTCTTAAGAGATCGTTTCATTGATCTCTTAGGGTAGCCACGTTCTTCCAGCTTTTTGACAAGAATATCTGCCTCCCAGATGTAATCAGCTTGGAATTGGCAATTTCTGCTTATACGCAGAAATTGGCTGATGGGAAGGTCATCCTTCGGGTCTCTGGAATTGTGACTGGTGTACTCCAATAAGCTGTAGGTTTGGTATATAGTTTCGTCACTAGTTTGCCATCAGCGGCAATGATGGTACGGTCTAGGAAATAAACATGCTCAGTCATTAGTAGCATGCGAGGTGAACCTGAGATCAGGGGAGCATGAATTAAGTCAGTCTAGAAAGAGAGCTAGACTGGAGATGTTACCTGTCCAAATAAAGAAAATATTGTCAATGTATCATCGCCAATGACGTACGTTGTCAAAATATGGATTAACTTCAAAATCATAAATGTAATGTCTTTTAAAATCGTCAACATTCAGGATGGCAAAGTTGTGGGGATAAGAAGCCCCCATCGAAGTTCCCTTTATTTGTAAGAAAAAAGTCACCATCAAACTTGAAATAATTCAGAGTTAGGGAAATCGTCAGATGATCAATGATAAAATCAGTGGGGACACTGACTAGATCTGGTCTCTGTTCAAGCCTGATCACCTCAATACCCTCCACCTGAGGGATATTGGTGTATAAGGACTCACTGTGCAAACAAACCAATAATTCCACTGCAGGTGCAAATTGCATTTGCTCAAGCTGGGTAATAATGTCACCACTGTCACATACATGGCTCTTGGTGTTGATGGCCAGATCTTTAATAAACACATCTATATATTTTCATAGTGGATCCAGCACCGACCCAAAGGCAGAGTCGATGGGTCGGCCTAGGGGACTGATAAGATGTTTGTGCATCTTTGGAAGAGTATATAGGACTGGAATTCTGGGTGATTTTGTGTTAAGGAAGTCAAATTCCTTATCGCTTACAAAACCAATCAATTTATTTTTAGCTGTTACGTTAGAGATGAGTTTTTGAATCTCAAATAAAGGGATTGGATCTCAAAGTAATGTAGTAGTTAAGGTTAGACAGTTGTAATTTCCAACTTGTATGTCTCAATGGGTTGAATCACAATACCCCCTCCCTTGTCGGCAGGCTTTATAATAACTTCCTGATCAGATTTTAAAGAGTGAAGTGCTTGTCGCTCAGTGAGGGTAATATTGTATGGAATATATTTAAAGCCTTTTCCAAGATCTGTGACATCCTTCATTACCATTTGTGGTGGATTCCCCTTAACAACGGCACGGCCCGACCACTCCAACATGTCGGATATAACATTCCAGGCCGGAAATGAGCCCAGCGGTCTAGACAGCGTATACGCCGGAAGCCACACACCGGCATCCTCAAAGATGGAAGGAGGGGCAACAGACGGCGTTCTAGTGACAGAGAACTCCATTGCTGTGTGTACGAGACCGGGAGGAGACGAAGAGTGGAGACACGATGCACCTGCACCTCACCCCGAAGCGAGGCAGAGGGAGACGCCGAGATCCGCTCTTGGAGCAGCGCCCCTGAGTCCAGCACTCCATCAAGGGAAGCAGAGGCTGAGACTTCCCTCCCCGTGGTCCAGGAGGACCGTGGGTTCAGGCAAGTGCCTGGCTTCTTTTCTTTTCGGGGTTGGTGGGCGGGATTTCGGAGCACCACAGTGTGAACACACTCCCCCTTTTCCTTCACATAGACACATCATGGGAGTAGGGAAGGTATAAGGGGAGCACTATCCCGCATGCATAAATATAAATACTCAGGACGGCAGCCTGGCATTTTTTTTTTTTTGTTCTTCTTCCCCGGTGCCCTACGACAGAGGCAAGCAAAAGAACCACAGAAACCCCAACACAGAACACTGGGAAAGTTTCATCTTAAGAAAACGCTAGGACTGTGACAACTCCAGCTTTTGAGGACCCCTGTGTGTGCTTTCTTTGTTTTTCCTATATCTTATTTCTGTCTTCCCCATAAGACCTTTGAGGAAACAATTGGGGAAAACGTTGATAAAAAGGAAATAAAAATCTAACAAAGAAATAAAGCCCTCTCCCATATCTGCTGCTCACTGTTCTGACTTCTTGGTAGAGAAAACAAAGGGCCAAGGGCGACCAATACAAACCGAGTCAGGTCCTCTACCCCTACCTCCCCTCACACCATTGTTTCAAAGGCCAAAAGTTCAACTGAGATCTTATTGGTAGGTGGATTAAATGTTGAGGGTAGTCTCAATTTTTAAGGGTTAAAACTTTCGAAGTGGACCTTGTCCAAAAAGAAAGCTTTCAGACGCAATTTTTGAAAAAATTGCAAAAGTTCTTGGTTGGCACGAAACTGAGCCCTCTGCTCAATAAAGTGATTTCAGCTGAGGACAAACTATGTTCAGATAAATAAAAAATGGGAATGGTATGAAAACCTGGTTCTGGAATGGGTGTCTCCATTATTGTTGTGGACCCCATTGATAAAATTTCCTGCGGGTCTGCCATTCCCCCACCTGGAAATTCCACTGTTGGGGTGGCGGTCTGGTTTTCACCCCGCCCCTCCAGGGACCATGCTGGCCTAAAAAAAGATTATAGCCAGATGTTGAAGGTCCCTGACCAGGGTTGGTACTTGTATAAGACTTTCTAAAATTGGCATTTTCAAAATTGTACTTCACCGTAAGTTAGAATTTTAAATTAGATTGCGACTTCACCATAAGTTAGAATTTTAAATGAGGATGTCAGAGACACCAAGCTTGGGGGTCTTATCTCTTCCCCATTTGAGGTAATCCCAATGCTATCTATGGGAGAGATAAGCCCTGCAGTAGTGAAAAATAGCTTTGGGAGATTTTCACTACAAGGACATGTAAAACATAAACATACATGTTCTGACTTTTAAATATAGTGCACCCTGCCCTCTGTGCTGTCCAGGGCCTATCTTATAGGTGACTTATATGTAGTGAAAGGGAAGGCTTGGGCCTGGCAAAAGGTTTATTTTGATGATTAGCTGGTGCGCCATCGTGCACCAGACTCAAGCCACACAGCCCTGCGGGCGTGAGCCGTAAAAGTCAAGAAACAATGAATAAGCCAGTTTTCACCAAAGTAATTCATTGTATTTCAAGTTTATTCTGATATTCTTCAATTGTTTATGAATCTCATGAAACATAAACATGAGTAGACCATGTAACCATATGCAACATGCTGTGCATGAAATAAGTGCCAAAAAAAACAACACCAAGATTGTGCCCCGAAATACATGCTCAGTTTAAACCTGAAATTTGCTGAATAATAAACAGAAAATTATTCTGTGTTCAATGTGTGTGCTGTTAAACTATGAATAAAATATGTTACATACTAAACTATCCATATGCAAAAACCAATTATCCTGAAACCTGTCCTATCTAAAAAAAACATGAAATGGAAAATAATATGTGAACCACGATAATAAAACATGTTGTGCACACCATTCTCTTACATTGAAAACTAAACCATATTAATCACAAAAATTACTGATTATTTGAAATATGTTGTAGAAATAACATAATAACAACTCCTCAAATGTACAATCACAAAGTGTCAATTAAACAATTACATAAATCATGGTAGAAATAGACAATCATAAACTCAAATGTTTTTGTTGGAGTGCTGAGCGAAAGAAAAACAGAAAAAGCAGTCCTCTTTGAATTAATCTTCCGTGTTTTGATAACCTGAAAAGTTTAACTTTAACAGTTACCTCTGTCAAGGACGTTATGCCCAAAATGCATTGGGTGAATATCCATGCGGTTACCCAGGATGAGATGTGACTTCTAACGTGCTGCAGAAAAAAGCCTGGATGGGCATTCTTTTAGCAATTAAAGTTTGGAATCATATTGCCTCTGTGTGTACCCATAAACTATTGAAGAATATTGGAATAAACTTGGAGTAATGTAATGTAATGTAATGTAATGTAATTCGGTTTTGTATAGCGCTGGTTGCACTCCATGGAGCATCTTTGCGCTTCTGAGTACGAAAAAGGATCAGATGAAAAGATTCTTATGATGTTTCGGAGATGGAGTGTTATATCAGATTTTTACATTTTGTATCGGATAACGTATAAATCCAGGTTTTGAGGGTGCTTCTGAAAGAAATTTCTGTGGAAATTTGCCGAAGGGAGGACGGCAGAGAGTTCCAGGCTTTGGATCCCAAAACTGCCAGGGACTTGCCTCCTTTGGTTTTAAGTCTGAACTTAGGGATAGTGAGAAAATTCTCATTTTGAGATCTCAGACATCGTGCAGGGGCATAGTGTTGGAACATGTTTTCAATGTATTTGGGTCCTGTTTTGTTAAATGCTCTATAGGTAATTAGCAGGATTTTAAACAACACCCTTTTGTGTATTGGCAGCCAATGCAGTATGTTCAGAGCTGTTGAAGCTGAGGTCCTTCTTTTCCAGCCCAACACTAATCTGGCCGCTGCATGTTGTACAATTTGCAGTTTATGGCATACTGTCCTATTTGTTCCCGCATATATACTATTACAGTAGTCAATGCGGGAAGTGATAAGGGCAACCGCCACCGTCTTTCTTGCTGCAAAAGGGATCAGATCGAAAAATTTCCTAAGTCCCTTTATTATGCCGAAGCAGATCCCTGCCACGGCATTTGCTTGTTGTTTAAAGCTCAGAGAAGGGTCAAATTTTATTCCCAGATTACGGACTGCATTTGCTGTATTGGGAGGGACGGTGGCGTCTTCTGGCCACCATAGAGTTGGATTGAAGGAGTTGTTTTTTCCAACAGGTAGGATCTCAGTTTTCCCTGAATTGCATTTAAGATGATTTGTGCTCATCCAGTGGAAAGTAGCCTTCAAACAGTTCTGGAGTCTAGCTTCTGCTTGGCTGGATTCATCCTCCATCACTAGGATGAGTTGTGTATCATCTGCATATGCGATGGTAGCTATTCCGAAGGATGATATGAGGGCAATCAGGGGAGCCATATATACATTGAAAAGTGTCGGACTCAAACACGAGCCCTGTGGCACACCTGAATTCAGTGGGATTTCTGCTGATCTAAATTGGCCCAAGGTAACCACTTGTCGTCTGTTTGTCAAAAAACTCTTTAGCCAGCTCAGTACCTTGCCCGTTATTCCTGCCGCGGTTAGTCGGTCTATCAAGATGGTATGCGACACCGTGTCGAAGGCCGCGGATAGGTCTAAAAGTATGAGGAGAGCTTTTTTTCCCTGGTCTAGTGCTGTTCTAAGTGTTTCCACGGAGAAATTTAGAGCCGATTCAGTCAAATGTTTTGCTCTGAAGCCAGCTTGGTTCGGGTGCCAGATGTTATTTGCCTCTAAAAAAGAAGTGAGCTGTTTATTTACTTCCTTTTCTGTAAGTTTACAGAAAGTAGGGAGTAATGAAATTGGTCGTAGATTGGTAAGAATGGCGGGGTCTGATAATGGCTTTTTCTGTAGGGGTCTCACTGCTGCAACTTTCCATTCTTCAGGGACTACTCCCTGGGAAAGTGAGGAGTTAATGATATTATTAATGATCGGATTTACGATCTCCACCATGGTGTGGAGGACGTAGGGGGGACAGGGATCAAAGGGAGAACCAGATTTGATTTTAAGAATTTGGCTCTTGGATTCTTCGAGGCTGACTTCCTGAAAGAAAGGTAACTGGCTTATTGTGTGATTATTTTTATTCTGTAACTCATTCAGGGAGAGGGGATCTGGGAAGTCTTTGATGATCGTTTGTATTTTCTCGTGGAAATAGTCCGCGATATTATTACATAGGGTTTGCGAGGGGGGAATATCTCTCTGCATGTTCTTTGGATTTATAAAAGAATTAACAATATTAAAGATATCTTTTTGTTTATTATTACTGTTAATTATGGCATCAGTAAAAAAGACCTTTTTGGCTGTTTTTATCATCCCATGGTAGTGTCGTCGGGCTATTTTGTACTTGGTCTGGTCAGAGTACAGTTAATTACTTTGGTAAAAACTGGATTCTTTGTTGTTTCTTGACTTTTACGGCTTACACCCGCAGGGCTGTGCGAGTTGAGTCTGGAGCGCAACAGCACACCAACTAATCATTGAACTTTAAAACCATGTGTTTGGGGAGAGCACAAGTCAAGCCCACCCACCAAGAATGCCATTAAGTTTTTTTTTTCATTTGGAGATTATGAGGTAAACAAGGTGTGCATGTGACCATTCTGTTTGATAAACGGTTAATTTTGCCACGTCGAGATGAGAGTGTAAACTGCACACAGAGGGGTCTATTAGTATGTTGGGTGGATCGCCTCCGCCTGCATGGCAGTGGCGATCCGCACAACATTTCCCAACCCCCCGCATCCCATTTCCCCCGCCATATTACGATAGCGGGGGAGACCGTCTGCCGGTTTTCCGCCGATCGACGAGTCGACCAGGCGGAAAAATTACAATGCAGGTGGGAAAGTGCCTTTCCATGGCGGTGTTGATGCCATGGAAAGGGATGCGATTCCTGACTGGGGCGGCCCGTTGCAGATCCCCAGGGTGTTTGGGGTGGTGGGGGGTGCACATGGGGGGTACCTATGGTACCCTCTGCATTTGGCAGGCACAACGTGGCAGGCACTGCACGGTGCCTGCCATGTTGAGCATGCAAATGCACAAGGTGCATCCACAGCATTGTGGCGGGTGGTGCTGTGAGCACCGCCCGCCACAATGTTGTGGATGGGGGATGCCACCGCCACCGTGGCGGTTGCATCCTAATAGCCAGTGCGGAACCGCCGCACCACTGGCGGCCGTTCCCAGCACCGCTAGGGTGGCGTGCAGATGAAAGTCCACCCGCCATCCTAATAGGCCCCACAGGCACTGCAGTAGCAGGATGAAGACATGGCTAAAGGGCCCCTTAAGTGAGTGGCACAATCAGTGCTATAGGTCCACTAGAAGGATTTAATTTACAGGCCGTGGTTAAAGGGGGTACCACTCTGCTAGTGACTTATAAGTAAATTAAATATGCCAATTGGGATGAGCCAATGTTACCGGATGTATGACGTAACAACGCGTGCTGTTACATCTCGTGCTGTTACATCGTGGCCGTTACAACGACTGCGATGTTACCACGCTATTCCATTACAACGCAAGTCTTTACATCGACTTGCACTAGATGGCGTGCTAACATTAGAAAAGTGTAATTTACTATTCCAACTCCAGTCCACTTAACAGTAGGGAAGGTGTTGGGATAGTAAACTACACTATTTTTAATGTTAGCACGCCATCTAGCGCAAGTCGATGTAAAGACTGCGTTGTAATGGCATAGCGTGGTTACACCGCGTTTGTTGTAACAATTGCGATGTAACCGCATCGCGGTGTAATAACCGCGTTGTAAAGGTTGTTCCCCAATGTTACCTTGTCTAGGGGAGGGATCACAAGCACTTTAGCAATGGTTAGCAGTGGTAAAGTGCAGAGAGTCCTAATGCCAGCAAAAACAAGGTCAGAAAGGTGGAGGAGGCAGGCAATAATTTAGGGGGCAATACCACCCTTAGGCTGTCAGGTCTAGCAGTACACAATTTTGTTACAACAATACAGTCATGGTCAAATTCTTTTCATCATCCTTTGGAATTGCCACCAGCATTGCAAGATTGAAAGTGTTACAACTTCTGATTCAAATGGTATCAGCTGCAAATATAATTTGCTCCTATTCTTCAGGTCCACATCTAGGTTTGCACCAAGCATGAAGTCCTACCTCCACTTCAAACTGGAACTACATGAATATTGGTCTTAACTTTGCACATTCTGCATCATTTTTCGTGGGCCGAGGTCGTCTGATTTGTATTTGTGTTGCATCTGAGGAACAAAATCTTTTTGAATTTGATCTGTAGTCTGTCTGCACTTCAGATTACCAATATTCCCACAGAGATCACATGCAGTGGTTTTCTTAAGCATGTTGGCGTTTGGATTAATTTCAGAATTATTCACAAATCCTCTACCTCTGCCCTTCAGAACCACATTTCCATCTTGTGCAGACAACATATTTTTTTCTTGCATACAACCTCCTTGCATTACTTGCACCTCAAAATTTGTATTCTCACCAGTATTTGCACCATTTTCAAAACCTGTTTGCCACACTTTGCCTCTAACCAGTGACTCACTGAGCTCTTAACCTGCTTTCTCATTCTCTTCCTTTCCTTATCAATGTCAACTCAGCCCAATACATTTCATGCCTCAAACTGTGAAGGTCTGGGTTGCAGTTTTCTCTCACACATCAAGTCTCAAGTAATCAAGCTTTCTGAATTTACAAGTACCCACTAAAAGAAGGTTCACTGACAGAATACCGACCCTAACTATATCGAGGTCAAAAATATCAGGGCAAAAATATTGAGGTCAGAAATATCCTCACCCTATACTTATAAATGTAGGTACAAAAATATAGATGTCATTAATATCACTATATTAAATATCATTTTTTAAATGTAAATAAAATTAAATGATAATTAATAGATATGTGAGATAGTATTACTTATTTTTTTTCAAATTGATTTAATATACATTTTAACAAATTTAACAAATAAACTTAATTTTAAAAAGTTAAACACACATATATAACAATTAATTTATATAGGTTTGCATATATCTACTTATAAAACAATTGTTAGACATATAATTGTAATGTATAATATAATGTAATCTTTTTAAATAATATAAAAACATACAAAATAAATATATACATATATATACATACATACAAATATATTTATATTTATTTATTTTTTATATTTCTCTACATTTTCCAACCAGCCAATTACGATGCGGGCAGGAGGCGTTCCAATCGGGCCCGATATGTGTATATATATGGAAGCGCAGTTGAGACAATCCAGGTCCCAAACAAAAGACGGCACACAGGGGAATTCTTACGTGATGTTTAATTCAAGTGCAGAAACCCTTTCCCCTGCCAACAGACGCGTTTCGGCGTTGCTGCCTTCCTCGGTGTTGGCTACCGTAAATCAATTCACCATTTTTAAAGTGCTCAGTGCATGTAAACAATTCATAAACAGCGAAGATGGCCTCATTACACCTAAAATTCATGCTTTTTGTGGCGGCCATCTTATAACGTTCCTTTCGTGCAATTTAATCAATGTTTTTATTCATACGCATATACATATGCAGACGATTCCTAACATATCAGACAAATGTTACTAACATATATTACAAAATTGTATGTCTGGTAAAACGTTGGATATCTTAATTAAGCCCTGAATGGGCAATAACAGGTGATACTGAAAGAATTCTGCAGTAATACCCAGAAGACAAAGCGGCCCCCTAGAAAATAGAGGAAACAATCACTCTCAAAAGTATTAGTCCAAGACCTCTCAACAGTTAAACATTACACAGAGAATGTATATATAAAAGCATAAATCAATTTCCCTCATGTACAGAAAATTCAAATCTTTTTTGAAAAGATCTTATTGTAGGGATTACGTGTGAGATGATGTTCTTAAATGTCAAGGCTCATTCTAAATGTGACCAGAGTTCTTCTGTTGTATTGAGACCTGTGGGTGTCATTGTATTAAGTTCTATAATGTACCTTGACTCCATTCTGCGTATGGTTTTTACTCTATCCCCTCCCCTTTTCGTATTTGGAGGCCTGGTCTATACAGAAGAATCTGATGAGATCACGGTTACTGTTATGGAAACTTTCGAAATGGCGTGCTACTGGATATGTGGGATCCTTTTTACTTATTGCACGCAAGTGCTCCAAAATTCATTTTTTCGTTGGGTGGATAGTGCTGCCCACATATCTTTTAGGCCAGGGGCACTCCAAACAGTAAACCGTGAACTCTGAGTTGCAATTGAGCAACATATTGATCTTTCTCATTTTTTGTTGGCCCTTATGTTGAATGCTGTAGTTGTTAATTTTCTGACTGTGCTTGCAAGCTTTGCACTTCATGCAGGGAATAAACCCTGTTATGGGCTCTTTACGTCGTACCGATGCGACATAATGAATGGATACCAAATAGTCGTTCGTAGATTTACACCATCTATGTGTAATGAATGGTTGTTCTGGGATGGCTAACTTGAGAACAGGATCGGATTTAAGGATGTGCCAACTTTTTCTTAAAAACATGCATTAATTCTGGTGTTTTAGTGCTGTATCGGGTGATCATTCTAGCAGGCTGAACAATATTCTTTGGAGCTCTGCTTTGTGACTTGGGGACAAGAAGCTCAGACCTATTTGGAATATCCGCTCTTTTTTCTGCAGTTTGTAAGACCTGTTGCGAATAGCCTCTGGCTTCAAATATTACAAGGGCCTTATTCTTGGCAACATTATATTCTTCTGTGGACGTGCAATTCCGTTTTAATCGTGGAAGTACCCAATACAGGATATTATTAGTCATGCTTCTAGGATGAAAACTTCGAGCATGTAAAACGGAATTGCCTGCTGTAGGTTTACGATACAAGCGAGTCATAATTTTTCCACCTGTTGCATAGACTTCAAGGTCTAAATAGAATACACTGGTGTCACTGATATGTCCGGTGAAATTTAAATTGAAATCATTCATATTGTGGAAGGCCACATATTCCTCAGCCAAGGTGCGGCTGCCTCGCCACACGATGAACAAATCATCAATGTAGCACGCCCACAACACAACTTTTTCGAACCAGTGGTATGATGTGTCCCTCCAGGCCATGTGCTTCTCCCACAAGCCAACGAAAAGATTCACATAACTGGGGGGCGAAGCACGTGCCCATCGCTGTCCCACGTTGTTGTTTGTAAAGCTGATTGGCGAAAATAAAAATGTTGTTTTCTAAACTAAATTTCACCATTTCGAGTAACATGATGTTATGCTGTTGAAATCTCAAAGGATGTTTATCTACGATCCATTTGACTGTTGCTATACCTTGTTGATGGTTTATACAGGTGTATAGACTTGTGATGTCTAGGGTGATAAAAAGCATATCATCTTCCCACACAATCCCCTCTATCCACCTGAGGAAATCCTGTGTGTCCTGGATGTATGAATTTAAACTCCTGAACCAAGGTTCTAGAAAATTGTCAATGTAAATAGAGTAATTCTCCAGAAGACTATTAATAGATGCCACAATGGGGCTTCCCGGTGGCTTCCTATCATCTTTGTGAATTTTGGGAAGATGATAGAAGGTCGGAAGGACCAGATACTCACATAGCAAGAAATCATATTCATCAGAGTCTAGCATCCCTTCACTTCTCCAGGATTCCAGAAACTCATGAAAAGTAGAAATACATTGTGCATAAACTGCTCGAGTCACAGGTAAATAACATGCTTTATCTTTTAATTGACTCATTGCTTCTTCATGGTAATGATCCTTTGAGAACAACACAATGTATCCCCCCTTGTCTGGGGGCTTGATTACTATGGAGTCATCATTTTTCAGGGACTGAATTGCTTTCCACTGTAGCCGAGAGATGTTATAATTCGGACTGTCCATTCCTCTGTTGGCTTCAAGATGTTTCAAATCCGCTAGAATTGCATAGTTAAAAACATCGATGGCATCAAATGGTGTTTGTGGTACTGTCCAGATTTCCTTTTTAGTCCACTTTTTCCAATCGATTGTGGTATCCCTGTTGTTTCTGGGAATATTTCACTGTCTCCTTCCTAACAGTTCTCCAATGACTGTAAGACCGCAAGATTTTCCGTGTCTATGTCCGTGAGTCCGTCAGGGTTAGAGGCGCCAAAATTATCTCTTTGTGTTTCTGCAATTGTAGGATGAAGTAAATGTATTTTTGGTAATTTGAGCTTCCGAATATATTTAAATAGATCTATTCGTGCTTCAGCATAGTTAAATTCTGCTGTGGGGCAGAAAGAGAGTCCCAATTCCAATACTTTGTTCTCATCCTCACTGAGAATCCTCTCTGATGGGTTGATAATGGTTTGGGTTTTCACCACTTGCCTCTCCTCCCTCTGCTCCATGTAATTCTGGGTGAGGCCACCTTTCCTTCTGCCCTTCTGTCCCCGTCTTGTTTTGCATTTCTTTTTTGGTCTGGCGGATGTGTTCTGGGTGTGGGTCACTGATGGTTTTCCCTGATTAGACGATATTCCCGAAAAAAAGTTGGTTCTACCCCTCTCTGTTCATCTTCTGTGCCAGTAGATTGCTCCCCCTCTAATGTCTCTATCTCTGACTCAGAGGTATCTTTTGTCATTGACACTCCGGGTTTAGACTGGTTCAAATTTTTTCTTCGTTGGTCATATTTCTGTGCAAACGTAAGGACTCTCCCTGAATTATAATCATCTTCATCCCGTTAAAACTTTGTTTGTTTTCTCCAGCGTATGTTACTTTCATAGTATTTGAGTCTCTTTCATCATACCTGTTCTTAGTTCTTCACTCTGTTTGTTATCTTTTTCTTTTTTGATCATATCCTCCAAGTTCTTAATTTCCTCAAGTAGTTTTGCTCTATCACGCCAGGCACATTTTATTAGAATTTTTACCATATCCCTCTCGGACTCTGCTGTATGTTCTTGCCAGTCCTTCAGTAAAAGTGGATCCGGGTTCTCATGAGAGGGTACGGTAAAAATACGCAGCCCTCTGGGAATACGCCCCACCTTCAAGTATTTTTCCAAGGAGGTGGCGTCCCACCATTTTCGAATTTCCTTCTCCATACTTTTTTCCAGGGTCTGATACAATATTTTTAAAATGCTCTGGGGATTCGAGCCACCACTTGCTGAAGGTGCATTTGACCTTGCCGGTCCGGTAGTCTGTTTAAAGATGTCCGCCGCTGCCTCCCATCATATTCCCCTATAAAGGCCGCCACCAATTTAGTAAAAAAGTACACAATTAACATAATTAATTTCCAATTAATTAATTAATAACAATTAACAATCAAAACATAAATATGTATTAATACATTTATTCACACAATTAACACTGTAAAACAATAATTGATAAATATTATATACAAAATATTAATACATTTATTAAAAGTTAATTACTTCCGACCCTACTCCCCTGTCAACCCACAACTGGCTCCTAAAAAATGATACAATTAACATAATTACCAATTAATCAATAATGATTAATACATTAATAAATAATTAATAATAACGTATTTCCCACGATTAACAATATGAAATATTAAATAAATGAATATTAATTATGAAAAATAATAATAATGTAATTATAATTAAATTACTTTCCACCCTATTCCCCTACAAACCCACAACCCATTCCTAAAAAAATTACAGAATTAATATATTTACCAATTAATTAAACAATAAAAATGAACAGCCAATTATTAATTAATTAATAATACATTAATTCCCATAATTAACACAATAAAATCTAAATTAAATAAATACTAATAAATAAAAATTAATATTCAATTTATTATAATTAAATTACTTCCCACCCGATTCCCCTTTAAACCCACAATCCGCTACGGAACAAAAATGTAAAAATTTGTTAAAATACAATAAATAACTTCTAAAAATTTAACACATACATAAAATAAAATGCAATACTTAGACAAAAAAATATAGCAGATACATTTAAAATACACACTAAAATACATAACACTAACTAAAACAATGATATTTGTAACAACTATATTTGTGCAAAAGATATTAATGACTTGGATATTTTGGAAAACGATAGTTCTTACCTTAAACTCGATATTCTTCACCACGATATTCTGGCAGTCGATATTTCTATATCATGATATTGTGCACTAAACATTAGTGCAGGTCGACATTTCCTACTCAATATTCTGACTGTTTAACTATATATATCTATGTATATATCTATGTTTATGGTTTTCCCAATAACTTTGGCGGCAGTAGGTGAATCTTCGTGAAATTTTCAAAACCTATTACCAGCTCCGGTCAGCTCCTATGCTGAATGTTTCGGGGTGATTCGCCAAGCGGTCCCAAAATGTGTTTTCTCCATGTTATTTCCCATACCAAATTTTAGACACGACTACAGCCTGAACTGCTAAACGGAATTACACCAAATTTGGCAAAAAGCTAGCCCTTGGTTCAGAAAGAGACCTTTTTGTTAAATGGTGTAAATCCGTTCAGTAGTTCCTGAGAAATTAAAAAAATAGAGGTAAAAAAATCAATTTCCCATAGGAAAGTTTAGACACGGTTATACCTTGAACTGCTGAACGGAATTACACCAAATTTGGCAAAAAGGTAGCCCTTGGTTCAGAAAGAGACCTTTTGTTTAAATGGTGTAAATCCGTTCAGTAGTTCCTGAGAAAATAAAAAAATAATGTTTCAATACTTAAAGGCGCGGTGGATCCGCGCACCCTCCTGATCACAAGCTTTAGTCTAATTGGCTGTCAACACTCCAAACCAGGAAGTGTTGGCAACCATTTTGTAACTTGGTAGAAGCGAATCAGAAGAAAAAGGGAAACTAAGGTGAAAAAAAAGAAAAGAGGGTAGGGTAGAAACACCCTGACCCCCTAGGCTTGCTCAGGGGGTCCCAGAAGGACCCTCAGGGCCCAAAAAAACATTTTTTTTTAATACAGTGGAATGCGCGCTGGGTGAGCGGATCCGGATGAAACATTTTAAAAAATGAAGCATGGGCTTTCTCGCTTTGTTATTTTTAACCCCCCGGGTCGGCCAGGTCCAGGGGGATTTGGGAAATATAAAGCGGGCCCCCGGTGGCCCTCGCTGCCCCAGGGACCGCCACCTCCCTGGCTCTGTTTTTTAAAGAAAAAAAACATGTGTGGAGGGGCTCGAGCCCCCCCACATGCCCTGGGGTCCACCGCCCCCCACATGCCCTGGGGTCCACCACCTCCCCGGGGCACTAACTGTTAAAAGGCGGGGGTTCATTTTGGACCCCTGTGCCCCGGGGACCACCACCTCCCCGGGGCTTTGCAAAAGTTGTGAGGGGAGCCATGGGGCCCCCCTCCTGGAGCCTTCGATGGCCCTGGGGACGCCACCTCCCAGGGCCAGCTCCTGCATTGTCCCTGGGTGCCCACCCCTGGGACACTGCTGTTTGCTATGGTAGGGCGGGAGCACGTCTCCCACCCTACCGTAGCAAACTCTGGTTTGGATTCCAAAGCAGAATTGCTTTTCCACACAGGGAGCGGCATGTCAGCAGCCCCCAATGCCCCCATGGTCTTGCAAGCTCCCCGCAGGACGCGGGGAGCGTGCAGGACCATGGGGGCATTGGGGCTCCCCCCACAGTCCCCTTCAAAGTGTATAGGCCCCAGGGGATGGGATCCCCGGGGCGAACATAAATTAGTGGTAGAAGTTGGGTTTTCTTGTCAAAAAATTTGGAGTCCCGACCCTAGCGCGGCACTCAGCGCGCCCGCTGGTGTGAACGCGAGGGGTGCGCGGCTCCCAGCACGGCCGCCTGGTGTGAACGCGAGGGGTGCGTGACTCCCAGCGTGCCCCCCTGGTTTGAATACGAGGGGTGCGCGACTCCCAGTGCAGCTCCCTGGTGTGAACGCGAGGGGTGCGTAAACTCCCAGCGAGGCCCCCTGGTGTGAACGCAAGGGGTGCACAGCTCCTAGTCGCGCTGGGTGGGCGACTCCCAGCATAAATTTTTTTTTTTAAATTATAAACCTAGGTTATATGTTTGGATGATGAGTGGCTCTAAAAAGAGCCCTTGTGTTTATTGGGAGAATTTGGTAGCTACATGTAAGTGCAGATGCAGAGTCTAAAGTTGTTGAGAAGTACTCTGTTTCCCTCATCTGTGAAATGTACACCATCTCTCCTGTAGATGCCATCCATATTAAAACGCAGAGGTGTGGCTCACTGGTTAGAGGCGGCAGATCCGCAAGCAGAGAATCGGCCAGGGACCAGGGTTCAATTCCCGACGCGGCAGGGTCGTGGACCAGGGTCAAAACGGACTCGATAATTCTCGCCTCGGTACCTACTCTAACCAGGAACACACTCGGCAACTCTGGGCATTAGCTTGCCTCATCTCCACAACGGCCCCCCACATTCGCCGGGGATGCCTGGTTTCACCTTGGAGATACCCTGGAGGTACCATCTCACAGGGATAGCCAGGACGGGTTCCCCAGCGGTCTACAGCACCAGGACGCCTCAGGGCAGCAGTGCGCTTTACAAGACACATACATTTACATTTACATTTATATGGACCCCATACTATGGTCTCTGAGATAAGCAGAAACAGCTTTATTGACATTTTTTCTAGTTTTCTCAATCTGTGGACAAAATTGATTGGACCAGTTCCATTTCTGTCTTTGGCATATGTTAGAGCAGACAAAGGCAGTTTGGGGGAAAAGTAACATCAATTCTGCAAAGGTGTCCTTCATTAGCATTTCCAGACCTACCCCAGTCAATGTTCCTAGGTCATTGCCACCACATTGCACAATCATGAGGTCAGGGGCTTGGAGATGTAAAAAGGTTTTAACCAAAGGCATCAATTGGTGCCACTTTAATCCTCTTTCTCTAATCCATTTAATGTCCACATTTTGCAAAGCTAGCTCTTTGTCAATACCTCTGTGTTCAGCATATCTTTTGCACCAGAAAACATAGCTGTGTCCCACAATCTACACTCTAAGCATCTTGAAGGAAAGTCTGGATGCACTGAAAAGATGTCTGTAGGCAGTTGGTAGAATAAGAGGTATCTAAAATGGTGGATGAGATGCAGCTTTAAAAAAAGAAGAGAAATGATTGGCTGTTTAAGATTATTATAGAGTGAAAAATAGGGTGCATGTTTCTGTGTTTAAAAAGCATGTTTCTTATTGGTTAATAAATAATGTTTGAAAGGTACATTAGATAGGATAAGCTGATATTTTGGAAAGTCAAGCACACTTGCTGTTTGAATTTGCAACATTGTGTGCTGAACTTGTGACCTGTGAGTTCAGTTGAGTGTTCTATGAACTGTTACTATGGAAACAGGCATGAAGCAAAATGGGGGTAGGGTTGGAAGTTATGTGTGGCATTAAAATGTGTATATGTTATAAATATTAAAGTAATATGTTATTGCAGTCAGATTTCCCAAGTCACTGCTATGGTTAGAAGTGGTGTGTTATTAAAAAAAAAAGCTAAAATTATTTGTAATATAGTTTTGAAGTCTCATATGGATCCGCGGTTCCGCCGCTTACGGTGCACGGTCTGGGCGCGACTCCAGAAAATTCCAGAAGCAATTTCGGTTCAGTTAGAGGTCAGTTTATATGTGTAACCAATAGAAATGTATTTTTGAATTTGAATTAACCTGGGAAGCAATGTGATTTGATATTTACACGTATATGTGTTGAGAATGAGAGGGAAACTTTGCCATTTTTTGATTTTGCTAAGATCTGTGCACTATATTCATTGTCTGCATAAGAAAATCTGGTGTGTGATTCCGTTACATAATCTACAAAGCAATTTGAAAGGTGAGCTATCAATTTGTGAGCTGTACTGTGTGGTGCCTTTGTTTTTAAACATAAAAAATAAATTATAAAAATTGAAGTTTGAGATATATTTTTTTGTTATGAATAAATATTTATTGCAGTTTTTGTAATGTATTTAAATGTTGTTTAATATACATTTTGTATAGTATTATGTGTGTTTTGGGATAGGGATTGCTGATTATGACAGATTGCTTTAATGCGAGGATATGTACATTAGTAGTATACTGCATAACTTTAGGTGTTGATTTCAAATTGGAAATGTATATGTAGAGTTAAGGAATTAGTGATGAGACTAGTTTTTTTAAGTCTCTAAAGAGGTACAGTTAAAATATGCGACATCATTTTTGGTGTTTGGTTTCAATTTGAAGTTTGTTCTGTGAATTTATGTGGTGTAGATAGTGTTGTGGTAGAGAGACACACATTTATGATTTTCAGTGATATGGTGAGACTTATAGCAGAGAAATGTGAATGGTTTCTGTTTTGTATTTTACTAGGTGTAATATTAAAAGTAGTTATAGAAAGGTAAAGTATCAGTAGAGATTTATGCAGTACTTTAATGCTATAAGGAGTGTGCTTGCAGAGCAGGTATTGCCATGTTATTACTGAGACACTCCTCCAATCCTTTGAGTACCATACACTTATTCATTGAGTGCACTAATACCTGAGTACTTATAAATTCACTATGCAGTCTGTTTGCTGTTCTGTAATTATTCCAGTTAGAGTCATGCACTTATAGAATGCTCTAACCAGTAACAGTACTACAGGTAAGTTATTCTGTGAACAATGCATGTACATGTCTAACCAGCTACATACTATTGATACACTCTTGTAAATACCCAGTTATTACTCATGCAAACTAGGAATGTCTCTGTCAGTGCCATGCAATTCTTCAATTACCCATTCTCCCTATCTATTTATCCTATCACGGCAGCAATACCTAAGCGCTTATAAATTCACCATGCACTCTGTTTGCAGCACTGTAATTATTCCAGTTGCTACTCATGTAATTATGGCATGGCGTAGACCGTAACACTACTACAGCTTAGATATTCTGTACACTATGCATGCAGACCTCTAACGAGCTACATACTATTGATACACACCTGTGAATACCCAGTTGATATTCAGTCACTGTCCATGCACTTGTACAATGACTCAGGCATTAAGATACGCAGTGTTACAGTCAAATATGCACAATCAATGCGGTCCCATAACCTCCTGTAGACTACTAATTCACTCCTGCAAAAATCCAAGTAGTAGCCATGCAAGTCAGCAATCACACTGTCACTTTCTGTCTACTTCTGCAATCATCCTGACAGAACCATGTTCTTATGTAATCACCCTGCTGTCAACTACCAGCACTCTAACTATCCAGTCACTGTCCATGCACTTGTACAATGACTCAGGCATTAAAATATGCACTGCTACCGTCAAATGTCCTCAACCTATGCGGTTTCCTAACCCCCTGCAGACTACTGATTCTCTCCTGCCAAAATCCAGGTAGTAGACATGCAGGTCAGCAATCACACGGTCACTCTCTGTCCATGCACTTGAACAATGACTCAGGCATTAAGATACGCAGTGCTTCAGTCAAATGTGCACAATGTATGCGGTCCCCTAACCCCCTGCAGACTACTGATTCACTCCTGAAAAAATCCAGGTAGCAGACATGCAAGTCAGCAATCACACTATCACTCTCCGTCTACTCCTGCAATCATCCTGACAGAACCCTGTCATTATCTAATCTCTGTGCTGAAACACAAGCACTTATAAACTCACCCTGCTGTCAGTCATTAAAACACGCAGTGCTACACTCAAATGTGCACAACCTATGTGGTCCCATAACCCCTGCACACTAATGATTCACTATTGCCAAAATCCAGGTCATAGGTATGTAGTTCAACAATCACACTGTCACTCCCTATCCACTCCTGCAATCATCCTGACAGAACCATGTCCTTATCTATCACTGTGGTGAAACACAAGCACTTTTAAACTCAACCTGCTCTCAACTACCAGCACTTTAACTAGCAGCTCACTGTCCATGCACTTGTACAATGACTCAGGCATTAAGAAACACAGTGCTACAGTCAAACGTCCACAACCTATGCGGTTTCCAAACCCCCTGCAGACTACTGATTCACTTCTGCAAAAATCCAGGTAGTAGCTATGCAAGTCAGCAATCACACTGTCACTCTCTGTCCACTCTGGCAATCATCTTGACAGAAGCCTGTCCTTATCTAATCTCTGTGCTGAAACACAAGCACTTATAAACTCACCCTCCTGTTAACTACCAGCACTCTAACTATCAAGTCACTGTCCATGCACTTGTACAATGTCTCAGCACTAAACACACAGTTCTACAGTCAAATGTGCACAATCTATGCAGGACCCTAAGCCCCTGCAGACTACTGATTCACTCCTGAAATAACCCAGGTAGTACTCATGCAGTGCCCAAATCACACTGTCACTCTCTGTCCACTCCTGCTATGATCCTGACAGAACCATGTCCTTATCTAATCTCTGTGCGGAAACACAAGCACTTATAAACTCACCCTCCTGTCAACTACCAGCACTCTAACTATCCAGTCACTATCCATGCACTTGTAGAATGACTCAGGCATTAAGACACACACTGCTACAGTCAAATGTGCACATTGTATGCGGTCCGCTAACTCCCTGCAGACTATGATTCACTTCTGCAAAAATCCAGATAGTAGCCTTGCAAGCCAGAAATCACACTGTCACTCTCTGTCTACTCCTGCAATCATCCTGACAGAACCCTGTCCTTATCTAATCTCTGCGGTGAAACACAAGCACTTATAAACTCACCCTGCCGTTAACTACCATCACTCTAACAATCCAGTCACTGTCCATGCACTTGTAGAATGAGTCAGTCATTAAGACACTCAGTGCTACACTCAAATGTGCACAACCTATGTGGTCCCACAATCCCCTGCACACTACTGATTCACTCCTGCCAAAATCCAGGTCGTAGATATGTATTTCAGCAATTACACCGTCACTCCCTGTCCACTCCTGCAATCATCCTGACAGAACAATGTCCTTATCTAATCTCTGAGCTGAAACACAAGCACTTATAAACTCACTGTGCTGTGAACTACCAGCACTCTACTTATCCAGTCAATTTCCATGCACTTGTACAATGACTCAGGCATTAAGATATGCAGTGCTACAGTCAAATGTGCACAATGTATGCGGTCCCCTAACTCCCTGCAGACTACTGATTCACTTCTGCAAAAATTCAGGTAGTAGCCATTCAAGTCATCAATAACACTGTTACTCTCTGTCTACTCCTGCAATCATCCTGACAGACCCATGTCCTTATCTAATCACTATGGTAAAACACAAGCACTTTTAAACTCACCCTGCTGTCAACTAACAGCACTTTAACTATCCATTCACTGACCATGCACTTGTACAATGACTCAGGCATTAAGAAACACAGTGCTACAGTCAAATGTCCACAACATATGCGGTTTCGCCCCGAATCCCCAGCAGACTACTAATTCACTCCTGCAATAACCCAGGTAGTACTCATGCAGTGCCCCAATCACACTGTCACTCTCTGTCAACTCTTGCAATCATCCTGCCAGAACCTTGTCCTTATCTAATATTTGTACCAAAACACAAGCACTTATAAACTCACCCTGCTGTCAACTACCAGCACTGTAACTATCCAGTCACTGTCCATGCACTTGTACAATGTCTCAGCAATAAACACACAATGCTACAGTAAAATGTGCACAATCTATGCAGGCCCCTAAGCCCCTGCAGACTACTGATTCACTCCTGCAATAAACCAGGTAGTACTCATGCAGTGCCCAATTCACACTGTCACTCTCTGTCCACTCCTGCTATGATCCTGACAGAACCATGTCCTTATCTAATCTGTGTGCCGAAACACAAGCACGTATAAACTCTCCCTCCTGTCAACTACCAGCACTCTAACTATCCAGCCACTGTCCATGCACTTGTACAATGACTCAGGAATTAAGATATGCAGTGCTGCAGTCAAATGTGCACAATATATGTAGTCTCCTAACTCCCTGCAGACTACTGATTCACTTCTGCAAAAATCCAGGTAGTAGCCATGCAAGACATCATTCACACTGTTACTCTCTGTCTATTCCTGCAATCATCCTGACAGAACCATATCCTTATCTAATCACTGTGGTGAAACAGAAGCACTTTTAAACTCACCCTGCTGTCAACTACCGGCACTTTAACTATCCACTCACTGTCCATGCACTTGTACAATAACTCAGGCATTAAGAAACACAGTGCTACACTCAAATGTGCACAACCTATGTGGTTCCATAACCCCCTACACACTATTGATTCACCCCTGCCAAAATCCAGGTCGTAGGTATGCAGTTCAAAATCACACTGTCACTCCCTGTCCACTCCTGCAATCATCGTGACAGAACCCTGTCCTTATCTAATCTCTTTGCCGCACCACAAGCACTTATAAACTCACCCTCCTGTTAACTACCAGCACTCTAACTATCCAGTCACTGTCCATGCACTTGTAAAATTACTGAGGCATTAAGACACACAGTGCTACAATCAAGTGTGCATAATGGATGCAGGCTCCTTATCCCCTGCAGACTACTAATTCACTCCTGCAATAACCCAGGTAGTACTCATGCAGTGCCCGAATCACACTGTCACTCTCTGTCCACTCTTGCAATCATTCTGACAGAACCTTGTCCTTATCTAATATCTGTACGAAAACACAAGCACTTATAAACTCACCCTGCTGTCAACAACCAGCACTATAACTATCCAGTCACTGTCCATGCACTTGTACAATGTCTCATCAATAAACACAGAGTGCTACAGTCAAATGTGCACAATCTATGCAGGACCCTAAGCCCCTGCAGATCACTGATTCACTCCTGCAATAACCCAGGTATTACTCATGCAGTGCCCAAATCACACTGTCACTCTCTGTCCACTCCTGCTATGATCCTGACAGAACCATGTCCTTATCTAATCTCTGTGCCGAAACACAAGCACTTATAAACTCACCCTCCTGTCAACTATCAGCACTCTAACTATCCAGTCACTGTCCATGCACTTGTTAAATGACTCAGGCATTAGGATATGCAGTGCTACAGCCAAATGTGCTCAATGTATGCGGTCCCCTCACTCATTGCAGACTACTGATTCACTTCTGCAAAAATCCAGGTAGTGGCCAGGCAAGTCAGCAATCACACTGTCACTCTCTGTCTACTCCTGCAATCATCCTGACAGAACCATGTCCTTATCTAATCTCTGTGCTGAAACACAAGCACTTATAAACTCACCCTCCTGTCAACTACCAGCACTCTAACTATTCAGTCACTGTCCATGCACTTGGACAATGACTCAGGCATTAAGATACACAGTGCTAAGTCAAATGTGTACAATGTATGCGGTCCCCTACCCCCCTGCATACTACTGATTCATTCCTACCAAAATCCAGGTCATAGGAATGTAGTTCAACAATCACTCTGTCACTCCCTGTCCACTCCTGCAATCATTCTGACAGAATCCTGTCCTTATCTAATCTCTGTGCTGAAACACAAGCACTTATAAATAAGCCTGGGCAAAGCACTACGCTACGCTCGCGTAGTTTGCGAAGTTCGCGCTACTTCGCACTACGCAAACTGCACGTAGCACAGTGCGAACACGTGTAGCGTAGTGTTGTGTAGTGCTGCAGTCATTTTTTGCTTGCTCACGGGCCTCAACGTCAAGTTGGTGTCCGCGAGCAAGCAAAATGATATCCCGGCGAGACTTTTTCCTTGTTTGCGATCAGCAACATCAAGTTGGCGATCGCGAGCATGGAAAATAAACCTCCCGGCGAGATTTCCAATGCGAGGAGGTCAGGTTTCTCATTGCGAGTGGTCGCGTATGCTCGCGACCGCTCGCGATGAGAAACTACCAGTTCGCGTTGAGAAAGCTGCCGCTCGAGTAAAAATCTACTCGAGCAGCAGAAAACTACAGCTCGCACTGTGCGAGATGCCATTTTCAATGATTGCACAGTGACGGTTGCTTGTCAGCACTGTGCAATCATTGAACACGACATCTGGCACAGTGTGAACAAGGTACTACGCAGTTCGCGAAGTGCTATGCGTAGCTCGCGTAGTGCGAACTGCACTTTGCGTAGCTTCACGAAGTGCTACTTCGCGAACTATGCCCAGGGTTACTTATAAACTCACCCTGCTGTCAACTACCATCACTCTAACAATCCAGTAACTGTCCATGCACTTGTACAATGCCTCAGTCATTAAGACACGCAGTGCTACACTCAAATGTGCACAACCTATGTGGTCCCATAACCACCTGCACACTACTGATTCACTCCTGCCAAAATCCAGGTCGTAGGTATGTAGTTCAAAATCACACTGTCACTCCCTGTCCACTCCTGCAATCATCATGACAGAACCCTGTCCTTATTTAATCTCTTTGCTGAAACACAAGCACTTATAAACTCACCCTGCTGTCAACTACCATCGCTCTAACAATCCAGTCACTGTCCATGCACTTGTACAATGAGTCAGTCATTAAGACACGCAGTGCTACACTCATATGTGCACAACCTATGTGGTTCCAGAACCCAATGCACACTACTGATTCACTTCTGCCAAAATCCAGGTCATAGGTATGTAGTTCAGCAATCACACTGTCACTCTCTGTCCACTCTTGCAATCATCCTGACAGAACCTTGTCCTTCTCTAATATCTGTAGCAAAACACAAGCACTTATAAACTCACCCTGCTGTCAACTACCAGCACTGTAACTATCCAGCCACTGTCCATGCACTTGTACAATGTCTCAGCAATAAACACACAGTGCTACAGTCAAATGTGCACAATCTATGCAGGCCCCTAAGTCCCTACAGACTACTGATTCACTCCTGCAATAACCCAGGTAGTACTCATGCTGTGCCCAAACCACACTGTCACTCTCTGTCCACTCCTGCTATGATCCTGACAGAACCATGTCCTTATCTAATCTCGGTGCCGAAACACAAACACTTATAAACTCACCCTCCTGTCAACTACCAGCACTCTAACTATCTAGAAACTGCCCATGCACTTGTAGAATGACTCAGGCATTAAGACACACAGCGCTACAGTCAAATGTGCACAATGTATGCGGTACCCTAACTCCCAGCAGACTACTGATTCACTTCTGCAAAAATCCACATAGTAGCCATGTAAGTCAGCAATCACACTGTCACTCTGTGTCTACTCCTGCAATCATCCTGACAGAACCATGTCCTTATCTAATCTCTGTGCTGAAACACAAGCACTTATAAACTCACCCTCCTGCCAACTACCAGCACTCTAACTATTATCCAGTCACTTTCCATGCACTTGTACAATGACTCAGGCATTAAGATACGCAGTGCTACAGTCAAATGTGCACTATGTATGCGGTACCCTAACCCCCTGCAGACTACTGATTCACTCCTGTAAAAATCCAGGTAGTAGCCATGCAAATCAGCAATCACACTGTCACTCTCTGTCTACTCCTGCAATCATCCGGACCGAACCCTGTCCTAATCTCTGTGCTGAAATACAAGCACTAATAAACTCACTCCGCTGTGAACTACCAGCACTCTACCTACTCAGTCACTGTCCATGCACTTGTACAATGACACAGGCATAAACATATGCAGCGTACAGTCAAATGTGCACAATGTATGCGGTCCTGTAACTCCCTGCAGACTACTGATTCACCTCTGTAAAAATCCAGGTAGTAGCCATGCAAGTCAGCAATCACACTGTCACTCTTTTTCCACTCCTGCAATAATCTTGACAGAACCCTGTTCTTATCTAATCTCTGTGCTGAAACACAAGCACTTTTAAACTCACCCTCCTGTCAACTACCAGCACTCTAACTATCCAGTCACTGTCCATGCACTTGTACAATGAGTCATTCATTAAGACACGCAGTGCTACACTCAAATGTGCACACCCTATGTGGTCCCATAACCCCCTGCACACTACTGATTCACTCCTGCCAAAATCCAGGTCGTAGGAATGTAGTTCAACAATCACACTGTCACTCCCTGTCCACTCCTGCAATCATCCTGACAGAACACTGTCCTTATCTATCTCTGTGCTGAAACACAAGCACTTATAAACACACCCTGCTGTCAACTACCATCACTCTAACAATACAGTCACTATCCATGCACTTGTACAATGAGTCAGTCATTAAGACACGCAGTGCCACACTCAAATGTGCACAACCAATGTGGTCCCATAACCCCCTGCACACTACTGATTCACTCCTGCCAAAATCCAGGTCGTAGGTATGTAGTTCAAGAATTACACTGTCACTCCCTGTCCACTCCTGCAATCATCCTGACAGATCAATGTCCTTATCTAACCTCTGAGCCGAAACACAAGCACTTATAAACTCACTCTGCTGTGAAATTCCAGCACTCTACCTATCCAGTCACTGTCCATGCACTTGTACAATGACTCAGGCATTAAGATATGCAGTGCTGCAGTCAATTGTGCACAATATATGCGGTCCCCTAACTCCCTGCACACTACTGATTCACTCCTGCAAAAATCCAGGTAGTAGCCATGTAAGTCAGCAATCACACTGTCACTCTGTCTACTCCTGCAATCATCCTGACAGAACCACATCCGTATCTAATCACTGTTGTGAAACACAAGCACTTTTAAACTCACCCTGCTGTCAACTATCAGCACTCTAACTATCCAATCCGTGTCCATGCACTTGTACAATGTGTTAGACATTAAGACACGCAGTGCTACAGTGAAATGTGCACAACCTATGCGGTCCCATAACCCCCTGCAGACTACAGATTCACTCCTGCCAAAATCCAGGTAGTAGATATGCAAGTCAGCAATCACACTGTCACTCTCTGTCCACTCCTGCAATCTTCCACAGAACCCTGTCCTTATCTAATCTATGTGCCGAAACACAAGCAAAATAAACTCACTCTGCTGTGAACTACCAGCACTTTACCTACCCAGTCACTGTCCATGCACTTGTACAATGACTCAAGCATTAACATATACAGTGCTACAGTCAAATGTGCACAATGTATGTGGTCCCTTAACTCCCTGCAGACCACTGATTCACTTCTGCAAAAATCCAGGTAGTAGCCATGCAAGTCAGCAATCACACTGTCACTCTCTGTCTACTCCTGCAATCATCCTGACAGAACCATGTCCTTATCTAATCACTGTGGTGAAAGACAAGCACTTTTAAACTCACCCTGCTGTCAACTACCAGCACTTTAAATATCCAATCACTGTCCATGCACTTGTACAATCACTCAGGCATTAAGAAACACAGTGCTACAGTCAAATGTCAACTACCTATGTGGTTTCCAAACCCCCTGCAGACTAATGATTCACTCCTGCCAAAATATAGGTAGTAGACATGCAAGTCAGCAATCACACTGTCACTCTCTGTCCACTCCTGCAATCTTCCTGACAGACCCTGTCCTTATCTAATCTCTGTGCTGAAACACAAGCAAAATAAACTCACTCTGCTGTGAACTACCAGCACTTCCTACCCAGTCACTGTCCATGCACTTGTACACTGACTCAAGCGTTAACATATGCAGTGCTACTGTCAAATGTGCACAATATATGTGCCCCCCTAACTCCCTGCACACTACTGATTCACTCCTGCAAAAATCCAGGTAGTAGCCATGTAAGTCAGCAATCACACTGTCACTCTGTCTACTCCTGCAATCATCCTGACAGAACCATGTCCGTTTCTAATCACTGTGGTGAAACACAAGCACTTTTAAACTCACCCAGCTGTCAACTATCAGCACTCTAACTATCCAGTCTGTGTCCATGCACTTGTACAATGAGTTAGTCATAAAGACACGCAGCGCTATAGTGAAATGTGCACAACCTATGCGGTCCCATAACCCCCTGGACACTACTGATTCACTCCTGCCAAAATCCAGGTAGTAGCTATGTAGTTCAGCAATCACACTGTCACTCTCTGTCTACTCCTGCAATCATCCTGACAGAACCATGTCCTTATCTAATCACTGTGGTGAAAGACAAGCACTTTTACACTCACCCTGCTATCAACTACCATCACTTTAACTATCCAGTCACTGTCCATGCACTTGTACAATCACTCAGGCATTAAGAAACACAGTGCTACAGTCAAATGTCCACAACCTTTGTGGTTTCTAAACACCCTGCAGACTACTGGTTCACTCCTGCCAAAATCCAGGTAGTAGACATGCAAGTCAGCAATCACACTGTCACTCCCTTCCACTCCTGCAATCTTCCTGACAGATCCCTGTCCTTATCTAATCTCTGTGCCGAAACACAAGCAAAATAAACTCACTCTGCTGTGAACTACCAGCACTCTACCTACCCAGTCACTGTCCATGCACTTGTACAATGACTCAAGCATTAACATATGCAGTGCTACAGTCAAATGTGCACAATGTATGCGGTCCCGTAACTCCCTGCAGACCACTGATTCACTTCTGCAAAAATCCAGGTAGTAGCCATGCAAGTCAGCAATTACACTGTCACTCTCTGTCTACTCCTGCAATCATCCTGACAGAACCATGTCCTAATCTAATCACTGTGCTGAAACACAAGCAGTTTTAAAGTCACCCTGCTGTCAACTACCAGCACTCTAACTATCCAGTCACTATCCATGCACTTGTATAATGACTCAGGCATTAAGATAAACAGTGCTGCGGTCAAATGTCCACAACCTAAGCGGTTTCCTAACCCCCTGCAGACTACTGATTCACTCCTGCCAAAATCCATGTAGTAGACATGCAAGTCAGCAATCACACTGTCACTCTCTGTCTACTCCTGCAATCATCCTGACAGAACCATGTCCTTATCTAATCACTGCACGAAAACCCAAGCATTTATATATTCACCATTCTCTTTCGTTGCAGTACTCTAATGATCCAGTCAGTATCCATGTACTCAGATAATGACCTAGGTACTAATACATCTAGTATTACAATCATCTATCCACTAGTGATGCAGTCCTGTAAATACATAAACACTACTTATTCAGTTCAACAATTATCCAGTTAGTATCTGTGTTGCAGTAAATGGATTGTGATTTGAAAACAAAGGGGTCTATTAGGATGGCGGGTGGAAAAGCACGCCGACCGCCATGGAAGCGGAAAACAACCGCCCGTCGGCACCGTGGGAAAACTGGCGGCCAAATTAGGATCAACCACCAAAAAACACCGACCACGGCGGTTGGATTCGCGGTGGAAAAACACCAACGCGCCGCAGGTATAGCGGAGACACCGCACAGGAAATTAGGATAATCCTGATGGTCTCGCGGTACGTACCGCTGCCTCCGTTCGCCGCGATCGCACACTGGGATGAATAGGAGAGCCAGCGGAAGAGCTGCAGCATAGCCACCGCTGCGGACGGACCGTGAAAAATATGGCGGATGAATCAAAAAACCTACAATAAGTCCAAAAAGTGCATACAGAAAAACTAGCCATGGCCCCCAAATACACAAAACACACCCCAATGACACAACCACATGGCAAAAAGAAAAATGCAAATCCCAGGACAACATACCTGACAGCAACACCCCAATTGGACACACCCACATAGCTGAGTATAAAACCAGCCCCTTCCCTGCCCACAATCCTTTGCAATACTCCATGAGAGAAGGGACACATACCCCAGCTGACAGAAGAGGCAAAGGACACAACACCACTAGCCACACCACACACAGCACCACCACCACCTCCACACCTGCACAACACACACCATACACATCACAACCACAACCACCACTCGCATTCCTGTAACCACAACCACTTTGCACACCACACACCATGGCCACACAGAAAATGCCTAACTTCACAGAGAGTGAGTTGACAGTCATGGTAGATGAGATAGTCAGAGTGGAACCACAGCTTTTTAGTACCCTGGTCCAACAGACACCATTAGCCACAAGGACACAAATGTGGGCAAGGATAGTCCAAAGGGTCAATGCAGTAGGGACCACCCCAAGATCAAAAAAGGAGATCATGAAGTGGTGGCATGATCTGAAGAGAGTGGTCAAGGAGAGGAGGAGCAAGAACCCTGAGCTGGCTCAGAGGACTGGCAGTGGCCCTCCCATTCCACAAAAACCATTCACACCATGGAAAGAGAAGGTGCTTGCCATACTGCATCCAGAGAGTCTCACAGGAGTAGCCGGGGGAGTGGAGGCTGGTAAGTACATACAAATGAATACTGCCACTCTGCTATGTACTGTCTTGCATAACTACAAAGCTACACCACCTAGGACAAATTCCATCCATCTGCACCACACACCACAAAACATGTCTCACAGATCCAACATTCACCCACTCCCATTCACCCCAATTATACCTACCAACAATACCATGGGGGCACGTGTACAGGCAGACAGCACTACAACTCCCAACAGGCCCCCTGTCCCACAGCATCAGCAAGATGGATCCCTCCCCCACCCCACCCAGAAGCATATGTCAGCCATTACACAACCCACATCAAACTTACAGGTAGGTAGCCATCTTCCCTGGGAGGGTGTCTGGGGGTGGGAGGCCTGCACTACTACTCCCAACATTCCCTCTGTCCCACACCTGAGCAGAATAGAGCGCTCCCCCACCCAGAACCAGTTGGAAGTCATTGCAGTACACCAAACAAACCTACAGGTAGGTAGCCATCTTCCCTGGGAGGGTGTCTGGGGTGGGAGGCCTGCACCACTACTCCCACCATGCCCCCTGTCCCACAGCTTACCAAGATGGACCCCTCCCCCACTCCACCCAGAAGCATGTGCCAGCCATTACACAACCCACATCAAACTTTCAGGTAGGTAGCCATCTTCCCTGGGAGGGTGTCTGGGGGTGGGAGGCCTGCACCACTACTCCCACCATGCCCCCTGCCCCACAGCCTAGCAAGATGGATCCCTCCCCACCCCACCCAGAAGCATGTGTCAGCCATTACACAACCCACATCAAACTTACATGTAGGTAGCCATCTTCCCTGGGAGGGTGTCTGGGGGTGGGAGGCCTGCACCACTACTCCCAACATGCCCCCACATCCCACACCTGAGCAGGATAGAGCACTCCCCCACCCAGAAGCAGTTGGAAGCCAGCACAGTACACCAAACAAACTTACAGGTAGTTAGCCATCTTCCCTGGGTGGGTGTCTGGGGGTGGGAGGCCTGCACTACTACTCCCACCATGCCCCCTGCCCCACACCTGAGCAGGATGGAGCCCCCCCACCCCACCCAGAAGCATGTGTCAACCATTACACAACCCACATCAAACTTACAGGCAGGTAGCCATCTTCCCTGGGAGGGTGTCTGGTGGTGGGAGGCCTGCACTACTACTCCCACCATGCCCCCTGTCCCACACCTGAGCAGGATGGAGCACTCCCCCACCCAGAAGCAGTTGGAAGCCAGCACAGTACACCAAACAAACTTACAGGTAGGTAGCCATCTTCCCTGGGAGGGTGTCTTGGGGTGGGAGGCCTGCAGTACTACTCCCACCATGCCCCCTGTCCCACACCTGAGCAGGATGGAGCACTCCCCCACCCAGAAGCAATTGGACACCAGCACAGTACACCAAACGTACAGGTAGGTAGCCATCTTCCCTGGGAGGGTGTCTGGGGGTGGGAACCCTGCACCACTACTCCCACCATGCCCCCGTCCCACAGCCTAGCAAGATGGATCCCTCCCCCACCCCACCCAGAAGCATGTGTCAGCAATTACACAACCCATATCAAACTTACAGGTAGGTAGCCATCTTCCCTGGGAGGGTGTCAGGGGGTGGGAGGCCGGCACTACTACTCCCACCATGCCCCCTGTCCCATACCTGAGCAGGATAGGGCACTCCCCCACCCAGAAGCAGTTGGAAGCCAGCATCGTACACCAAACAAACTTACAGGTAGGTATTCATCTTCCCTGGGAGGGTGTCTGGGAGTGGGAGGCCTGCACCACTACTCCTACCATGCCCCCTGTCCCACAGCCTAGCAAAATGGATCCCTCCCCCATCCCACCCAGAAGCATGTGTCAGCCATTACACAACCCTCATCAGACTTACAGGTAGGTAGCCATCTTCACAGTGAAGGTGTTTGTGGGTGGGAGGCCTGCACTACTTCTCCCACCATGCCCCCTGTCCCATAGCCTAGCAAGATGGATCCCTCCCGCCACCCCACCCAGAAGCATGTGTCAGCCATTACACAACCCTCATCAAACTAAGAGGTAGGTAGCCATCTTCACAATGAGGGTGTCTGGGGGTGGGTGGCCTGCACTACTACTCCCAACACTCCCAACATTCCCTCTGTCCCACACCTGAGCAGGATGGAGCACTCCCCCACCCAGAAGCAGTTGGAAGCCATTGCAGTACACCAAACAAACGTACATGTAGGTAGACATATGAGTCTGGACCGTGACCCCACTGAGGAGGAGGTAAGCCGCCACCATGCATACACATAACAAACCCAAATGTGGGCACATTACATGTAAGTAGCCAGGACGTGCACCCACCCATTTGTCACAAATTAAATGGTGCCATATGACAACACCAGCCCTCTCATTGCACAAAGAGGCACACCAACCCCATTGCCAAGTACCGTGTGCACACAGGTAAGCTAAGAAAACTGTCACAGCTACCAAAGTGTGACACACCAATGCACAAGTAGAAGAAATTCAGGGCACAATCATGCACAGCACCTATTTACATGTGCATCGCCATGGGGCAAGTGCAACAAGGACCATTTGAAAAATATGAAAGCATGTGTGGTGGTACAAATCAAGATATGCACATGACAGGACAAAGGTATGCAGGAGATGACAATGGCCAGTCCATGGCCAGATGTGACGTCTGCCAGGTCAGACAAATAAACAATCAGTTCTTAATTAAACACATGTTGTGCCAGGCCCTAGATGGCAACAAGCCCCGGTAATCCTCATTTGTGAACGGGTCGCATGGTATGCCTTGACACCTCACACCATGGACAAGTAATGCCTGTACCACTGCATCATATCAGGAAGCACAGTATTGCACATAGTAAACAATGTGATGATCTGTCAATTGTGCAGTGTACAAAAAGTGAATGACACACAGCTAACACAAAGCTTGCTGGGTGAACTACAACGACCATTTCCCATCTGACCCACAGGTGACCAAGAACTCACTGCAGAGGACAACACCAGCAACCTGCAGAGCCAGTCTCCTCCCCCGGTACATGGACTCTCGAATGTTGACTCCCAGGATTCCATGGTAGATGAGCTTGAAGCCGACCCATCTGGTGTTGCAGGGAGCACCAGGTCCCAGGACCCCACCACCATCACCACCAGTGCTGCCTGCAACACCCTCCCTGTCCCAGAGGATGACCAGCACACACCACCGATGGAGAAGGGCAGGGAGAGGATGCGGGTGCCCACAGTGGTGAGGCAACAGGTCTGTGGCAGCACACCAGGAGGGAGGGGCAGGGTCACCCACAGACACCAGGAGGCTGGGACCCAATCCCTGGAACACATCACCAGAGTCCTGGGCGCATATGAACAGGCCCAGGGATGAACAGGCCGGTCGGACGAACTGTTGCACAAGGTCATCCTGCTGATGAGGTCCATCAACACCCGCATGGGACAAATTGTGGACCTCTTTGGCCAGCAAGTGGTGGTACTGAGGGACATGCATGCGCCACAGGCAACACCTCCACCTCCCTCTGGTGGGCCGCACAATGACAGTTCACCATCCTCCCCTGCGCCCAAAGAGAGGGGTGAGTCCTCAGACCCCACTGGCCCTGCAGCAGGGCCCGCCCTGCCAAACGACAAAGGGGCTGTCCCAAGAAGACCCTGGGAGTATCTGGAGGCAAAGCACCTGCCACACGCCAGTCATGGAGCCAGCCATGATGGCAGCCCTCTCCACCACTGCATTGACTTTTTGGACTATCCTTCCCCACACTGTCTAGTGAATGGCATCTGTCTGTTGGACTGGGTTACCACATCAATGTGGTGACTACTTGATTATCTCATCTACCACAACTGTCAACTCACTGCTCCACCCCACCCCCCCATGGAAATGTACACCCCCCTCACATCTCACCATTGCAAATAAAATATCCTTACACATATGTTGCCATGTCTGCTCTGACTTTATTGCAGGATGTACAGTCTTCAACATGAGCACAATGTACCAGGAGTGTGGGCTGTATGTAGGCAAGGAGAAGTCGAGGGCACCTAGGGAAACACAACAGAACTACTTTCACTGGTCTGGGTGTGGCATCACAGACATCACACAACCCCTACCATCAGGATAACCCAACATGCACATGTCACAATGGCCAACAAGTGTCAACATACACGTCCTGTAGAGGTTCCCAAATGACCTGTCCCAGAAACATTGCCAAACACCGCTGAGTCTACAACTGGCTGCTGCTACAGTTCTCACATGCCCCTTCACAACAACAGCAATATGAGCAGACAATGGGTATAATGCACATTGACACCCACCTTCAAGTGAAGTAGCAGGTGATGAGCTGTTCACACAGGTCAACACCTTCCTCCTCTCTACTTTCCTCATAAATGGACACGGCTTGGTTTGCAGGCTGGGGCCTTGGGTCCTCACCAACATCCAGGAGCAGGGGAATTTCCTTGCAAATGGCTAGGTTGTGGAGCATGCAGCATACCACTACAATCTGACACATCTTCCTGGGCGAGTATGCCAGTGCACCTCCGGTCTTGTCCAGGCCGCGGAAAGGTGACTTGAGCAGACCAAAAGTATGCTCCACCACACAACGTGTCCTCCCATGGGCCTCATTGTAGCGGACTTCCGCTGGGGTCCTGGGATTCTGCAGTGGGCTCAGCAACCAGGGACATTTGGGATATGCAGAGTCACCTAGGTATGACAAACAGAAATAGACATTGCAATGTCGCAGAGGCTGAGGGCAGCAGGTCAAACCCCCAGCACGCCACACGACTAGGCATACTCACCCACAATCCATGCACGCTCGGAAAGCAGATAAGCCATCAGCTGGGGCACAATGCTATTCCGCAGGATGTAGGAGTCATGGGCCGAGCCTGGGAATTTGGCACACACGTGGGAGATGGTCATATCTGCCAGGCACACCACCTGCACATTGATGGAGTGGTAATGCTTGCGATTGCGGTAAATGTGCTCACTTGCCTGTTGTGGCACAAGCCCGACATGGGTGCAATCAATGGCACCAACAACATTGGGGATGTGTCCAAGGGGATAAAAGTCTCACTTCACAGCTGCCAATTCAGCACCCCTGGGGAAATGGATGTATCTGTCCTTGTATAGCATCATGGCGGACAGTACATCACGCAGCACCATGCTGCACATTGGTTGTGACATCCCACCAGTGCTGGCCACTGTCTCTTGGAACGATCCAGTGGCAAAAAAATGCAGGGCCGCCATCACCTTAGCAGTAGGGGTGAAAGCTGTTGGATATGTCCTGTGAGGTGGTAGGTGGGGCTCCAACCGAACACAAAGAGTTTTCAGGGTGACTCTGTCCAGGAAGCCTTTCCGTATGATCGCAACATCCTCCATGTCCTCCAGCACCGTCATGTGACAAATCAAATTTGGCCTCCTCCTATTGGAGATGATAGTGAACACATGTCAATGCAACACATCATGAGATGTGCGCAGCACATCACGTTCTGGATGATACAATGACAACAATGACTGACATTAATCTTAACTAACAGACCAGCTCACATTTACATAGGGACACTTTCATGTACACAAAGGCCACACCTGTCAACTTACACAAGACAAGTACCTCAAACACCACCTTGGTCAATGTGAACGCACATAGGGATACGGCCACATCTAAAATGGGCACGCCTGGGAGTATAGCATCCAGCATATGTGTAACTAATCAAACCCACTGTCTCATATCTAGCTGATGTACCTGTCACACCTCAATGCATCATTACAACCTGGCACACATCCACCACACAATGACCACAGTTGGCGCTAAAATGACGAATGTGTGCATGAGCAGACATGAGAGGCAATGCAACATAGTTCATCATTCATTGAGACGAGCATCGCTGTGATTGTCACTGCACCTCAACACATTGACATGTGTACACATTGTAGAGTCCAGAACAACACTGTCCTGCCTACACCAACATCAAATCCATAAGTGACATGTGAGTGGGTTGAGGCCAATCTACAAAACACACACACACAAACATGGCACGTGTAGCCATCAGTGGAGTAAATGGAACATTGGCATTGTGTGCACGATGATGTTCCATTGACCATGTTGGCACTGTGCCCTGTTGATGTTTGACACATGGCCATTGCGATTGTATGGCACCCAAATCGCAGTAGCTACCCCCTGGCCCCAGCACCCCCATTCCCACAAGTGCAGTAGTCATAGACATGGAGACATGGGGAGATGGCGGTTGGCATGCTCTGCCACCCATATCGCGGTGGCTACCGCCTGGCCCCCAGCGGTGTGTCACCAGCACCCCCATTGACAGAAGTGCGGTAGTCATAGGCATGGAGACATGTGGAAATGGCGGTGGGCATGCTCTGCTGCTAAAATCACGGTAGCGCACACCGGGCCCCTGCGTTGTGTTACCGCCATGGAGCTTGCCCTAGAGCCAATGCGAAGCTCGATAGCGGTGGTATGATGCAATTTTGAAAATCACGGTAGGCGTGCTCCGCCACCACGGAGGGAGATATTGGCTGCATTTGAAAGATGCACCATCGTGGTAGTGCACCCCGGGCCGCCATGGAGCATGCTCTTACAGCCAATGGGAGCCATGATTGCGGTGACATGATGCAATTTTGAAGATCGCGGTAAGCGTACTCCGCCACCGCGGAGGCAGTCATTGCATGCATTTGAAAGAGGAAGACCTGGCCCACCAATTGCTGCAGCTTGGCACCTTTGAAACGACCCTAGGGGGCTATATATGTGTGGAAGTGAGCCTCACATTTCCTCTGCTCCCAGAGCATGCTGCCAGAGACCCCTCACCTGCTGCTGCCTCCAGGGACTGCTGCCAGAGACCCCTCACCTGCTTCTGCCTCCAGGGACTGCTGCCAGAGACCCCTGACTTGCTGCTGCCTCCAGGGACTGCTGCCAGAGACCCCTCACCTGCTGCTGCCTCCAGGGACTACTGCCAGAGACCCCTCACCTGCTGCTGCCTCCAGGGACTGCTGCCAGAGACATCTCACCACCCAATTCCGCTGCTGTTGTCTCATGTCCACAGTGATGGCAAGGACAGAGAAGATTTGTGCCAGTCCCTTCATGAGCGAGGAGCTGGAGGTCCTGGTGGACGACATGCTCACACAGTACCCTAGGCTATATGGTGCCCCAAAAGTCATGGTAAGTCTTCGACAGTGGTGGGGTAGGGCAGGGGGGCCACACATGTAGTTGGACTGATGCAGTATGTGCCTTGGAGAGTGGGGTAGTGCCATGCACTGCCTGACATGCTGTCTTCAGTGGGAGGGTGTGTGTACCCAATGCCACAGCTTTCCCTCCCTGCACATGTATGTATGAGTGACCTGTGTTGTGTTGTCAGCCATACAGTGACACAGAAGGTTGTTCATGCTGTAGTCAGGACAGTGATTGCTTGGCTGGATGGCTGTGTGTGCCCCTGTAGTCCATCTCAGTGTAAGCCCAGCTGGCCTGCACAGTCCCTGCCTACAAAGACAAGGACACCTCACTTAACTTACAGAGTATGAGGACATCAGTCTTTTCACATTGCACTCCAGCTATGGGCCATCTCAGCACTGTATTTTGCACACAACTGCTCTTGTGAATGGCATTTTGTATTTGTGAGATCATGTCCCTCAATGTGACCACCATGACACATTCATCTATTCACAGGACAGGGACACAGTGAGTCCACCCCCAAACACAGGTTGATATGTGATGTATGTGTTGCTCAAGCCAACAATGGACTGGAGATGTGGGCAGGCTACATGTGTGTTTCAGTGCTGGCATCCTGCATGTGCGTGAGATGTGCAGGGACTGTGTTCCCCCTCATACCTGCATGCTTTAACATCAGCTCTTCCCATTGCAGGTGTCCCATGTGAGCTGTACTATAGTCTCTGATTGACATATCGTTGGATATGTGATGATTTTGTATCTTGCTGCTACACAGATAGGTGTCGGTACATGACACTGTGTCACTGATCATTTCCCCCTCTTGTCTCCCATGCCTGCAGCTCAAGCTACACCAGCGTAAGGCCGTGTGGAGGGCCATGGCAGTGAAGGTGCGTTCTCTGGGGGTCTCAACCCGACAGCGCACCCACTGCCACAAGAGATGGGACGACATCAGCCGGCTGGCAAAGAATGTGGCGGAGATGACCTTGGGGCTGCTTCCTCGCACTGGGCGTTTGGCACGGCTCAGCATGACACCACTAATGGGCGCATCTTGGCGGTGATCTGGACGCACGTTTGAAGGAGCATCAGCAGCAAGCCAGGGGTGAGCATTTGGGGAGTCTAACTTTGGCTGGGAGTGGCTGCATGTGTACAGGGCCTGTGCCAGCTCTGGTCTATGTGATGTTGGTAGTGTGATGCTGTAGCATGTAAGTGGCTGCTGGCCTGGGTGCCGGTGGCAGGCATTTGCCCTCCCTGTACTTACAAAGGTGATTTGGATGCTGTGCCTTCACATTACATTCTTGTGCTCTTCAGGTGTCTTTTGCATTGGGGTAGTCTTGGGAATTCCATGGGAGGGAACGGCAGTGTGCCCAATCTGACTGTGCGTACATCAATGCGTCCATTGCATGCACCCAGATTGGGGAGGCCTACACATCTGACAGCAGTGTGCACCATTCTATTGTCCCCAAAGTATGACATGGTGGGTGGCAAGGGCTAATGTCCATTGTGGACTGTCATGTTGTAGTTTGGGTCTGTGCTGTCCCCATCCAGATCTGTCATTGCCAACAATTACTGTGCCCCCATCATGTCCCTAAGTGTCCTCAGAGCTAGTTGTGTGTCTGTTTAGAACAGAACCACAAGCAGGGTGTTGTGCTGTGTGGTCATCACATGGCTCACTCATGCCTGAGTTTCCAGTTTCCGCGCACTGCTTGAGTCAATATAGTGAGTTGGCATGATGTGATTGCACAGGGTGGTGTGCAACATGTTGATTTGGTGTTCTTTTGTGATGCATTGCTTGCATATGTTTGTTCTGTTGCTGTCACTGACCTGACCCTACATCTCTCTCATGCAGCATCACCTGTGGTCACGGAGGGACAGGAGATGGACACCAGTGGGGGTGAAACTAGCACAACAGCTGCCCAGGAGCTCAGTGACACAGATGTCACCAGCGCCTCAGAGCGTGACAGGAGTCTGCTGGAGGAATCCCAGCCTGAGACGCAAAGCACCACATCATCCGATGTCAGCGGGGATGCATCCATGTTGGAGGGCACAGGCTCGGGAACTCTGCATCGACTCCCACCACACAGCGGCCAGTGCAAACCCTCCCAACCAATTCCTCTGGTGCTGTCCGTGTCCACCTCAGTAAGAGGGGAAGAGTGTCCTGCACTCCTGGCACCGCTGCCCCTGCCCCTGTCCCCCTTGCTGCCATCAGTGCTGAGTCTGTGGACCTTTTGCGCCAGCTGTGTGTAGGCCAGACAGCTCTCCTCAATGCCTTCATTGACCACGACAAGAAATTGGCCCAGGTGGTTGCTTTCATGGAGGGCATACATTCAGACATGGGTGGGCTGCACCGGACAGTCCAGGTTTTGTCATCAACAGTGACGTCTACCCTGCAACAGGCATACTCACAGTCCAGCTCCTGTCCCTTTGTCCACCCCCCTGGCAGTGGCCACATCTGACGATAGTTACCACGGTCCACATACGTCAAAGTCATGATACAGCACACGAAGCACACAGCAGCAGCAACCCAAGCGGTCCCGGGCGTAGACACCATCCCCACAGAAGACCAAAGCCACCCAAGAGCTCATGGAGAAAAGCCAGTCAGGCGACACCAGTGGACAAAAAGCAAAGCAGCAGACCTCAGGCACACATGCTTCAGTGGCATCCCCATCTAAGGACTCTCCTGCCCCTAAAGCATCGCGCAATGAGAAGCATACAGTGTCTGTGCCCACCAAGGAGGTGGTGCATGCCAAGGGTACACCTAGGAAGGGCTCCAAGGCAGAATAACCAACCACCTCGACTCCCATTCAAAGCCCAGTGAAGTAGGGACTGGAGGGCACTGTAGGGGTAACACCTAGTAAACAGGGGAAGGGGGGGCAGAGGCAAAGCCAGCAAAGCGTTCCGCTAGGTCCAGCACATCACCAGAGGGGCTGCCAGCGCCTGCACCTGCAGCAGCTGTTGTGGTGAGTGTGCCTGTTGTGCCCATACCACTTCCCATTGATCCACAGTCAGGCAAGCCATTTAGGATACCCAAGAAGTGGAAAGGCACCCCTCCACAATCTCCCAGCCAAACCGTGTCTCTCGTCTACATGACTCCACCGCCACGTGCAACTGCACCACCTGGTCCAAGCAGCCCTCCAGCTTGCCAAGCCACTGATAGCTCTACCTCAGCTGTTCCGCTCTCTCCCCGGTCAAGTGCCCCAACAGTCCCCGCGACACAGCCAGCTCCCAGTCCACCTGACAGCTAAGTCTGAGTGGTAGTCACCCTCACACACCTGTCTCTCACACAGGTGGGCCTGTACTGCACATTGTTGCTCCCTGACTGTGTTGCTGACCATGGAAAGGTACAGTTGCACACATTCCCTGTGCAGCTTCTCATGGACATACTCTGCACTTCATTTTGGCCACTGGCCTTGTTGCTCTTTGCTGTGTTGAACTATTCCCTGTGCAGCTTCTCATGGACATACTCTGCACCCTGAACTGGCCACTGGCCTTGTTTCTCTTTGCTGTGTTGAACTATTCCCTGTGCAGCTTCTCATGGACATACTCTGCACTTCGTTTTGGCCACTGGCCTTGTTGCTCTTTGCTGTGTTGAACTATTCCCTGTGCAGCTTCTCATGGACATATTCTGCACCCTGTACTGGCCACTGGCTTTGGTCTTTTTGCCCTTGCCTGTCCAGCTTCTCATGGACTCACTCTGCACTTTGTCCTGCCCACTGGCCTTGTCGTTCACTGCTGTGTGCCCCCTGCCTGTGCAGCTTCTCATGGACTCACTCTGCACGTCGTCCTGCCCACTGACCTTGTCGTTCACTGCTGTGTGCCCCCTGCCTGTGTAGCTTCTCATGGACATGCTCTGCATCTTGTGCCTTGCTCTTCTCTTCTCATGATACCTATCTGTGCAATATGTGAATAAAGACAGTTGCTCCTGTTGTCTATTTTTCAGTGTCCTTACTATGTAAAGTTATTTTGCTGTGTGTAAGTGGTATACTGTGCCACATGGTCTGTGTGCCATAGTCAATTTTTGGGCTCAATTACTCTCTTTTTTTCAGGGGTGACAGGGTCTTCAGTTCTTCTTGACCCAGATACTTGTGTGGACAATGGTGTCAATTTACAAAGGATAGCAGTAGTCATTTACTTAATTAGTTCATGTTGGCTATATTGTACACATGTCAGGTTAGGGGGCACTGCCAGCACAGAGTGGGTTTCTGCACACAGTATTGCAGGCAGGCTGGCCAGGGTCATCATGTATGTGTGCTCTTCATTTATGTGTGCCCAGTGGTGTATGTGTGTGGTCATCGTATGATTGCCAGTCATCCTAGTCCCATGGCTTACTTTCCATTTGTGCTCTTGGATGGCCAGGTAGTGTGCAGTGTGAAGGGGGTGAGTTTGTGGGGAGTGTTAATGTGTACATGCCTCTGCACTGTCAAATACACACATGTGTCACCCAGGACTCGTGTGCCTGTTGTTTTGAGTGTTCATCCCTGTGGATGTGGTTGTATGCCATGTGTGAGTTGTATGTTGTGCACTGTGCAGTGTGTTGGTGTGTCCTTGCAGTTCTGTCTGACTCCTACTTGTTTTTTTGTCACTTGTATGTATGCAGAGAGTGTTACTGGCAAGTCAGTGTTGTGTTTTGTTGCACATCCATGTGTCTTGTTGCTGTTTGTGGAGAATTTGCAGACCTGCCGCTCCACACTGCCATTGTGGTTGCGTTTTCTCATGCATTGCTGTCACATGGTGCCTTCTTGCCTCCAGTGTGGCATGTTGTGGGGTTGTCATTCCATCCCCTATCTGTGCTTCACCTGCCTACCCATTGCGGGTCTGCACTCTCTCTCTTTGTGTATGGTACACTCCTGCCATGTCCCCTAATAACATGCAGTGCACTTCACTTTGGTGTCAGCTGTCCTCTTGGTTTATATGTGTGTGTGTCTCCCCATGACTTCATTTGTGACACTGTGCTTTGTGGTGCAGTTCTTTGGCCAGGGTCAATGTGTCACTCGGGGCATTTCCCCAATGGATCATGTGTGCTGTTCTGGTGCTGTTTGTCAGTCATTGTTGCTCCTATGCAGTTCAACTGTGTGTGCTGCCTACTCCTCTGGTCAAGTTGTTCCACCTTTGTGTCCTGGACTTGTGCATCTGTTGGGTGTTGTGTTGGATGTATGTGTGTTGGCTGTGTTATTGCTTCACTTCCTAGGTGTGCTGTTGTCTATGTGCTATGCTGTACGGTGTTGTGTGGGTTGCTGTTCTGTCACTGATGTCTGTGTGTGGCTGGTATGCTTGGTGTGCACACACAGCTTGTTGTGCATACAGTGCTGTGTGTGTATGTTCCCTTGTGATTGCCTGGTGTGCATCCCCTGATGTCCTGCCGTGTTTGCTATGTGATTGTTCTGCCTGTGCATCTGTTGTTTGTTTGCTGTGGCTGTGTTGTTCTGTAATAGTGCACTTCTTTTGTGTGTTGTGGTATGTTGTCTGTGCATTGATCCTGAGTGATGAGGTTGTGCACTCCTGTTGTGTCTGTGCTCCCCCATTGCTTTTCCCCAGTTTAGCTGCACAGGTCATGTCTGTTGTTGTTATGGCTCTGTGTGTGTTTCTGTGGGGTTATGTGTTTCTGTTGTATTTGTTTTGACATTTGTGGTGGGATCCCTGTGTGTGTGTGTGATGTTTGTGGCTGACCCCAGGGTGTGTGTTTGTTTGAGTGTGTATTGACTGGCAAGTATTGCCAGCCTTTAGTGTGTTTGGCACTGGTGGTGTGTGCTGCTGGTGTGAGGGGGGTATGTGTGTAGATTCCTACTGGTGTTTGTCAGTCCTGAGGTGTGTAGATGGGCCCTGTGTGTAGTGCTGCTGGTGTACTCCTGTGAAGTAGTTGTATGGATGTGTGGCTGTTCACAGTTTGACTTCAGGGCCTTCCTTTCATCCTTGTGCCTATATGTGGTTTGCCTTGCTGTCTCCCTGTGTTGTTGCACTGAGCTGTCTGTGGTTTGAGTTCACTCACTGTGCCAGCCATGTGTGTTTTGATGGTGTGAGGGTGTTGTGCTCTGTTCCTTGTGTTGATGTGATGTACACATGCTTGTTGTGTGTCTCCATGGCCTTCCATTTGTGTGCAGCCCACTTTGGTTTCCCTATTTGTTGTGCTCGATTGCTGTTGGCATGTGGGGTGTGTATGTGTGTGTGTGTGTCAGTCTGTGGTATGTATGTGTGACTGTGCAGGCTGTGTGTCCATTTGGATGTTAATTCCTTGTATATGTTCATTTGTTGCTTGTCCTCATTTTTATTTCCCTGAGTGTGGTGTTGTGGTGGTGTGTGTGTTTCCCTGGCCCTGTGCTACTGCGCTGTGTGTTGTATGTTCCTGTGCAGCCACTCCTGCAGTGTCTGTCTCCATGATTGTTTGTTGTGTGGTGCAGGGTGTGTCTTGACCTGGCTTGTTGTTGTGCATGGGGTGCACAGGAGGGGCACATGGCATGTGGGGTGTGCTAGTGTGTGGTGGGAGGGGGTGTGGCCCTGTGGTCTTTGTGCCCTGCCCATGCCTGGCACTGGCCCTGCCTTCTGCATTGTGCGCATGTATTTCCTTGTGTTCGCTGCTGCGGTGACATGACCGGGACATTGCTGCATGGTGGCGGTAGCTGTGTGTCCAGGATGCAGAGGGGTGACTTTGTGGCCAGTTGGTGATGTGTGGGTGCCCTTGCGAATGTGTCCCTGTCCCCCCTAGGGTGTCTGATGTGGATTTGGACTCTATGTCTGCACGTGTGTTGTGTTTGTGTTGTTGCATACTTGCGGCGGCGTCCGCGGCGGTCAATGAGTTCATGGTGATGTAGTAGGTACAGCACCGGAAAGACGTGTAGATCTGGGTCCATGGCGGTCATGAATGGGACTCTGGTTTCGTGCTCCGCAGTCGAACTTCCGCCGTCTCTGGTTGGGCGGTGACTCAGCTGTGGTGCGTCTGCTTGTTTGAGTCATCCTAATTTGTGGAGCAGGGCGGATGTCATTCCGCACGGTGAAGAGTCTCCATTGGCTCCCACCGCCGCCGTGGCGGGTGCACTTTGATGGCAGTGCGCATTGCACCGCGGCGGTCGGGAAATGGCCTATGTTTGGCCATACTAATATGGCGGACGTAAGGGCCGCTGCTCGCAGGCGGAAAAGAGCTTTTTACCACACCGCCAGTACAGCGGTGGTGCCACCATCCGACATCCTAAGGGGCCCCAAAGTGTTTAAATGCTTTTTATATGCGTGTTTCTTTACCAATACAATAGTATATTTTATAAATTTATTTTAATAATGTAATATATATATATTTTTTTACAGGTATTGTTGATCATCATTAAAAAAACTTACCATGACTAGAATAACACAAAAGAGGAAACAACAAAAAAAGGAGTATTATTTGAAGAAAAAACAACAGCAAGCATTAGATGTACAACATGTGGGAAAAAAAGAAAAGGTCTTGCGGTAAGAGAACAAAAGAATTTACTAAAAAACTTTCTAAGGCTACGAACAGTATGCACATTGTGGAAAGTAGAAAGATTTCCTCAACAACAAAAAAGAATAAGAAGAAAAATCCCAAAAATAATGGAAAATCATGTTCTAAAGAAACAATGTATGGTAAAAGGAGAAAGAATCAGTATAAAGAAATTAGAAAGAGAATGTTTTACAATAGAGTTGTCTTTAATTTGTTGAAAAATGTGAAGAAATATAAATGAAGATCAGTATTTTAAGAAACAGATTGAAACTATTGCTGAGAAGGCTTTCGAATTAAAAAGGAAATTATTCATTTTAGTTTTGAACAGAATTCGATCACTAGATAAGCCATTTTATGAAGGCCAAAAGTAAGATGAAGAGAGTAATTAACAGAACTAACTTTTGTGATTTTTTTTGGTTGAATGGAAAAACAGTTCAAGTTCAGAGCCTTTTTTTAATGAAGAGAGTTATTTTCAAACCAATACATTATTGCTTACAGTTGATATCAGTGGGCATGCTTATGAGGTTAGAAATGATTGGCCAATTGAAAAAAAGAGGATGGTTCCCAGAAATGTAGAAGAAGTGATAGCTGATGAAGTTTTAGGGAGACGTACTAAAGCACCAGTGTATACTTGGGATTGTAGTAGTATTTGCAGTATGCGACAGGAATCTATTGATATTTTACGGAGTCTATAGTAAAAAAAGTGTTAAACAAAAGATTAAGATGTTGCAAGGACTAGATCCTTGCAGAGAGAGAAAAAATACTGGTTTGCAAGGTCATTCTCTGGCTTGTCTTTCTAACAAAGTATGTCAAAGTGTTTTTCATCATTTTAGAATGTTAGCAGTACATCATTCTCAAATGCGGAAGTTAGTCAGAAGATTGTATTATGCTAAAAGTCCAGCAATAATCCTAAATGACTTAAACAGTGCTCTTTTGCATTTGTCGGTATCAGATGTTAAAAAAGTTTGTGATGAAACAGAGTTTTGTTACTTTGGTCCTGAAGAAGAGAGTGGAGAAAGTGAGACATTGATAGAAGTAGGTGTTGAAGAAATTGTGGAAAATAGTAGTATAGAGAAGTTTGAAGAACAAATTACAAAGTTTAAGGTAATTTCATGTGAGAGGCCAAATTATACTTCAATATAAAAATCAGACTAGGACTGTTAGTCTATATTTAAAAAGTGAAAGAGAAAATAATGATAAGTGGAAGGAATTTGCAACTTATTTGTTGGTAGAGGATTGCTTTGATTTGGGTACTGATCAGCGTATTTGTAAAAAATGTTATAACAAATTAGACGATAATAAAATGCCTGCTAGAGCTGTGCATAATATTCTTGAGTTGGTAACTATTCCTCCAGAACTAATAGATTTAAACACGTATGAGTCTATTCTCATTCAATGTGTGCACCCATTTCAGGCTGTTGTTCGTATGGAGCCAAAAACAGGTAAATTACCTCCTACAGATTTACAAAGAGGATTAACATGTAGAGTTGTATATTTACCTCTAGATTTAAAGAAAAATATTGAAACTATTGGTGTAGAGAATGCAGAAAGTGAACCACTAGTTATTCTAGTTAATGGTGTTCCTACTAAGAGTAAGAAAATCTGGCAGGAATTAGTGGATGTCAGGAAAGTGCAAAAGGCAACATTATATCTTATAAAAAACAATGATTACTACAAAAATGTGTATGTGGAAGAAGATGAAGAAATACTTTTAGGAGATGATAGTGAAACATCAAGTGGGCAAATTGAGAAAGTGGACATGTCCAAAAGTGAAGAAATGTATGAACATTATAGTGTGCATCCACTTCATTCAAAAGAAGTGAGGGGGAATACTATTGAATTATTCCAAATGAAGAAAGTGAAGGGGACTCCCATGAGTGTTTGGGAAAAATTTTTGGAAGCTCGTTGTTTTCTGCAGCTGTTCCCAACTGGAAAAGGTGGACGATATGACGAACGATCAGTACAGATTCCTGCATCAGAATATTGGACAACAAGATAGTATGCAGAAGATGTAAGATTTCGACAATGTATCATATATATATTTCCTCTTTTGTTTGAGAGGGACTTGTCTGGACTTTCATATGCAGTCATCCACATATTAAAAACAGGAGTACATCTTCAAAATATTTCTTATGGATAAAGTATGGATAAAGTACATCAGAGAGACGATCCTGTAGAATTTCAACTGATTAATTTGATGGCATGTCAGCGTGGTACTAATGAGTATTGGTATGGTCGTCATGGAGAACTTAAATGCATGCTAAGGAACTTAGGAACTCCTACGTGGTTTGTTACCTTAAGCTGTGCTGAATACGCTTGGGATGATTTACTTGAATTTCTTGAGAGGAAAATTCAAATATTAAAAATATTGAAGACAAGACACCTGGAGAATTGTGTTCTTTGGATCCTGTAAATGTATGCATATATTTCAATCATAGATTTGAGGCTATGATGTATTTTATGTATTTTATCTGCTATAAAAATAACGCTCCTCTGGGAGAAGTTATTGATTTCTTTTGGAGAAAGGAGTATCAAACTAGAGGTGCTCCTCATATACATATGCTCTTATGGATCAAGGATGCACCCAAATTTGGAACTGATTCGGATTACACTGTTTTATCTTTTATTGAAGATTATGTCACATATGCTATACCAAAAAGAACAGAAGAAAACACCTTAAGTGTTTCGATTCCAAAGTCATCGATGTGGCAAATATTGTCGACGAAAATACAAGTCGAAGGAAAAGTTTTATACCAAATGTCGTTTTGGATTTCCACGTCCAGTAATATCCAAAGGAAGAGTAAACAGTTTCATGTCAGCAGTGAGACATACCATCACTAGACAATCTCCCAAAAATACGTACAAATTGAGAAGAAGTCAAGAATCAAAGTATATCAATGATTATAATCCAGTATTCTCTCAATGTGGAACGCTAATATGGATATCCAGTATGTTGCGGAAAATTCCCTTGCTATTGCTTGGTATGTAACATCATACATAACAAAATCAGAAAAGACGGAGTTGAAAGAAATGTGGGAAGAAATTTCCCACGAGAAGAGTCTTAGTAAGAAATTGTACAGTTTTAGTTTGAAGATGTTATCCCATCGAGAGATTGGAGCGTACGAATGCTCGGATTGGTTGTCGTCTGCAAGTTTATATTCAAAGTCAAGCGGGATCATTTGGGTGAGTCTAGGTCTTGCTGCAACGCGAAATCGAGTACTTAAATCTATACAAGAAATCAAATATGTAGTAGTAAATTAACCAGAAAGCATAGATATTGTGAAAACAAAATGTTGGATACATACTATCCACATAGAAGTCATCATCTTGAAAACATATGTCTCTATGAAGTGCTGCAATATTACAGTTTTAAGAGAAATACTACAGAGAACATAAATGAAGAAAAATATGCAGTGATTGGTTCAGAAGGATGTTTGGTGAAACATAGTAAAGGAAATCTGATTAATCACAGGAAACTGAGTTGTGATACTCCTGATAAAAGAGAATTTTACTATTTAGCACTTTTGCAACTCTTTGAGCCTTGGCGTACGGAATTGGTATTACTTGGAGATTTTCTGTGCTATGACGATTCTTTCAATGCATGTAAAGATAGCATTTAATTAACAGTTTTTGCAAATTATCTCAAAATGTTGAATGAAGAAATTGATCAAGAAGCTACTATTGTAGCTGAGATTGCTAGAGACAGTTCTCAAGACAGTCAAAGTTCTACTTCACTGAGTCAAGATCCACTAGGACAACCAATTCTTGAAAATGAAGCAGCAATTGCTATGAGTGAAGTGGAAACAGCAATGCATCAAGCTCAAGAAGATATTATGGACTTGAAAAACTTGGAAGAACAACTAAATATTCAACAGAAAGAAATATATCAGCAAGTTAGACAACAGATCGACCATGGTTTTCTTCATGAAAAGAAAGAATGCACATGCACATCATTTCAACCTATCCGAATGTATGTTAGTGGTCAAGCTGGTACAGGAAAACGTTTCTTGATTAAAGTTTTGACCACTTATCTACGGAAAACAACTGACTCACATTTGTCTTGTGTTGTAACTGCTCCAACTGGGTTGGCAGCACACAACATTAACCCCTTCTGTGCCCATGACGTGCTGGACACGTCATGGAGCACAGTCGCGCTGTGCCCATGATGTGTCCAGCACGTCATGACACCCACCCACGGGGGAAGCGCTGGCGCTCCCCCCGTGAGTGGTCGATCCTTTTTTTTTTACTGGGAAGGCAGGGGAAGACCTTCCCCTGCCTCCCCCGCCCCCCGCGTCATCAATGACGTCAGCGCGCAAGCCGCGCTGACGTCATTGGAGGTTTCCCCTTTGTTCTCCGTCGCGTAGGAAGCCATTTGCTTCCTGCGCGTCGGAGAGGAAAGGTGAGTTTTGGGGCTGGGGTGGGGGTATTTCTGCGATCGGTGGCTTAGGTAGGGTGGGGCGGTGTGGGCACAATGTTGGGGGAGGTCAAAGGCATTTAGATTACGCTTGGCTCGGTTTAGGTCTGCTTTATTTCAAATGCTTCCCTGTGAAATGGATCCAAAAAAGAAACACACTTGCGAGAAATGCCCTTTTTCTCACATTTTTCTATTCCAAAGTGCAGTGGGATGGAGAGAAATACAAGGTTTTCAATATGAAAAATAGATACATAACTAAATAAAGCAAGTCAGAGGGGTTGCAAAGTGGCCAGATTGATTTTATTTACATCCAAATACATCAGCCTCACTTTACAGAGTTTGCCAGTGAAGCGCTACTTTCGTTTTCTCGTCTTTCTTTGAACAGCATTGTGGTTCCCAGGTGGGAAAGTGTACCATGAAGGTACTGCAATACCTGGTTGATGGGTGGATTGGAAAACACAATGTGTACCATGGCTCTGTGTTTATGGATGTGGTCTTTTTATACCATACTGCTTTCGTTTTGTATGGATATAAGCAATGGACATTGAAACGGTTCCCTTCAGGGCCCTCTAGTCATGTCCATATCTTTTCAGGTGAAACCACTCGCTGATTTCTGGGTAGTGAGTGAGAGATCGTTAAGGTAACCATGTTGTTTCTGCTTACATTTCACATGCTTTACTTAATCTTGCATTCCCTATGAGTGGTTGCTTTTACTTTTTTTTTAGGCAGCTTATTACTCTTATCAAGTGCATAATTTTTTTGAGCCACACCCAAGTGTTTATAGCGGGCACAATTAGGTTATAGCTGAAGGCAGTGCGAGTTTCTCTCAGTGGGGAAGTATGGTGTTCAGTGGGGGAGAGGATGTGGCACTATGGCCAGAACTGTCGAATTTGGAACTGGGGAACCGGGTTCAGCCTTCATGACCAGTCCACCAGACCACTCTACTGAGGGAGCACATTCCCATGCTAGACCGTAGAAGGCCCCACTAGACTTTAGAAGGCTTGATGTCTTAGCACAAGCAGGTGTACCCTAGTGGTGTCTATTGTGGGTTAACCTTGAAGACCTGTCCACCACAATCCATACTGAAGTTCATCTCCAGTCTTGCGGGCAGGCCTACGAAGCAGCACACTCTAGAGCAACAGTGATCCAGTCGCTGTAACTCTGTCACTGAGGTCACATGAACCTTGAGCAGGTTAGGGCGATGCGAACGGTGTGACCTCACTGGGTACCTATTTCGGGTGGGTGCATAGTGTTTGCAAGTATATTATGGTTTGAAAAAAACTTGCTATCTCCTTCCTGGCCTCCACCAGTTTTCAGAAACAATAAAAATGTCATGATTACTTTGATGATTAATGTTCTTCCTAGAGAGATATGGAGTTTTGTCTAGTGGAAGGGTTGACTCATGGAAAGGTAGCACAGAGGGTTAATGTGCCTGCTGCAAAGAACATGTACCATACAGATCACAAAGTGCACTGCTGTAATGGGGGGACCATGATGAATTGTCATTTAATGTCAGCTGTAGATGATGGATCCCTGAACAGTGTCATGTATGTGCATGTTTGCATTGTGCGGAGGGGATTACCAGGTAATTATTCACGCAGCTCTCTGATGGATGTCACATGCGGTATTTCTGAGTCCCCAGATAGATCATGCAGTGTGTTCTCTTTTGTACTGCCAGTCACCGGTGTATTCAACTGTGTAGCCTTGGACCGTGTCATGTATGTGCATGTAACTTGCATGATCGAGAGTGTCTCTCTGACCTCTTTCAAGTGGTCGCCTTCCTTTTTCCCCGGCAACCCCCCCCTCCCCAGGGGCGGCAATCTGAGAGATAGCCCCGGGCGCCACAAGCTCTAGCTATGCCTCTGCCCCCGATGTCTCTTTTATGCATTCCTGCTGCACGATCGTTCGATCGTGCAGCAGGAATGGCCACTAGCGCCAGGGTTTTTTTTTTGTTTTTTAGGTTTGGGGTTGTTTGTGAGTGCGGCGCCTTAGGCAAGGGTCGCTCCCCTTATGGCCACATTATTTTTAAATATTTTAAAGTGCAAACAAAATCAAAGAGGTAGCAGAAGATATGTTACAAGAGGAAAAAGTGATGTGTGCATGTTACAAAAGAGTACAAAATACAAGTAGAGGTAAAATACTGCAATAAATGGCAGACACTCAGAAAACAAGAGCAAACGTTACGTTACATGAGGCAATGGTGGTAATTGTGCATGTATCAAAAGCAAACAAAATACAAGAGGTAGGAAACAATATGTTACAAGAGGAAAAGTGACATGTGTGCAAGTTACAAAAGAGTACAAAGTACAAGTAGAGGTATAAAAGTGCAATAAATGGCAGACACTCAAAACACAGGAACACACTGGGAAGGCACTTCTATAGGCATGGAGAACAGAATTTCCTATAATGTAAAGACTTCCTTCAGACAATAGAGAGGGCATGAATTACGTTTGGAAGTGTCTTTGCAGGAGGAGAACTTTGAGGTCAGTTTAGAAGGACTGGGAAGAGGGGGTGGTCCAGAGCTGAGGCTGAGTTCCAGATTCTCGCTGCGTTGCCTGTAAAGGATTGGGACATCAATCTTTCCTTCTTGAAAGTGGAGGTTCAAGCAATAAATTTTGCGCAGTACGTGATGGTCTAGAGCATTTTATGCATATGTGACATTAATGTTTTTCTCTCCTTTTTATTCTAGTCTAAAGCTTTTGATTCCTGTTTCCGGTTTCGACAGTGGTTGTTCTGCAGTTTTGTGTAGTTGCATTGTTTTGGTAAGAATTTTTTTTTTGTTGTATTTACTCCAAATGAGTAATATTGTAATGTTTGAATGAATTTTTTTGTAAGTGATGTCCTAATGGCAGCATATTTAGTTAGTGGTTCTTTGCGATGTGTTTTGCTTAGTCTTATGTGTAATTTCATTTCTCTTTCTTTTTTAGTGGGATATTGTTGATCCATACTGTGTCTGTGCAGAGTAGGTGGTGGTGAGTAGTTTAGCTGCCTCTGGCAAGTGAGTGGTATTGTTTTGGAGTATATATGTGTTTTTGATAAAGGTGCTTTTTGTTTATTACTTATTTTACAAAGTGTTTGTTGTTGTTGACTTGTTTGACAAGTTACCTATTTTAGTAAGCATTATGGCTAGCCGTAGAATGACTGCTCAACAGGTGGTTGGTATGCTTCTTGAATCTTCCTATGAGCATGATTTTGAGACTGACAGTGCGTCTGAGGGAGAGGAGGGAGGGGAAGATTCTGGCTGTGAGTTTTCTCTCCACATGGAATCATCAGATGATGAAGGTACTCTCAGTGCAGATGAAGGTACTCTTGGTGTGGATGAAGCAACTCTCAGTGCGGATGAAGTGCCTGTCTTAGAGGAGAAAACTGCTATGCCGATGGTGCAAGAGGCATCTGGATTGCAGTCTGAAGCTGCTAGGCTTCCTACTGGAAGTGCTGGACTTTGGGTTGATCCAAACATGGTGCAGCCGGTGTTGCCTGCCTTTAGCGGGGATGCAGGGTGTACAGTGGATTGTGAACACTTTTTGCCTATACAGTTTTTTCAGTTGTTTATGGATTTTTGGGTGAGATTGTTGAGCAGACGAATTTGTATGCTGAACAGTGTTTGAGGGACAACAGTGACAAACTTAGGCCCCAGTCTAGAGCTACCCGGTGGACTCCCACATATCTGGAAGAGATTAAGAAGTTTTTTGGTTTGACTTTATTGATGGGTGTGTTAAGGAAGCCAACCTTGGCATCATATTGGTCTACTAGCCCCTTGTTGGCAACTGCCATATTTCCTGCAGTTATGTCTCGTAATCGGTATTTACTTTTGCTACGTATGCTGCATTTTGTTGATAATTCTATGGCATTGCCACACGATCACTCTGACTGTGACCGTCTTTTTAAGATTCGGCCCGTTCTTGATCACTTTGTAGATCGATTTTCTGAGATCTATACTCCAGGGAAAGAAATATCTATTGATGAGTCTTTGGTCTTGTTCAAGGGCCGTTTGGTTTTTAGGCAGTACATCCCTAGCAAGAGGGCACGCTATGGAATTAAGCTGTATATGTTGTCTGAGAGTAGGACAGGATATGTTTTTAATTTTCGTGTGTACACTGTTAGAGATTCTACTATTGACCCCCCAGGTTGTCCGTCCACTTTTGGAGTTTCAGAGACAATTGTGTGGGATCTTGCTAGAAGACTGTTTAACAGAGGCCACCATTTGTACCTTGATAACTTCTATACTGCTGTGCAATTATTTAAGGAATTGTATAAAGTGGACACTTTTGCATGTGGCACAATCCGCTCTAACCGTAAAGGTTATCCGAAAGTGCTTGTTTGCAAAAAACTTCAGAGGGGCAGTGCAGTTCCTTGCGTAGTGATGAACTACTAGCTGTAAAATTTGTGGACAGGCGGGATGTGTACATGCTGACTACCATCCATGATGAGAGTACTTCACCTGTGGCTGTTTGGGGTCAGGTTGCTGAAGTGCGCAAACCTGTGTGCATTCTAGACTACAATAACCACATGGGTGGTGTTGACAGAGTAGATCAGAGGTTGGAACCTTACTCTGCTATTCGGAAGGCTTATGTTTGGTATAAGAAGTTGGCCATCCATTTCTTCGAATTAGCAAATTTCAATGCTTTTATTGTGTTCAAGGAGTGTTCTCCTGTGTCAAACTTGACATTTCTTCAGTTTCAGCACTCTGTGATAGCTAGCCTTGTTGTTGTGGAACAGGCAAGTGTTCCTAGATTTGGAGTGGTGGAGGATGTTGCTAGATTGAGAGATCGCCACTTTCCTGATCTCATTCCTCCCACACCCTCAAAAGATTTTCACTGTAGGAGATGTAGAGTCTGTTGGCGAAGAGGTACGCGGAAGGAGATTCGTATGTACTGCCCCGACTGTCCTTCTAAACCGGGGCTGTGTGTCCCTGCTTGTTTTAGAGCGTACCACAAGCAAAATAATTTTTGGGAGCATTCATGAGTGGTAAAGTGAACTGCCTGGTCTGTATTCTTTGAAAAATGTGATTCTGTTTCAAGGTTGGCGTTAGTGCAATGTATTTAGTTTCTGATTTTGTGTTTGTAGATTTGCATCTATTTGCGATTTGTTTGTGTTTTTATTTCGGTCTAAAAATATCCTAAATGTGATGGCGGTGTGTGTGGACTGGTGCTCGGCAAGCGGTGTGTGAGTAGTGACCTTCTGCTGGTCACTACACACACTGCTAGCTGAGCACCACTCCATGCAGTCCATCAGTTTGTGTAGTTGCTGTGTCAGGAATGTGGGTGTGTGGAAGTGATGGGCCCTTGAATGGCGCTGTCTGCTGGTGTGAGTGTTGTAATGTGATGGGCCGCGGCTGGCGGCGTGAATGTTTTGTATGTGTCACATGTATGAAAGGTGTATGAATGGCCTGTAAAGAGGTTGGTGCCTTGTCGTGGCTTTACAGCTCACGAGCTGTGAGTCAATGGTTCAGTTTCTCGTCCTTTCAATTATTAATAGTGCATTTCATTTTTGTGAAATCACTTGCTAATACAATTGTATATACTGAACCATTACTCGCCCTCGTGCCAAATCCAACCAGTATGTGTGTGTGCTTTAGAATTAGATGGCTGTGCAGTAATATTTGTCTTTTTTTGTCTTCCTGCAGCAGGGTGTACCTTGTCCCTTTTTGTGAATGTTGTAATATGTTGGTTTTGTGCCTGGTGGTGTGAATGGTCTTGTGTGTATCACGTATGAAAGGTGTGTGAATGGCCTGTAAAGCGGTTGGTGCCTTGCCGTGGCTTTACAGCTCACGAGATGCGAGTCATTGGTTCAGTTTTTTCTCCATTTAATTATTGCCAATTTTGATGTCGCCTCACTACCTTTTGGGCCCTTGCCTGTCGCGGGTACTTGGGCCTCCCACACAAGTGAGGCACCATTTTTACCGGGAGACCCGGGGGAACACTGGGGAGTGGGAAATTTGAGTGAGCCAATGATGCCACAATTTTCCCACACAAAAATGTGTGAAAAATGTGATTTTTTTCAGCTAAAATTGAGGTTTGCAGGGGTTTCTGGGTATGGAAACGTTGGGGGATCCACGCAAGCCATATCTCCCTGGAAGCCCCCGGGAGTCTAGTTTTCAGAAATGTATGGGTTGGGTAGGTTTCCCAAGGTGCCCACAGAGCTAGAGTTCAAAACTACAGCTAGACATTTTTCCAAAAAAGGGTCATTTTTCACTGCGAAATTGAGGTGAGACCACGTTGCGTTTTGCGCCGTTTCCTGTCGCGGTCACTAGGCCGACCCAAACAAGTGAGGTACCGTTTTTCTCGTAAGACTTTGGGGAACGCGGGGTGGGTGGAAATTTGTGGATCCACGCAGATTCCGGAACTTTCCACGACAGAAATGTGGGAAAAATGTGTTTTTTTTAACAATTTTTTAGGTTTGCAAGGGATTCTGGGTAACAGACCCTGGTGGGAGGCAGTCAAGTCACCCCATCCTGGATTCCCGGGGTGTCTAGTTTTAAAAAATGTGTAGGTTTGCTAGGTTTCCCAAGGTGCCCGCAGAGCTAGGGTTCAAAAACTACAGCTACACATTTTGCCAAAAAAGGGTCATTTTTCACTGCGAAATTGAGGTGTGACCACATTGCGTTTTGCGCCATTTCCTGTCGCGGGCACTAGGCCGACCCACCCAAGTGAGGTACCGTTTTTCTCGTAAGACTTTGGGGAACGCGGGGTGAGTAGAAATTTGTGGATCCACACAGATTCCGGAACTTTCCACCACAGAAATGTGGGGAAAATGTTTTTTTGTTTGACAATTTTTTAGGTTTGCAAGGGATTCTGGGTAACAGACCCTGGTGGGAGGCAGTCAAGTCACCCCATCCTGGATTCCCCCGGGTGTCTAGTTTTCAAAAATGTATAGGTTTGCTAGGTTTCCCTAGGTGCCCGCAGAGCTAGGGTTCAAAAACTACAGCTAGACATTTTGCCAAAAAAGGGTCATTTTTCACTGCGAAATTGAGGTGTGACCACGTTGCGTTTTGCGCCGTTTCCTGTCGCGGGCACTAAGCCGACCAACACAAGTGAGGTACCGTTTTTCTCGTAAGACTTTGTGGAATGCGGGGTGTGTGGAAATTTGTGGATCCACGCAGATTCCGGAACTTTCCACCACAGAAATGTGGGGAAAATGTGGTTTTTTTGACAATTTTTTAGGTTTGCAAGGGATTCTGGGTAACAGACCCTAGTGGGAGGCAGTCAAGTCACCCCATCCTGGATTCCCCTTGGTGTCTAGTTTTCAAAAATGTATAGGTTTGCTAGTTTTCCCAAGGTGCCCGCAGAGCTAGGGTTCAAAAACCAGAGCTAGGCACTTTGCCAAAAAAGGGTAATGTTTCACTGCGATATTGAGTTGTGACCACGTTGCGTTTTGCGCCGTTTCCTGTCGCGGGCACTATGCCTACCCACACAAGTGAGGTACCATTTTTATCGGGAGACTTAGGGTAATTCAGATTTGTAAAGGAACTGTTATTATCTATTGACTTTCGATGCATTTTTGCCTTCCAAATGAAAGATATTGTGTAAAAAAGAAGTCATTCTAAAAAATGACTGATAATTCTCATGCTAGTATGAGTATTCCCAATTTCAGAAATGTGCAAATATCTACTGTTTCTAAACTCTATATTTTGTTCCCATTTCAGAAATACATAGGTGTCTTTCATACTGATTTTTCCATGTACACATTTTACAGAATAATTACTATATACCCGGTACATAATAAAAATCCATTGCAAGTTGCTGCTCAGTTTTTGGCTCTGGGTTCGTCGGGTTCTTGGTGAACCTACAAGTCCTATATATCCCCACAACCAGTAATGTCCAGCGGATGTATTGGTATATTGCTTTCAAAGAGCTGTCATAATTAGAAGAAGTTACAGGTGAAAATGTTGACACAAAAGGCTGTTTTTTTCAACTAATTTTCAATTTATCCTATATTTAACTGTTAGTTTCTATAAAGAAACCTTGATGGATCTACACAAATGACCCCTTGCTGAATTCAGAATTTTGTCTACTTCTCTAAAATGTATAGCTTTCCAGGATCCATTATTGCTTTTGTACCCATTTCTACCATTAACTGGAAGGAGGTCAAAAGCACAAAAAATAGCAAAAATAGGCTATGTCCCAGAAAAATGCCAAAACTGTGTAAAAAATGTTGGGTTTCTGACAAAAGTCTGGTATCCCCGAAAATCTGGGAAAATGGTGATTTCAACCCCACAAATCCTTTTTTGATAACATGTTCAGGGAAAAACCCAGATGCTTTCATTTGCAGCCCATTTTTCTAATCTTTCCGAAAAAAAACAAAATTTTGCTGTATTTTGGCTCATATCTGTGACCCCTCCAGGGGAATCCACAAACCCTGAGTACCTTTAGAATCCCCATGATGTTGGAAGAAAAGGTCGCAAATTTGGCGTGGATACCTTATGTGGTCAAAAAGTTACAGGGGCCTCATCGCGCACTACCCCAAATAGCCAAAAAAAGGCTTGGCAGAGGAGGGGGGAAAGGCCTGGCAGCAAAGGGGTTAAAGGAATTACATTCCATCGTTTACTAATGCTACCTGTAGAACATGAAAATAAATTGGAATATCACAAGCTATCTGGAGAAGCTTGTTATGAAGTTTCAAGAGTGCTAAAGAAAATGAAACTTCTGATAATTGATGAGGGGAGCATGGTCTCAAACTTAATGCTTGCCTTTGTGCATTTAAGAATGCAGCAAATTTAAAAAACAGAATACGATGTCTTATTTGGAGGAAAACATGTGATAGTTTTTGGTGAGCTAATGCATCTTACTCCTGTAAAAGGGCAACTAGTATTTAAAACACTTGTGCATGAAGACACCTGAAAGTCTTTGGGAAGTGTTGGAAACTTTAACATTTGGTCATATTTTGAATACAAAGAACTCATTAAAAATATGCGACAAGCAAGTGATGAAGATTATGGAACCATTTTTCAAGATATAAGAATTGGAGTATTGACAGAGCATGGCAAACAAGCTTTGCAAAGTCGGCTACTTACCAACTTGTTTCCAAATGAAAATATAGTTCCTGCAAAAATATACAAAAAAATTGCAGAAAATAAATCTATAATCTGCCTAATGCCAACACTGCGAGAGTGTTCTACATTCAATGAAGAACTTTTAAAGCTGGAAAATGAACAAATAATAAAAATGGAAGCCATTGATAAAATAAAGCATGAAGGAATTACTATTATTTTGACGGAAAAATTGAAAACAAAATTGGATTCTTTAGAAAAATCTATTTCTAAAACTGCTGGTTTAGAAAAGAATTTATATGAATGTGTAAACTGTCGCGTTATTTTACGGAGTAATTTGGATGTGGAAAAAGGTTTAGTAAATGGAGCAATGGGAAAAGTTGTTGATTTTGTTAATTATCAATTAATTATCAAATAAGTATGTTCGTAGAAAACAGTTTCCTCTTTCTTTGGAATATGTGGTGACTATTCATAAATCTCAAGGCTTAAGTGTAGACAGTGCTTTGGTAAACATTGGAAGTACCATATTTAAAGAGGGTAAGGCATATGTTGCTTTGTCCCGAGTCAGAACTTTATCTGGATTGCATTTGATTGATTTTGATGAGAGAAAGATTAGTGCAGATGTAAATTGTGTAAGAGAGTATAACCTGTTGAGGAGACTATATGCTCCCAATTTAGGTGAATATCCTCTATATGAAAAGTGTGTAGTAGGTCGAAAAATAAGGTATGAGAATATCTGTAGTGAAGTTAAGGAGAAGAAAAAAAAATCAAGATAGTGTTGAGATTCCAAGCAAAAAGAAAAAGGCCACTATTGAAGAGATTGTCGGATATCAGTTAGAAAATAGTTAAGGTAACAACTGCTATGCTAATGTAGTGGTAAATGTTGTTTTTTTTTTTAGAAAATCTGCAACAGCAAATTATGGAGAATCGAGAAAAAAGGTTTTGTTACTTGTTGCATTCTATTTTTGAAAAATTGAGAACTGATAAAAGTAAAATCCAAAGTGTTTCTGATATTCGGAATCTTCTGGATATATGTTCTGGTTCTACGCAATTTACACAGAATGTGCAACAAGATGCTGAGGAATTTCTAATGTATATGCTTGCAGTATTAGAAGATAAGGATTACAAATTGAAAATCTATTTGGACTTCATTATAAATGGGAACATGAATGTGAAAATTGTAGGTTTACTTCTACCACTAACATAGACACTGAAAGATTCATATATTTAACAATATCAGACTGTAAAACAGTGTCTTTCAACAAATTAGTTAAAGCAGCAAATCAAAACATGGAGTGTAGCCAAAGCAAATCAGAAATGTTATCAACACTACTTATACAAAAATGTTGACAACATATCATTTTTATGATACAACGTTGTACAGCTGATAGAAGAAAATTGAAAACTTTAATTAAAAATGTTGCAGCAAGTCAACTATCAATATCAGGAAGAACTTTTGTAGCAGTAGCAATTATTTTCCACAATGGTCCTTCTACAACGTCTGGACATTACACTGTCTATTTAAAATGTAATAAAGGATGGACATATTGTAATGATACATGTGAATATCAAGGACCCCCTGTAGAACAATGTAGTTCCTGGGACAGGGCAAAAACACAATGAAAAGTATAGTTCCCAGGCAACCTAAATTCACATAAATACAATATTGTACAAGAAATGAGTTCAATAAATGAGTTTCTAAAAAGCAATAATATTTAATCAGAAACCAAATATATAAAAAATTACATCAAATTCTTAACATTATTTAATTCATATTGCACAAAATGTCTGTAATAATTAAAAACAATAAGTGGCAGAGACAAATTCTTCAACAATGAGTGGCAGAGATAAATTCTTTGACGCGCATTTCGGCTCAGTGAGTGCCTTCGTCAGGAATTGCCACCAATAATCCTAAAAATGGATTAAAAAAGGGACATTTAGAACTCATTCTTGTGATACTTACATTCTTGTGCTTTGTATTATCAATATAAGGCTGTGTTACAGTCTGCTAATGGCTGTTAAATATACAATAACAAATAACAGCATTTAATTAAAATGTTATTTTTAAAAATTAAAGAGAAACAAAAGAGAAAAAACAGATAAAGAAGATCAGAGTAAGTGGAAATCTAAGTGAATAGTGAAAAGATAGAATAGACCAGATTCCCATAATGTTGCCATTGTCTGTCTCTATTTCTTTAAAAGTCACTGATGTGACGATAAAAGGATATATATAAACATATTTTGATGCTTACTTGTATTGGGAATATATGAAGCTTGGGTCAAATAAAATGTGGATGACCCCAGGATATTGAGGAACAATCTCACTCTGAAAATGTTGGAAATAATCTTCATGAAAAAGGAGTTATCTTGTAGTACTCTATAATCTATTCTATAATTGATTTCTGTGATGACGGTAACTTACTTTTAGCGGAAGAGCGTTGATGCTAATAAAAGATGATCTGAAGGAAGTAACTTCTCAATCGAATGTTCTGTATTTAAAATCTAAAAAATGTTGACTATGGGAGACTTAGCATAGTACGAAGATAACAATGGAGTCTTTCTATCACCCTAACTTGTCTGTAAAATTGCTCCATATATATTGAAATATATTTAATAGGGTATTTTGGGCTATCGTGGCTATTGTAGTTTGTCTAATAATTGCTCTGTTCTGGTTAAAATTCAGCTAGCTATTTCAGAAATAATTAAATGGCGCTTTAATGAGGCTTACCTTAAACATAGAGAGTAAGTGTCAATACGTATGTTCGGTGGCGCTACTATTGGAGTCTTCATATCGGGTATGTTAAAAGTATTTATCTAATAAATAAAATATGAATAAAAAGCTAATGAAATATATATTCTCACATAGCAGTCAAGAAACTGTGTGATATTGGGTTTCTTTAGTCCATACCTGTGGAGTTCTTAACTTCTGGCATATAAGAATCCCGGGTTCGTGCTGGCGCGAATATCGCTCAGTCAACCCGGAAGTGTTATGTGTTCCTTGTTAAATAGGGACCTCTAATTGGTCTCTCAAGTCATGTGTTAAGCGTAATGCGTCTGTATAGTCTTACATATACGTGGGCATGTGCAGTTCAACTTTGCGTTGTTACTATTAATCTGCTGAAAAAACACTAGACCGCTACGTGACTGGCTTTGTTTGAAGAATAATCATGAGATGCATGTGTCCGCGCATATTATTATAAATACATGGGCAAATGCAGATTCGACTTCACTTTGTTATTATACAAATAATAAAAAATATAACAAGGATTTTAACTATCATGTGAATAATTTCAGATCAAAATTAATTACGAAGCACTTGTTAATATACGATCTTTCTTTATGTGACAACTAATTGTTTAAAAGAATCATTTTCTTAAGGGTAGAGCATAGGTTAAAATATTAATAACTGATGAGAAAAGCTATCATTGTGACAAGTGATATTTCTGTGTATTTATAAGGGAAAGGCTATTATTTCTATATTTTATTTAGGGAATACTGTGTTGTAATCTATTACTTCTATACATCTGTACTATATTTAGACAACAAAAATAACAAGTTTATATTTATGTTGTCTTACTGACAATACGTATTGTGGATGTTAATATCAACTTTTAAATAAAGAAGAATCATAAGGGTGTATGTTATTTAAATATTAGCGTTTTCCCAAGGTAAATCATTGTTCAAACCACATTTAAATGTGTTTAATGAAAAAATCCAATAAACCATTATACATATATGCTATGTTATTGAGGATGTTATTTTTATGCAATGTGCAGAGATAGTTGATTATGTTGAAAATATTTTTGACACAGATTTGGTTTATTTTAAACAATCTTCTTGATTGTTTTTTTTTGCCCACTGTTATGTGATGAGTAACATTTAAATCACTATTTATAGTGAAATTCAATATATTCTGAGAACAGCAAAAAAGCAAACAAAATAATTTATATTATGATTTAATTATGTTGTGTTTATAAAATTATAATATTATATAATTTAACTGTATTTTTCTTCTCTTTCACAGATCCTAAGTCTAAAGTTCGAAATTTTAAAAAATGTAAATTATAAAAATGTTTAGAATATTTTGATATCTATTACTGTAAAGGTAAGATTAAGTAATGCAAACACTATCCATGCACTACTACATTTAGCTGTGCACTATCTATATAAACCTCTAACCAGCTACTTACTAAGGTACTACCCATGCAACCTAGGAATCTTCCAGTCTGTCCCATGCACTTCTCCAATCACCCATCCAGCACTATCTATTTATCCTATCACTCCGCCAATACCTAAGCACTTATAAAATCACCATGCAGTGTGTTTGCATCACTGTAATCGTTCCATTTACTAGTGATGTACTTATGAAGTGTCCTAGCCAAGAAAAATATACATACTACATTCTATGTACTATGCATGCACATCTCTAACCACATACATACTATAGGAACAGTCTTGTAGATACTATGTTACTTCCCATGCTCCATAGGAATCCTCCTGTCAGTCCCATACACTTCTCTAATCACACATCCAGCACTATCTACTTCACTCCGTCAATACCTAAGCACTTATAACTTCACCATGCACTGTGTTTGCACCACTGTAATCATTCCAGTTACTACTCAGGTACCTATGGAATGGCCGAGCCACTAACATAAGTACAGGTAAAATATTCAGTGCAGTATACATACAGACCTGTAACCACATACATACTATTGATACACTCTTTCCAACACCCAGTTAGTACCCATGCAGCCTAGCGTTCCACCTGTCAGTCCCATGCACTTCTCCAATCACCCATCCAGCACTATCTACTTACCCTATACCTCCGCCAATACATAATCACTTATAAATTCACCGTGCACTCTGTTTGCACCACTGTAATCATTCCACTTACTACTCATGTACTTATGGAATGGCCGAGCCACTAACACAAGTACAGGTACAATATTCTGTGCAGTATACATACAGAGCTGTAATCACATACATACTATTGATACACTCTTGCAAACACCCAGTTAGTACCCATGCAGCCTAGCAATCCACCTGTCAGTCCCATGCACTTCTCTAATCACCCATCCAGCACTATATACTTATCCTATCACTTTCCTAATACCTAAGCACTTATAAATTCACCATGCACTCTGTTTGTACCACTGTCATCATTCCAGTTACTACTCATGTACTTATGGAATGGCCGAGCCACTAACACAAGTACAGGTACAATATTCTGTGCAGTATACATACAGGCCTGTAACCACAGTGGAGAAGTGTGGCTCAATGTGGAGAAGTGTGGCTCAATGATTAGAGCGGCAGACCCTGATGCAGAGGTCTAGCCCGGGACCATTGTTCAATTCCTCGCCTCGGCGGGTCTTGGGCTCATAAATTCCACGGACCTGATAATTCTCGCCTCGGTGCCTATTCCAATCATGGAGTCCCACTCTGCAACTCTGGGCAATAGCTTGCTTAATCTCCACAACAGCCCCCACAATGCTAAGGATGCCTGGCCTCCACCTTGGGGGTGCCCAGGAGTGGACGCCTCACAGGGAAAAGCCAGGATGGGTTCCACAGCGGTATTCGTACAAGCGCCTTGAGACCCTTGCGGGTGAGTAGTGCACTATACAAGTATCAAATTTACATTTACATACATACTATTGATACACTCTTGCAAACACCCAGTTAGTACCCATGCAGGCTAGGAATCCTCCTGTCAGTCCCATGCACTTCTCCAATCACCCATCCAGCACTATATACTTATCCTATCACTTTCCTAATACCTAAGTGCTTATAAATTCACCATGCACTCTCTTTGCACCCCTGTAATCATTCCAGTTACTACTCATGTACTTACGGAATGGCCGAGCCACAAGCACAGGTACAATATTCTGTGCAGTACACATAGAGAGCTGTAACCACATACATACTATTGATACACTATTGCAAACACCCAGTTAGTACCCATGCAGCCTAGCAATCCACCTGTCACTCCCATCCATTTCCTCAATCAACCATCCACCACTATCTTCTTATCCTATCACTCCGCCAGCACCTAAGCACTTATAAATTCACCATACACTACTAATACTTTCTTGCAGTCAATCATGCTCTACACAGATATTCAAGCAAACTTTCAGACATTACCATGCAATTATTTTTCTTTTTTTTAACCAGATATGGTAGTTCTGTCAAGAACTTGTGTTTCTTCTTTTTTCTTTTGTATTTTTTTGTATTTTTTGAACAATTTTGCATTTTTTTTGGTGTTTTTTTAAAAACTGACCAAAAGAGGAAGAAAGTAAACAGGTAACTTTTGGAATTAGTTATCATTCCAAAATCAACAGCAACATTAACAGCGGTGGTTGCGTTGGGCAGCACAAACAGCATCCCCCAACTGCTTGCCATAGCAGATGATTTTTTTGTACTTCACACAGTGCTGCTCCAAAAAGGCAAATTCCGCACTTATGTCCATAGCAGGTGTAGGTTGTGAGGCTCCAGAGGTGCTTGCAACTGCTGGTGCTGGATTTTCTGCAGCTCTCCTCATTTCCTCCCGCGCAAGATTGTGAGGATGTATGGTACACAAATGTTTGTACATGCTGGCAGTGCCGCATGAATTCTTTTTGTTAGATCCTCTTGAGAGGACCCTCCCGCAAGTCTTCCATGTCACTTTTGTTGCATTAACTTTTTGTTCACCTTCAGGAAAAGTGAAGAACTTCCAGACTACAGATTCTGGTCTCTTTTTGGGTGCATCTTCCTCCAACAGTTCTTCTGAAGATAGTTGCACCTGCTGCTGCTCTCCAGATGCCATTTTTGTTCACAGTTCTCAAAAAACACCAAAAAAAAACAAACAGGTTCAAGTTGGAGAAGAGATGTTTCTCTGAAGATGCTCCAAGAAGAATGATTAAAATGGGTGGGGTCCTTTAATAGTTACAGTGGAAAATGTTATGATCCAATCAAATCCTTTTTTTTGAGGTCACATGGGAATCGCGCACCCAGCGAGCACGGAGAACGCACCCGACGCAACTTCGCGAAAACATATTCAACAACAATATAAGCTTATTACAAGTAGAAATATATTATTTTTATGAATAGTTTAGGTAATCTCTTGCCTTAATATGTACATTAAAGACACGTGCATATAATTTTTGAATATGAAATCTTTTATGGCAATCGCGCACACAGCGCACCCTAACACGTATATGACATCACGTGGTGCCCGCCACCGCGTAAGCGTCGCGTACCAGAATGCACATGTCTCGCGGATATGCGGGAGAAAGAGTCACGCATGAATAGCAATCGTGCACCATACGTATATGACATAAATGGAAGCCACGCACCCGTCGCACACCATACGCGGATCCTTCTCGACTTTTCCAAAAAGGCGGATAGGATACGTGCATCAGCCGTGTTAGGTGCCCTTTGGGTGAGCGAACCCCAAAAAAATTTGAAAAAAATAAATATAATTTGTAAAAAAAAAGAACATTACATAATTATATTAAATTAAAAAAATAAAACAAAATAATTATAAAATATTGCACTTCAAAAAATATTTTTTTTCAAAATTGCAATTTCGAGAAAAGTATATAACATTGTTTAATAAATATTAAATTTACAAATTAACAGTTAAAAAGTCTACATATTCAGTAAAAAAAAAAAATATTATATTTAAAAATTAGCATTTAAAAAACCTTTGAAATTTACTTAAAAAAACCATAGGTTTCAGATACATTATAGTTAGAAATTAGCATTTTAAAAACCGTTGAAATTCACTTGAAAAACAATAGGTTTCAGGCACGTTATAGTTAGAAATTAGCATTTAATAAACCTTAGAAATTCACTGAAAAAACCATAGGTTTCAGGGGCGTTATAGTTAGTTGGACATTTCACTCATACAAAACCATTGAAATTCCCCCGTTATAGTTAGTTCAGCTAACTATAACTTGCGCCCCCGCAATGCACTGCTGATAACGTCACATATTACATCACTCATGACATGGTCAGTGACATCACTGATGACATCACTGATGACATCTCAAATGACATCACTGATGACATCACTGATGACATCATCCAGTGACTGTGTGTTTCTGTAAAGTTTAAATATGTTTAATATATATAGAGAAAGGCGTATTGAAGAATGAGTGGGTGTATAAGTGTCTGAATGGAGGATTTAGGAGGTGCGTGACTGACTGTTTAAGTGAGTGATTAAATGTATCTTACTGAATGCAGGGGTTAGTGACTAAACTGTGTGAATGTCTCTATCCGTCTGTCTGTTAGTGTGTAAGCGGCTGAATGGGTTTGTGAATAGCTATATGAGTGTCTATATGAGTTATTGTTTGGTTGTTTTAGTATCTGTATGGGTGTCTGAGTGTTTGTGTGTGTGGGGTGTGTGTGACTGTGCATAGATGTGTGAGTGGGTGATTCACTGGGTGCATGGTTTCAAGACTGCATCTGTGATGGACTGTATGGGTGGGTGAGTGTGAGTGTGGGTGTGTTAGTGAATGTAAATGTATATCTCAGTGGTACATGTGTGAGTAACTACATATGTGAAAGTTATTATATATGTGTTAGAGTATATAACTGGTTATAAATGAGAGAGTGTGATTAGGAGAGTGGCTGTATGGATGAGTGTGTGCTTGTATCAGTGATTGTATAAGAGCGTAAGAATGTGCTAGTATTTGTATGAGTAAGTGAGCTGGTGTGTTTATACCTGTATAGGTGAGTAAATGGGAGTGTGATTAATTAGTTGCATGACTGACTAGGTGTGTGAGTACCTCTATGGATGAGTGGCATTGTGTGAGTGTCTATATAGGTGTATGAGTGCATATGATAGTCCTGTACTGAATGATCGTAAGTATGAGTGACTGTACGGGTGAGTGAGTGGATGTGTGTGTAGACTAGGGGTGGGCGGAATTTGCGAAAGCAGCTTTCGCAAATTATCGCGCAAATTTTAAAAATCTCCGCAAACACGCGGAAATATCGCGAAGATGCAGAAGTTTTTTACCCGCCCGTTCGCGGTATCTTCTGCGTGGTCGCGGCTCGCCAACTTAGCCATCTTGTTTTCAATCTTCTAGCGGGGCATGATCATGAGAAGAAAGACGTGATCGCGCGACGCATGACGTTACTGCGGGCGCGAACTGTCGTGAGACAGAGCAAATGGCTACCAACAATCCAACATCTCGTGGAGAACGCGACCGTATCGGGAAAACTTGTCGGCGAATGCGGGGATTCAGGTAAGGCAATCGCGCGCGCGCGAGAATGTATTATTTTACAGCGCGAGCAAGACACAAATTATCGCTAAGCTGCGGAATGCGGAAATTTTGACATTTTCGCGCACTCCGCAGAACGCGAAAATGTCAAATTATCGCAATTTCCGCGAGCGGGACGGAAATTTAGCCAAGGCCTAGTGTAGACCTAAGAATCAGTCAGGCGCACTACGTTTAGGAACCTTGCCTGTTGAGGCGCACTACGTTTTGGACCCTTGTCTGTCGCGGGTACTTGGGCCTCCCACACGAGTGAGGCACCGTTTTTATCAGGAGACCCGGGGGAACGCTGGGTGGTAGGAAATTTGTGTCAGCCCAGTGATGCCACAACTTTCCCACACAAAAATGTGTGAAAAAGGTGATTATTTCAGCTAAATTTGAGGTTTGCAGGGCATTCTGGGTAAGGAAACGTTGGGGGATCCATGCAAGCCATACCTCCCTGGAATCCCCCGGGTGTCTAGTTTTCAGAAATGTGTGGGTTTGGTAGGTTTCCCTAGGTGGCCGCCGAGCACCAGGCCAGAAACCCAAGTGACCCCCTTGCAAAACCAAGTCGTTTTGTGATAGGCAATTTTCATGTCGCCTCACTACGTTGTGGGCCCTTGCCTGTCGCTGGTACTTGGGCCTCCCACATGAGTGAGGCACCGTTTTTATTGGGAGACCCAGGAGAACGCTGGGTGGTAGGAAATTTGTGTCAGCCCAGTGATGCCACAACTTTCCCACACAAAAATATGTGAAAAAGGTGATTTTTTCAGCTAAACTTGAGGTTTGCAGGGCATTCTGGGTAAGGAAACGTTGGGGGATCCATACAAGCCATACCTCCCTGGAATCCCCCGGGTGTCTAGTTTTCAGAAATGTGTGGGTTTGGTAGGTTTCCCTAGGTGGCCGCCGAGCACCAGGCCAAAAACCCAAGTGACCCCCTTGCAAAACCAGATCGTTTTGTGATAGGCAATTTTCATGTCACCTCACTACGTTGTGGGCCCTTGCCTGTCGCTGGTACTTGGGCCTCCCACACGAGTGAGGCACCGTTTTTATCGGGAGACCCGGGGGAGCACTGGGTGGTAGGAAATTTGTGTAAGCCCGGTGATGCCATAACTTTCCCACACAAAAATGTGTGAAAAAGGTGATGTTTTCAGCTAAAATTGAGATTTACAGGGCATTCTGGGTAAGGACACGTTGGGGTATCCATGCAACCCATACCTCCCTGGAATCCCCTGGGTGTCTAGTTTTCAGAAATGTGTAGGTTTGGTAGGTTTCCCTAGGTGGCCGCCGAGCACCAGGCCAAAAACCCAAGTGACCCCCTTGCAAAACCAGGTCGTTTTGTGATAGGCAATTTTCATGTCACCTCACTACGTTGTGGGCCCTTGCCTGTCGCGGGTACTTGGGCCTCCCACACGAGTGAGTCACCGTTTTTATCGGGAGACCCAGAGGAACGCTGGGTGGTAGGAAATTTGTGTCAGCCCGGTGATGCCACAGCTTTCCCACACAAAAATGTGTGAAAAATGTGATTTTTTCTGCTAAATTTAAGGTTTGCAGGGTATTCTGGGTAATGAAACGTTCGGGGATCCATGCAAGCCATACCTCCCTGGAATCCTCCGGGTGTCTAGTTTTCAGAAATCTGGGGGTTTGGTATGTTTCCCTAGGTGGCCGCCAAGCACCGGCCCAAAAACCCAAGTGACCCCCCTTGCAAAACCAGGTCGTTTTGAGATAGGCAATTTTCATGTCGCCTCACTACGTTGTGGGCCCTTGCCTGTCGCGGGTACTTGGGCCTCCCACACGAGTGAGGCACCGTTTTTATCGGGAGACCCGGGGGAACGCTGGGTGGTAGGATATTTGTGTCAGCCCGGTGATGCCACAACTTTCCCACACAAAAATGTGTCAAAAAGGTGATTTTTTCAGCTAAATGTGAGGTTTGCAGGGCATTCTGGGTAAGGAAACGTTGGGGGATCCATACAAGCCATACCTCCCTGGAATCCCCCGGGTGTCTAGTTTTCAGAAATGTGTGGGTTTGGTAGGTTTCCCTAGGTGGCCGCCGAGCACCAGGCCAAAAACCCAAGTGACCCCCTTGCAAAACCAGGTCGTTTTGTGATAGGCAATTTTCATGTCACCTCACTACGTTGTGGGCCCTTGCCTGTCGCGGGTACTTGGGCCTCCCACACGAGTGAGTCACCGTTTTTATCGGGAGACCCAGAGGAACGCTGGGTGGTAGGAAATTTGTGTCAGCCCGGTGATGCCACAACTTTCCCACACAAAAATGTGTGAAAAATGTGATTTTTTCTGCTAAATTTAAGGTTTGCAGGGTATTCTGGGTAATGAAACGTTCGGGGATCCATGCAAGCCATACCTCCCTGGAATCCTCCGGGTGTCTAGTTTTCAGAAATCTGGGGGTTTGGTATGTTTCCCTAGGTGGCCGCCAAGCACCGGCCCAAAAACCCAAGTGACCCCCCTTGCAAAACCAGGTCGTTTTGAGATAGGCAATTTTCATGTCGCCTCACTACGTTGTGGGCCCTTGCCTGTCGCGGGTACTTGGGCCTCCCACACGAGTGAGGCACCGTTTTTATCGGGAGACCCGGGGGAACGCTGGGTGGTAGGATATTTGTGTCAGCCCGGTGATGCCACAACTTTCCCACACAAAAATGTGTGAAAAAGGTGATTTTTTCAGCTAAATTTGAGGTTTGCAGGGCATTCTGGGTAAGGAAACGTTGGGGGATCCATGCAAGCCATACCTTCCTGGAATCCCCCGGGTATCTAGTTTTCAGAAATGTGTGGGTTTGGTAGGTTTCCCTAGGTGGCCACCGAGCACCGGGCCAAAAACCCAAGTGACCCCCCTTGCAAAACCAGGTCGTTTTGAGATAGGCAATTTTCATGTCGCCTCACTACGTTGTGAGCCCTTGCCTGTCGCGGGTACTTGGGCCTCCCACACGAGTGAGGCACCGTTTTTATCGGGAGACCCGGGGGAACGCTGGGTGGTAGGAAATTTGTGTCAGCCCTGTGATGCCAAAACTCTCCCACACAAAAATATGTGAAAAAGGTGATTTTTTCAGCTAAATTTGTGGTTTGTAGGGCATTCTGGGTAAGGAAACGTTCGGGGATCCACGCAAGCCATACCTCCCTGGAATCCCCCGGGTGTCTAGTTTTCAGAAATGTGCGGGTTTGGTAGGTTTCCCTAGTTGGCCGCCGAGCACCAGGCCAAAAACCCAAGTGACCCCCTTGCAAAACCAGGTCGTTTTGAGATAGGCAATTTTCATGTCGCCTCACTACGTTGTAGGCCCTTGCCTGTCACTGATACTTGGACCTCCCACATGAGTGAGGCACCTTTTTTATCGGGGGACCTGGGGGAACCCTGGGTGGTAGGAAATTTGTGTCAGCCCGGTGATGCCACAACTTTCCCATACAAAAATGTGTGAAAAAGGTGATTTTTTCAGCTACATTTGAGGTTTGCAGGGCATTCTGGGTAAGGAAACTTTGGGGGATCCACGCAAGCCATACCTCCCTGGAATCCCCCGGGTGTCTAGTTTTCAGAAATGTGTGGGTTTGGTAGGTTTCCCTACGTGCCGGCAGAGCTAGGTTTCTCAGAAAACTTTGGGGAACACGGGGTGGGTGGAAATTTGTGGATCCATGCAGATTCCAGAACTTTCCACCACAGAAATGTGGGGAAAATGTGTTGTTTTGGACAATTTTTTTAGGTTTGCAAGGGATTCTGGGTAACAGAACCTGGTGTGAGGCAGTCAAGTCACCCCATCCTGGATTCCCCTGGGTGTCTAGTTTTCAAAAATTTATAGGTTTGCTAGGTTTCCATAGGTGCCGGCAGAGCTATGGTTCAAAAACTACAGCTAGGCACTTTTCCAAAAAAGGGTCATTTTTCACAGCGAAATTGAGGTGTGTCCATGTTGCGTTTTGCGCCGTTTCCTGTCGCGGGCACTAGGCTGACCCACACAACTGAGGTACCAATTTTCTCGGAAGACCTTGGGAAACACTGGGTGGGTGGAAATTTGTGGATCCACGCAGATTCCAGAACTTTCCACCACAGAAATATGGGGAAAATGGGGGATTTTGGCAATTTTTTAGGTTTGCAAGGGATTCTGGGTAACAGAACCTGGTGGGAGGCAGTCAAGTCACCCCATCCTGGATTTCCCTGGGTATCTAGTTTTCAAAAATGTATAGGTTTGCTAGGTTTCCCTAGGTGCCGGCAGAGCTATGGTTCAAAAACTACAGCTAGGCACTTTACCAAAAAAGGGTCATTTTTCGCTACGAAATTGAGGTGTGTCCACGTTACATTTTGTGCCGTTTCCTGTCACGGGCACTAGGCTGACCCACACAAGTGAGGTACCATTTTTCTCGGAAGACTTTGGGGAATGCGGGGTGGGTGGAAATTTGTGGATTCACGCAGATTCCAGAACTTTCCACCTGAGAAATGTTGGGGAAATGTGGTTTTTTTGGCAATTTTTTTGGTTTGCAAGGGATTCTGGGTAACAGAACCTGGTGGGAGGCAGTCAAGTCACTCCATCCTGGATTCCCCTGGGTGACTAGTTTTCAAAAATGTATAGGTTTGCTAGGTTTCCCAAGGTGCCGGGTTAAAAAACTACAGCTAGGCACTTTGCTAAAAATGGGTAATTTTGCATTGTGAAAATGTGGTGTGTTCACGTTTCTGCCTTCCAAATGAAAGACATTGTGTAAAAAAAAAGTCATTCTAAAAAATGACTGATAATTCTCATGCTAGTATGAGTATTCTCAATTTCGGAAATGTGCAAATATCTACTGTTTCTAAATTCTACATTTTGTTCCCATTTCAGAAATACATAGGTGTCTTTCATACTGATTTTTCCATGTACACATATTTACAGATTAATTACTATATACCCGGTACATAATAAAAAACCATTGCAAGTTGCTGCTCAGTTTTTGGCTCTGGGTTCGTCGGGTTCTTGGTGAACCTACAAGTCCTATATATCCCCACAACCAGTAATGTCCAGCGGATGTAACGGTATATTGCTTTCAAAGAGCTGTCATAATTAGAAGAAGTTACAGGTGAAAACGTTGACACAAAAGGCTTTTTTTTTCAACAAATTTTCAATTTATCCTATATTTACCTGTTAGTTTCTATAAAGAAACCTTGATGGATCTACACAAATGACCCCTTGCTGAATTCAGAATTTTGTCTACTTCTCCAAAATGTATAGCTTTCCAGGAACCATTATTGCTTTTATACCCATTTCTACCATTAACTGGAAGGAGGTCGAAAGCACAAAAAATAGCAAAAATAGGCTATGTCCCAGAAAAATGCCAAAACTGTGTAAACAATGTTGGGTTTCTGACAAAAGTCTGGTATCCCCTAAAAGCTGGGAAAATTGTGATTTCAGCCCCACAAACCTTTTTTTGATAACATTTGCAGGGAAAACCCAGATGCTTTCATTTGCAGCCCGTTTTTCCCATTTTCCCCCCAAAAAACAAAATGTTGCTGTATTTTGGCTCATTTCTGTGACCCCTCCAGGGGAATCCACAAACCCTGAGTACCTTTAGAATCCCCATCATGTTGGAAGAAAAGGACGCAAATTTGGCGGGGATTCCTTATGTGGACAAAAAGTTAGAGGGGCCTCAGCGTGCACTACCCAAATAGCCAAAAAAGGGCGCGGCACAGGAGGGGGAAAAGTCCTCGCAGCGAAGGGGTTAAAGGCTTCCATCACAGTTCTGCGATAACAACATGTTGTTAGAAAAAATGTGGCGTCAAAGAGAAATATAAACACAGAATGAACCTAATGAAGAAGCAACGATATTATTAGAAATGTAGCTGGGGCTTAGGTGAGGCCTTGTTTAGAACAACATTTCTGTGTATCACAGTATTTCTTTTCAATTGGAATAGATTTATATTAATAAGCAAATACGAATTAAATCAGAAAATAGTTTATCAAATAGCAGCTAAAAATTCAACCCATCACCACAGTAAAATGCCACACAATAAATATGCACAAACATTTTTGTCACAAATTACCACCTCCAGAAACCTGCTTTCATAATTTGCTGGTAAAATGTGTTTGCACTGAGCACTGCCTTAACTTGCCCCCAAGGACATGAAATAGCAGCAGACAATATTTTTTTTTTAGATTCAGCCCCTATTCTTACACTAGGACTTGCACTGCTCACTTTATGGAATGAGGCTACCAGGGGCTGTATCATGAACCGTTGTTTTGAGCCGATGCAGAAGGTGTCTTTGCCTTTCTTCTTTTATTTCCATGCACAGCAAATACATTAACTCGAATAATATTTGAATAAATGCAAGTGCTGCTGGAAGCAGAGCTACAAAACACAACAAGACAATTAAGGCCCTGTGGTTCTGAGCTCTGATGGCTGCAACCCATGCAGTCATTTGTCAGGGTGGAGGGGAGAAACAAACGCACCCCTTCTGGGTGCAATGTGCACTGCACAGAAACTAGGCATAATATCGCCACAGAGCCTGTACCATGAAGCCGTGCGTTCGCGCCTGTTTTTATGTGTTTGTACTTTTAACTCAGAATTTCTGCAAGTAATTGCATGGAGTGCGCATATTATGACACATATTTGATAAAGTTTCGGACTTCTGTTGTCTGCAGTGGATTTATTAAGTCGGAGATATTCCAAGTTAAATGCATGCCCTTTAAAAAGTGCCGTTGCGCAAACAGGCGCGCAATTATGCCGCAGGCACGAATGCACACCTTCATCATATGGCCCCTGGGAGAGATTTTTTAATTAGATTCGAGATCAAGATGTTAATGAAGGGAGAAGTGGCCAAACTGTGAATATATTACACATAAACTGCGTCTGGGTACCGTTAGCACACGGTCAAACTTTAACAGGAAGTGTCGCTAGGAGCTGGAGAGAGATATGCACCGAAATCACTTTGTAGTCAAGGGATCTAACAAAAGAGAGCATCGCCACGACGAACAAAGTGCGCTCTTAAAACCGAGGTGCTAAAACAGCATGATGTCAGGGTGCGTTTGACGGCTGAAAGCGTGATCTACGTGGAATGCGTCGGTGGTGTCTCCGAGCTCGTTCCACTCGCACCACAGGAATGTGTGCCTTTGCAGAACATGGTGAGTGGACGAGTAACGCAGGAAACATATAAAACGCGTGACACATAAACTTACAGGATTTATGGGTCCGGATATTAAATACGTTTGTTTGTTAGTGCATTTGTAGATACTTTAAACATTTTTAATCCACACGTGTGAATGCAGGCGTGTACTGTCACAGTCGTTTTTGAAAGTGGGTACAAGGTGGGTTAAAACATTAATATATAATCCTTTCATTTGTTGTTTTTTAACGTGCTCACGGGAACAATGGAGGCTGCAGAGCTCCCGATACAGAGGCGTTGTGGGGAGTGGAGACGAAGGAGCAGAAATGTAGTTGTTTAAAGTGTGATTTGAGACCAAATGTTTGATGGAAGAGGTGGGCCTACAGTTGATTGAGGAAGTATCTGGTAATGGTTTCTTGACAAAGAGAGCCCTTTCAGGAGATATATTGATGGTGCATACACATGGGCTTCAAACCATATGTATAACTATCATATATATGTCAGTGGCAGGGTTGAGAGACCGTATTGGTAGCCCTAGTCTAAGAAATAGGATTATTATTTAGAAATGGTCACTGTCACTTACAGGAAGAATCACAACTCTTGTCAGGGTTAAATTAACCAGAGCTCAACCCGGATAGCTGTTGGACAGAGCAGACAGGCTAAACTTAGAGCAATGTGTGAAGAATGTGTTCGCTAACAGTAGTTGTTGAACCTGGCCCTTTTTGCAGGGTTATCCCCAAACTTTTTGCCTTCCGCCTGTATTTTCTGTGACCCGTTTTTGTTGGCTTTAGGACTCAGGGCACTTTACCACTGCTATTCGCGCTATGGTGCATGTGCTCTCTCTTTTAAACATGGTATGATTTGTCTACACCTGTTTGGCATATTTACTTTACTTTACTTTACTTGTAAACCCCTTGTCCAGTGGTATCCCATATACCCAGGGCCTGTAAATGAAATGCTGCTAGTGTGCAGTATGACCTTGTTCTGCATTCTGTCAACAACAACTGTTGTTGTTGCATTTGTCAACCCGAGTGGGAAGGGTATGCCCAGACATGGGTCCCGTGCTCTCCATGCCACTGGAATCAAGCTATCCTGGCTGAAGAGGGGTGAAACCCCGAAACCGGTCCTAGGATGATTGTTTCCAGTCCAGGGAGGACCTGGCTTGGCAGTTCGGGCTGGACTGTTCCCATGAGGCACAGGGTCAAGACTGATTTGCATATGGCTGGGTTCGAACTGGAACGGCATGGTGAGCAAAAAAACGATGGATTTAGGCCCATATCTCTGTACTGGGGTAATGTATGACATTGTTCTGCATTCTGTCCATCAACTGTTGTTGCATTTGTCACCCCGAGTGGGAAGGGTATGCCCAGATGTTGGTCCCGTGCTCTCTATGCCACTGGAATCAAGCTATCCTGGCTGAAGAGGGGTGAAACCCCGAAACCGGTCCTAGGATGATTGTTTCCGGTCCAGGGAGGACCTGGCTTGGCAGTTCAGGCTGAACTGTTCCCATGAGGCACAGGGTCAAGACTGATTTGCATATGGCTGGGTTCAAACTGGAACGGCATGGTGAGCAAAAAAACGATGGATTTAAGCCCAGATCTCTGTACTGGGGTGAATGTTTGACATTTGTTCTGCATTCTTTCCATCAACTGTTGTTGTTGCATCAGTGGGCCTGCAGCGCTGCCTGCGCCACCCACAGAAGTAGCCTTTCAAACCTGTCTCAGGCCTGCCACTGCAGGGCCTGCGTGCACAGTTTACTGCCACTTTGACTTGGCATTTAAAGTTACTCACCTAGCCTGAAACCCCCCTTTTACTACATATAGGGCACCCCTATGGTAGGCCCCAGGTTTCCCTATGGGCAGAGTGCTGTGTAGGAAAAAAGTTAGGGCAAAACAAAAATGTGCCTTCACTGTGTGGCATATTTGGTTTCTCACTGTTCTGAAGCCTCATCTTCTCATATGTTTGCATTGGGAATTCCCTGATGTGATTCCCAGTGGTAATTTCTGATCTGAAAGGAGTAGTGTTGCCATGTTTGGTATGTCTGGAATAGTGGTGATAAATCCTGCTTCTTGGTGAAGGTGGATTTTTCATTAGTGTTTTAGAAATAACACTTTTAGAAAGTGATATTGCCAGAACGGGTGGCCATGGTGCCCCCTGCTGTTGCACTGCTACAAAGAGGAAGCTCCCCTTTTAAAATGAACCAAGTACACCTATTTTAACCAGATAATCCAAAGTGATCTGTGATAATCCACAACATAATCCATATTTAGTCCATCTTTCTTATAATTACTCCGGAGACAGCAATGATAGCTTAGAGTGTTTTATTTTGCATTTTCAAATATCTTTTGCTGCCATAAAAGATTAAGCAAAGACACGTGCTTTCAAACACGATGCCATACCATCACGGGCAGATTGTTGACAGTGATACTCAGTCTGGATTTCATGAAGTTATCACATACGATGGACCTTTGTTGAAATAAATGGGACTTACACAGTTATTCAGTTATCACGAGTAATTTTTATGACTGTTTACGTTTTCAATTACATTATAGTTGATTCCCGTTTTAAAATGTTTAGTTTTATGTGTTTTATCTCGGTCGGTTTCATGGTCTCTGTTCACATGGGCAATGCACTATAAGCATGTTAGGCACTACTCTATTTCTTTAGAATTCATGGTGAGTCACGGGGTCAGCACAATTAAGGCACTGAAATGGAAAACGTGTGAGAGAAGGTTTAAAGTTCGGTTAGGATGGGTGGAGATTTGTTGATGCCATGATGACAGAGGAAGACAAGCAAACTAATAACTGACGGTTTCGGTGTGATGAGGTAAAAAAGGATCGAGATTGTTCACATGGACGTTATGAATGGGTGGGAGCACGTTTCCCATTATCATTATTTTTAATTTAAGTGTATCAACATTAGTTTACACGAGCGGTATACGTGTTGAGAGTGGGTTTGGGAGGAAATGTTTTACAGTGCACTTTTTGTTTCTGTAGCGAAATCAAAGGTGATTTAAGTTGGGGGTTCTTGGTTGAAAGGGGTGGTCATTTTAAGTATTGCGATTCAGCATAGGTATTAAATGTACTGTATTGTTTCTTCATGCAGTTCTTTCTGGTTTATTTTCAGTACCCCTGATGAAGAACTTTAACTGTTCGAAATGCATTGGGTTGTTCTAACCACACCGGCTCTATGGAATGTTGAAAGCACGTGTCTTTGCTTAAGCTTTTATGGCAGCAAAAGATATTTGAAAATGCGAAATAAAACACTCTAAGCTATCATTGCTGTCTCCGGAGTAATTATAAAAAGGTGTGCACTCGCTATTCCATATTCACTTTTAGAAAGTGGGCATTTCGATGTGCTTATGACTCTTTGTGCTTTTTCAGTCTGACTCAATTCCACGTCTAGGCTAGAGTGTCAGCTGGCTTGTGCATACTTTGCAAACAGCCATCACACAGGTAGGATTGGGTGTAACAGGGTTGCATCTGCATTCATCTGCATACTAAATGGTCTTCCTGGGCTGGGAAAGAGGGAGGTGAAGCGTACTTACATTTGTAAAGGCTGGGTCCTGCCCGTACACAAAGGCTGGTTTACCCCTACTGATGTCTGGAGCCAGAGCTGGGATTGATTGGGGGTGTTGTACACTTCTAAAGGTTCTTGGGAAGTGACCTCCACATCAAAGACATTTTGAGATTAAGTACAGGGGCTCTGACCTTGTGTTTTTAGACACTGCGTGGGAATTGTAACCAAACATTGCTGGCTCTACATGCTTCACATTTCCAGGGACTGCTGGGCTGCCAGTAGGGATTGCCATTTGGACTATTCGCTTTGCTGTGTTGGCCTGTCACCTGCCATTGCTGGACTGCAGGAGGAATTACCACTTTGCACTTCTTAAATGCTGGCCTGCCTGACGGTATCACTGACCTTGTGCCCCCACTGCTCTCCAGGGAGGGTTGACATGGCCCCTCCTTGTTTTGTTGGGACATATCAGGATCCCCTTCTCTTTTCCTTGGTTTTGGGCTAGTTGCTATGTCAGCCTGTGGCTGACCAAGGTTGAACTGAGCACCAATCCGGCAGTGTGAGCACTGGCTACACAACGCCTAATCACGTACGAAATAAACGTGTGTTGAGCGCTTCATTCCTTGCCTGTTGAGCTCTTCATGCTGTCTAACAAAAGCGCATGAGGAACCCCTTACTCCTGATACAGAGGGCGAGTGACTCAGATGCCTGGTGCTCCCCCCGGCACTGCCTCACCCATCTTCATCCAAGAAGAGAAGCGTGATTGGATGTCTGGTTGCCGTTCCGAGTACGGGGAGAGTAGTGTTCATCTCCCTTGTGTGAGTGCTCCCCAATCGGCAGCAGCACCTTGTGTGCCCCGACCCTACCTGGCAAGAAAGAGACCCACTGTGTGGACTTGCTCTATGAGCACCCACTCTCTTCACCCCGTACAGCAACTATAGTCTTTACCTTGATAATGTATGGTCATAGCGGGGCCACACAGGCGTCACCGTTGTCCACAAGATCATGAGGCTGCATTTCTGCATATTGGGGCTCCCTACGGATCTTTGAGTTTAGACGGTAAACCTGGTTGTTATTCCGACATACTAACAGTCTCGTGTGGGATTTGAAGTTTTACTGTAATCTCCCTAACAGGAGTACCTGATTATCATGCCCAGGGTCATCATACCGCCGTCGAGCCATTCTACACAGGCTGCTGTGTCTTTTGGTCACCCACCTTGGGGGCATTGGGTTTCCTCAACGGAAGTCCAGATCCTTCTGAATCTACTTTCTTTTTACCGTAAACCATGTAGTAGATGTGCAAGTGTTCCTGTAAACTACTTTGGGACTCATATTACGGCACAACTTATAATAGAGGTGGGAGTGCCTGGATCTGTGTATTTCCCCTCATTGTATGTGATCTACCCTATGTGTTCATAATGGTAATTAGTGGGCTATGTATTACGGGTGAAACTGGAAGATGATATTTCGTGATCCATGCATTTATAGTGATATATGATGCTTCATGGGTTTTTCACAGTACTTGCACTAATGTGGCAATTCATGTTCTCTTCTTAACCTAACTGCTGCATTTCATGCCCTGATGTTACGAAATGTTGTTTTTCACTTTGCAGTGTCAGGATAATAAGCACTATTTCGGGATTTGCCTTGTATGCAGAGTGAGGGTGTTTTTCATGACCTGTGCAACATTTAAGTCTTTATCTTATTGCACCAACTGTGATGTTATGACACTTGCCTAGTTGGTAAAGTGATTATTTGTTTATGTGTTTATGGTCCATGTTTATATGCAATAAAGAAACACATTTTTATATAATAATGTGTGGAGTTTTTTTTGTGGTGTATTTATTGTGTCACTGGTGTGTGTGTGTGTTCCCCAAATGCTTTACACATTGCCTCTGGGATAAGCCTGACTGCTCTGACTGCTTTGCCAAGCTACCAAGGGGGTTAGCAAGGGTTATCTTGGGTGTGTAACTCCCTTTCCCTGACTAGAGTGGTGGGTTCTGCCTGCTTAGGTGTATACCCAAGCCAATCAGAAACCCCATTTCTAACAGTAATAAAGTCAAAATACCAAGTGGAAAAAATCACAAGCTAAATTCGAAAAATAGAAAAAAAGTAAGCCAATACTGCTCTATTCTACCCCCTTCTGTCTAAACATGGATTACACCTGGCTTAATATATGAAATTTAGGGCCTCATTATGATGGCGGAGGGACCGCCACCGACATGCAGTCAGTGGCGTTTCCTCCGCCATCGCAATGCAGTTTCCCCCCGCCATATTATGATGGCAGGAGGGAAGCATGGTGGTCGGAAAGACCGACTGCCACAGTCCAGATGACCAGATTCAATCCGACCGCCGTAGTGGGCTCCCCTTAATCCCTGGAGCAGGGACAAGTGCCCTGGGGGGCACCTATGCTGCCCCCCTATATAACTCTGCACAATGTGGCAGGCACCACTTAGTGCAGGGATATGCCTGTACCCTATTTTTTGTATTGCGGCGGGGGCTGCTGACTGCATCCCCACCACAATACAAAATATAGGTAATGCGACTGCCATGGTGGCGGCCGCATCATAATTCGGATGGTAGGTAGACTGCCTCCTTGGCGGATGTCCCAAATCCGATATGATGGCGGACGGACATGTAATGACCCCCTTAGGGCCTGATTACAAGAAGGTCTTTATTTTCCAACCCCTGACCAAATCCCTGTTTGTGCAGATTTTGGAATTACTAGTTGAGTGTTATTTAACGTATCTGATCATTATTGGATGCGTTAAATAACTCAGCCTTAGTTCAATTTTGGCTGGTCAAACCTGGTGAAATGTAACAAGGGAAAAGCATTTGTTGTTTACTATATCATTCAGATTTTGGTGTTCTAAACACAAAAATCCACATGTTATGCCTCAGAAACTTGCAATAGGTGCTATTTATTGCACCCTATAAGCAACTTACTCCGTGGTATCGTTATTTATTAGGTGTGGTACATAGCACCTATACTAGCAATCAGGCCCCATGTAATTAAATATATATGCCCCCATAAAACATATTTGTGTTGACTCTCCATTTGCATGACTCAGTTCAAACATTTAGGGGCGGATTCCGATCCGGGTCGGAAGGGCATCGAACGCGATCCGGCCGGAAAAACTACGAGCCGTATGCGTGTTTTCCGCCCGACTCGTACAGCTATACGAGCGAGCAAGTACGAGGCGAGCTATGTGAAATTCACCGACCGAGTCGTTTCCGGGTCCAAACCGCTCCGTACGTCTCGGTCGTAAGCTAATCGCGGCGTGCAATGGATGCGATTTATGACTGAGCCAGTACGATGCATGCGTCGGACAGCCGGTGCGAGCCGGAATGTCCGGCTCGCAAAATGTCTGGGAAGTTGCCTTTAGGGGTCCGCGTCGGACCCCCTGTCACCTGCAGCCCTCTGACTCGGACACAGGGGGAGACCCAAGTGTCCGCCCAACACAGGCATGTACGGTGCATATGGCGCCGACGCGTACCCACTGTAGGGGGCGCCCTTGTGCGAGACATAACCATTCAGTCAATGGGAGCCCATGTACGTGTCGTGCGACCAGCTCCCATTGACTTCTATGGGAGTCTGACCGAACTGAGTCCGGCAGCATACGGCCGCATCGTACTCGCTCGTTCGGACTGCAGGACTCCGGCTCGGTCGGAAAACACTCCTAATCCGGCTCGGTCGGAGTGCTTTCAGACCCGGATCGGAATCAGCACCTTATTGTTGCTTTTTCCATTTTTTTAACTATAGTTGTTGGGCTTGTCTGATTTGTCTCCACTATTTCTGGTCAGGTGTTTCTAGATAGTGCTGTGTCAATCATCTGTTGACATGTTATGTATATTTATAACTGGTCCCCGTAAATCCTGGTCTAGGGCAATTATAGTGCCAATTTACCAAAAGAGGGAAAGGGGTGACCCCCAATGCTGTTGTTCTACATCTTTAATTGACTCCGCAGCCAAGGTGCTGGGTAGAGTCTTGTTGAATCAGCTTGAAACATGGGCGAATGAGAAGTGCATTGTAACACATGTACAATATAGATTCAGGCGGGGCCAAGGGACTATTGATCAATGCTTGAATTTGTGGCTTCCTGCCACGTCATCTTAAGGATGCTTCGCAAAGTCCTCCCACTTCTTCCCTTTCGGGCAAGAAGGCTTATGGTCCAGGCGCTCATTCTTTCTCTCCTGGACTACGGGAATGCTCATTATTTAGAAGCCCCATGTGCGACCATCTCAAAACTCCAGACGGTGCAAAACTGCGCAGCGAGGATACTTCTTGGAATCCCGAATCGTCAATCTGCAAAACCAGCCTTGAAATCTCTTTACTGGCTCCACGTCCAGGAGAGAGTTAACTTTAAGGCCATGTGTATTGTCCACAAGATTCTAGCAGTGAATGGATTGTCCATCAGCCGCTCCATTGTCCTGCCTTACCTTGCGAACAGACGCCTGCGTTCGGATGATCTGCTTCTTGCCGTAGTTCCCAGGATTAATAAGGCTAGAAGTGGGGGCCGCCTGCTGGGATGCCCCTGGGTAGCTATGTGCTTAATAAATGTTTCTTACATTTCATTTAATTGCATTTAATCATTTGTAAATATGTGGCTGCCAAAGAAGGATTCCATTTTGGCATTTATGAACGTAAGTGCAGCTGTCGAGAATGTCTCTAGGGAGAAGTTATGGAATATGGTATCAGCTAAAGGTGCCAATCCAAAAATTGTTCACCTACTTTCTCAGCTGCATACAGATGTAGAAGGCAGCATCAGCTTTGGGCCAAATGGAGAGTGTATCCCATATATTAAGATTAGGAAACGGGTTAGGCAAGCATGTGTGCTGGTCCCCCTAATTTTAAGCCTTGAAATTAATGATTTAGAAAGAAAACACACAACGGCTGACCAAGGTTAAGCACTTCAATCCCTATTACTTGTTATAAAGTCCGTGTCCTGTGCATCAACTTCCAGCACTCGCCGTTGCAGAGCGCTAATATTGCAAGGAGATTTTTCAAAAGAAAGAAGGTGCACCAGAAAGAATATTCGAAAGAACATCTTTTGTCCGTCAATCTTCTTTATTCCAAATATAAGTGTATAAAAAGGCACTCAGCCAACGCTTTTCGTCCCTTATACACAAGGGACTTCTTCAGGGCTCAATAGATGACTGTAGACTATTCGAAAATATGAGATGCAATAGGACAATCCAAATGTTGGTGTCACAATGGAATGGCGTGAGTTTAATCACAGTTGAAGTTCTTATCTGATGAGAATGAAGAGTGTTCCAAAGAAATCCATATAGTAAATGGCGGAGTTATCAGTATACTGATCTTCTACTGGCTACCATGTCATTATCGTAACATTTGGTTACATGAGAGAGAGGGTTGGGATTGCAACAACACCAGAGCAGAGAGCCCCTTCAGAGGTCCAATTTCAACTTCAAGATTTGGCTCCACAGTTTTCCCGGATGGCATCATACTGCATATATAGTGGAGTTGGAGTGTGTGCTGGAGAGCAGTCCATAACACCCCTTCACAATGCTGCAAAGAATCATAAATGTTGATTTTATTTTTATTTTTGGCCCTTCAAAGTTTTTCTACATTATTAGGCATTTTATTGTCTTACAAAATGGGTATCTAATATCCATGTGGTCTTCATTTTAATATCTTCTAATTTAATGCAACAATACTTACATATAACTTGCTGTATGGACAAGTCAAAGCACTCCTCTACAAATAAATGCACAGCTAACTTTTGCCAGTTATCATTATTTACTTTTTCACTTTTCAAATACAACTCAACAGTCTGTGTTTGAATCTTCTAGTGAGTGCATCAACAATATATACGTACATGCTCTGGTATTTGAGACCATATTGTGTTAAATGTTGTAAACTCTTTTTCACAACTATCAACTGTAATATCTGTATCCTGTTCTTCAGCTCCTCCTTTTAACAACTCTTCATTTTCCCTAGAATCCTGCTCAGGACCAAAGAAACGAAACTGCACATCATCACAAACCTTTTGTTTGTCTACCACAGTACCATGCAAAAGTATATTTTTAAGAAATGACTTTGTCCTGTTACCAATAGCAGTTTTTTCTTTCACCACTTTTTCTTCATTTTTGCTCCTTTTGAGTCTCAGTTCTGCATAGATACTGTAGTTCCTTCTGTTCCTTTTTCTTCCAGGTCTTTGTAGGCATTCTGTCTGTTATTATACAGATATTGTTCCAGACAATTTACAAGCTACTTAACTACTGTCTTCCACATAATACAAAAACTGTTCTTATTTTATGTTGCAGTTTTAAATCTACAAATGAACCTACCTATATAACTGCAAGCACTTATTTAAACGTACTAAACCAAAACACAAAACCTAACATATTAGTTACCATCTAATAATATAGCATCCTCTCCTATAACACATCAGCACCATTTCTCAGTTCTAACTTATAAACGCTAAAATACCACTTTATCCCTATGTACTCAATTTTAAAATAAACATCAACCAAAATGTAAAATTACATACAAAGTCTTAATACTTTAAATCCCAAAACACAGCATAAGAGCTATTTCTGTGCCTCTCTACCACTGTGTCACTGGTACATTAAGGTGCTTATTACGATGTTGGTCAGAGTTGCCCCCGACCGACACCGTCTTTGTCTCGGGGGCTGGCTGATTACGAAGCGACCGAACACATAATTCACTTTTCTCTATTGAAGCTTGTGTTACAGCCGTAATGCGGCCTTAATTTAGGCTCCTTTAGAGAAATGTGTGTGTGTGGAAAACCCTGCACTCTGTGGTAGACCACATATGGAGCCTGCCACAGAGTGCAGGGTTTTACAGGGGGGTACCCTAGGTACCCCCTCGACCACCAACCATAGACCATGAAGGCAAGCGGGCCCTGCTGGGGGCCCCCAAAGTCCCCGTAGACAGCCTTTCCATGTTGGAAATGCCAGCATGTAAAGACTGTGAAAAACCAACATCATAATCACTAAAGCGAAAATGCCGTCTATAGGGTAATATGGTGTTGTTCGAACCGGCCGGAAGTGCATTGGAATGACTGACCGGTTTACGTTCCGAACGCCGACTACATAATCGGGCGGTTGGACCACGACCTCACCGTGTCGTCAGAAAACCACTGACCATGGTTGGAAAAGCTTCCGCTTAGCGGTTGGAGTCTTTCTGACCAACATCGTAATCAGCCCCTTAGTGTTTCAATACTTTTCTACTCAGATGTGTCAGATTACATTTTTGAGAAACACTGCATATAAAAAGCTGCACATTATTTTGTATCACAGCATATAGCTAACTAATTCTTCATAGTAGCCATTGTGGTCACTTTACTGAAGAAAGCAGGCACGGACGTCCAAAATCCAGCAAACTACCATACAATCTCCCAGCTCCCTTATCTATCTGAAGTCGGTCAATAAACAATTATCTAACTATCTCAAAACCAACAAACTTCTGGATCCATCTTAAACTGGCTTCAGATCCACCAACAGTACCAAGGCCACCGTTTTGGCAGTCCTGAATAATATTAGATCCCTGATCGATCAGGGGAGAGCCGCCGCCTCAATTCTGTTGGACCTGTGTGCGGCTTTCGACATGGTCTCACATGGACTACTGTTGAGTACCCTACATGAAAAGGGTATACATGCCAAAGCCGTTCAGTGGTTCAGTTCTTTTTTTAACAACAGAACGCAAACAGAACAAATGTGCTAATTTTCTTCAAGCCTAAAATCCATCAGCTACAGTGTTCCACAAGGAGCCACCCTGAGCCCCACGCTCTTTAACGCCTATGTATCATCTATGGCTAAAATGAGTGAGAAATGGGGATTCGGTATTTGCGGACGGCACACAATTGATGATGGCCCTCGAAGAAAGGCATGAAGACACCAGGATTAAATTGAACAACTGCCTCTCAGAAAGTGCGGTCTGGATGTCAGACCACTGTCTGAAATTGAATGCTGACAAATCAGAGATCCTACTCTTTGGGGGTGCTCACCTAATTTGGGATGCAACTTGGTGGCCCTAATTGTTGGGATCCGCTCCCGTGCAAAGGCAGGCTGCAAAAAACCTGGGCATCCTTATTGATAATACACTAACCATGCAGGACCATGTCTGATCGCTGTGCGGGAGAAACTTTGCCACTTTAAAACACCTAAAAAGGCTTTTCCCATGGATCCCTCTGGAATGTAGGAAAACCATCACAAAGGCCTTACTTATAAGCAGACTGGATTACGGGAATGCGTTGTTCGTGGGCATGGCTGATTATCTTTTTTCTCGCCTGCAGGTAATCCAAAATGCAGCCGCCAAACTTGTGAGCAACAAAAGTAGGTATAGGTTGCCTTCAGAATGCATTAGGCAGCTCCATTGGCTGCCTATGCGGCAAACAACCAGATTCAAGCTCCTGAGCCATGCACACAAAGCACTACACCAACGCGGTCCCAGAATTCTACAAGAAAAACTCCAATTCTATGCCCCTACACGGAAAGTAAGGTCATGCAGCCAGGCGCGGGCCAAGACCAAACGCATTAAGAAAGCCAGGGCAAGGGACTGTGCTTCCTCCCACCTGGCTGCAAGTCAGTGGAATGAACTGCCACTAGAATTACGTCTTACTGATGACCATATGTCATTTAGGAAAAAGCTGAAAACCCATCTGTTCCCTAAGGTTTAGTTCTGGACACAGTGGCATCTAACACTACCTCACCCTCACTATGGACCTTGCTCTCCCAGCGCTGTGATATCCTTTTGGATGAATAGTGCGCTTAATAAATAAATAAATAAATAACTAAAATAAATAAATAGTACATGCAAAGGGTGTGTGACAGGTTACATTTGTAATTCACCTTATGGTTCTAAAAGAGCACATATTCCTTACTAAAACCTGTACGTCAATGTGTATCTATTTGAGTACAACAATACTCCCTGGATGAGTGCATAGAAAGTGCCTAGGTGATTCTCAGAATGGAGGTAGTGCCTGCATGATTCTCTGAGTATGGTGGAACTACATCAGTGTTTCCATATCTGCATATTTAGTGCCTGTGTGCTCACATAACTTTATTGCTACTATCTAGGTGATTGGTTGAACACATGGGTGTTACCTTCGTGGTTCAATGAGTACATAATTAGTGCCTGCGTGATTGGAAGAATCCATGTGTAGTCCCTGGGTGATTGAAGAAATCTAGAGATCATACTTGATATATAATTGCATACATGGCTCTCTAAGAGAATACATTGCTCTGTAATTCAGCGTGCATATGCATCAGTACATTTCTAAAACTGAAAACAACAATTCTCACATTTTCACTGCACAAAACCTTTTTTTAATGACATACCCACATCATTTTGCAAATATTTCATGTGTATTTATAACATATATTTAGGATTTCTCAAAGAAAAGTTAGACACCAAGTGAAGCTAGCACAAGAACTTTCAAGAGACATTCTGCACTAGTAACCCTCCTCAATTTTAAACCTAGCATATTTAAAGACATACACCACTCTCACCATATATAGGAATTTTTCAACAGCCTTAATGAACATAGTCCACCATGTAAACATTAAGCCTGGGCGTTGAACTACGCTCCGTTCGCGGAGCTTGCGAAGTTTAGGTAACTTCATGATTCGCGTAGAGCGCGAAGTTGCAGATTGCTACGCAATCTAGCACGTAGCGTAGTAGTTTTACTTCCTCGCACGCTCAATATTCATTCTCGCACGCATGGTAACGTCTTACTGTGATTCTGCGATCGCCAACTTGCTTTTCTGTCCGTTCGCGAGCGCCACGAGATTTGTAATATGGCTGCCTAAGCCCGCGAGAGTGTGCAAACGCGAACAAGTCATTCGGGCGTGCGAGCTGACTTCCGGCGGCTGTCTTGGTAAGATCGTGATCCTGAACATGCAAAAACTGCAATCTGGTGAAGAATATTTCTCGAGCTTCATAAAACCTTCTCTAAAATGATCATTTTGCTCAGAAAAACTCCTCAGATTGTGATTTTGCTGTAGTCTTTTGTGTAAGGAGGAGTCCTTTAATTTTTTTAACTCTTTTTTTCAAGAGGAAGGAAGTGCCCCTGAGTCTACAACTTCCTGTTCCTGTCCAGCAGGCTCCTCCCAGTGCTTTGTGCATGTGCTGTTCACTTTCATTTGGATTTGGAGCTGGAAGGATCACTTTTTGTGTCTGTCTGCTGCATCATACCATTGGATTGGATTTATTTGAGGACTTTTTGATTTGAGATTTAATTTACTACAAGTAAGTTGGAGAATTGGTGTGTTTGTTTCATTGGGGCTTGTTTGTACCTACATTTTTCTGGGATTTTCATTGTTTTTAAAATTTATTGTTGTGGCGGGTGGCCTGTACTTTCAATAGGGGCCTAGTTGTTTTTCTCTGCAATTTCAGCCAGTAGGGTACCCATGGGTCCATGTTTTGTGGTGTCTGTAGAATTTCAACATCATGTAGGGCATGGATGGCATAGGAATTTGAAATTCTAAATGTGGCTGTGGTGTATTTCACTGTTGGTGTGTGTGTGTGTGTGAAATACCTTTGTTGGATGTGTGTGCTTGATGTGTAACTTCTTTGCAATCCTTTCGTAGTCCTGTTGATTTTCATTTTTGTATTAAAGCTGTGTTGTTTAGCAGGCCTCCTTTGTCCCGTCATATATTATAGGCCTGCTTCAGTTCATTGTTTTCCATGGCTTGTTGTGACTGTGAGTGCCCATGTGGCTTGTGGAAATATTGTGGTGGTAGTTTAGTAGTGTGTGCTTCTTTTTCCATAAAGGCCTGCATTTCTTTTCTTTGTTCCCCTTGGCTTATGCTTGTTGTTGTTGTGTCCTCCTGGCCATGTGTGTGGCTGGCATTTTGTGAAGGCAGGCATTGTGCTTTTGCCATAGGCTTACATTGACTGCGCCAAGCTTGTGGCCTGGTCTGCCAGAAGGCCCAGGGGTAGTCAGCCTCAAATCTTTGGTGCGTTATTTAAATTTACAGTTTGTGTTGTCTGTTGATTTTTTTTTAACACCATGGATGGCTTTGGATTTCATTGCAAAAGGTGTTTTTTGGGGTGGCATAGCAATTTTTGTGTGTGTGTTAAATAAATAGGGCTTTTCAGCCAGTAAGTAACCCTAGGGATTCAATTTGCGTCCTTTCGGTAACTCTGCATAGTGCGACAACGCGGACTTGCAGTATTCGTCATTTTCGCGCTCTCAATATACGTGTTCGCGCACGCGATAAAGCCTTTTTGTTCAGTTTGCGATCCCGAACATGCAGCATATGCAATCTGGCAAACAATATCTCGCGAGCAACATAAATCCGTCTCGAAAACGCTGATTTTGTGCATTTGGCTAAAAAAACTCCTCAGGTTGTCATTCAGCTGTAGTTTTGGAGCACGGAGTCCCTTTTATTTAAAAAAAATATATTTTTATGAGAGGAAGTAAGTTCCACAGACACTACAACTTCCTGTTCCTGTCCTTTGTAATCACTTTTTGGTTATTATTGTGGTGGGTGGCCTGAGCATGTGTGTGGCGGCCATTTTAGGAAGGCATGCATTGTGCTTTTGCCATAGGCTTACATTGACTGTCTTCCATTTCTTGTTGTTGTGGGTGTGTAGCGGCCATTTTGTGGAGCCATCCAAGCAGTGTGCTTGCTTTTGCCATTCTGTTCCAAGCTTGTGGCCTAGTCTGCCAGTACGCCCAGAGGTAGTCATCCTCAAATCTTTGGTGCATTATTTAAATTTACATTTTGTGTTGTCTGTTGAACTATTTTTTTACACCATGGATGGCTTTGGATTTCATTGCAAAAGGTGTTTTTTGGGGTGGAATAGCAGTTTTGGGTGTGTGTTAAATAAATAGGGCTTTTCAGCCAGTAGGTAACCCTAGGGATTCAGCTTGCGTACTTTCGGTAACTCTGCACAGCGCGACAACGCGGACTTAAAGTTTTCGTCATTTTCGCGCTCTCAATATGCGTGTTCGCGCACGCGATAAAGCCTTTTTGTACAGTTCATGATCCCGAACACGCAGCATTTGCTATCTGGCAAACAATATCTCACGAGCAACATAAATCCTTCTCGAAAACGCTGATTTTTGCATTTTCCAAAAATAACTCCTCAGGTTGTCATCCTGCTGTAGTTTAGGTGAACGGAGAAGCTTTTATTTAAAAAAATATATTTTTAAGAGAGGAAGTAAGTCTCACAGAGACTACAACTTCCTGTTCTGTCCTTTGTAATCACTTTTTTGTTATTATTGTGGTGGGTGGCCTGAGCATGTGTGGCGGCCATTTTGTGGAGGCAGGCATTGTGCTTTTGCAATAGGCCTGCATTGTGTGAGCTCCTGAGGCTTGAGCCGGGAGCAAGCGAAGCGAAGCGCTAATCCGGTATTGGCGATTACGTGTCTTTTACAAATTTACCATTTGCGTTTTTGCACATTTCGCACATGCTTTTAATCTGCCAGGGTTAACCCCTCTTTTACTGTGTTATTGGTTTTAAACAAAATATAGGGACCTTAGCAATCCCCTCTGTGTATTTTTACCTGTGATCTGCCTTGTTGGTTCTTGGTGGTGGGAGAGACCGGGCTCCTGTGCTGACTTCCCCGAGACGGCTGGAACAGTTCCGCCATCTTGGATAGGGGGGAAGTCGGCGGTACAGCTGCCTGGCCGGACCCTCCCATTCGCCCATAAATGAACTCACAGCCGCGACCGCGCTAGCAGTGAGCTCCTGAGGCTTGAGCCGGGAGCAAGCGAAGCGAAGCGCTAATCCGGTATTGGCGATTACGTGTCTTTTACAAATTTACCATTTGCGCTTTTTGCACATTTCGCACATGCTTTTAATCTGCCAGGGTTAACCCCTCTTTTACTGTGTTATTGGTTTTAAACAAAATACAGGGACCTTAGCAATCCCCTCTGTGTATTTTTACCTGTGATCTGCCTTGTTGGTTCTTGGTGGTGGGAGAGACCAGGCTCCTGTGCTGACTTCCCCGAGACGGCTGGAACAGTTCCGCCATCTTGGATAGGGGGGAAGTCGGCGGTACAGCTGCCTGGCCGGACCCTCCCATTCGCCCATAAATGAACTCACAGCCGCGACCGCACAGCGGACGCGCGCAGCGGGCGTGCCGCTGGGGCGCCGAAGGCGGGCCAAAGGCAAGCCCATCTGCGCCCGTCCGCGCCGGGACGGCGCTGGGCGCTGGCATTATGGATGGCGGTAGGTCTGACCCTATCATGTATTCACGAGAAGATCTCTTGGCCCTGGCGCGCACTTCCTGCCCATCATCCCCATGGTCCCCCCTTGAGTTACCCTCTCACTGCAAGTCCTGCCCATTCGAATTATCCCCAGCACAAACGACTCCATGCTCTTCTGGGTTTAAGCTATTTAAAATTCTTAGCCTCAACTGCCGCTCGCTGATAAAACATCACGCTGAGATCCTGGACCTTCTAACTGATGAATCTCCTGACGCTCTCTTTCTCACGGAAACCTGGCTTCACCAGGACGCCACCGCAATACCATTGCTGGCTCTCCCGCCTGGCTACACATTGAAATCTGTCAACAGAGAATTGGGAAGAGGTGGTGGGGTGGCAATGATAGTTAAAGAATCATATAAAACCAATTTAGTGAGTGAACCCATAGTAGGTTGTGAATGCGCATCATTCAAAATTGGGCTAACCCATAATATCTCTTTAGCCGGTCTTTTGATTTACAGGCCCCCTGGGTCAGCGACCAGTTTCAAAAAGGATCTTCTTGATAAAGTGGGGCATCTGGCTAGCAAGACTGCCAATTTCACCATTTTGGGTGATCTCAATCTCCACCTTGAAAGCATTGAACAGGTGGAGATTGGCAGTTTCCTGGCTGATCTGGAAGCCTTTCAATTAAAGCAGTGCGTGCTTGAAGCTACCCATGTAGCCGGCCATGTTTTGGACCCAGTCATTTCTAACCTCCCCCAAATCATTATGCGTTCCCCAGTCCCTCAGGTCTGGACAGACCATTTTTTGGTCACCTTCTCCCTACAATATCCAATTAAAGTTGACTCTAGTCGCCCCATGAAGATCCTAAAGTGTGCCTGGCATAAGCTCAATCCTGAGATTCTTTCTGCCTGGCTTTCTAGCCACCAACCGCAACTACCCGCATGTGCGGATGAAGCAAACCAGTGTTATCAGGACTGGCTGACGGCGGGCCTGGACACCCATATCCCTGCAAAATGGGGTAAGATCGGGTGTGGTCCATCTAACCCATGGTTCAACGAGGCCCTTTCTGTGACCAAAAAGGGCTGTAAAAAGTTGGAGCGCGCTTGGAGCCGCTCCTACGATATGACTGCTAAACTTGAATATCAAGCAGCCCTTAAGTCTTACCACAAAGAGATTCGCAGAGCGCGGGCCGACTTTGTGGCCAACAAAATTATGGTGAGCTCCAACCCTACGAAGACAATCTTTTCCTTATTGGGCAAAATGAAGAAATCCGGTGGTAATGAGGGTTCTCCAATCACCTCTGATAACCAGTGTAGTGCGTTAGCTACATATTTTATTAATAAAGTGGAACTAATCTACCAGGGACTCCCACAAACTTTTTCCCTGTCTGAAGAGCTGGCCCCCTCTGGGGGTGAGATTTTGAATGATCATAGCTTGGGGGTATTTCCTCCTATCACGGCTCTGGAGTTTGCGTCTCTCAGCTCCAAAATCAAGTCAGGCTCCCCGGCGGACCCAGTGACTCCCACCTGTTTCCGTCTTTTGTATCCCTCCATCTCCAAACTATGCCTTGAAGTGGTCAACCGGTCATTACTCACAGCATCAGTCCCTCGAGCTTGGAAGCATGCCAAAGTTATCCCCCTTTTGAAAAAACCCTCCTTAGCTGCATCCGACCCAAGTACTTACCGTCCCATCTCGCAACTGCCTTTTTTGGCCAAAGTGATGGAGGCAAACGTGAACTCTATCCTGGCAGGCTTTGTCGAGCAACATGCTTTATTTGACCCCACTCAACATGGCTTTCGCCCTCGACATAGAACTGAATCCACGCTCCTGGTGGTATCTGAAACCATTAAAAGTCATCTAGATGCAGGTGACTCCGCGGCCTTGATCCTATTGGATTTGAGTGCCGCATTTGACACGGTATCGCACAAAATACTTCTGAGACGCCTGCAGGACATTGGGGTTAGGGACTCGGCCTTGGCCTGGATTACATCCTTTCTGTCAGAGAGATCTTTTCAGGTCCTGGCTCCCCCCTTTTCCTCACAAAAGTGTGCATTGCACCAGGGAGTACCACAGGGTTCTATACTAAGCCCACTTCTATTTAACCTGTATGTCAGCCCGTTGGCGGCACTGGCCAAGAGAAGGGGGCTTTCACTGGTCTCATACGCCGACGATACCCAATTAATGATCAGCTTCTCTAAAAAAAGTTCCGCCAACCTAAACAACTTCAGGGCTGATCTATTGGCTATTTCTGACTGGATGGCAGCAAACTGCCTTCAGCTGAACTCCAGGAAATCCGAAATTCTGCTTTTCGGTAAGGATAGGGAGTTATGGACAGACCTTCTTTGGCCAGAACGTCTGAAGCCTGCCCCAGTCCCCAAAGACTCTGTAAAGAACCTTGGCTTTTGGTTTGACCGTGGTCTAACCTTCGAAAAACAAACTAAGTTTGTTGCGGGGGTCTGTTTCGGTCTCCTGCGGAGCCTCAGACCCCTGCTTGTGTTCTTTTCCCCATCGGTGCGGCAGTCCATCATCCAATCATCTGTTCTTGCCAGATTGGATTATGGGAACTGCCTTTACTTGGGAACAACAAGGGCTAGTATCAACCGCCTGCAGAGGATCCAGAATGTGGCAGCTAGGGTTCTGGTGTCTCTACCCAAGCATTGTTCGGTTGCCCAGGTGCTTCCGAAACTTCACTGGTTGCCAGTGTGCAAACGCATTCAATTCAAAGCACTATGTATTTCACATAAAATTCTTGCAAAGCAGGCCCCGTCAGGCCCCGTCAGGTCTCCTGGATCTATTGGAGCCTTACGTTCCCACGCGCTCCTTGCGCTCCGCCGACCATGCTCTGGTCTGTGTCCCTCGGGTGCGGAGGGCCAGGGCAGGGGGGCACTCTTTCCGACACCTAGCAGCAAAATTGTGGAATCCTCACCCGACTTCAGTCAGAACTATTCCTAGCCATCTGACCTTTCGCAAGGCCCTGAAGATGTGGCTCTTCCCCCTTTCCATCATCTAACCCTCTGTGATCTGCTCCGGTTCTCGCTCCCGGGTTCTCGCTGCTGCGCTGGGATGCCTCGTTGCTGGGGCAGCCATGTGCATTATAAAAATAATAATAATAATAATAATAATAATTGTCTGTCTGGTATTCCTGACCTTTTCTTGTTTTTGTGAGTGGCCTGGCCATGTGGTGGCGGACATTTTGTGGGACCAGCCACTGTGCTTTTTCCATAGGCCTCCAAGCTTGTGGCCTAGTCGTACAGTAGGCCCAGGGGTACTACTCATCAATCATCACGGGTGCATGGAATTTAAACAACTGTTTTTGTGTTGTGCGTTAAATTTCAACATCATATATGGCTTTGGATTGAATTGTAAAATGTGGGCTTTACTTTATTTCGGGGGTACATTTCACTTTTTGGGTGTTGAAAATAAATGCCTTTAGTTTTTATGTGTATATGTTCGTTGTTGTTGCTCCCTGATGCTGCATCCATCCCATAAGATGCACACATTTTTATTTAGGGCAAACAGGCTACACCACATTTATGTTTTTGTTCTTTGCTATTCTTCTTCCTGAGTGTACACAGTACAAGTACACCAGGAGCCCTGGCCTTGTCAGTCTCTTAAATGGCTATACTGTTGTTGTTCACTGACTTCATAAAATGTAATAATTGTGACCACCCACCAGACACTAAGAAGTTATATATTATATTATTGATCTTTTGACTGATGTTCTTCTGGCTTTTTTGCTTTTAGGTGCACAAAAGACAGAGGAGGTGTGTCATCATCATCGACCGTTGTGGTGCCAGACCGATGTCCTGCTGCTGTACACGACGTGAGTTAAGCACACAGGGGTAACCCTATAACCCAAGGAACCTGGGCCTCGTAAATATATATGAACAATGGTTCCGTAGGGTAAATATTATTTCCAATGAAGAAAAATCAATTGAACATAAACACAGCAATCGATGATCTAGCAAGCAATTAATCTTAAAGAATGAATAATACTTCAAAAAACGTAACAATTTATTTTTTAGTATTTCATCTGAATTTTAAATCATTCATCAACTCCTTTAGATATGTACAAAAAATGAGAACGGGCTGTATATACAATAATATTTACAAAACAACGACGCAGTGACAAAGTGAATAAGGTGACTCTGTGTGATTGTGAAGAAGTGAATATTTACAATATCAATAAAATACAAAGGAAGTTTTTTACACAAAAAGTCCTCGGCTAAATTATGGATAGGTAATGAGCCTTGTATGGCACAAGTCCTGTAATCTGTATATACAAGGGATTCCAGTTGGTGCAGGACTGTGGAACCGTCAACGTTTCGACCCTATGTCGACCAGTTGTTCTATATGGTCATGTCGGGTCTTCTTCAGGACATTGGGGATGTATAACAGCCTGCATAAAATAGATATAGATCAATATCTCTGCTGTGTTAAAAGTAAAAACAGGGAAGGTATAAGTTTCCCATAAACTCACCCAATTAAAGGTGAAAGGACCGATGTCCAACAGTATGGCGTGATTACTGCTCAGTGTCAGTCACAGGAGAATACCTATTGACATATGTGCACATTAGTAATCAAATACTGAATGCCAGTCTTACTTAAACACCATATGGGACATGTAAAAATATTAATTTTTACCAGTATCGTAGAAGGTCTAGATTCTTCTTCACCTAGTTATCTACTCTTTTTCTTCGTTTGTCATTCTGATTAGCGTGCCCGCTGAGAGTCACTGCAAACATGAACGCAAATAAGGGTATTCAGAATAATAACTATAGAGGCAAAATTAGGCGCCACTAGAGCTTAGTGGTCCATGTGATAGCTCACCTGACTTCAGGGTAATTATTTAGCGCTGCTGGAGTCAAGGTCATCAGGATATCAATTCAGCTAGAATAAACCATAAGTCAGCCCTCATTAAATATTAGACTAGTATGATCTGTAAACATTTCAAAACTTCTAAACTATTGAGTCATAGTATGCTCTGGTTCATACAAAGCGCAATCATATTTAAGCGAGAATCCAATGATAGCGATATATCATAGATATACCCTCATAAAAGCAAGTGTGATCTATGGGTATTTCGAAGAGTGTTATGATTTCCCTCCTTGAAGCTTAGACCTGTGACCCAATTAAAGAGAGATTGTTATGGTGGCGGCGAATCAACTCAAGAGACCTTAAAAAACGTCAAATACACTAATTAATTGTCTGAAGTACAACAGTTACTTCGCGCACCACCAATGGCCCGCACGACATCAGCCCACTAAACTTAATCGACTATACTTAGCAATCGTTGCTTCACACGCTACGAGCGTCAAGCCATATATTACGGAGAGTTCTCCTACCTGATGTATACAATGTATTCTCCTAGTCTCGGGGAGTCCGTCTGAAGCACGCCACCAGCCCGACTGTGGAGCGTGCAGCAGCTAAATAGTAGCTGCTATGGATATAGAAACGGGACTGGTGTGGATGTTTGTTTTAGTTTATTAAATTTATAATTTCACAATTGTTTGCGATGTTGACTTTGATAATATATTTAAGCAGATGGGTAAAGGCCTAATTAGGCAAAATGAAATAGATGCTCGAGCTACCACTTCTATCAAAATCTGGACCAACCTGGCTGGATCGCGTGCGATGTTAGTTTTAAAATGTATTAGGGCGGGTAATCCGATTGCTCAACCACACAGTTCTACCTAGCGTATCAATGCGCTAGAAAATGTTAAGCTTATACAAAATGAAACAAATTGCTCAACTCACAACAACTAAACAAAACTTGACCTATAGGCATTTCAATACCATATAGGTGAATTCACGATACTTAAAAACAAAACACACATCATGTTTTGAATGCTTAGGAACAATACATCCATTAAACAACCGATACCATTAGAGTTTTTTAGCAGAAAGTTTGCAATGTTCTGTGATCAAAAGCGGTTGTTCCAAACGATGTCAAAGGTCATGGATACAATTTAACCTAAGGCATTCTTTGGACCAATGTAAATAAACCATATATATATGATAGCATTTGGTGGCATTATAATGATTGTTACTTATATTGCATTTCATGTAACATGTAAGTGACATAGAGAGACTGTCATTGTATATGCGTTTTTTACAACATTTCATCGCACCTTGGTGACAGGACAACAAAAGGTAGTCATGGCATGTATCTTTGAAGTAATGTCGAAGGAAGCATATCAATAAGATGGTTTGGACCTTATTGTGTAGAGTGTGTTTCATACAAAATAACAGTAGTGTGCATAATGATGTCAATACATGTACATTTCAACAATTGTTCATCAAATCTTTACAGTGATCATGAACTTAGACTGTAGATTGTTATCAAAGTTCCACGAAGCAAGTCAAATGGTAATTTCTAATTACCTAAAGCATAGCATTCCCAGTTGTTTGTTAGTCTCCTCATTTTCGTTGAGCCCTGTCTTTACAGAATCTAGGGAGTGGATCCATCTGCACTCCTTATAATTGAGCATGGAATGAATATTACCGCCTCTCGGGTGCAGCCGCACCCTCTCAATTACTGTCCATCTCATACTGTCTGGTGGATGGTTGAAGCTCAAGAAATGGTCAACTAGAGGTGCCCCTTGCGTTCTGCATTTGACCCTGCTCATATGTTGCAGAATTCTACATTTGATTTTTTGTGTAGTTTGCCCTACATATACTTTATCGCATGGACAATAAATTGCATAAATAACGTTGTTACTGTTGCAATTGGTAAATGTAGGTCGTGTGAAGTTCTTTGTACCATACACGAAAAACATACCCTCTATCGATGAGTCACAAGCCTTGCAGTTGCCACATTTTTTATGGCCCAAGATGGGTGGCAATGATAGTTGAGAACGTAAGTCTGGTTTAGGGGGACCATGAAGGTAGGCACTGACTACTGTATCTTTTATACTCTTGCCGCGTTTGAAGGCAAATAGTGGTAATTCCGTAGTTCCAATTTCTGTGGCTACCAGATTCCAATATTTAGCAATAGTTTTTTTAATGGATTGGCTATCTGGGTTAAAGGTGGTGACACAGACTATTCTATCACTCGTCTTTTCACTTTTTTTAGTCTCTAGTAGAGTTTCTCGTGGGCAGTACCAGGCTCTCTTTTTAGCCCGTTTCAGGAGGATGTTAGGGTAACCTCTATCTCTTAGCCTTTTTGTGAGAACAGTTGCTTCCGCAAAGTAATCTGCTCTCAGTGTGCAGTTGCGGCGCAGTCTAAGAAACTGCCCATAGGGCAGATTATCTCGAAGACTGCGGGGATGGTTCGAGTTATAGCTAAGAAGAGCGTTTCTCTCAATTGGTTTTCTGTACAATCCAGTATAGAGTACCCCATCTGCCGTTTTCACATTGAGGTCTAAGAAGCTTATGGTTTCATTGTTTTCGCTCATTGTAAATTTGATGTCGTTGGATCTTCCATTTAGCCAATCAAAAAACGACTTGAGGGTCGTAGTGGAGCCGGTCCAAATCATAAAGACATCATCAATATATCGTGACGTGTGTGTGACCTGACCAGGCATCTCTGCAACTTGTGCAACTGAGTGCTGTTTTGACATCTGAAGAAGATGCCCCCAAAGAAAGCAGGTAGCATGTCCTCCGGTACCAAGAAAGTTGCCATGGAGAAGAAGGAACAGAAGAAGAAGGAAGTGTTACTTAAGTCTGGTGTGCCTCCCAAAACCTTTTTTGGGACACCAAAAATGACGCCTGCAGCAGCGGTGTCGGGGGGCCAAGCTGGGGGCAGCACCTCCACATCAGTGTGCCCAACCCACCAACCCAGACCCAAGCAGATGAGTGTGGAAGAGGTAGCCAGCCTTATGGTGGTAAGCAGTGATGCTGAGCCTGAACTAAACTTATCGCTATCTCAAAGTAGTACACAATAAACGCAGGATGGAACACAGCAGATAAGTGGTCAACAGCCACAACCACCACCTGCAATAGTAGCTGTAGTTCCTCCCGAAGTAGGGGCAGTTCAGGAAATTGAGCCTCATGCAGAGGCAGAAGAGGAAGCCACTCCTTTAGAAGTTCCATTGGCTTCCAAATCCCCAGCAAGGAAAAGGAGGGTTAGTACATCAAGTTCTTCACCAAGCCCCCCTTCTGATGATCTAGATGCCACTTGGAAGCCACAAACTGAGTCTGAGAGGGAAACACGTCACAAGAACAGGCATGGGAAAAGGAAGGTTCCAGAAAGCCTTACACTTATGGAGGTTGATGTAGAAGAGCAGGATGATGATGATGATGAGGATGATGAGCCAGTCATCATGAACATCACTCCCGGGCCTGAGGAGATTGAGACCTACATTTTTACACTATCCAAAATGGCTGTGAGGGATGTAGCACGCATACCTCCAACACAGGTAACACCAACACGACCTCCAGCTTCCATATTTACATTAGCAAAGGGCCGGCAGCGTCCTACATCCAGCACAAGCACCACCTCAGCAGAAGTAGGTAGTGGTACTGCACAGAGTCAAATTCAACACACATCCTCCAGTTCATCCGGCATTGGAAGTGGGAGTGGCACCTCCAGCAGGAGACAAACTTTACGGTTAGCGGAAAGGAGGAGAACATTGCTATATGCTCCGTTTGTCATACCTCTGTTAGTCGTGGTAAGCTTGGTACAAACTATGGTACCGGAGGCCAAATGACCCATCTGAAAAAACACCACGCAATACATTGGAGGAGCACCTTAGTCGCATGAAAACTGGAACCATTGCTGTTGGGCATAAACGAGTAGAAAGTCCGCTCACGGTGGAACAGGAAGAAGAGGGAGACCTTCTCTGTGGTAGTGGTACACAAAGTAGCCCTGTCCCCAGCACTGCAGTGGTAACGCCCACATCTTCAGCCACATCTCATTGGCACAAGAGTAAGAGTCAGCCTGAGACACCAAGGAGTACTGCTGGCCCAAAAAGTGTGACGTTGACCACAGGAAGGAACACCATGCAGCCTACCATTCTTAGCATGTTTACTAGGCCGGAGCGGCGGTACGAAAGCAACAACCCAATAGCATGTTTGTACAATGCGAAGCTGGCTAAAATGTTAGCACTGGACCTTCTCCCTTTTTCTTTTGTTGAAGGGGTGGGTTTTCTTGAATTTGTGACCACCATCTGCCCAAAATGGAAAGTTCCCAGCCGCTACTATTTCACAAGAGTTGCTGTTCCAGCACTACATCACGACGTGCTGGAATTGCTTGGAAAAGCCTTAAAACAGAGTGCTGTTCGGAGTATACACCTGACAACAGACATGTGGACCAGTTGCCAAGCCACTGATTACATGTGCATCACTGCACACTGGGTCTCTTTTTTGGGTGCTAAAGATAAGATATCTGACGGTGTTGTTGACACCGCTGAGATTTTTAAAGACACTCGCAAACATGCAACTGTAGCCATGTTTGCTATGTAGAAATCTCATACTGCTGCAAACATTTTGGATGTGTTTAACAACAAGGTGTTTGAGTGGCTGCGACCAAGAGGGCTTACCATTGGTTTTGTTGCCACGGACAATGGCAGCAATGTAGTTAGGGCCATGAAAGATGGTGGCTATTTCAGGGTCCCATGTTTGGCACACTGCGTTAACATTGTTGTTCAAGACTTTCTGAAAAATGAAAGCAAAGTCAGCAGCTTACTGAGCACCTGCAGAAGAATATGCACACATTTCAACCATTCTTTTAAAGCCCGGAAGCAGCTGAGGGTCATTCAACGTGAAAACCAAAGGAAATGATGGACGGAGTGTTGAACATTGCAAGCACTCACCCCCAGTCAACTGATCTGGGTTTAATCCATCACCGTTCTTTAGCCCACTCTGCCACCCCAGTTCAGACATGGCCATATGCAAATCAGTCTGACCCTGTGCCTCATGGGAACAGTCCAGCCCGAACTGCCAAGCCATGTCTTCCCTGGACCGGAAACAAGCTTCCTAGGACCGGTTTCTGGCATTTCAGCCGTCTTCAGCCAGGCTTGCTTGAATCCAGTGGCAAAGTGAGCAAGGGACTCACGTCTGAGCATACCTTGCCAACTTATGGCGAACAAAGCAAAAACCAAAGGAAATGATGGAGGCACAGGGTCAGACTGATTTGCATATGGCCATGTGTGAACTGGGGTGGTGGAGTGAGCTAAAGAATGATGATGGATTAAACCCAGATCAGTTGACTGAGGGTGAGTGTTTGATTTGCTCTAACGCTCCGTCCGTCATCCCCTTTGGTATCGCTTTGTTCGCCCTAAGTTGGCAGGGTATGCCCAGACGTGGGTCCCTTGCTCACTTTGCCACTGGATTCAAGATAGCCTGGCTGACGAGGGTTATGAACCCGAAACCGGTCCCAGGATGCTTGTTTCCGGTCCAGGGAAGACATGGCTTGGCAGTTCGGGCTGGACTGTTCCCATGAGGCACAGGGTCAGACTGATTTGCATATGGCAATGTCTGAACTGGGGTGGTGGCGTGAGCTAAAGGATGATGATGGATTAAACCCAGATCAGTTGAATGGGGGCGAGTGTTTGATTTGCTCTAACGCTCCGTCCATCATCCCCTTTGGTATAGCTTTGTTCGCCCTAAGTTGGCAGGGTATGCCCAGACGTGGGTCCCTTGCTCACTTTGCCACTGGATTCAAGATAGCCTGGCTTACGAGGGTTATGAACCCGAAACCAGTCCCAGGATGCTTGTTTCCGGTCCAGGGAAGACATGGCTTGGCAGTTCGGGCTGGACTGTTCCCATGAGGCACAGGGTCAGACTGATTTGCATATGGCCATGTCTGAACTGGGGTGGTGGAGTGAGCTAAAGAATGATGATGGATTAAACCCAGATCAGTTGACTGGGGGTGAGTGTTTGATTTGCTCTAACGCTCCGTCCATCATCCCCTTTGGTATCGCTTTGTTCGCCCTAAGTTGGCAGGGTATGCCCAGACGTGGGTCCCTTGCTCACTTTGCCACTGGATTCAAGATAGCCTGGCTGACGAGGGTTATGAACCCGAAACCGGTCCCAGGATGCTTGTTTCCGGTCCAGGGAAGACATGGCTTGGCAGTTCGGGCTGGACTGTTCCCATGAGGCACAGGGTCAGACTGATTTGCATATGGCCATGTCTGAACTGGGGTGGTGGAGTGAGCTAAAGAATGATGATGGATTAAACCCAGATCAGTTGACTGGGGGTGAGTGTTTGATTTGCTCTAACGCTCCGTCCATCATCCCCTTTGGTATCGCTTTGGTCATTCAACGTGAGCATAAAATGCCAGTCAAAGCACTCATCCAGGAGGTGCCAACACGTTGGAACTCAACGTATTACATGCTTGAGCATCTGTTTGAGCAGTACATACCACTTAATACTTATGTCATGAAAAGGTCAGGCGATCCTACTGTGAAAGGCATGAGCGTTGAGATGGCCCAATGGGACCTCGTCAAATGCCTGACAGAGATGCTACTTCCTTTTGAGGTCTTCACACGTGAAGTGAGCAGGGAGGACTGTACTATGTGCCAAGCTATCCCATTGTTGTACATGCTAGAGCAAGAGCTGAAGGAGGTGTCAGAAATGTACGCAGGTGTGGATGACAAAGTAGACGCATATTATTTGGCAGACACCTTAGTCGCTCGCTTATCTGACAATACAAGGATTCAAAATAACATTGTGTCACATCCACATTACATTACTGCCTCAATTTTGGATCCACGTTACAAATTATAGCTGCGCAGTAATGAAGTAATTCCTTTTTCAGAAGTGGATGTTGCCCAGTACAAAACTTTGATAGCTGAGGAAGCCACTGACTTTGAAAACGAACGGATCTTAATTAGGGGCCCGCACCCCAGGGCAGAAAAAGTACTGCAGGGCACCCAGAGTGAAGTTCTACTTCAGAGGCCGAGAGCAGTGCGTTTGCCTCCCAGCAGTCAACAACACTGCCAGCAATAACATTAACAGCACCAACAGGATCATCAGGCACATTTAAAAAAACGGCAGGTGATTGGTTTCTACGGAAAGGATTTTGTACGTCCATGACTGATGCAAAGTCAAAAACGGCCAAGCAAATCGGAGCACCCCTGAACACTGAGCGGATGGTTCAGGCCTATCTAGATGACACAACAGAGGTCTTCATGGAGCAAAGCCCATTGGTGTATTGGTATGGGAAAAGAAGCCAATGACCAGTGCTCAGCAGGCTGGCGATAAAGTATGTGGCTTGCCCTGTTGCAAGTGTCTCTTCAGAGCATGTTTTCAGTGCTGCTGGTGCCATTGTTACCGTCAAAAGGACCAGTCTCTCGCCCAAAAGCGTTGAGAGGTTAACCATGATCAAAATGAATCAACACTTTATACCACCGGAGTTCAAAATACGTGAATCACAGCAGGAAGAGGAGAGCGACTTCGATGACATAAGTAGTGGGTTGTTAGACGTACTTCTGTCGGAACCACCAGAGTTTGAGGATGAGCTCCTCTTCCCTGACAACTAGGCTTTCAAATTGTTCTCCCTTCCTTTATTTGTGTGTGACTGTGTATCTGTTTTTCTGGTTCAAAATCTAATCACAACAAATCCATCAACAGTCTCCTCTTTTTATTTCCCTATTGGAGTTGCACATCTGTGCATAACTGTCCACTCCACTCCTCAGGGTCCTGATTCATCTTCCTTACTCTCCCTAAATACATTTCAAGCAAGCCAGACATTGGATGGAGATGGAGAATAGTACAATACATGTTGCCTCTAACAGTCCCTCCATAAGAAGTGAAACGTGACTCCAGCTATATTCCGTTTTGTTTCCAAGCTGAAAGAAACTCATCACTGACTGTCAGAAGGCTAGGCAGGCATTAGATCTGACAGCCAAAGAGAACAGCAAGACAGGTAATGAGTGATTATTGTGAATGATGGCATGCATTGCATTGGATGCTGGCTGACTACGAATGAATGTGCATGAAGTAGAACTATACTAGTTTATCGACAAAGTAAAAGTGACTCAGGTGAGGTGACAGTTAATGTTTCCTTGTTGTTTAATAACCACATTGTACTCCTACCACTGCAGGTGCCGGCCAATATCCATTGCAATTTTGTAATATGGAATATATTATAAACGTAATCAGCCACTAGAGACTGAGTTGGTGTTGGAGAATATACGTACCACACAGTCATCATCATGATGCTGCTGAGCAAGCATACTATCTTTGCACACAGTCAGTTGGATCGGAGATAATTGATGGAATAACTGCGTTTCATGGGCTGACTTAAAAGGTAAACAGTTTGAACAAGAACCACAACAGACCTAGGCTGCATGTCCGTGTAGTGGTGTGGACTGGAGTACAGTGTAGTGGTATGAGGGACAGTGGCGCATTGATTTAGTCACTTCATTTGGAAAATGCTAGGTTGCTGCAGTGCATATGACATTTGTCTGGCTCGGTCAAAATGTAAGTAAGGGATAGGGTGCCTGGCCTGGCCTGTGCCGTGGTTCTCCTGTTCTGTGGCTGTGCTGGCTCCTGAGTCCTGTCCCATTGTTGTAGCTTAATGCTGGCGAGTAGACACTATGTATTCTATCTAAGCTGCCTCAGTCTGAAAGTGTTCTCTCCAGAGTCTTGTCTTCTCTTCTTGCACTCCACTGTAATTGAGTTTATTGTTTTAAATGCAGTAATTTTTCAATACCCCGTTTGTTTTTCCATCTACACTTACAGGTCGGCCTTTAACCTGTGCTATAGTGGGAGAAACAACTCACACTTACCTTACCAATCCGCATCAGGCAGGCAGCGGTACCCAAGATTAATGTGCAGAGTGTCCATGGAAGGGAGGACCAACAGGAATGACGAGAATGATGCAACTCCACATTTGGACCAGGATAATACAGTATCTTTAGTATCATTCATCATTCGTTTTGAAATGTATTTGATTCCTTTTTTCTCTTCAATCATTACGACTGTGTGTTGTGGTTTGTTTGGTAATTGATCCCTGCAACTATTTTTTCATTTCCTTTGCTAGCTTGAAAAATAAAAGTAAGCCCGGCACAGCATGTAATTTGGTTCGGTCTGAGCTCTTCGGGCGCCAGACAGGCAACGCAAATTTCATATTAATAATTTCTTCCCTGTACTGTCTCATTGGGTAATAGTAGTTAGTAAGTACAGCTCATTATCATTAACCATCAAGTTCTCTTCCTCAGCATGCATGCATTTGCTTTTTCTCACTTTATACTTTGATTTCTTTGATAATGGATCATGGTCGTCTTACAAGATTGTGTTTTACTTTTGTTGTGTCCATGCATACTGTCTGTTTTTCTTTCTCAAACCTTTCCCAAAACCCCACTTCCCATCCATTCATCAATCCCTAACCCTCTTCCCACGGGCTGTGTAATTTATATTGAGATGTGATGTGACTACATTAAATGTACACCAACAATTGATCACACGCTTGCTGGGGCAGATGTGGTGAAAGCAACACTAATTGAATTTCAACTAAGGCAGGGCAAGGATCTTTTTCTGCTTGCCCACCCATGCTGTAGTTTACTTTGTTCTACTACTCCTCCCACAGTCACTCAGTCAAGTGACTTTCTCTTTCTATTTTCAAATGCTATTGCCTGTGTCTACTACTACCACCACAATAATGGCATCTTCTCCGTTCATTTGGGAAACCAACCATGCAGCCATCAGTGTGCGGAACTTCATCATCAATCACTGGTAAGATAAGTTTGGTGGGAGGTATGGACTAGGAGGAGAGACTGACAGTACTTTTATGACAATTAAAAATAACTCAGTGAGGGGTACTGCATCTATCGGTTTGTGTGTTACAAAATCGGAAGATCTTTTAAATCAAACACTGGCTGTGGGCATGCAGCAGCACTAAAACAAAGTAACAAACCATGTAACTTAGATTGAATTCGGAAAACAGTAACCCACCACAAAACATTAACATTGTATAAGTAAATAGTATAAAATGTAATATCCCCTAACAAAAATAAACTATCCCACTCTGACCTAACCCACCCCCCTCCCTAACCCCAACCAATGTCCACAACGAAACGAAACGAAAGTCCAAGAGTCCCAATGTTCGAACGAATCCCCAACGCCCAAAAACCCACCCACCAACAAAAGGAATTAAAAAATGGCCAAATGACAAGGTCCTCTATAGGATTTTGACCCGCTCCTCTAGGTTCTCCTCTAAGCGGGCCATCCAGTGGAGCAGCTGGCAGCGAAATGCCCTGCAGTTACATGCAGGGTGGGGGGGCAACAGTGGTTGAGATGGAGGCGCGGCGGCGGGCGGCTGCCGGACCACGGCGCCATGAAACTGGAGGCAGGGCCTGACTGGGGTCCGGGGCATTGGAGGAGGCTGCAGCTGCAGCCGCCTCCTCCTCCTACTCCGCCTGAGCCACCAGCCGGTGATATTCTTCGCAAATGGCCTCCAGTTTACGGCGCCGGGCCCTGGCGGCCAACTCCTTCCGAGATGGTTTTGGTGTGGATGTGGAAGGAGTATCTATATCAAGAAAGAAAAAGAACATGTTGTAGCCAATACTCTTAGCAAAACAGAAACACTAAAATCATTCAACACACAGTGTCACAGTATCACTAGCAAGCACAGTTCATAACATTTGTGATTTGGTGGTAAGTATCTCTACTCCTACTTCCTTGGACTCTAACATTTGTGGGAGTTTCCGACATAATAATCGTACTATGTACTCCGGTACACCAGTCGTGTTGTTCTTATCTGTAGTTTTGCGCAATTACATAACCTTGTTGTAGCCGGCATGCCAGCTCAGTCAGCTAAGCTTGCACCCAAGAGAAACAGATATGAGCCACATGATGCAGACTCATGTTAGTTTTATTTACTACTACTGTCTGCAGGTGGGGAAGCTCATATTTTTGTATGACGCCTTACGGCCGGTGGCACTGGCCATACTCTGTCTGTTACATGAGGGCAAATGAACATTTTCACTTACACCCTGCCCTGGGTACTACAAAAAAAGGCTGATTATTTATCTGATCCAATGATCATTGTTTATATTCATATTATAGCTGGTAATACGACATCAGGTCAGTAGCGGTCGGTGGTGGAAGTGCTGCCGGGCCGTGACGTGGGAAGGTGCAGGGTGGGGATATTAAACTATGGATTAAGGACAATCACAGGTAATTAAACAATACATTAAAAAAAAAAAATTGTTCCACGCACTGCATCGCATTCGGCGGTGCAGTGCGCATAATGAAAATAATTTTATTTATTTTTATGTTGATTACCTGTATTTGGCCGTAATACACAGTTTACTCTCCAGTGCCACCCACCCTGCCCCTCCCCATGTCACCGCCCGCCAGCACTCCCACCACCAACCGCTACTGCAGAGGGTACTATGCTTTCATTGATTGTGTAACCAATAACCATAAACAACAGATAGGCCACCCTTTGCGGGCTGGCTGACCCAATCGAAAATACATGAATAATAATAGGTAGGGAGTGGTCCCCAGAGAGGGAGGAAGGGGCTTCCGCTTGATAATATATATATATATATATATATAAATATATATATATATATATATATATATATATTCACTTAAAAAACCATAGGTTTCACACATGTTATAGTTAGCTGGACATTTCACTCGTGAAAAACCATTGAAATTCCCCTTTATAGTTAGTGCAGGCAACTATAACTCACGCGACCGCAATCCTCTGCTGATGACGTCAGATATTACATCACTGATGACATATGTGTCTTTCTGAAAAAAAAATATTTGTAATATATGTATAGCTAAAAATTAATGGAAGAAGACATGGGTAAATAAGTGTCTAAATACAGTGATGTAATATCTGACATCATCAGCAGAGGATTGCGGTCGTGTGAGTTATAGTTGCCTGCACTAACTATAACGGGGGAATTTCAATGGTTTTTCACGAGTGAAATGTCCAGCTAACTATAACATGTGTGAAACCTATGGTTTTTTAAGTGAATTTGCAAGGTTTTTTAAATGCTAATTCCTAACTATAACGTGTGTGAAACCTATGGTTTTTTCAGTGAATTTGTACGGTTTTTTTAAATGCTAAGTTATGTATTTTTGGTTTTTAAAAAAGTTTTTTTACCGTGCGTGTACCGTACGTGCACGGTGCGCTTCGCGCACCGTGCGCGCACTGTGGGCGCTGGGTGCGCTTCGCGCACCAAGCGCCCACAATGCGTTGTTCATGCCGTGCGCGTACGGTGCACGCACCCCGCAATTATACGCAAAAAAGTTTTTTTGATTTTTTTACCCTTGGGGGTCCTTCAGTGACCCCCTGACAAAGGCTAGGGGGTCAGGACCTGTCCATCCTGCACCCTTCTCACGTTTTCCCCCTTTGTTTTTCATTGCCTCAGACTGCGAGAGACAAAATGGCGGCCGACACTTCCTGATTTCGACCGATTCGAATGTTTACTGACATCTAACAACCAATCAGAATTGCGCTCGCGCACGTCACCGTTCACGTACGGTATGCTTACCGTACGCGCACGGTGCGCGCCTATAGATATAGATATGCTTTTAAATGCAATTTTCTCAGGAACTAATGAACAGATTTACACCAGACCTGCAAAAGGCACATCCCTGAACTGAGGACTACCTCTCTGCCAAATTTCAAGTAATTCTGTTCAGCCGTTCGGGCTGTAGCTTGGACTAAAGGTCCTATGAAAAAATGCATGGGAAAACGCGTTTTGGGACCCCCCTTTTTCTCAGCCCCCGCTTGACGAATCCCCCTGAGACTTTCAGGGAAGGAGCGGAGCGGAGCGCCCCACCTATTTTGAAAATGTTGCAGATTTCCTATGGAAACACGGTCCTAACTATAACTATCTACTGGCGACCGCCAGTAGATAATATTAGGCCTGGGCGGTAAATTTCGTTCCGCTCGCGGAATTTGCGAAATTTGGGTAATTTCGCGTTCCGCGGAGAACGCGAAATTGCCCAAAATTCAGCTTTCCGCGACTTCGCGAAATTTTTTGCTTGTTCGCGTTCCCAAAATGCGTGTTCGCGAGATATTTCTCCTCACGCACGCAAACAGCAATTGTGAACAGGAAAAAAGCACCGCGAACAAGCAATTCCGCGTGTTCGCGGAATTTCTGCATGTTCGCGGAGATTTTTTACCGTTTCGCGGAGATTTGCGTAACGCGATTACGCAAATTCCGCCCACCCCTAGATAATATATATATATATGATGTGCTTGCAAGCTACTGCAAGTCTACTGTATTCTGATAATACTACCTATATTCCCCTACGCTTTGCTACAGTGGCGCAGTTTCTTTTACATTTTCTTCAAAGTAAGAATCTCCAGTGACACTTTCCACCTATACTGTCTATTGATGATAGTACATCCAGGCATACATCCATTAAAGTAAACGTTTATCCTTCTTTTTTATATATCTCATACTTAGTTGGTTTCACCAACAACCACCCATGCTTCCGCTCCTTCCTTGCTTGCCTTGGCTTTGAGTTTGAATTTGAACCAAACACCGCTGATTCTTGCTATCTAGCACTATCCACTCATACTGTGTCGCCCACCCAGGCGGGCATTCACTTTCACCTTCCACCCATCCTTCAACAACCCATGCATCTGATCTGATTACTATCAGCCACCTATGCATGCTTCCAACAACACATTCTTCTCTGCCAGTCAGTCATATTATTTATCTCGCCCGTCCTTCCACCCTTAGTTCTTTCCCTCTTTGTTCAACACATCCATCAAGGTCATCTGATCTGAGTTTGTCTTCTCCATAAAACCTTCACAGCTGATTTTGGGGTCAAATAGAAGAGGCCATTGGTTACTCAACTCACGCTGCTAATTCTAAGTAAAGGGTGTCTTCTTCAACCGTTGTATAATGTTCACTACAACTTAATAAGTCACACAGTACAGTGCAATAGTGAACACACTTCCATCTAGTAGTAATGTCAAGAAGTAATGAATATAACTTACCGCCGCCGGCCACTGCTGCTGGCTCCCCCCCTGTCTCTCCTGCAGGTGCCGCCAGTTCTCCTGCCCCCTCCGGTATGGCCACATAGCCGTTGGCCCCGCCGGCACTGGTGGATGATAGTGTGCCTAGAAAAAAACATCACAAATTTTTAGATGCCTGGAAACCTCCCCCTATTTTAATAGTATTCACTTGGAACATTGAAAAAAAAGTTAATCCAACATACATCAGCACTAGACAGTAAGTACAGTCAGTAGACAGACACTAGTAGTGATATGGTTCCTGGGGTCATCTAGTCCTACTCTACTCTTTTGAAAGTTAGCCTCAGCCATGTGTAACCCTTTTAGATTCATCATGTTGACTACTACTCTTTTGGCGCATATTTATTTATACCTGCCAGCTTATTGACATGTGCAGTAGACGCCTTTGAGGCCACTTGACTGTTGCGTACAAGTGAAGAGGTTGAAAAGCAACCCACTTATTGAGTTTGTTTAGTCCATATTGCTTAGCCATCACATACATGTTACACTTTTTGCCATGACTGCAAAATGCTTGCATTCACCAGTATACTATCTAACGGCTAACGCGCAGCATTTTTCTCATATAATAGGCGGAAGATTCCCTTCTACAAACCAGAGATTCACAGAGCTTATGATGCAAGATGATGTAACCAGTATTTCTACGTTCTACGGTAAGGGGTCTTCCAGTATTCAAAAGATCTTGACTCTTGTCCTTGTTGTCATGCACTTGTAAATGTTTACTGTTTTAATCTTAGGCTTTTTGCTGGCTTATTGACTATGGCTGTAGTAAATTAAATTTCATATTAACGATGTACAGAGTTTGTTACTTGTTTCAAATAAACCTTTTGAACTTACACATAGACTCTGTGGTATTTGGTGTGGTGGGGTGGACTTACACAAGTGAGTGAGCAAAATGGTGTTATTATGTTCTGGGTTGTCTGTCTCAGTCATCATCAACATTGTGTATCTTCTTCGTGGGGGGGTGGGTCGGGAGTGGGACCCTAATGTGAGACACTATAGCTAGTCGGTCAGGGGATCGTGGGTTCTTCGGACTGAGGTGTGATCAGTAAAGTCCAACCTCCCATCACCAACATCCTATTTTGTTGTGCATAGTTCTGTATGTGGCTCTGCAGGATCACTAGACAATAGTAGTATCATGTACTATCTGATCAAAAATACTAGTCAGATATCTGGATGGCCATTTTGTATGTGGTAATTTGTCAAAGCCTCAACATTGAGAAGACTAGAAGAGGACAACCCAAAGGACAGGACACAGTGGCTAGAGCTATTGGCCAATCAGAGTTTTATTATTCCAAAGAAAACCTTCAATAAAGAGTGGGCAACTCTGCAAGCTTCGCTACAGAGTAATAATAGTAATAGTAGTAGTAGTAGTACAGCGAGTCATAGCAGAGGCAGTTAGAAGCAGCTTAGTTAGAGGCAGGGATAAACAGAATTTGGAAACAGATAGTCAAGGTCAAAGAAGTAAGCTTTTGTAAAAAATAGAATTAGAAAGTGGAACCATAATTTATAGTTCGTAAAAAAAAAGATGCAGTAAAAGTTAGGGAAATCTAAAAGTCAATTTAACCACTGGAGGACTTACTGGGGCCAGCAGCAGGAGCCTCGGTAGAGGAGTGGTCCTGTGGTTCCCCCGCCGACTCCGTCCCATCTTCTTGCCCCTGGGTGGTGCTGATGATCATGTAAAATATAATAAAGAAAGAGACAAACATTAAGGAGTGCTGTGAAACAAATAATAAGACATCATTTGGAAAAATAAGTCAAACAACATTTTAGGAAACAACAATTGCAATAAAATGGACCTATCTAATCAGATGGATCGCCTACTGGCTTCTTCCTGCATTCACGGATCGTCTACTTATTTATGAACACTCCAGTGTTCCATAATCATTCTGATTACAATACGAAGCCTAGTAAGTACCACCTGACCTACACCACCTATTCCAGATGGGCCAATTGTTCACTAAGTCTGCATTTCCATTTTTTTCAGCCATCAAATGCATAGATGAGATGGAGGACACATGCATACATTTGTGCAAACATACATACATCAAATTGCGGGTTGGTTGCATGATTCTGATCTAGTTCTGCTACTGACTGACCATGCTAATCCTACCACTCACTAAACAAAGTACAAAAGGTTCTACGGAGGACTGGGGTAAGCAGCACTCAGTGACAGAGGAGGCGTCACGCAGACCGCATGATAAAACAATTATTAGGTTAACTAATACTAACAAACTAAACCTAGTATCCAATATCCATCCACCACTACTTCACAGTAGGACAATGGAAGGACTAGAGTCTCTCTAGCAAATCACATTACATAACTTCAGTTCTGTAAAATAAACTCTTACATAATCAGCACAAGCTAGCGCAAACTAAGTTGCAAACAAGTAAGAGTACCACCGAGCACCTGGGTCCTTAAATCAAAGAAGATTTTGCTTTTTGGAACGTAATTTACCAGCAACGCTTGGCACGCAGCAGTAATCTTGTTGTTCATCAATTTTAATTTATACAAAATAAGTTACTCACCAAGCCCGACGACCTCGACACCTAGCAGGTCCAACAGGTCCTGCTCCCGGTCCAGGATGTCGGACCACCAGTGGGCTAGCTGATTGTGGGTGCGCTGGACCCCAGAGCACCGGAAAACTGCCTGGCGCACCTTCGCCCACCGACGGTGCCGCTCCTGGGTAGCGTACCCAGAGCCGGGCCTGCCGCCTGCTGCCAAGGTCAAGGGGAGGTGGCGCTGGATGAAAAAAACAAGGGCGGCCACCTCCTCCTCCCCAAACAGTTGCCGGGCCTGCACCCCCATGGCCATGATTCTGCGGTGGGTGGGAGGCGGAAAAGAAAAGTTAGAAGAGGAAAAAAAAGTTAGGGGGAAGAAGAAAGAAAGAACTTCATAAAAGTAAAAGTAGAAATAAAATGCAAAATATAAACTTAGGCAAAGAGAGAGATAGATGAGAACTAAAATAAATCAGAAAAAATGCTTTAAAGACAAAGAATTGCAAAGATAAAGGGAGGATAGAAAAGTAGGCCCAGAACCATAGCATAGAGTGAAAAACAAGATGGCCACGCCCATTCGCGACTGCGTGGGTAAGTTCGTACGATATTTCTCGTGAACATGCACTATTCATCGCGAACAAGAAAAATGCGCTCCCGAACACGTCAATGCACATCGCGAACACGCTATCCGCGACCCAGAACAGGAAATAAGGCATCGCGAGCGGGCGGGACAATTGAAAAACAAGATGGCTGCGCCCATTGGCGACCGCATGGGTAAGATCGTGAGATATTATCCCCCGAGCATGCAAACAGCTCCCAGAACACGCTCACCGCGCTCCCGAACAAGAAAAAGCCATCGCGAACGGGCGCCCCAAGCAACTACGCAAGCTCGCGAAGCTACACATAGCGCGCATAGTGCAAGCGCGACTACGCAAACTACGCCCAGGGTTAGTAAACATATATGTGATTTCATTATAGATGTGGACCTTCAGGTCATCTTTCCAAAAATATATAGTTCCCTGCATCTTTAGGTAAACTCAAGGGTCTCATCATACATATAACAATCTGCAACCAGAAAAACATATCTCACCATCTAAACATATGCAAACTGGTCAAATAAGTTAAAAGCCACATTGACAAACACTTACTAATGGTATTCAGCCCGCTTACTGAAAACCTCAACCAGAAGGTAAAGTCGGGGCCAGGATAAAAAAAGAAAAACCACAGGTGTACTCAGGTGTACTCAGTACTTCTGAAAGCAAAAGGAAGGAGTCCACCAGTTACATGGCGTAATGGGGATTCCACGGACAAAAAGGTGAACATAGAACCCGACAATGACCAATGGAGCTGGCTCCCAGGAATCCTGAACAAGTGGAAAATAACTGACCATCGTGCAAACAGGCGGGGAAATCCAAAAACGGGAATCTACACCTTCTATCATGGAACATAGCTGGAGCAAAAAAAAGTCTAGAAGAAGGCAGACCTCCCCAAGTTTGGGCAACATGCAATGTAATTGCCCTTCACAAGACTTGGGCCCTGGAAGAGTTGCCTCTTGTAGGATATATACATTTTAACACACCAGTCAAGAAACACAGGAGACATGGTCGACTGCAAGGTGGCCTTGCAGTTTAAGGGGTATATTCTCAAGAACGTGTGATAACTACTGTGTCAACATGGAATTCACAACACGGTGGTACCAAGCGATAGCCACCAGATAACGTGTCAAATGTCAGCGTCAAAATCAACGCCATGCCGCAAAAATGCGAAATGCGAACGCGAAAAATCATGTAAATCTGCCAATCGCGGTACACAAATCAGCGAACATCAGCCACAGGCCTGCAAGTCCCACGCGTCTGGCGGGAAAAAACACCATAAAAGCAAGTAAAAATGCGAAAAAACAATTCAAACTGCGTAACAACATGGATGCACCCAGACCGAGTGCAGAGGACAAGCCAAACACCACAAGCCCCATGGAGGACCAGCTAGGAACCCCGCGTTCGGGGAAGGGCAGGGACAAGAGGAAGAGGAAGACGGGGTTCAGTCCACAGGAAGACCGGATCCTCGTCACGGAGGTGACCGAACACCATCAACAACTGTTCGGCACCTCCACTGCGGCACTGGCAACCCAAACCGAAATATGGCAGGCCATCGTTACCAACGTCAGTGCAGTCGGAGTGTCAATGAGGGCACTGGAGGAGGTCAAGAGGCTCTGGCATGATCTGAAAAGGTAGACCAAACATAAGCTCGCCACGAACAGGGAGGCAGCAACGGCGACTGGAGGTGGGCCTCCTGCGACACAGGAGGAGCTGGATGAGCTGGAGCAAATGGTGGCCACAGTCAGCAGTGAGGAGACGGTGGCAGAATTGGGGGGCCTGGACAGAGCACAATATGACCTGACCCAACAGCAGCAGGGTGAGTAATGACCAGGGACGGGGGACGGGGAGATGGGCAAAATGGCACACATGCACAAGTATGACTGGCATACTGCGCACCCACAATGACCGTGGAACTTGCCCCTGATTGCCTTGGCACACTGCATTACACATAGAAATGCCAAGTAGGCCCCCATCAACAATGTGCACAGAGGGGCCCCCCTATCACCAATATCACAACCGACCCATGCACATGTGCTGAATCCAGCAAAGCAGCGGCTCTGTGACCCACGCTGACTATGCAAGTAACACTGCACGTCCGATAGCATGGCAGCAGCCAAAAAAATGACATGGCCCACGAATTGACATGGAGGTAGCCCAGTGCGGATCACATCCGTAAAGGAGCAGGTCACACTCTGACATGTCCACGTGCACCCACAACCCATGCCGTACAATACACGCAGCAGATGAACAATGCACCAGGCCACAAAATATGTCCGAGAGCACATATGACCCAAGTCAAAAGCAAATCAGGCCCCGAAAAGCACACAATTCAAAGGCTCTCCGCCTCAAGGGGAGAAGGCCCCACGAAATAGGAGCTGCAGGGGAAACTCCCCCACAATGCAGCACACACACATAGAAATCAGAGGACATCAGCAACAACGGCATTGTGGTACAATGTGCAACACCAGCACCACAGGACAGAGCTCACAACAGGTTCCGCTCATGCGTAGTAACTGTCCACTCACATCTGGCATTGCCTGACACAGTATGATGATAATGAACGGGTACTACCACGGATCCGTCATGTATTTGGAAAACACACTGACTTCCATCAAATAGCCAGTGTTAGATTTGGGCTGCTGGGGACCCTGCCCTCCCCTGGCGGAGTCTCCCACGTGACTCTTGTGGACCCTGGTGCTGTCCCAGCAGTCCGCCTCCTCAGCCAGCCTCCTAGGGTTAGTCAGCTTGCTATCAATCAGGTGTTGGCGTAGCTCAGGAAAACAATTACTGGACAAGTGCTCCCATGCCATTAAATCAAAGAGACCCTGAAAATCATTCACTTTGCTACCCTTTACCCAGCTCTGCAAAAAAAGTTACATATTCAACATAGGTACTTCCAGGAATCTTTGTACATCCCCTGAATCTCTGCCTATATAATTCAGGAGTTAGCCCATACCGGGTCATCAAAGCTTCTTTCATGTGGGGAAAGGAGTTATAATCTTTAGATGGTAAATCTAGCAGGATATCCCGTCCCTCACCAAGGAACCGCCCCCACAACCCTGCTCCCCAATCTCGCTCAGGGACCCGGTGGGAGGACATTGCTACCTCATAGGCCTTGAACCACTGCCCTATGTCATCCCCCTTAAAATATTCCTTCACCACATTTTTTGGCATATACACCCTTGACTCTACCTGTACCGGCGTTGTGCTGCCACCAGAAGGAGTACTGTCCAAACTTTTGCCTTTCAGCTCCAACTCCTTCAATTTCATCTCATGTTCCATTTGGATCTTTTTCTCTTCCATTGCCAACCTTTGGCTTTCCATTGCTAATCTTTGTTTCTCCATTTCCATCTGTCCATTGAGTTTTGCCACCTCTACTTCATATGCCCTGGTTGCTGCCCTGCCTGCCAATTCCTCTGGCGACAGGACTCTGCAAACCTCATGGATGCTGTCTGGGGGTACCATCTCCCCTCTATTCTCTGGTGCTCTTGACTCAATCCAGGCCCTCAGCGCCTACAGGTAATGAGCCCTGCTTCTACATCCGCTTTTGGGAACTTCAAATTTTTCACAGAAGCCCTTCATCTGTGTTACTGTGTCGCTTTCTAGTTTCTCTTCTTCCCAATCTACTTCTTCTATTTCACTTCCCTCAGAGACTATGGATGCTGCCTTCCCTACAGACTTTGGGCCTGGCATGACTTTTCACAAAGATGGATATCTTCTTAGTAAAAAAAAAAAAAATCGACAGTATGTGGCTACGTTATAGGTCTGCTCTCACTATGTGGTGATCAAATACTCACTGTACACAAATCACAAATGCAAATTCTTAATCCTCACCGCTGCCACCAATGTTAGATTTGGGGGTCTCTGCTTGGCACAGGTGGGCACTTGTGACAAGCAGGTACCCTCTCCTCTAGGCAGGATAAGGAGATCACCCTTCCAAATAACCCCCACTCACCCGTTAGGTACTGTGGCGCAAGCAGACAAGGCTAATCTCTGGGCATCATAGGCTAAGCATTTGTAAGGTATATACAGTAACCCAAATGACCCCACCACAACTGGACACCAGGCTGTGCTTTATATCAAAATATGTAACCTTTATATGAAAATATGCTTTCTTAGGCAGGCTTATATACAAGACCATAAATAACGTATTTCTCTTTTGGGGGGGGCACACAATACCTTCATTATGCGGGGATGTGTGGCCTCCTTAAGTAGGGTCTTTAGTTCGTGGACAGGGCTCTGAAGAGGCCCCCAACTCGTCCTGCTCGCAACTGTGGATTTCTTCTTCTTTAAGGAGGAGGGGGGGCGAAAGCGGTGCTCTGGCGCTTGTGCGTGTCATCTCGATGGAGCAGGACGAGACGGGGGCCAATTGCCACAATCACCCAGGCGGAGTTCTGCTACGGAGGGACTCTCGGGTCCGGGAGCACAAGGCAGAGGTCCAGTCTTTTACGAGGTGGCAATGCGGCACGGGGCGGCCTGTACCCACTGTACAGTGTGGCTCCCTTCGTGCGGCACGGCCTCGGTGGCAAAGGGGCTGAGGAGTGCGCTTCAGCGCACAGCGTGACTGGAGGGTCCGCTACGAAGTGGTATGCTTCAGGCACATGGGAGGCTTCTCCGGTCAGCTGTGAGGCCGTACGCTTCAGGCTCACGGGCGGCTTCTCTGGTGAGCGGCGAGGCCGTACGCTTCAGGCGTACAGTGCGGGTTGCAAGAGCAGCTGTGAGGCCGTACGCTTCAGGCGTACAGCGCGGGTTGAAAGAGCAGCTGCAAGGCCGTACGCTTCAGATGTACGGCGCATCCGTGTAGGTCCGCTGTGAGGCCGTACGCTTCAGGCATACAGCGCGGGTTGCAAGAGCAGCTGCGAGGCCGTACGCTTCAGATGTACGGTGCCTCCCCGGAGTGCTGCCCTGCTTTCGAGTAGATCTCTCCCCCACAGTGGGGGTACGGCGGCCAATACGGCGTCCCTTGCACAGGAGGGCGAAGCAGGTGTGGGCAGACCTCGGCACGGTGTGGACACAGCTCCTTGGCAGAGCGGGTCACACGGGGTGGGCAGGCACAGGTCGGCTTCACGGGAGTCCAGCGTTACGGGGAGGCACTTGGTGCGGATCCAGCAGCCGGGGGAGAGGTCAGCGATGTCTTTGCGATTTCAGCAGCACGTCCTTGGGGGGTTTCTTCTTTGGTGTTGACGGTGGTTTCTTCCTAGCTTCACCAGCAGGAACTCCTCTTTAGGAGCAGGGCTCCTGTCTTTATACCCAGTTTCTTTTGTGTTTGCAGGCCAGGGGGCCTGAGCCTGGTTTTGGCCAGTTTGTGGAGCATTTTTTTGTCGTTTCTTTGAAGGTGCAAGGCAGGGACACCAGACGCTCCACTGGAGGTGGAGCCAGCAGCGAGGTGGCAGAGCACAGCCCTATTCAGAGTCAAGGGGCACTCCTCCCACCTATCCTGGGGTAACCGCCTTTTCTACTGCTAGAAAGAATATATATAAAAAAAAAAACAAATAAAGAGATGTATTAAAAAGAAAGGTCTTTTAATAGTCATAATTGTTGGATGGGGGCACACATAATGTTCTATTGTCTGCACACTATTTGGCTCTTTTTGTATATTGTTTCCTATATAACTTCGTTCAAAAAGATTTTTGCTTGAAAACCCTGAGATAGGAAACTAAATTAGGGGTACCCCTGTTATGTTACAATATATTTCTCCATGGCCGGTCCATGTGGGGCAGCGTGTTTGTCAAAATTGTATTAGTGTACGTCGAAATCCATTTCCAATATACTTACAGGTTTGAATAAAATTTCAGGGTTTTATTAAGTTAAAGCCTCTGGTAAATCGTGCTTACAGTCTACAGTTTAATAGCCATCAGTACCCTCCCGATATTCCAACATAGTCTAGAACTAATAGACATTAAGAGTCTCCCGATACCTTAGCATAGCAACATGGAAAAGCTCCAAACATTTGGGTTTACGGATGAGGATCTAGCGTCACTACTGGGTGACTTTGCTATGGGTGGCCAGATGGGACAGATATCTAATACTGTAGGCAATGAGGACTTCAACAAACTAACATCTTTAAAGAAAAAGGCCAAACAAATTGAAATGCACGGACACTTTATGTTAGAGTATTTAAAAGTAGGAGTCATCCCGCAAGGGCTAAGGGTCAGAAATGTTCCAGGTCTCTTTGTTAAAATCCGAAAATTCTTGGAGCGCTGGTCTCATATAGCGAACAGATGCTCCCGGGATCTGATGATCCTTATCGTAGAAACATCCAAGGAAATGATGCAAACATTGATGGAGGAAATCCAGGAACTGGAAAACAAAATCAAAAGTGATCAAACAATTGAAGAGGCGAAAAAGAAATTAGAAGAGGTAGAAACTGAAATGTTATCTTATCATGAATATCTAATGAAGCGAAAGACAGAAAAACTAAAAAAAGACGTGAGGTATACCAATAAGGAAAAAATGTACCCATATCTAGCTGATAACTTCTACCAGCAATCGCCGGTTGAGGAGGATGAGTTCCAACCGAGGAATGATAGATTAGTCAAAAAAATAGTGACCTTTTCGGACACTACAGATTCAGAAGGGGAAGGCTATAATCAATATCAAGCCAGCACATCGGGCCAACAAACCCCGGGTATTAATAGGGGTGATAGATCTGTTTTTTTAGCCCGGCGAGGGACGCGGAGAACCAGATGGCGACCCAGGTACCAGCGGCGTCAGCGGGGCAATTACCAACAGATATACAATTACCCGCAGGCACAACATTTCCACCAGGACGACCCCCAAGTACTGACGACGAGACATGCTCACTATTGGCGCGAGTGAACCAGATTCCTATCTTCAATTTAAGTACCATCAATATTGATAGTCAGACAGAATCTATACTAACTAAAGGGCTATCTTTTATCCCCCATACAAAAACGAATAAGTTCGAACTATTCCAGGATTTGGTCTCCTTCTTTCGAAAGATTAGATTACGTGCTTTTTTTGAGGAACGATCTAGTACAATATCACCTACACCTAACAGATCCGGGCTAGCACCTGCATCCACATTTGTTCCAACACTTGAACAGGTGGGATCTGAGGTTGCTGTTTTTGAACATGTGGTGTTCAATAAAATCACGGCAGCCACCAAATTTATTCCAGCGCCCAAATATAATATACCTCAGGAGGAACACCAAGCGCTAGCCGCCTTGAAAAATAACAAAGACATCACGATTAAGGGCTGTGACAAGGGTGGGGGTATAGTGGTGATGGATACAGACCAATATGTCAACAATATGACAACTATGTTATCCAACCGAAACCACTATGCTCCCATCAGTATCGATCCCACCAAAAGAGTATCTAAATTGATAAAGGATTTGACTAAAAATGCCCTGGACAATGGGGATATTTGTGAACAAGAATGGATGTTTCTGAATGTGGCCAAACCAAAGATGGCCTCAATTTATGGGATCCCCAAGATCCATAAAAGTGTCACAGATCCACCATACAGGCCCATTGTAACCACCATAGGGTCAGCTACGGAGGCCCTATCCAAATATGTAGATACCATATTGCGTCCTCATGTCCCCAAAATAAAATCTTACATTAGGGACACATCTGATATCATCAATAAAATTGAACAAATCAATTTCAATCAGGCGGCACAACTTTTGGTAACGATGGATATAGAGGCCCTCTATAGCAATATTCCACAAGCAGCAGCGCTTGAAGCCGTGAGATGGTTTATTGAGACCTATGAAATTGTTTGCCCGGCTGAATTCATACTGGAATGTCTTGAAATCATACTTCAAGAAAACACCTTTGAATTTAACGGATCCTTATATCAACAAACCCAAGGAGTGAGCATGGGGGCTTCATGTGCCCCAACGGTAGCAAACATCTTCATGGCACATTATGAACAGAAATTTATTTACAACGATGTGGCACCGTTTAGTGAATCTATCACCAGTTGGTCTAGATACATAGACGATGTCTTTTACATTTGGAATGGTGCAGAAGATGATTTATCAGAATTTGTCTCTTGGTTAAACCTTTGTGATACGAACATCCGCTTTGTGGCTGTCAGCAACAAACATAATGTCGAATTTCTCGACGTAAATATTAAAGCGGAAGGGCAGCAACTATGGGTGGACTTGTTCACGAAACCAACGGCAAGAAACACACTCTTGCATTTTTCAAGTTACCACCCCAGAATACAAAAAACAACTATCCCGTTTGGACAATTTCTCCGTCTTCGGAGGAACTGTACCAATCTTGCAGATTTTGACAAACAGTCAGAGATCATGAAAGCTAAATTTTTAGCTAGAGGTTACCCAAAGAGATTGATACGCGACTCCTTCAAACGAGCACGTTATTACGATCGCCAATCTTTGTTAATAAAGAAGACACCTAAAGAACAAAACCGTTTGGTAATGGTAATGAGGCATTCGACCATGAATGAGTCTGTAAGGCAGATTGTAAATTCGAGTTGGCATATTCTCAATGCAACAAGAAACGAATTAAATCGCTTACCAAAACCCATGTTTGCCTTTCGGAAAAACAAAAATCTTAAGGATTTAATAACAAGATCTCGGATGCCAAAGCGTACAACTAACTCCATACAAACTACTATTAGAGGTATGCCGGTCATCAAAGGAAACTATAGGTGTATGTCATGCATTGCTTGCGACTCGGCATTGGAGGTAAAGCAATACTCCATTAATGGAGTTACAATAGAACTGCAAAGTTTAACGAACTGTAAAACTACCAATGTAATCTATGCAGTTCTATGTCCCTGCAATAAGACTTATGTGGGTGAAACATCTAGATCTATGGCAACTCGCCTAACTGAACATAGATCAGCAATCAGGACGAAAAAGTTACAAGCACCACTGGTACAGCACTTCATTGACTTTAATCATACGATTGATGACATTCGATGGCTAATTTTGGAGAAAATAAATATCAGTGGACATCAAGGAATGGAGATCCGTAAGAGAAGGGAAGTATATTGGATATTTTCTCTGGACACTTACAAAAAGGGCTTAAACAACGAGATTCCTTGGAGTCAAGCGATCCGTTATAACACCTGACGGTTGCTTGGTGAATCGTGAAGGTCGTCTAGAACTAAAATAAATTGGCAGGACAGGGTGCTTTTTACCGTGTTTCGATGAGAGGAATATTGAGACACTATAAGCTTTTCTTGTTCCCATTACCCATATAATTCAAGCAGAATCAAATGCAGAATAGGGGAGCACCTATTTGTGTGCAGCATATGATTGTACAATGACCCCACTTCTACATCTATTGGCAGTGTTACCGATTTGTGTGGACACACTAACGTGTATATACACCTTTAACTAGCAATCGGACATTGAAAGTTCAAGGCAGGCTATAGGTCAAACTTAATAAGTGTTGGACCAATAGCAGAGCGTTTTAGGCCATATATACAACTTGTCGACCAACGGTACTGGCTTCACGTCGACGCGGCTTTGGGAAACGAGATGAAATGAAAATGACGATAACCTGGTGAGTGCGGCCGCGATCTGTTCCTAAGTGAAAATAGGAAAACTTCTCTCTTAATCATTACGGGGAAGACAGATAACTAAAATGATGCATGCTTATTTTTAGATAGCGGCTCTACACCATTAACGGAACGAGCAGCTTAACCAAACGCCGTGTTTGTGGTGGGACAACCAAATGGCTACCTGCCTAGGAACCTTCTTTAGTAAGTATTTGATAAAAGCATTAAGTCCGAAGCAATAGTGAGAGCAATCTCTATGATAAGATGGCAATCTAAAAACACTAGTGTGAATACTCGTTTTTTCTAGATGACGAGTTAGCATAACGGCATAGTCGGTACATCGACGTGGCTTGGAAACTTAGACGAATTGAAAATGATGATGACCTGGTGAGTGCGGCCTGAATATATTTCTAAACGAGCACATAGAACCTCTGTTTAGTTCATGGTTGGGGCAGGTGTTTACAATGATGCATGCTTAATTTGTAGATGGCATTACTGCATCTTTAAGAGAACGAGTAGTTCAACTAGACGCTGGGATTCTGGCGGGATAATCCAATTACCGTCCACCCGTAATACACTAGCAATCTCTAGTAAGTACTTGACTGAAGCATAAGTGCAAAGTAACAATAAATGATATCCTCTACAACGACACGTCAATTCAAATTAGTAGTGTTAATATACGTGTCTTTCTAGATGACGAGGCAGTAAAATTCGGAAAGTGAACAGTGCCTGACACGCCTGTGGTTTGGTGGAAACGATTAACCAACAAACATTAGGCTCACGTAATCATTGGGAAGTAAGTTAACAAATATTACATTTATTTGAATATTCTTCATAAGCCCGTAATATTTAACAGAGGTCACCATTGAAATATGTGTGCCGTCTTTTCTTCCTGTAGATTTGAGAATTGGAGTCATTAACATAGTCGACAGGTTCTTTAAACAATATGTTTCTACACCATTGTGAACATGTTGTAAGAGAGTTTTGGACTAAATCTATATATTCTAAATTGTAGAGATCCAAGAACATTAAGATATTAAGTTAATGGGATACACGTTGGTATCGTGCGCGCCATAGTTACTCATATTGTTGCAAATTGTCCAGTCATCGGCCATGTAAAAAGATGTTAACAAATCTGTTAGTAATAATTGGAAATGGATAAGATATATTACTTGATTTTTTGTGAATAATATGTATATATATGAGATCAGGATGTATATATGTTTGTAAATTAATGTATATAAAGATATTGTTTTTACACTCATGAGCCTATATGTACAGGCAATTACAGTTTGTGTTTCTCTTATTATAGGAGTTATCAAAAATATGGCCGCCTGAGGAAGGCTGAACGCCGAAACGCGCGTAGACCTAAATATTAGCCATAATTTATTATTAATGATGACCCTTTGTTTTTCTCCTTTTTTGTGTTTTCCTTTCCTTTCTCTCGTACCTAAAATGTGGAATATAAATGTATATGTTTTTGAATAGGTATGAAATAATACTAGATTGATAGCAATAAGCATTTAAAAAGAAAGGCTACAAGAAAATAAGGAAAATGAAATGATTTTCTACTGCTAGAAAGAATATGTATAAAAAAAAAACAAATAAAGAGATGTATTAAAAAGAAAGGTCTTTTAATAGTCATAATTGTTGGATGGGGGCACACATAATGTTCTATTGTCTGCACACTATTTGGCTCTTTTTGTATATTGTTTCCTATATAACTTCGTTCAAAAAAAAAAAAAAGTAACCGCCTTATTCACCATCTGGCAGCCCAGACTGTCCCCTGCAATCCCCCAGCCCTGCCACTCACAGAAACCAGACAGCAGATACACATCCTAGAAGAGGCGGGCTGAACAATAAGGCACCAAATGCTAACTTTCTAAAAGTAGCATTTGCGAACACAGGATATTAAAATAAACTTTACTAAAAGGAGTATTTTATTATTCTGAGTTCAGGCATACTAAACTTGACTTTCTACCATGTTCCCTGAGCCTGCTGGGATTATAGAGTGTAATAATTCCAGCAGCCCATTCTGGCCTATAAGAACAGGTAGCCTTACAATAGTGAAAAACTAAAATGGCTGTAATTCACTATTAGGACATGTCACACATATCAGGGCTTGTCCTACCTTATGCTTACAATTCACCCTGCCCTTGGGCCTACCATAGGGGTAACTCACATGAAGTAAAGGGAAGGTTTTAGGGGCTGGCAAGTGTGTGCACTTGCCCAGCTAGCATGACAGTACCAGACTGCATGCAGGTTCTACAATGGCAGACCTTAGACACATTTTAAAAGGCTGCATATGTGGGTGGCGCACCCAGCGCTGCAGGCCCACTAGCAGCATTTGTATTTACAAGCCCAGGCACTCCTGGTGCACTTTACTGGGGGCTGATAGTAAACCAAATAAGCCAACAATCATGGAAATCAATTACAGGTACACTTTTCATAGGGAGCACTTGCACTGTGGCACTGATTGGCAGTGGCACAATGCCCTGAGCAGCTAACACCAGCAAAAAATCTGAGGCGCATTGGCAAAAAGTGGGAGGGAGACTCACGCCAAGGTGCCAGTTCTAACAGCCAGCTCCCCCAAAACAGTCACAATGTACATTGGCATGCAGTCTGAATGTAAACATCTGCAAATCAACAACATACATGTGAAATCTGTTAACCTGCATCTCCTCTTAACATTTCAGAGGGATAATCAACACTTACTGCAGAGCAGACCACAAACCCCATCATTGATGATGTAGAGGACAACATGCACATATGTCAAGATACCCTCCAATGGATACTGAACAGCATCTGCACCCCACCCCTAGGAGCAGAGCAGGCCAGCTGCCTCAAGGTGACCCCACCACCTGCACAGACCACACAGCAGGAAACACACACCAACACGGCTGTCTCCCAGGACCCCCCCAACCAATACAAGGAGCACGACACCAGCGTACTCGACTGGGGGCGACTACCACGGACGTTAGATTTTACCTCACACCACGGTGGAATAAGCACGAATTGAAGACGACGTAAACCTTACCAAGGAAACGCCTAGATCACTGAAACCATCTGCGGTTTGGAAATATCACCGCCGAATAAATTTTCCATTCAATCTGAAAATAGCCTTGACAAAGTTGCGGGACAACTATTCCCTCACGCAACGAAACACGTGTTGGCTGGTGGCAGAAACAGATTGACTAAGGAGAAGTGCATATAATTAAAGAACTACTGACAAGAAGAAAAGACTCATTTCTGGCTTATATATTATCTATTTGTGTTAACACACTGTACATACCTGTTGTTCATAATCATAACGTGTGCTAAGGATGGATCTTACTGGTTAGGGCTTTGCCCACAATTCTAGGAAGTCTAGGTGGTTCTTCCTACCTTGTAGCACCGTTCCGATAAATACTCAAACTACTATAAATGTGAACTTTCTCTTGGCGCCATATACCTATATCAAATCCCACCAAACAGGTTTTAACACATACAACGTGTGTTCTTCCCAGGTGGAGTTGGCTGCGGGTGGGTTTTGAGATCATGGCAGCCAAACTCAATGCCATACGTGGGTTTCTGAGTCCCATCAGGGACCACGTACAGTTCCTATTGGACACTCCCTGTACCATGCTCCGCCACAGACCTTGGCTGACCTCGCTGGTGCCATGATTCGTACACAAGAACTGTGTGGGCAGACAGGCACCAGCCATGGCAGCACAGAGTTGGCACAGATGCGGAGGTCAATGGAGACAATAGAGCAGATACAGTCTGAAAGGATTTTTAACACAAGGGAAGGTGCACTCAAAAACACAAAGTCCAATGTGGTATTTTTCTTGGTCTTCTTATTTATTAAAGCGAATGTCAGCCAACGCGTTTCGTTCCTAAAACACAGGAACTTCTTCAGGGCTGAAATCAATACATAAAAACATATATAAACAGCCACATATATATACACAATACGTTTACATCACAACACATAAAAATGACTTAGAATTCCACAATAACCACAAAACAATAATGTATACAAAACCAACCTAAGATACAACATATATATACATACATATAAAAAAGAGTTAAAAATTCTGTGAGTGTAAGCTATTCCTGATTTCTGTAATTCTATCTCAAAATTTAAAAGGCAGGGATTGTTTGTACCAAACCTATATGGTAAGAGAAAGTAATAAGCGTTGGAATGAAAAGACAAAAATTAAAAAGGAAAAACAAAAACAAAACCATAAATAATGAAGAAAACTCACACAAGTAGCGGCCACTAGTAACAGAAACAGGAAACAAACTGCATTATCATAGATGTCCAAAAGAATGTAACAATCTGATAAAAGAACTATAACTCAATCCAGGCTAGAGAAACAGAGAAAGGGAAAAGAACAAAAAAAAAAAGTTGGGCTCACCACAAAGTAGATAACACGAAAGAAACCTTATTCCATGTTCATAGAATCCGGCAATAACCAAAGCATAATGACGTATCACACATTTGGTGAATAGTAGCACGTCTGAAATGCAAATGCAAATATAAGCAGCCCCATAATATAGTGGGCAAATCAAACAGCAAGTATATATAGAGAATGGAAGTGTATGTACATGACCTACGTATATACATAAAGATCTGTGGTCATCAGAAAGGACACTCACCAGCAAATTTGAAAGTCAATGCAAGCTCTCATATTAAGATAAAATCATGTATTGTAGACAGTATTCGCTCAAAGTAGAAAGGAGTCCAATGTTGGATCAGTAATTCTGGACATGGAAAAACAAAAGAAGGGGAGGTGGAGTTGTTTAATTCCACCACGAAATTTACAATATGAAACATATAACATTCAAGGAAATTTAAAAAGAATTTTTAGCGTATATTAATCGATTCAAAATTGAATATGTATATTAGCACATATATGCACCCAGACACCATAGTTAACAAGAAGCTAAAAACATAAACTGAAACACCAGATTCATAAATTGAGAAAGTGGCCATAAGTACGTATTTATAGAAATATATATCCATCTTAGTGGCCTTCTAGAGAGCTCTTTTGCACAAAATAAGCAAATACCAGTTAGATATGTCGGCAAAGTTTGGAGTATTAGGTATTATGAAGCCATGTCCATTTAACACACCCACGTGTGGTCCTCGTAAAGAGGACGCTTTGACCAAATCTCAAAGAAAAGCCACATGGGGGTCCATATGTAACAGAGCACTTGTAAAACCATATATACAAACTCCGGTGTAAGTAGAAGCCATTACGTAACGCCACATTGGGGGTCCATATGTGACGGAAGCACTCGTAAAACCATATATACAAACTCCGATGTAAGGAGAAGCCATTACGTAAAGGGAATACATGAGAACATTCCCCATAACTCAAAGATTCAGACGTAATGACATTGACCCGATATTTACGTTATTGTGTTGCTGAATTATCCTAAAAGGCACATATACAACACATATTGCGCCCAAGAAAAGTAGAAAACGCTGTCCGCCCATTGATACGAGTCATGGCGGAACAGCGTAAGTCTATGCAAATAAACACACCCAATGCAAGAACCAATAAATCATTCACAAGTCAAGAGAGCATATGCTTAAACGGTTTCAATCTCTACAGGTAAATATACCAAATACAAGGACCAATCAGTCATTTGAAAGTACAATGAGCGTATAATAGAAAAGCCCACCCTACGTAAACACAGTGCGGACCCGTGGGTGTAAGCAAGTCAAATGCCAAAAACGAGAACCAGCTAATTAAGAAAAAAATCACAGTCCGAAGCGCCCACCCTACATAACAACAGAGCGGACCCATCTAAGCGCACTCACCATGGTGTTCAGAACGGTACCGACGGCATGATAACCGGCAGGACAGTAATACGACAAACAGACCCACATCTAGGGGTCGGTTTAAAAAGCCCAGACAAACGTAGTCGTGCGTGCTCCAGCAGGGTAGCAATGAAAAAAGGGGTCAGCGAACAAGGCAAATGGCGCCGCCATCTTGGAATGTACTTATTTGATCAGAAATCTATGGCAATCTAACATACCCCCTTATAATGGTGACACATAAATGTCCTGCAAGGAAATTAACAACCTAATATTCAAGGACTCTAATACTACATATAGAGGAAGTGCATAGCAATTAAAGTAGCGCAATATTCGTACAAAAACTCATCAGGAAATATGTGTCAAAGCAGACCAAGCGGCCATCTTGAAGTGGTATTCCCATAAACCAAGGGAATATAGATAGAATCAGAGGAGAACCAAGGAAACAGTTAAGAAGGACCATATATGACAATAAAAAATATAAAGAAGACATTTTTGATGCAAAAAATGGGCACAAAAGAGAAAAAAAACCAATCATAATTCATGTAACAGTATATACGCCACACATTAATCTGCATTGTATGGGCATGAAATCATGTACAGTATGCCATAGAAATAATTACAACATTATACGCCGCAAAAAAGGGCCTTATTAGTTACGTACAGAGAGTATTATTTAAATATAAAGCAACAGAGTTGCTTCATAATTAGTTAATGGAACAACACTAGCCTAAAAAGTAATGCAATTCCTTATCCGTATTATGACCTGCGTCAGTCGCCCTGAGTCTACATATCCACTTTGCTTCCTTTTGTCTGACCACTAGTTCCCTATTGCCCCCTCTGTCGTTAATAGGGACATGGTCTATTCCATGAAACCAGAATGTGTCATTGTCTGCATGTGCAAGTCTGTAATGTTCACTCAAGGGATATCTTCGATCTTTATTTACAATAGCCCTACGGTGCTCCTGTATTCGGATTTTTAAGGGGCGGATTGTACTCCCTACGTAGATGATGTCACAATTACAGCCTATTATGTAGATAACATGAGTGGTATTGCAATTGATAAAATGCATTATATCATACTTGACACCAGTATTGTAGCAAAAGTTGAAAGTTTTGTTTTTCCCATGTGAACACATATTACACGACCCACAGGTGAAGAACCCTTTGGGTTTGATAGGCAACCACGTTTCCTTGGGGGTAGTAACATAGCTGGGACATAGGAAATTCCGCAGTGATCTACCTCTTCTATATGTAATAGATGGAACGTTAGTAAGGCAACTCTTTAGGGATGGAACTTCTCCAAGTATACTCCAGTTTTTCTTTAGAATATTGAAGACCTTAGAACTGTTTGTATTATACTGTGTAATAAACCTAACTGGATCTGCGTTAGGCGTCTCCCTTTTGTGAGATGGTTGCAAAGTGTCTTCTCTGGTGCGACATTTTACTTTCTTGATGGCTTTGTCTACTACTTCTCTGGTATATCCCCTCTGCAAGAATCTAGTTCTAGATTCCGAAATGTTGTTAAGATAAGTGTCATCCTCGCTGCAATTCCTACGTATTCTTATCATTTCCCCGTAGGGGATGTTATTAATAACGGACCGAGCATGGGCACTATCAGCATGAAGGATCCCGTTGCAGGCTGTATCTTTTCTGTGAAGGGTACTATGTATTTTCCCATCCTTCACAAAAAATTTAATGTCCAAGAAGTTGATACTTTCTTTTCCGAATTGCATTGTAAATTTTACATTGTATTGATTATTATTCAGATATGTGAAGTAATCATTCAACTCATCCACCGAGCCCGACCAGAGACAGATAACATCGTCGATGTACCTCCCCCAGAAAACAATATGGTCAGTCCAGGGGGAGGCACCTCTGCCCCAGGCATGCTCCCTCTCGAACCACCCCATAAAAAGGCATGCGTATGAGGGAGCAAACCTGGAGCCCATCGCAGTACCAAGAATTTGCTGGAACCAGCATCGGTCGAAGAGGAAAAAGTTATTACAGAGAATGATATCAATCATTTCCATGATCATCTCATTGTAAGAGAACTGATCAGCATTCTCTTTATCCAAGAAGGACTGGATTGCCAAAAGCCCAAGATCCTTGCGAATGCAAGTATATAGACTTTCTACATCGAAAGTTACAAACAGTAATTCTTCCGACCATTCAAAATCCTTAAATTTTATCAATATGTCCTTACTATCCCTGATGTATGATGGGAGGTTTACAACATATTTTTGCAATCTTAGGTCCACAAATTCAGATAACCTCTCAGTGGGTGACCCTACCCCTGAGATAATGGGACGGCCAGGTGGAAAGGCATTAGGTTTGTGTATTTTTGGAAGGATGTATATGCAGGGAAAGTTAGGGAAATCCACTCTGAGGTATCGGAATTCATCTTCTGTCAATAGCATAACATCCTTCCATTCATTCAGTTTGATATTAATCATGGTGCTCAGCTTTTCAATCGGGTTACCCACAATTTTCTTGTAACAGGAATCATTATTAACCTGGCGGTAGATCTCATTCATATAGTCGTCATGGTTCATAATCACAACATTACCGCCCTTATCGGCCTCCCTAATAACAATACTTTTATCCTGTTTTAGGCGATTGAGGGCTTTTCTCTCTTGTGCGGTAATGTTGTGATTATTCCAGGGTGTAAATTTTTTGCTAGTCTCCATCCTATACAGATCCTCACTGACTTTCTCATAGAAGACATCTATGTTGCGGTGATAGTTCATGACTGGTGTAAACTTGGATTTAGATTTCAAACCACTGTCTAATGTGTAGTTCTGTGGTATATCCAAGTCATTGATTAAAGAGAGCATGTCACATTCCTCATTATCATCAAGAGTCATAAGGCAATGGATGTCCCTTATATCCGCGACCGTATGGGTCATGGGTCTTGTAGTAACAGAAAGTTCAGGATTACGCGGAAAAAGTTGAGAGAAATGATCTTTTAATTTGAGGATCCTAACAAATTTGAATAGGTCTATATGTACATTAGCACTATCCCCACTCTGGGTTAGACAAAAATTCAAGCCCCTTCGTAAAACCGCCACTTCATCCTTGTCAAAAGTTTTATTGGACAAATTAACAATTTCCAAGTTTTTTTCAACAGATTGTACAACATTACAAGAAAGGTTTTGCACATATGTATCATTTATTTCTTGACCTGTCCCACCATATTCCCTTTTGCCTTTGTACCTGCCTTTGCCCCTCCGGCCTCCCCGCCGGGTTTTGGCATTTCCCTCTTTTGTTGTAATCTGAGTTATAGTTCTTTTATCAGATTGTTACATTCTTTTGGACATCTATGATAATGCAGTTTGTTTCCTGTTTGTTTCCTGTTTCTGTTACTAGTGGCCGCTACTTGTGTGAGTTTTCTTCATTATTTATGGTTTTGTTTTTCCTTTTTATTTTTTGTCTTTTCATTCCAACGCTTATTACTTTCTCTTACCATATAGGTTTGGTACAAACAATCCCTGCCTTTTAAATTTTGAGATAGAATTACAGAAATCAGGAATAGCTTACACTCACAGAATGTTTAACTCTTTTTTATATGTATGTATATATATGTTGTATCTTAGGTTGGTTTTGTATACATTATTGTTTTGTGGCTATCCCGCTGCAGACTGCACTCTCCCTCTTCCCAATCACTTCCCAATCCCCAAAGTACTCTGGTTGGCATGCCACTGGGCTTCCATGTGATGTGGGCTTCAGTGGCCATGTACAGCCCCAGCTCCGTCAATCACCTGAATGTGAATAAAACATTCTAAATCACACAGATGTGTCATGTCTGTATTCACTCACGTATGGAGGTATGGCTGGATGTAGGAACAATGATTGCACATGAAGGTACACCCTGGTAACTGACATCTATGCGCATGTGTATCCCTGAGACACATGGCCAATTGGATGACTGTGAAGGTGAGAACTAGCTGTGTCCCCATTGCACATCAACAACAATCTCACAACCCCCGATGTAAGAGCACGTCCATGTATTGAATTGTGTGTAGGACTGACCCAAACGAAAGCAGGCCAGGAGTGGTGTCCTACAGCACATGTGACACCAGAAGTTCATGTCGCATACCTACTCACACACATCTGTGTGGACACATTCTGTTGTGATATATGACATTGCTCCACATGGTTAGAGGTTGGACACCATACTCACATTGCTGAAGTCACGTAAGTGCACATGTCGTCCAGCACCTATCCAAAAACAATGTCTGGCTCACCAAGGTGGAGCTTGCCAAAGGGACACACCCCCATTGCACCTGCGTCAGTCAGTTCCTCCCTGTGTAGGGACGATGCACATTGTGGCACACGAGTGGACAATCCAAACAACACACCTCACAGTTAGACACCAGTGGAGTTACATAGACTTTATTGGCATGTGCATGTCAGTACGGATGAGGCAACGGCCACAACAGGCAGGGACATGCTTAAGACACTTACATGCAGCATGGGTACATGTCGAGGTTCCGAAAATGTTGGGGCTAAAATGGGTAACATTCATCATGTATGGTAACACTCTCAGCCCACCTTGCCTTGCTGGATGAGTCATGTGTTGTTTGTCGTCTGCCCATTGCCCCGTGTGAGGGGGCATGACTCACTGCCCATGGGATCTGCATAGTGCTCTGCCTCCGGAGTGTGCTGATTGTCTGCTCTGCTGACAGTGATCAGGTGTGAGGTTCCGACAAGTTCGCATGTCGTGCTACATTGCCATATGTGTGCTCTCCACCAGCAGTGTAGCCGAATTGGCAACATTGCCAAACGATGCTGTGTTGCACCGAGCAAGGACCTACATCACCTTGCACAGGTGTGTGTATGCATGCGTTGTTCCACGTACATGCATCCAGAGCCCTGGACAAAGGCAGACGTGTCCTCTGTTATGGTGGGATATGTGAGCAACCCCACTATGCAACAAATTGTTGGAACATGTGCTCTGGGTGACAATCGGATGTGGCTGCAGGAACGTAGTTACTCATCCATGAATGCCTGTGCAGCTTCATATGCAATGTGTTCCAATAATATGTCATTGTCGTGTTCAAGGAACCGCAGGGTGAGCCAATCCAAAAAGTGGTCCAGGCAGGTGTGCTTAGCCCACGCCGTTTCACCAATCCGAAACACAGCCAAATAGGGGAGCGTCTCGATGTGGTCACTGCACACGAGGAATTTTGCAATCTCCCATGCACAACTACCAATACATACGCAGTATGTCAGGGCATCCCATGCACGGCTGTCTCGGTTACACTCCTGTTCGTGGTCCAACGGGGGGCACAGACACAAGTCATGGTCCAATTCATCAACAGTTGTGTTGGATAGGCAGACATCCATGGGACACTCGAATGTGCATGTTTGGCAGTGGAACCAGGGCTGGACGCAAGTGACGTAGACAATGCGGAAGCTGAGCCGGTAACTGATATGCAGCACTGCCAGTGGCACTGCGTCCAGTAAATGCAGCATACGTGCATGGTACTGTTCCACGTGACGGGGGTTGTGCATGTGCCCGGTATGGCCTGTCATTGCATTGGTGCGTCTCGTGGAACCAGCACTCTTCTGACCTGCGGCAGTTGTGTGGAGGATATGCCACAGCTCTGAGCAATGATTCGAATGTGTGGGAAACGTTGGGGCGAGTGGGTTGCTGTTTCCGGGAGTGTCAAGGGCATCCCATGCGGGGGTACCACAGGCAGGGGCTTGTGTGTGTGGGGTGTGAATGAGTCGGATAGTTTATTTGCGGAATGCGTGGTGTGGGAGTCGTCCCCATATGCCATGGCATCTCTCTCAGGGTGTTCCAGGTACGTTCTGAACCAAGGTCAGAGTTGCAGGTGTCCTCCCGCCTTCTGCATTGGAACAATGAAGCTTTCATTCCTGATTTTTGTCTGAATACTACTTGCGTTTTTGGAATGTGATGTGGCTTTGGCGCTGATATTGGGACACGGCCTTGGGCTCCTGGTGTACGGATGGCGATATACACACAAATGTTGGCATGTGGAGCCAGGTGCCCGAGAGGCCTTGCGCTGCTTGTGCAATCTCACTCTGTCTCTCTCCCTCGCTCTCTCCCTCTCTTTCCTTTGTTGGGCGCATGGCAAACCTTCTTCTCTTGGATTTGGTCTTCCAGGCTGTGTGCTATGGATTGTCCAGTGAGGAGCCCCTAGGACTCATCCTAAGGGTTGTCTCAGATTTTCATTGTATGGTGTTTTGTCTTGGTGATTGCATTGCTGTTTGACTGAGTCTCCATTTTCTGGCCACGCATGTCTATTGATTTTCCAGCTTGTGCGACATCAGGCAAAATGTTTGTATTGGGATTCGTGGTGTTGGTGTGCAGTTTCTTAGTCCGGGGTTGGGGGTGGTCCCGGGGGGGGGGGTGTTGCGGGTCTGGGTGTGGTGTCGGTGGGTGTTGTGGCCCTCTTGGGTGTCTGGCCCGCATGATGGGTGGCTTCATGGCTTTTGTTGCCCTTCCGGTGTGGCCCTGGGCTGGTCTCCCTTTTGTGGTGCAGGCTGCCATCCGACTTTACACCAGGTCCGAGCAGGTGTAGATTACCTGGTGCTAATGCGCCTTATCGCCTGTTTTGTGTTTTTATCACTGATGTGGCTAGTCGTTGAGAATGTTGTGGTGTGATAGTGTCGCGGATTTTGGCACGGGAACACCCACTCTGCATCTCATTAGCGATAGTTGCGCGGGTCCTCTGTGGCGATCTTTTTTGCAGCTGCTATCGCAGGTAAACTGGTGCTGTGGGCTGTTTACACCAGCGTGTGAATGGGGAGGTATTTTTATCAGGACTTTGGCTGCAATAAAGTGCCGTTGGTTAGGCGATAGCTCCTTGTGAATATTCCCCTATGTGTCTACAGTTATTAACATTCAATCAGACCAGATAACCCCCACTGGACCGAATGTGTAATTAATAAAATTCTCGCTACCGGCTAAAGTGAAACCAAGAACTGTACTATTAATTAACACCTACGCACATCCAATGGCGCAAAAGAAAAAGCCCATAATGCTTTGTTGACAGTCATATTCTTAGACATAAGAAGCACCAACCCCTCCTTGGATATTATCGTAACAAGAGACTTCAACTCAAAACTAACTTACACCCCTGATGAAGATGAGAAATTAGCCGCAGACAACAAATGTTGGAACGTACAACCTCAATTCCAATTTAAGACGGCTCCTCCAGACCACGTAGGGCCACACTTGGTGAAAACACTTGAATACCTGGGCCTTAGAGTCATAAATGGCAGAACACCGGGAGACACCCCGCCAAAACACACTTTTCTGGAGGGAAGTCACGATCCAGGCTTGATTATACAGTTATTTCGTTACCACTAATCCCATTTCTCACTTGATTTGCAATTGAATTTACCACCCAGAGCGACCACATCTATCAACATACTTACTTTAACTTAAATGTACCAAAACATCAGACTAATAAGGCTACTGAGGAATGCACTCACTCAACTGACCTGAAGCGGCTGAAATGGACCAAAGAGAATATTGAGGAGCTCCAAATCAAACTACAAAGGCTCATAACAGAAAGAAAATAATGTTGGCCTAACTAAGATACAAGATTGGGTAAATTTCACAGAGAAACTAACACTAATGACTGGTAAACTAAAACAGGTGCCCAGATACAAAAACAACAAGCCTTCAGCAAACAAGATCCTCACACTGAAACGAGAACTGAAAAAAGCATTCAGGAAACTCAAGAGAACAGAGCAGGACCGCACAGGCTGGGAAGTTGCACACAATCTAAGGAAACTATACAAAGAGAAGATATGGGAATACAAAAGAAGAAGCGATGACAACTTTTGGGCAAAACTACTATACAACGCAAGAAAAACGAACTCAGGCACATTCTGGGAAACAAAAAACAACCTGAATTGGCCCGTTAATTCTTTAACTTCAAATTTACAAGAACACAACTGAGCAATGTTTCTTACAAAAACATTCATAGAAACCACAACCCTGGAACCCCCAGATGGCAAAGAAGAAGAGCATGTAAATCATCAGGACAAAGTGGAACTAAAAGAAAATGGCATTGCTTCCAGACAGAAAATAGAAAGCACTAAGCACCGACACGTAACTACATTGCTGCCAGTGGAAAAAACGCAAAGGAATGGCGCTGAGAGTAGTGCTCCCTTCTCAAAGGCAAGATCAGACAGGCCCGCCTATGTAGCGGATGATGTAAACAGAATAATACTAAAAGGACGAGGGAATGGGCACCAGGACCAAACAACATCCCTCAAGCAATCTTCAAACATGCCCCATCTTACTGGAGTAGGAGACTAATGAATCTGTTCAACAAATCCGAAAATGTAAACCAAATTCCTTCGAGCTGGCAAGGTTCAATAATCGCACTGATCTACAAAGGTGGGGATAGAATATGTCCGGCAAATTACAGGCTAATCGTATTACTGGACGTAGAAGCAAAGTACTATGCCTGGAAGACCTGACAATCTGGCCAACAACATGCGCAATTTGACTCCTGTCAACCAGACAGGTTTCAGAAAAGGAATAAGGACAATCATAAACATTCTAGTACTTTCTTTAATTGCAGACAAAAATAAACAGAGAAATCCTTTGCTTCATAAACCTTAAGGCTGCATTTGACAGTGTGGATCGTCACTTCCTATGGGAAAAGCTAAGAGCCTGGACAATTCCCGAGAAACTATTCAGAGGAATATTGCTTCTTTATTCCAACACATGGATGAGAACAAAGTTGGGAGATGGCTCAAGACTAACAAGAAAGGTGACCACCACTAAAGGACTAAAACAAGGATACGTGCTGGCTCCACACCTTTTTAATGTTCATGGCGGACCTGAAACACCAGCTCAACAAGATCAACTCCCACTCACCTTAACTGGGATCGCACCTCTCATAAGCAGATGACGTAGTCTTAATGAGCCTAACCCAGATCGGCCTCCGTAGGTCACTTACAGGCTTGTTGAAATACATAGCAACTAATAGACTAGAAATTAGCACATCGAAAAGTAAGACAATGCTAATCAGTGACTACCCAACGGTTAAGTAGAACACACAACTTGAGGACAACCTGCTAGAGGAAGTATCTAACTACAAATACCTGGGTTTTTATATGGACAACAGGCAGAACCATCAAGAGCAGAAAGCTTATATGCAACAGGGAATAAAAGCACTAACGTTTGCCTTCAGGACCCTAGCAAAAAATCTGAAGGGGCCATTGTACACACCTTTGCTCGCAGTGATAACAGCTAAAACACTTCCAACACTAAAATATGCCAGTATGGCTCTTCACAGTAAAGACTCCGAACTTTTGAACAAATTGCTAGTCTCAACATACAAAAAGGTTTTTCCAGGTACACCAGTCCACATCTCCAGCACAGGTTAGACTCGAGTTTGGTTTAATAAACGAAACACTACGGAGGATGTATGCAACCATTAAGCTATGGTACCAACTGAAACAAAACAAAGCAGACTTCATATTAAACAAAGCTCTGTGGGTGGAATAAGAAAACGAAAATATTGCCCTATAATCAATATCTCCAAAAAGCACTAAAAACTAGGCCTGGGCGGTAAATTCCGTTCCGCTCACGGAATTTGCAGAATTTGGGTAATTTTGCGTTACGCGGAGAACGTGGATTTGCCCAAAATTCTGCGTTCCGCGGCTACGCAGAATTTTTTGCTTGTTCGTGTTCTCAAAATGCATGTTCGTGAGATATTTCCCCCCCCCCATAGCACACAAACAGCGTCCGCGAACAGGAAAAAAGCATCGCGAACATGCCATTCCGCGTGTTCAAAGAATTTCTGCGTGCTTGCGGAGATTTTTTACCGTTTTGCGGAGCTTTGTGTAACGCGACTACGCAAACTCCGCCCACCCATACTAAAAACAACTTGCACAGGCGAGCTTTGGAATACTAACTTGACTTATCCATCCTTCAAACAAGTCATAAACAAAATTGCTAAATTTCACTCCTTGTTAATTGTCAAAAACACCTTCAGCAAGAGAACACACGCTTGGATTGTGATCAATAACTATAAGATCCTCGCGCCGGCACCAAATCTAATTATTACATTCTCGATCTACCGAAAGCAACATTTCATGGCCCTTCACTTCGACAAACTACCTTCTAGCACAGATCAGCCAACCTGGGCCCATAAAGGGCCAACAGAAAGCCGACTCTGCGGCAGCAACTAAGAGGACTTCACCCACTTAATCTGCACATGTCCCAAACTTTGCGCAGCACGAGTCACTTTATTAAGGAATGCGCTGAACAGCAGAAGAATAAGGATCTGCAGATAGGCCATAATAGCAGGTCTGGACCTGACTGACACCCAAATGAACTGTCCTTTGATAACGTTTCTTAACTCCCATGAGCGGGCACTAAAAACTGAACAGCCAGCTATCACCCCGATATGTTAAAAAACTTTACCTTACAAGAAATTCAAGAGAGATTGTTTGTCATTTTAAAATGAAGTCTGGAATGTAACCCTTTTATTGTACAGTGGAACATAAATTAAATAACACTCAGAACTTGTTAACTGTATCCTACATACTGTTGTATATGCTTGCATATTAATAATTGAGAATGTAAAGTTTTTAAGGTGTTAAGGAAAATGACCAAATTTTATAGTTGATTTTTATATAAGTGACAAATTGTTATGGTTTTAAATGGAAATTGGAAATGTCGACTTACGATAATATCGAGTTTTAAATATTGTGACAGAAATATCGACAGCAAGAACATTGTGGTCAAGAATATCGACTTTAAGGTAAGAAATATACATTTTAAAAATGTAGAAGTCATTAATATTGTTTGTAAAAATATACTGGCACATGCATCAACAATGCCATTTGCTATTCCTTAATAGCGAAAAATAAGGATTCGCTAATAAGGAATAGCAAAAGGCTATGCATGTAGAAATCGCTTACAAAATAGCTATTTCTAAACATTCCTTAATTGCTACTCGCAAATTGCGAGTCGCAATTAAGGAATACCTCCCCATTGATTCCTAGAGGCCCATAGGAATGAATGGGAAGACTTTCTCAATTTGCTAATCTCAATTAGAGAATCGCAAATTGCTCATGCTATTTCAAGGGTGCCAGGGCGTCAAAAAGGCACCCTGTTGCACCCCTGAAATCTGCATATGAATACATCTTGCACACACACATGCCCCAAGGGCATGTGTGTGTGTAAAATGGAACTTTGAAAATGCACTTTAGTGCATTTTTCAAAGTTTTTGCAAATTACCATGAAGTTCAACTTCATGGTAATTTGCTCCCCCTATTAGCGAAATCGCTAATTTTTAAACTTTCATGCATTGCATTTCAGGAATCTCAATTTGGGATTCCTTAAATGCAATAGCAATTTAAGGAATCGCAATTTAGAGATTCCTTAAATTGCGATTTTTGCATTTGGGATGATGCATCCCAAATGCAAAAATCCCAGTCGCAAAGGGGCAGATTCTGAGAATCTGCTCGTTTGCGACTGGCTTTTGCTTTGATGCATGTGGGCATAGTTGTTTAAAATATCGATTTTTTAATTAGTGTTATGTATTTAAGTATATATTTTAAATGTATCCGATGTATTTGTTTGTATAAGAATTGTTTATGTTTTTAAAAATATGTGTTACATTTTTAGTAGTGATTAATTTTATTTTAATAAAATGTGATTTTAGTTCCGTATTGAGATGTGGGTTTATAGGAGAATAGGGTAGGAGCAAGACCTCTGACCTCATAGTCAGGGAATCTGCTCTGCCCTCGTGCAGCTCCATTGTTGCGGCACTGCCCCCAGCACATCTACGGTTCCAGGTAGGTGGAGGAGGCTCTCGAACACCCACGGGATCCTGCCTGATCCTCATCTCTGGTGGTCCAGTGGGAGAGCCTTGCACTTCTGCTGGTCTGTTCAGCCAGCCTTTCTGTAATTTTGTGCCTTGTCTGTCTGCCTTTTGTCTTTCTGTCTTTTGTCTGTCAAGTGCCCTTTTTTGCCCTAATTCATGCTGTGTATGCCTCTTTGTGCCTTTTTGTCTATTTGCACTCTTTGTGCCATTTTGTCTATTTGTCTTGTAGTGCCTTTTTGCCTATTTGACCGTTGTCAAACAAATAGAACCTCCTTGTCAGAAATACATAACAATCCATACACCTTGCACACTAGTAGGATGGGAACCGGCAGGACAAATGTAATCAAAACAATTGAGAAGAAGAAAATATCAATTAAAAACCTGTATTTATTTAATTTGTACTAAAAACTATACAAGGTATGCAGTATCTATTCTCATATAGCTAATTATGAAGCAATAACGATCTAGGCAAATCAATGTATCATAAATCATTGTTGGTAAACTATACATATATTGTTAAAAAACACTATACACATTATAATTTAATAAACATCACAAAACATACAAATTGGGAACACAGTAAAAAAGGACATTTGTGTCCTATTAATTGAGAAAAATCACCAAACCAACGATTCATCAATGGTGACCTTAGAGATATAGTTTTCAGTTGTACATGTCACCAAAACAGTAATCAATGATTTTATGTGGTTTTCTCTTTTAAAAGCATCGACGCGTTTCGGTGGGCATAGATTTTCTGCCAGCACCTTCTTCAGGAAAAATTGGATGGAGTCCCAATATCATTACATATACAAACGAAAATATTTAATAGTTGGCGATTTATTCCAATCTATATCCAATCAAAGGGTCTTCTATTACTTTTCTGTGGCCAATATAAGCCCTTCACATAGGGTATGTAGTCACCTTAATTGTATCCCCTCCGAGTCTGAAAAGACCTCCAGGTATTAACTTCACTATTAAGGTAATGATCCTTCTATTACTGGCGCACGACAATTTGGTGTGAACCCTTATACAGCTTGCTTCTATACAGACCTCGATATCTCGTCGGGTACGGGCATGTAAATATCCCTATATAGGGTTCAGTGCAAGTAAAGTACTTTGCTACGCCTATTCCGGTGCTCACAATACAGCCATCTGTGGAAATCCAACCGTTGTGCCTTTTTCACTCTTCTGCTCTGTTTGCAATTTTTCACTCCCTTTGCCACCGCTGCTGCCCCCGCGGACCCTCCCCTGCCTGGTTCCGCTCCTGCCTCCCATCTGCTCTCCCTGACCCCTACTTAATGATGGCCGCTGCACGACAGGGTGAGCAAGACCTATGACCTCCCGGTCAGGTAAACTGTTCTCACCTTGTGCAGCTCCATCGTTGCGCCACTGCCCTCAGCACCTCTCTGGTTTCACGTAGGTGTTCGAGCCCCTCCTCCACCCACAGGCTCCTGCCTGAGCCTCATCCCTGGTGGTCCAGTGGGAGAGCCTTCCTCTTCTGCTGGTCCACTCAGCCAGCCTTTCGGTAGTGTTTTGCCTTGTCTGTCTGCCTTTTGTCTTTCTTGCTTTTGTCTGTCTGTGCCCTTTTTTGAGCCTCGTTTGTGCAGTTTCTGCCTTTTTTGTGCCTGTTTGTCTACCTGTTTTCTTTGTGCCTTTTTGTCTATTTGTCTCATTGTGCCTTTTGTCTATTTGTGCCTTTTTTCACTCTTCTTCCCTATTTGCTGTTTTTCGCTCCCTTTCCCGGTGCTGCTGCCCTGTGGACCCTCACCCTGCCTGTTCCCGCTCTTGCCTCCCAACTGCACTCCCTCTCCCGACCCCTACATAATGGCGGCCGTTGCAAAAGCCCGTCTCAGCCCATCTGCCACCTACCGCGACCAGCGGCAGGGGCCCTGGTCCTCTGATCCCCAACCACTATGACTCAGCAACCCTTCACACACTCAACCCAGGAAGAAACCACAACTGCCAGCTGTCAATGCCAAACTCCACCCAAGGCCATTTCTCCTGTCAACACTGCTGCCGCGCCTTCATCCACCTCCTGACCCCTACAGCTACCTCCAACTCACCAGAGGCCAACACACCCAAACCCCTGAGCTGCATCCTCCTAAACGAACGCTTCCATTACAGGCATGCAGTAGAAATCTGGGACCTCCTCAACACCCTCTTGCCCGATGTCACCTTCCTCGCAGAGGCCTGGACCAATGCCAGCTCCGCACCCGACATTGCAACCGCCATCCCTGATGGGTACAATATCCAAAGGAAAGACTACCCCAACCACCCTGGATGTGTCCTCGCTATCATACACAAGTACTCCCTCTGCTCAAATCACTTAACACCCCCCACTCTCATCCTCCCCCACCCCTCTCTCCCCCTCACCTGCCTGCCCTCCTACCAACACCATACTCCAATCACATACTCCCCACCCTTCTTCCCTATCATCTCTACACCCAATGACATCTCCCAATCACCGTCACCCATTTTATCTCTCCCACCTATGATTCCTGCTCTTCCTGACATCCCTACTGCACATCCCCTCTCCCTACAACTTACATCTCACAACAAACTGTCCCTCTCCACCTCTTCTAAAATTACCAACTCCCTCCTCCCCTCCGAGACATCACAGCCTGATTCCATACCTCTCTGCCCCAGCTCTCCTTTCGTACCACCTACGGCCCCTCCATCAACCTCCCCTAACCCTCCTTTGCAACCACTGAATCTCCTTCCACAGTCAATCCCTGACACAGTCATTCTTCACACTCTTTATGCCCTTATTCTATCTCTATCCACATCTCCCGTGTTCTCAGATCTCTTGTCCTCCATCATGACACCTCCCAAACCCAATAACTTGACACCACCCATGCCTAAGAGCCTTAACTCTACTCACTCCAACCCTATTGTCCTCACACACCTTACAAATAACCGCCCCGGTCCACAACTAAAGCTATCCATTCCCTCTCTTCCTTATCCTCCCCTCCAGATATCCCCCTCTCACCTATAACCCTGACCCTACATAGCATTGAACACAATCCCTACATACTGTCAAACGAACTCTCCTGACTTAGAGAAGAGGTTAAATCCCTCAACCCAGGAACTCGCCTCTCGCATGCCTATGCCCCCCACCCCAACCGTTTCATCCCCACCAACTACAATCGTCATCATTTGAATGCTTCCCCCCTGCACAACCGTATAACTAGGCCTCGCCGTACCTCGAACCTCCTCTCCCCATCCGACCTCTCTGACTTATGCAACTCCTACCTGCCTAGAACTACAGTTAACAACCCACCTCCTCCATACGCCCACTTCCCTGTTATTCTGGGGACCAACAGAATTCCCTCTGATTCTGTCCCCCCTAGACCCTCCCCTTAACTCACCTCCATCCACACATCTCCCCCCTCCCAAAATAACACCAATCCTCTCGCCTGCATGCTTGTTAACTGCCGATCCGCCATCCGACGCGCCACTGAAAGCTCCGAATCCATTGACATAACGTTCCTCATGGAAACCTGGCTTAATGAACACTCAACAAGCATGCTTGATCTACTCACATCCCCCCCGAATAATCTATCCTCAGAAAAGACAGACCTGACAGAATAAGAGGCGGACTGGCCATCATCTTCAAAAATGAACTTCAGCTCTCCCTTGTCAACAACTCTGACCACTGCAACTTCGAATACCTTAAAGCTGAGCTAAAAATTCTAGGCGCCCACTCCATTCATCTACATGCTATCTATCACCCTCCTGGTGATCCACACCCCTTTTACGATGAACTCTCTGGCTTGATCACACAATCTTCATTATCCAACTCTAAAAATCTTTTTCTTGGGAAACCTCAACCTCCATTTGAACGACCCCAATGAACCCACCACCTCTTCACTAACCTTCTCGAGATCAACGACCTCAAACAACTTTGTCAATCTCCCACCCACACCAAAAGAGCCATCCTTGATGCCATCATTACTAATAATGACTTAGCCGCCCTGACCAACATCATCCCCATTGACTGGTCAGACCACCACCTCATACTGTTCTCCATCTCCATTATAGAGCCTCCCGTCTCCTCAAAACAAAGTAATCCAATTAAATGGACAAGAAACCTAAAGTGTATCCCTCCTGGCAAACTCGAGTCCAAACTACAAGTTTAACTGCTCTGCACTCCTCTCTCACAAAACGTAAATGAGCTTACTGATAACTTAAATAAAACCGTCACGGATGTCCCTGACCAACTGGCCCCTCCTAAACTTAAAACTCTAAGAAACATCCCTTCCGAATCCTGGCTTAACCCAGAACTCAATAACGAAAGACACTCCTTAAGACTAATTGAAAGAACCTGGAGACAACATCCCACCCACTCAAACCTGACACTCCTCAGATCAGCTAGATCTACATACAAAAAACACATTTTTAACAAAAAGGCATCCTTCTTCCACAACTCGATCGAGCCAAAAGCAGACCTAGAGAACTGTTTAACATTATTCGACAACAAGCCTCCGCAGCTCCCCCTAACCTGATGGCCTCAACCGCTAGATGTGAAGAAATCGCCCACTTATTCTCGGAAAAAATCGCCAAAATAGATCAATCCTTCCTCCCAACTCAGAGCCCAACTAACCCCCTACCCTTCCCTGATACCACTTCCAATTCACTCTCCACTCTCCTAACACCACTAGCTCCCCCTTCACACCCACCCGTTACCTCACCTCTCCCTAACCCCTCCTCCCACATTCCTGCTCCTATTCCCTCCCTAAACTACCCCTCTCACTCTCCCACCCTTACTCCTCTCACACCCAACCTCCCAAACTCACGACTGAAAAACAACACCTCCTGGCATAATTTCCTCCCTGTATCTGAGCACGAAGTCCACAGCATTATTACTAAACTAAAACCATCCTCCCACACCAAAGACCCCCTCCCTTTCAACCTTGTCCAAGACCTAAAGCACATCATTGTCCCTTCCTGGACCACAATCATCAACACCTCCCTTGCTACGGGAAATGTCCCTAGCTCCCTCCAACTTGGTCAAATTTCCCCTATTATCAAAAACGCTAATGCTGATGCCAATGACTTACACAACCTTTGCCCTATCATCAACCTCCCCTTCCTCTCTAAAGCCCTCGAAAAATGTGTCTTACTCCAATTAGAAAAAAACACATCGACAAGTTCAACCTTCATGACCCCTTGCAATCAGGCATCAGAAAAGGCTCCAGCAGCACTGAAACTGCCATACTAAACATTGTTGATGACATCCACCACTCACTTGATTACGGTGAAACATCTCTTCTTATCCTTCTTGATCTCTCCGCAGCTTTCGACACTGTCAACCACCATGCCTTCCTTAATGTGCTCAAAGATCGCTTTGGCCACAATGGTATTACCCACAAATGGTTTGTCTCCTATCTTCAACATCCAACCCAACAAATTAAAATCCATGACTGTCTATCTAAACCCACACCTGTCAATCTAGGAGTCCCCCAAGGATCTATTCACTCACCCTCACTCTTTAACCTCTTTAAGGAACCCCTCACCCTCATTCTTAAGTAAGCTGGTGTCAGCTACCATCTATATGCTGACGACACCCAACTCATTTACAAGATCAAAACCCACATGGACATCACACACCTTAATAACACCCTCACTCAAATCCAATCCTGGTTCCACCATAATCATCTCAAACTCAACCCCAAAAAAACTGAAATCATCCTCTTCTCCCCCAAAACAAACCTCTCCCCATTCAAACTTGGATCCCCAACCTCAATGCCCTCAACTGCTCTTCCTCCCTGTCCAATTATGTTAAATCTCTTGGTATCTCCATCGATAACAGCCTTAACCTCAACGTCCACATCAAAAATTCAGCTAAAGGAGCCCTCTTCACTCTTCGTCATCTCAAGAAAATCAAGCCCTTTATCCCTACTGAAGATTTTAAATTAGTGGTTCAATCCCTGGTCCTTTCACGAATCGATTACGGCAATGCCATCCTCACTGGAATCCCCAAGGTCCACCTAGCCCCACTCAAATCTGTACTCAACCTTGCAGCGAGGCTCATCACCAACTGCAAATAGTTCTACCACATTTCCCAAGCTCTCAAAACCCTAAAATGGCTCCCCATCAAAGGTAGATCTGCCTACAAAAACGCATGCATCACACACAAAGCCCTCCATCAAAATGCACCACCTTACCTCACAAATAAACTCTGCAAAGCGGGAAGCTCTCGACCCCGAAGAAGCACCAACGCCCTCCTCCTTGTCCCACCCCTACTAAAAAAGAAATCCACTCAAACCCGTTCCTTCTCCGGAAATGCCCCTCACATATGGAATGCCCTCCCCAAAGACCTACGATGCAACCTTTTCTACACCAGCTTTAAAAGAGATCTGACAACTCACCTCCTCAATAAATATTGGGGGTCCGTTCCTGCGTCTTAAACCTACTCCTCCACATCTTTAGGTTTTTTAACACCTATCTCCTTGTACTTGCTTTACATGATATGTACCACCTCAAACCTCTTGTTATTCTAGTCTAGTCTTACCTGCCGTTTTTCTTATTTTTGATGCAGAAAATGTTGCTAATCTTGTTATTTCTGTTTTACCATGTATGTATATCAGCCTTGTTAAGCGCTCTGTTATTTTGTTATTCATTGATGCTGTAACTTATTTTTCTCTCACTGTAACTAGCTCTACCCTCTAAAGCGCTCTGATACCTCTGGGTCCAGCCAGTGCTATATAAAACTTCTAAAATAAATAAATAAATAAAATAAGACTCACAACCACCATCTCGAACAACTCCACCGCCCATGGAACAACTCCACTTCCAGATCCAGATCAACCCCAGAACGACACTATGCAGAACTCTTGCCTACAGACTTCCCGGACCATGCGCCCCATTTACCAATGTCATTGCATACCTCTACCACCTCACGCCCTTGCTTTCACCGACTATGCACTGCTCGAAGACCTGAACTACCACCTCGACAACCCTAGCGACCCCAACTCCACCGCCCTACTGGACGACCTTGCCAACATTGGACTGAAGCAGCTCTTTACCACCCCCACCCACAAGGCAGGACACACCCTCAAACCTATCTTCATAGGAGGGAAAAACATCCGCTTCTGTCACACCACGCAGCCCTTCTGGAAGGGCCACCACTGAGTCCACTTCTCCTTCTCGAAACCCACCGTATACAAGTCCACACAATGCCCCATGAAGAAACTTGATCAAGATCACTGAAGAGCCCCTCAACTCCACCCTCAGCTGCATCCCTCCACCCACCATGACCGTCGCCAATTTTGCTTCCAACGAACTCCACAGATGGATTGCCGACTGCGCAAACACACTTGCCCTCCTCCAGAACTCTGAAATACACTGCACCACGAAAGCTACCTGGTTCACCATGGACCTCATAGAATCAATCCGCATGTGCCAACGACTCGAGAAAGCATGGAGGAAACACAAAACCTTGGATGCATGCACCACGTACAGGACTACCATGACAGAATACTACCAACTCATCAGATCCACGAAGAGGAACTTCATCCAAGAAAGAATCCTCTTCAACTCCCGCAACTCAAAGGAACTCTTCAACATCATAACAAGATCCTTCTTCCATCAGAAGATCAGGGCTCTCTACGACAATTTCTACTAACAGAACCAAGGCACCTACACAACACAGGCCGCCAGCAACCCCACCCAGTCGACCATCACCACCTGGCCCCAGTCACCACAAAAGGCAACGCAAAGACCATGAAGAGCATACACTCCACAGCTCCCACCGACCCCTGCCCACTGCACATTTTCCACAGAGCTGCCTTCGCCATAGCACCTGCACTACGATGCACATTCAACTGCACCCTTGAAACAGGCACATTCCCCGACAACTGGAAACATGCAGATGTCAGACCCCTCCTCAAGAAATCCTCCGCAGACCTGATGGACCTCAAGAACTATGAACCCATCTCAATCCTCCCCTTTGCCCTCAAAGTCACCGAGAAGATAGTCAACAACAAGCTCACAAACTTCATAGAATCCTACTCGATCCTCAACACTTCTCAATCCAGGTTCCGCAACAACCACAGGCCAGAGATCACCCTCCTAGCCGCCACCGGTGACATCCGCACTATGCTCGACCAAGGCCACAGAGCAGCCCTCATCCTATTAGACTTCTCAGGAGCCTTCAACACCATCTCCCAGTGCACACTAGCCACCAGACTCCACAACGCTGGCATTCAGGGAACTGCCCTAGCCTGGATCTGCTCTTTCCTCGCTGACTGAGCTCCAAGAATCAGACTCCCTCCCTTCCTCTCTGAACCCACAGAGATCAGATGCAGAGTAACCCAAGGATCATCCCACAGCCCCAAGCTCTTCAACATCTACATGGCTCCACTTGCAACCATGGTCAGAAAATACGGACTCAGCATAGTATCCTATGCCGACAGTACCCAGCTCATCCTCGCCCTCACCATGGAACCCAACATCACTAGACACAGTTTCCAGGAAGGAATGAAGGATGTCACATCCTGGATGAGCAGCAGCTGCCTGAAGCTCAACTCAGAGAAAACAGACGTCCTCATCCTCAGGTCTACCGTCTCCACTTGGGACAACACCTGGTGCAAACCTCTCACTCCCACGGACCATGCCCGTAACCTCGGCATCATACTCAACCCCTCCCTCACCATGAACTGACAGATCAACATCGTATCTTCCATGTGCTTCAACACCCTCTGCATACTCTGCAAGACCTTCCAATGGATCCCCCCAAATCCAGAAAGACCGTCACCCACGCACTCAGAACCAGCAGACTGGACTACAGGAACGTCCTCTATGCCAGAATCAACAAATCTCTACTCCACAAACTCCAGACCGTCCAGCACGCCGCAGCCATACTCATCCTCAAAATCCCACGGCAAGAACACATCACACAGCATCTATGAGACCTCCACTGGCTCCTCGTCGTGAAAAGAGTGACTTGCACGCCACGCACATATGCCTACAAAGCCCCCCACAACACCGGACCCCAATAACTCAACAAAATAATCTCCTTCTACTCCCACAAGAAAAACCTCCGCTCCACCGACCTTGCCCTGGCAGAAATCCCACGCATCTGCAGAACCAGAACGGGAGAAAGATCCTTCTCCAACATCGCGGCAAAGACCTGGAACAAACTCCCCCTCAGCATCAGGTGAATCCCCACACAGCAAGCATTCAGGAAGAGCCTCAAGATCTGTCTCTTCAAGTGAGCCGGAGCTGCCTGAAACCCCTCCCCCAGAGCCTGGAGACCCTCACAGTTGAGTAGTGCACTTTACAAGACCCTGATTGAATGATTGAATTTAATTATAATAAATTAATAAATATTTTGTATTTATTACTATTTATTTAATTGAGATTTTATAATGTTAATTGTGTTTTTATGTTTTTTTGGTAACTTTTAGGTGCGGGTTGTGGTGCATATAGTGGTAAAGGTTGGGAAATAATGTATTTGTAATCAAATATTAATTAGTTGTTAATTAATATTAATTAACTTACAATTAAATATGAAATTGTGTAATTAATTTTACTTGTGGGTTGTGGGGTTTTTAGCGGTACAGGGTGGGAAGTAATTTATTTTTAATTAATTAATAATTAGTTGATAGTGTAATTTCTTTTTTGGGTTTTGGGTTTATGGGCTGAAAGTAAATTAGTTGTACTTGCTTTATAATTAGTTATTACATACTATTACTTATTTAATTGATTTTTTTAATTGTGTATTTAATTTTTTTACAACTTAATTTTAGTTGTGGGTTGTGGGGATTATAGGTGTAAAGCGTGGAAAGTTAATTAAATGTTATGTGCTTTAATTTTCTTTTTAATTAATAATATTTGTTTACTTGAAAATGGATTATGTTAATTATGCAAATACATGTTGTTTTATTTTCGATGGTAGTTGTCTGGTGTTATATGCTAGGAAGTAAATAGACTAAGTTTATGTAATAAATAATGTATTTGTGAATAAATAATTTCTAAATAAAAATATATGTTTGTTTAAAAAAAATCTTTTATTTTACTTCATATAATATGTGTAGGTATTTGTGAGATGCATTTAAGTTTAATATATGTTTTTTTAGTTATTTTTATTTGTAATATTAAATATATTTCTATTTTAATTTTTAACATATGTTTATGTTTTTGTACTTATTTAAAAAAAATGTATTCTGTTGATTATAATTTGCTTGTTTTTCATTTTGAACTGACTGGAGTGAGAATAGTAAACTGTATCCTTCTGTAATCCAACACTTTCCCTATTGATGCACTGACTGCAGTGGGAATCGTAAATGTTACCCCTCTGCTATCTAACACTTTCCCTACTGTTGCACTCACTGGAGTGGGAATAGTAATTTTTACCCCTCCGCTATCCAACACTTTCCCTACTGTTGCACTCACTGGAGTGGGAATGTTAATTCTTACCTCTTCGCTATCCAACACTTTCCCTACTGGTGCAATCACTGGAGTGGGAATAGTAATTTTTGCCCCTCCGCTTTCCAACACTTTCCCTACTGTTGCACTCACTGGAGTGGGAATGTTAATTCTTACCTCATCACTATCCAACACTTTCCCTACTGGTGCAATCACTGGAGTGGGAATAGTAATTTTTGCGCCTTTGCTTTCCAACACTTTCCTTACTGTTAGACTCACTGGAGTGGGAGTTGTAATTTTTGCCCCTCCACTATGCAACACTTTCCCTACTGTTGCACTCACTGGAGTGGGAATAGTACATTTAATTCATCCGCTATCCAACACTTTCCCTACTGTTGCACTCACTGGAGTGGGAATAGTATTTTTTATCCCTTCGCTATCCAACATTTACCCTACTTTTGTACTCAATGGAGTGAGAATAACAATTTTTATGCCTCTGATTTCCAACACTTTTCCTACTGTTGCACTCACTGAAGTGGCAGTAGTAATTTGTACCCCTCCACTAGCCAACACTCTCTCTACTGTTGCACTGACTGGAGTGGGAGTAGTAAATGTTATCCCTCCGCTATCCAACACTTTCCCTACTGTTGCACTCACTGGAGTTGGAATAGTAATTTTTACCCCTCCGCTATCCAACACTGTCCCTTCTGTTGCACTCATTGGAGTGGGAATAGTAATTGTTACCCCTCCACTATCCAACACTTTACCTACTGTTGCACTCACTGGAGATGGAATAGTAATTATTTCACCTCCGCTATCCAAAACTTTCCCTTCTGCTGCACTCATTGGAATGGGAATGTTAATTTTTACCTCCCCCCTATCCAACACTTTCCCTACTTTTACACCGACTGGTGTGTGAACAATATATTTAATATTTAATAGTTTTTTATAAATAAGTAAAAAACGATATTTTGTACAACTATATTTATGACAATGATATTTCTTTTTGATATTTTTGTACTTACCATTATAAGTACAGTATGTAGATATTTTTGCCATCGATATTTTGGTCACAATATTTTTGTATGGGGATATTTTGAGTGTCGATATTTTTTGTCAGTGTACCACAATACATATCTAACAAGTATTACTGCTTTATAATTTAAGTACAGGCACAGCACATTTTCTTATGTTTTATTCATGACTACACTACTCCTATTCAATAATGTGACTAAAAGTACTACAGTATGTTCTGCACATGCTGCTGAGACATTTAAAACATTGTCATTTTTAAAGCCATTACTTATGTTAACTTTCAACAGTACTAACATACCCTCTGCCAGATACAGTTCAGCTGATATTTTCTTTCACATCACTGTGATGCTCCTTTTAATCAAACTCCCATATCCATCTTCATTTCTAATGTAGATTTTTTAAATAATTAAAAAATTACATACATACCAGTGAATTGAGTTTATAGATTACATTGTTGTTTCAGCTCTTTCTGGATAGATTTGACACTATACAAATTGGTAAAAACTAAGCACAAGAATAGTACACCACTCTCATAGAAAGCAACTATAAAATGACAACCTCTTCAACTTTCCACACTATGATTATGAGAATGCAGCAAATGAAATCATGTCTTTTATTTTAGACTATGTGATCCCCACTTGCGAATGATTAGCATCTGGTAAGCCTTTCCCTCTGTTTCAAAATGAGGTGCCTGTCTCCGCACGTCCAACCCGATATTTAGCTTCAGTTTATTTAATTTAAACACTGCACAACAGTTTATTACATAGTCCTTAGTTGGAAATTAAAGTTTAGCATTACTTAAATTTTGTCATAACTCCTCAACTTAAAAAACAAATTCTGTCTCTTAAACACCCTTCCCCCACAATACAACTCTTAGCTAGGTGTACGTAGCAACCCAGTGGAACAAGTACGTCATAAGTTCACAGCACATTCTAAAAGGTGTGGTGTACTCCACAGATAGATTCAAAAGCATATCCATGTATGTATTAAATTTCTTTTTTCAAACAACAGCCAATAATAGGACTGCTTGCTAAGGCATCCAACACACTACCTAATTGTATTCACTTTCCAGCTGACAGCATCCAATAAAAAGTATCTTTAACCCATTTGAACTGCTTTTCATTTGAAAACCTACCTCATTCAGCTCAAGCCTTCTCATGACTGCTATTGCTCCTTCACTGCAAAATGCTTAGAGTGTGGATTGTGGTCCACAGCGATGTCTAAAGAGATGCAAAATAGAAAGATAGTGACAGGGACTTGGATTTTCCAAATGTGGAGATTCCTTGGTTTGGCCAGAGAGGGTTAAAGTTTCATCAGTTGCTGGCTTTGGTTGTGGATTCAACTCATGATTGTGCACTGGGGTGGCAATGAGCTAGGCACATTGACTGGGATAGGGCTGGAAATTCAAATGAAAGAAACCTTTGCAGAACTGATGTCACATTTCCTTCACACTGTTTTTGTGTACTCTAATATATGCCAAAGACAGAAATGAAAGTGGCCAAATCAATACTGTCCACAGATTGGGAAAGCCAGGAACATTTTAATAACTGTTTCTGCATTCCTCAGAGACCATCGCATGGGCTGTATCTATAACAACAATCTGTGTTTTGACATTCATGGAATTTACAGAAAGTAGGGAGTGCACTTTATAGACGAAGGCAACAGGGTGATTCTAAGTAACCTGAAACTCTGCATCCTGTCTTATGTGTAGCTCTCATATACACACAATCAAAACAAAGGCTCTTGTCAGAGCCACCCTAGTGGCCAAAATATTGTTAATTTTCTCTAAAAGCTCCCTTTTTTCAGTTTTTGGGATTCGTCGCAACGATGTTGTAATGTTTGCAGTGATGTCGCAAGAGTGGAAAGCCGCAGCAGACATTCACGGCCACCAGCACATCCAAAAATAATAAATACAAAAATCCATTCTAGAAATTGAGCTGCACATATTACTATATACATGCTTCTTTAAAAACATGTTTAAACTCATGGTTTGGTACTAAGTTCTTTCAAATCCATCTTTAAGACCTATTTATCGTTTCCACGGTTATTCGCAACCACGCCGATAACACTGACAATCGTGCCTTTTCCAAAATGTGAAAAACACATATATGCACACATATTACAATATTTGACACACTAGTGGTTTATTGCTGTACACTTCAAACTCATGTTTTTTTAATGTTTTTAGTTTACTTCTAAAACAACGACCTCTAATACCTATTTTACAGAGAAAGCGATAACGTCAGTAATCGTGATACACGCAGATACAGGGCAGAAGCGGAAAGCAGGAATTCAATAGCCACCACCACATTCACAAATTATAACTATATCAAAAATTATAACCATCACACTCAATAACTCACTATCTAAATAATTCCACAATATTTTTTTTCAGAATCTCAATATCTCTATGACAATGCATATTCATAAATCACTGATTTTAAAACAATATTTCCACCAATATTCTTGATGACATCACAATAGCCGAGTCGCCCCCTCAACGGTAAACGGTGGGCTGCACTGGCATTTAACTACATGCGGTCCCGCTGTCCCTGTGAGCCTCCACGGATTTTGGCCGTGAACAAGCAGCTAAAAGCATAGCGACTAAACAGCCCTGAGACTTCACGACGCTGCGCTTGGCACTATTCATACGTCCACGCTTCCCTGCTAGGAACAAGATTCATTTTGTTGAGCATAAAGAAGAGCGAATTTTACTCACCTCCTGGGCCATGACCTTTTGAGCATCAAGGAATTTGTTTGCCTTCTATCCATCAGGTCACTCAGCTCAACCACCAGTTGAACCGGACCCCTGGTTTACTCTCCCCAAGGACTTGGGGTTGAGTTTTGCATACACCGCAAGAAATTCTGAATTACCGGCTGTCCATCATGTTCCTTTGTCCTGAAGAAGACCCACTTTGACATGGTTAATTAATGCAGATTATCAGGGTCGAAACGCGGCGGTTCTTTTGGTCAATGGTTTAGGCTCCCTAGCACACCAGTTTATGTAATTTATTGACTATGCTAGGCTGACCGCCATTATTTGATATGTTATTGGGCCAGCTTTTTCAATATCTCTTTATGTAATCACTTGTACAGTATTGGTCCACCTTGTTGTATAATACACAAATCCTGTCACATTGTCACTTCACTCACCTTGTCACTATAATCACGAGCACATGCGCTGCCTTTTTAATTAGGTTATCAGACAGCTTTTATGTCATGATAATTCTTGACTTTATTCGAAAATTTGCAAATATGTAGTAAAATAATTCTTTATGAATGAGATAAATTAGTTTATTCTGTGTTGTGTTAATGTTGCTTGCTCTTAATAAATCACTTTGTTATCATTGAATATCGAATTTTACAAATAAATTGTTTGACCCGACAGAACCAATTGTTACTTGAATCACACATGCCCAGGTTCTGAGGGATACTGGGTCACCCCAAAGCTTTAGATAATACACTGGCAGTCGCAGCATCGCCGTGAATATCACACGCAATTAAAACAAGCATTTGCAATGCATTTGTTCTCGCCTTTGGGACCTTATATGTATTTAGCTATGCAGCACATTAGCCTGGGTGCTGAAATATCTACTGTTCTTTAACATGGAGGGAAAGTAAGCTCCAAACTGCATGACAGGCCATGTATGGGAACACATGGAGAGAAATATTGCCTTTCAGTTGGAAATGGTATAGTCCAAAGCTCTGTTTTTAATATAAAAGCATGGCCTTCGGTGGTCATATCACTGAAAATACAAGATTTGAAAAAAATATTATTGTCTACGAGTGCCTATGAAAGACAATTTCTATGGACTGGAATCTAGAGAATGCTAAAGGGATTCTGGTATTTTACTAACCTCTGCTGGTCGTTTTCTATCAAGAAAAATAGAGGCAGTTGCCAGAAAAATAAAGCAAAGAAAGTCCCTCAGCAGAAAGCAATTTTGGTATTTTATTGATCTCTGCTAGTCATTTTCTATCAAGACAGTTAAAAAGAGGCAGTTGAACAGAAAAGAAAGTCCCTAAGCGGAAGCAGACAAGTCCTAGGGCTGATCTCCAGAGCCCAGAAAGTACATACACATATAAGTATATACTAAAGTATATACTGAAGTATATACAAGACGTCTTAAATGCTTGAACTAAAATTCAATTTTGCACACATAACTTGTGTCACTTACACACCCATTTCTCAAACATGGGGTCAGAGTATCTCCACCCTGACCCCTTATGTTAGCTTTCACACAAATGTTCAGCCCTGCGAACCTTCCCAGACAATAAAATGGCAGCCGCAACTTTCTGTTTGTATTGTGTCCACTACTGAACAGATTTATACCAAACAACAAAAAGCACAATCTTCGTAACAGCATCTACCTTCCTACCAAATTTGCTGTAATTCCTTTCAGCAGTTCAGGCTGTAGGTTCAACAACGCGTTCCAATGGGGATTAACATACAGAACCTACTTTGACACTTTTGGGGGAAAATTTCATGAAGATTGGTCAAAAGACGCTAAAGTTATAAGTAAGTCCAAAAATGCTTCTCCTATGCAAACTAGGTGTCTCGACTCCAAAAACCAAGCGGACACGGACCTTCAATTAAGTGCTGCTTTTATTTAATTTGCAGTGTCGTCTCGACGTTTCGGCTCCCATGAGCCTTGTTCACATGACAACGTGAGTAATGTTAGTGATCCAATAAATAGTGATGGTAAAAAGTTCAAAGTTCAGCGTGAAATCATGTGATCGTTTTAACCATAGACATAGACAAGCCACTTAAATGTGGCATCAAAGCTGATTGTGCAAAATAAGCAAATGCTAGTCTAGATACAATATAAATGGAAAACACACCTAAATTGTTGTGGTGCATAGATATGTGCAAAATACGCTATTAAAATACTTGACAATATATAAATATATAAATAAGTCAGTTAAAAATCCATATTTACATTTTAAACATAAAATTATGTAAAAAACTAAATGGCATAAATGCCATGGCATTTATGGATTGTGCAAACCAAGAGGAGATAAAATCTAAACGCACTAATTTTGCTTATACTAATCAATCCCCAATGGAAAAAATATGTTTGCTTAATTTCCTGAAACATATTGGCACTTGCAAAGACTTATACTATCGGCATAAATGCCCATGACTGATGTCATCCAGTTTGTATAAAGTAAAGGTACAGTTATAAAAGTCAGTAAAAGCACATATTGTAAACATGGACAGAATTCCTTATAGCTATGCACATGTCCTATGGTTTGTTCTGCTTATTACTATCTATCACTAATGGTACAAGAATATAAATCATACAGTCGTACAATTTTATGGGAGATGATACAATAATCTTATGGAGATTACCATCACACTAGAAAATGCCCAATAAATCGGAAAACCCTATGTGAAGCAGAATGAAGTGCAGGAAATAAGTAAAGATATATAAAAATGACTTACACCCTGTGCCTATAAAATTATTATAGTGAAAAATTATTTATTTGTTTTTTTGTTTCTGCACTAGAATGTGAATACTCAAATTTGCAATACTTCCCAATTGGATATAAATAATAATATGAAATAATCCCAACTAGATACAAAAATTAAAGAAATGAAATATAGGCGATCATAGATGAATTCATAAAAACTCCATTTCAGATGTTGTCATAAGCAAACCCACACAAAATGTATATTACTCAGTCCTACATTCCATGAGAACTAAAAAAAGGGAAATATGGTTAAAGGACCTGTCTGGTATACTAATGTTGGAAACTCAGTTAGATATAAACATTGTGCAATAGTGATTGTATCAGGCTGGATAGAAAGCAACCGTACATCCCACTTGCGAATTAGAGATGTGACATAAAGATAGTCACCTGGCAATCAATGTTAAAGTATCACAGATTCGAGACCAACTAATTTGTTCAGTTAGATTAAAATAGCATCTGTCTAAAAGGCACATATAATGATGATTACTAGATACTGAATAGTTACGGTAAGCAGGTATATAAATCCTCCATAACATTCAGTCCCTTGGGGCACTTGGTGTCGAGCTGCAGGATATATCGGGTTTCCAATTTGCGGAGTTTGGTTCCTCTATTATCCCCCCGTCTGCTAGCATTGACAGCGTCAATCACAAAAAATTTGAGAAGACGATTATCACTCTGGTGTACATCTTTGAAATGTCTAGCAACAGGGTAGGTATTGTCCTGATTTGATATGGCTCTTAAGTGTTGCAATATCCGTTTGTGTACAGCCAATTTTGTACTGCCCACATACCTGAGGGGACAAGGACATTCGAGTATGTATACAGCAAATTCTGTTTTACAGGTCAGCAGTTTCTTGATCTGATGTTCGGTAGTGCTGAACCCATCCTGATATGTTTTAGTATTTACCCCATGTGTGCAGGATTTGCAAGTCTTGCATCTAAAAAAGCCGGTATTAGTTTGAAGCCAAGTGGATTTTTCAATGATTTCCGGATTAGTATCCACAAGATGGTCCCTCATCGACGGAGCTCTACTAAAAGTTAAGGAGACTCGTGTAGGTAATAAGGGCCCTATGATAGGATCATTTAAGATTATGGGCCAATTACGGTTGATGATCCTATAGATGTCTTTGTGCTGCTTACTGTAACCAGTTATGATTTTGAAAGTGTTCTCTGAATCTAGAGAATTACCAGTAATATTAGCATCCTGCGTTACCTCTTCAGTTAGGGCCATAGTGGTATAGACACTCAATAGTTCCTGTCTTGTATACTGCATAGATTTTGAGAGGGCACTATCAATACTATGTCTAGAGTATCCTCTTTGGATGAATCTCATCTTACTTGACAACTGTGTATATTCCAGATCTGATGTATTACTGCAGACTCGTCTGATTTAGAGCATTTCCCCATACGGGATGCTCGCTATTAAATGTGCTGGATGTGCACTACCCGAGTGCAATAAAGTATTGCCAGCTGTTTTCTTGCGGAACAATCTAGTCTCAATAGAATTATTTTTTATATAGACTTCAGTGTCTAGAAATGTTACAGATGTCTGACTCATATTGGCTGTAAAGGTAAGATTGAGATCATTTACATTAATTTTGGAAATAAAATCCTGCTCTTGTTCCTCATTTCCCCTCCATACAACAAATAGATCGTCAATGAATCGATACCATGCTACCACATATTTATCTAATGCTTCCTTGTGTTTGACTCTGAGGACCAGTTCCTCCCAAGCGCCCATATGTAAACAGGCAAAACTTGGAGAGAAACTGGCCCCCATAGCCACTCCCTGTAGTTGGCGGTACAGTAGATTATTGAACATAAAGACATTGTTGGTTAAACAAAATTTGAGCATTTGGAGCAGCATACTGTTATGTTCAATGTCCAGGCTTTCCCTCTGGTTCAAATAATGTGCTACTGCCATTAAACCATCTTCGTGCCTAATGCTCGTATACAATGCAGTGACATCAGGAGCTAGCATCCAAAAACCATCGATCCACTTGACTTGTTGAAGCTTACAAAGGAAATCCCCAGTATCCTGTATATAGGACAAACGTTTTTTGACAGGTGGCTGTAAAAAGTAGTCAATGTACACTGAGGTTTTCTCTAGTAACCCTCCCCTAGCAGATATAATCGGCCTGCCTGGGGGTTTGTTCTCATTTGTGTGTACCTTTGGAATAAAATAAATTACTGGGGTTACCGGATAGTCAACTTTGAGAAATTTGTATTCAGCCTCAGTGACCAGATTCTTGTTTTTCCATTTGATTAATTTTAAGTGATATTCTTACTGTGTAGTCTTGAGTTCACTGGTATTGCTCCTCTCATAGCATTGATGATCATTTAGTTGTGAGTAGGCCTCTTTGCCATAGTCTGTTCGCATCATTAGAACCACATTTCCACCTTTGTCGCTCTGACGGATGACAATATTTTTATCTGAGCTAAGTTTTTTCATAAGTGCTTCGTAGTCTGATGTTTGCTTGTTATACTTCTTTTTTTGAGTCACCGTTTTTTGTAAAGTTTTTTTATTTGCAAGGTCGTATTTTCATGGAAAATGTCGATTACATCCTGTGGCATAATAGGGTTGAATAAAGATGGAGGTTTAAAAGGCGTCTTGGCTCATATGAATGTGCATCCTTCTCGCTGTTCATAGCCTATTCCATCAGTTTCCCATAGTTCAAGGAGCTCAGCTGTCAACGACATTTCTGATGAATCCTTAGTCAGGGGCGGCTGTGCATTTGGAGATAATTTACCCATATTACCCTTCATGGTAAAATATTTCCGCAGTTTAAGTTTTCTTACTGCCTTATAGATGTCATTTCTAGTGTTGGCATAATTCATGTTACACGGGGAGACATAGGACAGGCCTAACTTCAGGATATCCTCATCCTCTTTGGACAGATCACATGTTGTAAGATTGATTATGGTCTTATCACATTCATTGGATGGCTTTAATCCTTGGCTATCCATTGACCTCTGCCCCTCTTTCTGCTTGTGAAGGCAGTGCCTCTTCCTCGTCCTCTGCCTCGGCCTACATTTGTAATTTCTGTGTTTTCTCCGCAGACTCTTTGAGTCCGAGGTCTGAGGGTTTGTAGCCTTTCCCGGTTTAAAAAACTGATTTCTTTACCGGGAGATGGTCTGTCTCTTTGTGTCAGCTGAATATCCTCGCGCATCTCCGATTCTGATTCTGTGCCTGCCCCTGAACTCAAATCAGTCAACGATGAGTCCGCCTTATCATTTATTCTTCTGGCATTCCTCTGTTTGACTTGACTTTTATCTCCGGAAAGCCTGAGGGCATCATATTTCCTCGAAAAAGTAAAAATTTGCCCTAGATCGTAATCATTTCTATCGCGTTGAAATTTATATGCCTTTCTTTCCATTATCTTACTTTCTTCTTTTTTTTAGACGTATAACCATTTCGTTCGTTAATCTCTCTTTTTCCTCTTTCATGCCCATGGATTCCAATTGCTCATGTAGGGTGGCAATCTCTGCTAGTAACGTTGTCCGATCAATCTCCACATATTTAATTAGTATGAGTACTAATCGCCGTGATGCGTCTAAGTTACTCTCTGCCCATTCTCTCATTAGATCTGGGTTCGGATTCTCATAGCTAGGCGCTATCATTATGCGGAGACCCCTTGGTATGCGATTTACTTCAATATAACCTTGCAGAGATTTAGCCTCCCACCACTTGGCTTGTTCACTTCTAGATTTCTTTTCCAGTGTTTTAAAAATGTCTTTAAGTGTCTTGTTGTTCGTATTCACTTCTTCATTCACTCTCCCACGTATGTTACTTGGAATTGGGAGACTATCTGCAAACATGGTCGATGCGGCCGATTCACGGTCCCTCACGTTGTCAGCCGACATACTGCTATTGGAATGATATATCGCGGCGATTTACAATTAGCTGTATAAATTATCTACTAATATGCGCCTATGCACTAATAACTCTCCTTCCCACTTTGAACCTGCTTACTTTGTCGTCACGGCGGCTATAGGCCTCTCCCGATGCTCCGCGTCTTCCGACTCGGTACTCGCGAGTTGTCCTCAGCTTTCGAACGACTTCCGTTGCATTTCAGGTTCCGGTTCCAAGGGGGGGTCAAACGCCTTTCTCCTTCCGGAGCAACTAAAATCCAAGTAAACCTGGACACGGTTTCGGTAAATAGCATGACCGTTGCTGGAGAGGGTCCCGTGTTGTGGCTTGGCGAAACCACTCCGTCACATATATCCAAATACCGCTGAGAAGATTGAAGATGACAGCTGATGCCTCGACTCCAAAAACCAAGCGGACACGGACCTTCAATTAAGTGCTGCTTTTATTTCATTTGCAGTGTCGTCTCGACGTTTCGGCTCCCATGAGCCTTGTTCACATGACAACATGAGTAATGTTAGTGACCCAATAAATAGTGATGGTAAAAAGTTCAAAGTTCAGCATGAGATCATGTGATCGTTTTAACCATAGACATAGACAAGCCACTTAAATGTGGCATCAAAGCTGATTGTGCAAAATAAGCAAATGCTAGTCTAGATACAATATAAATGGAAAACACACCTAAATTGTTGTGGTGCATAGATATGTGCAAAATACGCTATTAAAATACTTGACAATATATAAATATATAAATAAGTCAGTTAAAAATCCATATTTACATTTTAAACATAAAATTATGTAAAAAACTATATGGCATAAATGCCATGGCATTTATGGATTGTGCAAACCAAGAGGAGATAAAATATAAACGCACTAATTTTTCTTATACTAATCAATCCCCAATGGAAAAAATATGTTTGCTTAATTTCCTGAAACATATTGGCACTTGCAAAGACTTATACTATCGGCATATATATATATATATATATTCACTTAAAAAACCATAGGTTTCACACATGTTATAGTTAGGTGGACATTTCACTCGTAAAAAAACAATGAAATTCCCCCGTTATAGTTAGTTCAGATAACTATAACTCGCGCGCCCGCAATCCTCTGCTCATGATGTCACATATTACATCACTCATGACATGGTCAGTGGCATCACTCATGACATCAATGATGACATCATCCTTGTGATAGAGTGGCGGTCGCGCGAGTTATAGTTATCTGAACTAACTATAACGGGGGAATTTCATTGGTTTTTTATGAGTGAAATGTCCACCTAACTATAACATGTGTGAAACCTATGGTTTTTTAAGTGAATTTGCAAGGTTTTTTAAATGCTAATTCCTAACTATAACATGTGTGAAACCTATGGTTTTTTAAGTGAATTTGTACGGTTTTTTAAATGCCAAGTTATGTATGTATTATTATATCGCACCCCGCGATTTAAAAAAAAATATATATTTTTTTCACCCTTCGGGGTCCTTCAGGGACCCCCTGACAAAGGCTAGGGGGTCAGGAACTCTCTACCCTGCCCCCTTTTCACGTGCGCCACCTCTCTTTTTCACTGTCGCACCCAAAACAAACAAAATGGCGGAAGACACTTCCTGATTTCGACCGATTCGAACGTTGACTGACATGTAACCACCAATCAGAATTACGCTCGCGCACATTAGGGTGCGCGCACGGTGCGCGCACGGTGCGCGGCTATAGATATTTATGTACTTTTAACTGCAATTTTCTCAGGAACTACTGAACAGATTGACACCATATATGCAAAAGGCACATCCCTGACCTGAGGACTACCTCTTTGCCAAGTGTCAAGTAATTCTGAATCACCCCGAAACTTTCAGGGTAGGAGCTGAGCAGAGCTCCCCATTAGTTTCGAAAATTTCGCGAGGATTCGTCAACCGGCGCCAAAGTTATTCAAAATAGAATTTTCAGATTTCCTATGGAAACACGATCCTAACTATAACTATCTACTGGCGGTTGATAATATATATATATATATATATATTCACTGAAAAAACCATAGGTTTCACACACGTTATAGTTAGGAATTAGCATTTAAAAAACCTTAGAAATTCAGTGAAAAAACCATAGGTTTCACACATGTTATAGTTAGCTGGACATTTTACTCGTAAAAAACCAATGAAATTGCCCCGTTATAGTTAGTTCAGCTAACTATAACTCGCGCGCCCGCAATGCACTGCTGATGACGTCACATATTACATCACTCATGACATGGTCAGTGACATCACTCATGACATCACTGATGACATCTCAAATGACATCACTGATGACATCACTGATGACATCATCCAGTGAATGTGTGTTTTTCAGAAAAATAAATATGTTTTATATATGTGTATCTCAAGGTCGATGGAAGAATAAATGGGTATATAAGTGTCTAAATGGATGATTTGTTTTTGAAAAATTGATTGTGTTACTGACTGATTAAGTGTATCTCTCACTTTGTGTATAAGTGGCTGCATGGGTTGGTGAGTAGCTACATGGGTGTCTATATAGGTTATTAGTTGTTTTTTTGAGTATCAGTCTGAGTGTCTGTATGGTACGGTGGGGGGTATTACGTAGTGCATAGATGCATGAATGAGTGACTCACTGTTTGTATGTGTTGAAGACAGCATGTGTGCAGGACTGTATGGGTGGATGAGTGTGTGTATGGGTGTGTTAGTGAGTGAATGACTGTCTCAATAGTGTCTTCAGGAGTAACTACATATGTTTTTAACTAGTATATGTGACTATTGGTGTATATATGTGAGTATATGTGAGAGGGAGAGATTGAAAGAGTTCCTGTATGAATAAGTATGTGTTTCTATAAGTGATTGTTTAAAAGACTAAGTATGTGTAAGTTTCCGTAGAAGTAAGTATGGCGGTGTGTGTATTACTGTATATGCAAGTAAATGTATGTTTTATTCTTTATTAGCATGAGTGACTATGTGTGTGAGTAACTCTATGGATGAGTGGCATTGTGTAACAGGATGTATAGATGTATGAGTACATATGATGAGTGAGTACATGTATGAGTGACTGTATAGGACTGTTGGTGAATGAGTGGATGTGTATGTGGATCTTAGAATTACTGAAGAGGTTGTTGTAACTGGTATTGGTATGTCCATTGTTTTGAAATTTTTAGTCTCTATTTTTGAATGTGTGTATCAAAGCTTATATTAAGGTGAGAGGAGGTCTGCCACTCTATCACAAGGATGATGTCATCAGTGATGTCATCAGTGATGTCATTTGAGATGTCATCAGTGATGTCATGAGTGATGTCACTGACCATGTCATGAGTGATGTAATATGTGACGTCATCAGCAGTGCATTGCGGGCGCGCGAGTTATAGTTAGCTGAACTAACTATAACGGGGCAATTTCATTGGTTTTTTACGAGTAAAATGTCCAGCTAACTATAACATGTGTGAAACCTATGGTTTTTTCACTGAATTTCTAAGGTTTTTTAAATGCTAATTCCTAACTATAACGTGTGTGAAACCTATGGTTTTTTCAGTGAATTTCTAAGGTTTTTTAAATGCTAATTCCTAACTATAACGTGTGTGAAACCCATGGTTTTTTCAGTGAATTTGCAAGGTTTTTTAAATGCTAATTCCTAAATATAACGTGTGTGAAACCCATGGTTTTTTCAGTGAATTTGCAAGGTTTTTTAAATGCTATTTTTTTTTTTATTCTTCATTTTTTTCAAACATATTTTTAATTTAATTTTCTTATCTTTTATAAAGACTATGCTTAAATTTTTAAAATCCTTAAATATTTTTTTTATATATATTTTTTAAAATAAACATGTAAAATTTATTTCCAGTTTTTTTTTTTTTTTTATTTTTTTTTTTTATAGTACGCGTACCGTAAGCTCACGGTAAGCGTACGGTTTACGCAACGCCCGTAATCTATCTACGCTGCTTGCGTATAGTTACGTACTTTGCGTAGCCGCGCGTACTGCGCGTGGGACGCGTGCGCGCTTACGCAACACGCGCACGTTACGCGGAAGTGCCGGGAAATGACTGTTATGCGCATGCGCGCAAGCGCGTGTCTTTTTTACGCGCACGCGTACTTTTTGCCGTAAGCGTACTGTAAGCGTACCGTAAGCGTACGGTAGGTCATGTGATCTTGAAACACAACTTTTGATTGGTTGAAACTACTTTCAGTTCTAGAACTCTCCTACACCACACCCATTCCCCTCATTTCTGCTTGTGATCCCTTGGGAGAAGGAGCTGGTTTGTCTTTGGGATACGATGGCAGAACAGCAGAGCTCTTCTGAGAGTGAGGCTAGCACCAGCAGCACTGTCTTGAGGCAGAGAGCGAGGAAAGTAAAGCCTTCTTACGTTTGGGAGTATTTTACTTTTCCAGAAGGCCAGCAAAAGGTGAATGCACCCTTAGTTACTTGCAAGCTGTGTAAGCGTGTACTTTCTAGAGGTAATCCTAACAGGAAGTATTCCTTTGGGAATCACACCATGAAGAGACACCTCCAGGAAGTACACAGAAGGACACATGGTCATCTTTTTGGAGGTAACTCTTCAGAAAGACGAGCCAGTACATCCACAGCAGCTCAGCCTGGACCATCATCTGCAGGGCAGACTCCTTCTTCTGCAGGTCAGGTGAGCCCTTCATCTGTGGGGGGAGAATCTCCTTTTGCTGGCCCTCTGGAAATTAACCCTCGGTTTGCGAGGGTTGAAGTACGGTGCGCCACTTGTCACGATCTAATTACTTATAGGAAGACCAGTGTTTCCCTGGTGAACAGTAAAATAGATCAGCACACTTGTCGTACCGTCTAATATTCCCAATCTTTCTTTCCTCTGTCCCTGCATGAACACAACGGTTCTTTTAAGAGCCAACCTTATCTTTCATCTTTTTTTTTCTTTTTTTTTAAAAACTTTTTTTTTTTTTTTTTACCGTACGCGTACGGTAAGCGTACCTTTTTTTTATTTTTTAAAAAAAAACACTAAAAATCATTTATCTCATTACAAAGTCCTTGAGAGACTACAATTTTTATTTTTAACTTACCATACTCACTCAAAAAAATATTTATTCATTTGTTTTTTTAAAAATAGTTTTTAAAATGGTTGTAGTTTCCGAAAATTTTCTATATCGATCTGAAAATAAAGAAAAAAGTATTAATATTTTTTATCCATTTTATAATACAATACACATATTTACATTTTTTAAAAAAAAATATTTTTGCCTTATTTTTGCTGTTTTCAGAATATATTGCATTTCACTATTAATTGTGAAAGCAATTGCATTCATCATTTTACAGCGGGCAAAAAAAATTAACAATCACAAAGATTGTATTAAAAAAGCCCAGAATGTCTTCTCACTTAAACTTATCATTACAGAAATGCATATTATTCTAAAAAAATATCATCTAAAAACAATACTTTTTTCTTTAAAATACCGTCTGATATGTTTGTTTCAGAAGTATAATCACAATATTATATCTCAAATAACTCCAAAATACATCTGATTTTATTTCCTTTAGGCCAAATAGTATTTTTTTTTTTTCCTGGAATAAATTTCCAAGGGAAAACCATTAAAATTCTAAAGTTTAATCTGTCCAGATCTCACCAATTCTCTGTAACATTTTGGTTCACGAAAATTTTTTGAATAATTTATTTAGTCCACAATAGAATTGCTTACTTTTCCACATGGCCAAATAGTAATTTTTTAAATCATTTTTGAAAAAATTTCCAATGGCAGTCCAATAGCATTCCATAAATTAAAATGTGCAGAAGTTACCGATTATCTCTAAATTATTGGTTTTTGAAAATTGCATTAAAATTTAAAAAAGTCCACATTACAATTGGTTATCTTTCCTTTAGGCCAAATGATAATTTTAAAAATCTTTTTTCTACAAAATTGCAATGGTAATCCAGTAAAATGGTAAAATTATTTTGTCCAGATCTTGCCAAATCTCTCTAAAATTTAGGTTTCAGGAAGATTAGATAGGAATTTGCTAAATCAAAAGGCAAACGTTGTTTGAAAATCAATTTGGAATCATTACACAGTGTCCAGCCTTTTTCACATTTTAGATAAACTGTGTAATGTCCAGAAGTAACAGTAGGTCCATCATGGAAAATTATTGCAACAGTTACAAAAGTTTTTCCTGAAATTGATAATTGCTGTCCTGTAAACTTCTTTATTAAAGTATCCAATTTTGATCCATCAGCTCTACATCGTTGCATCATTAAAATTACATACTGTCCGTATTCCCTTAAAATTAATGTTGAAAACATGTCAGAATTACACTCACCACATTTCATGCTATGATTAGCATCTTTAACTAATTTTGCAAAAGTGACTGTTTTACTCTCTGGCAATGTCAAATAAATAAACCTTTCATTATCAACAATAGAGCCACATATATTATAACAATTATCACAACTATGTTCCCATTTATAAGAGAGACCAAAAAAAATGTCAATGGGAACTCCTTCTTCTTCCACTACCTGAAGAAAATACATCAAAAATTCGTGTGCATCTTGCTGTTCATTTTGAGAAAACTGTGTTCGTCCTGAACATACATCTAAAAGTTTTCTAATTTCAGTAGCACTTTCTATTTGAGTTTTATCTTTACTCAGCTTTTGAAAAAGGAGACTGAGCTCTGAACAGAATCTTTTTCCCTGATTTACTATTATCTGCTCTTGCAAACTTTCCAGATAAAATGCAACATTCAGCACTACATTAGCGTAGCAGTTGACACCAGAGCTATTTTCAAAATGACATCCTACAACCTGTTCTTCATTTTCCTTATTCTTTTTGCTTGCAATTACATCACTCCTCTTTTTTTTCCTCTTCTCTACATCTTCATTACAGATATTCTCATTTCTCCTTTTACGAGAAACTACACGTTTCTCCAACACAGGATACTGACCTAAATGAGGAGCATAGCTTCTTCTTAATCTATTATACTCCTTTACACAGTTTGTATCAGCACTAACTTTTGAGTCATCAAAGTCTATCATGAATAAACCTGATAATGTTTTGACTCGTGACAAAGCTACATATGCCATACCTTCTTTGAACACAGTTGAACCAATGTTCACAAATGCACAATCTACAGTCAATCCTTGAGACTTGTGGATAGTTACAGCATATGCTAGTGAAAACGGAAACTGCTTCCTACGTACATATAAGTCTTTCACAAGCATGAAACGAACTGAACAACGACAAATGTCTTTAACTTCCTCTATCTGATCAAATTTTATCTGTAAACATTCAATTCCTTCTTTTTTCTGATAATTAATAAAACCCACAACTCTTCCCATCGCTCCATTCACTAAGCCTTTCTCAACATCCAAATTTCTCCTTAAAAACACTCTACAGTTCATGCAAACATAAAGATTTTTTTCTAATCCTGCTGTTTTGGAGATGTTCTTCTCTAGTGAGTCCAATTTATTTTTCAGTTTGCCTGTTACTGTGACTGTAATTCTTCCATCCTCAATTTTGTCCACTGCTTCCAATTTCCTGATGTCTTCCTTTTCCAATTTCAAAAGCTCCTCATTAAATATTGAGCATTCACGTAGAGTTGGCATTAAGCAGATGACACTTTTGTTTTCTGCAATATTCTTGTATATTTTCTCTGCAACTATTTCTTCCTTTGGAAATAAATTATGTAGCAGCCGACTCTGTAATGCTTTTTTCCCAACATCTGTGAGTAGTCCAATCCTGATATCTTTCAGAATACTTCCATATTCTTCATCGTTTGCTTGCCTCATATTAGTTGTAAGTTCCTTGTACTCAAAGAAGGACCAAATATTTGTATTTCCAATGCTTCCCAATGACTTCTTCGTGTCTTCATGTGTCACAGTATTAAACACTGGTTGTCCTTTAACTGGAGTAAGTTGCAAAAGATCCCCAAAAACTATGACGTGTTTTCCACCAAATAACACGTCATAGTCTGTCTTCAAAATTTGCTGCATTCTTAAATGCACAAAGGCAAGCATTAAGTTTGATACCATGCTCACCTCATCAATAATGAGAACTTGCATCTTCTTCAATACTCGTGAAACTTCCAAGGATGCTTCTCCAGTTAGCTTGTTGAATTGTATTTTGTTCTCATGCTCCACTGGTAACATTAGCAAACGATGTAAGGTGATTCCTTTTATGTTATATGCTGCTAACCCAGTTGGAGCAGTAACCACACAAGACAAAGTAGAATCCGTTTTTTGCTTTAGGTAGCTTCTGATGACTTTAATTAGGAAACTTTTTCCAGTGCCAGCTTGTCCGCTTACATACATCCTGATTGGATGAAATGATGTGCATGAGCACTCTTTTTTGATATGTAGAAATCCGTGATCAATTTTGTTTCTGATCTCTTCATAAATTTGTTGCTGCTCTTGATTCAGTTGTCTTTCCAAATTTTCTAAGTCTATAAATTCTTCTTGAGCTTGATTCATAGCCGTTTCCACTTCATTCATGGCTATTGATGCTTCATTTTCAACGATTGGTTGTCCTAGGGGATCTTGACTGTGTGTTCCTGAACTTTGGCTGTCCTGAGAACTGTCTCTAGCTATTTCTGCTGCAATTGTAGTTTCCTGTTCAATTTCTTCATTTAACATTTGCAGATAAGTTGAGAATGTACTGCATTGTATGCTGTCTTTGCAAGCATTAAAAGAATCTTCATAGCTCTGGAATTCTCCCAGTAGTTCATCCTCTGTACGCCATGGTTTAAACAACTGTAAAAGAGCCAAGTAGTAAAATTCTTTCTTGTCGGTAGTGTCGCAACTCAGCTTCCGGTGATTTATCAAACTTCCTTTGGTTTGCTTCACCAAACATCCTTCTTCACCAACAACTTTATATTTTCCACTGTTGATGTCTTCTGCAGCTTTCCGTGAATAAATGTAGTTCTGCAGCACTTCATAGAGACACATGTTCTCCAGATGATGACTTCTCTTGGGATAATATGTGTCCAACATGTTTGTTTTCAATATGTCTGTACTTTCTGGGTCATTCTCGGCCAAATATTCAATTTCTCCAACAGATTTCAGTACCCGATTTCTCATTGCTGCAAGGCCTAAACTTGCCCAAATTATTCTTCTTGACTTCGAGTAGAGACTTGCAGAAGATAACCTATCTGAACATTCGTAGGATCCAATTTCTCGATGCGATAACATCTTCAAACTAAAACTGTACAGCTTCTTACTGACAGTCTTCTCGTGAGAAATCTCTTCCCACATTTCCTTCAATTCTGTTTTTTCTGATTTCGTAATGTAAGACGTTACATATCGAGCAACAGCAATGGAATTGTCAGCAACATACTGTATATCCATGTTAGCGTTCCACATGGATAAAATGACTGGGTTGTAGTCATTTATATTTTTTGATTCTTCTTTTCTTTTAAGGTTGTAGGTATTCTTAGGTGATTTTCTTGTGATAGTATGTCTCACAGCTGACATAAAACTGTTGACTCTTCCATTTGTAAGAACAGGTCTAGGAAATCCAAATCGACATTTAGTGTAGTATTTTTCTTTGCTCTTGTATTTCCGTCGACAGTATTTTCCACACCGATGACTTTGGAAACGTAGAACTTGCTCCTTTAACTTGTTCTCTTCTGTGTTTTTAGGTATAGCACATGTTGCATATTCTTCAATGTAAGATAACACTGCTTCATCAGTATCTGTTCCAAACTTTGGGGCATCCTTGATCCACAGCAGCATATGAATATGAGGAGCACCTCTTGCCTGGTACTCTTTTCTCCAAAAGAAATCCACTACTTCTCCAAGGGGTGGATTTTTTTTATTGCAGATGAAGGACATCATAGCCTCAAATCTATGATTGAAATATCTGCAAACATTAACCGGATCCAATGAGCACAGTTCTCCTGCTGTCTTGTATTCGATGTTTTCAATGTTTGAATTGGCCTCTCGTAGAAAATCCAGTAAATCATCCCAAGCGTACTCGGCGCAGCTTAGGGTAAGGAACCATGTTGGTGTTCCTAAGTTGCGTAACATGCATTTTAGTTCACCATGGCGTCGGTACCAATATTCATTTGTCCCACGCTGACAAGCCATCAGATTGATCAGTTGTGTTTCCAAATGATCATCTCGGTGCTGCACTTTCTCCATAAAATCCTTAGCAGACACATTTTGTAAATGTACTCCACTTTTTAAAATGTGATTTACTGCATAAGACAGTGCAGACAAGTCGCTTTCAAATAAAAGATGGAACAAATAAGGGATACTTTGTCGAAATCTGGGATCTTCAGCATATAGTCTTGTAGTCCGATACTCAGAAGCTGGAATCTGTTCCGGACGTTCATCGTATCGTCCTCCTTTTCCTTTAGGAAACAGCTGGGGAAAACATCGAGCTTCCAAGCTCTCCTCCCATACACTCACAGGATTTCCTTTTGCTTTCTTCATCTGAAAGAGATCAATATTGTCTCCCATAACTTCTTTCGAATGGAGAGGATGTATGCTAAAATGTTCATAAATTTCTTCTTCCTTTGACTTGTCCACTTTTTCAATTTGTCCAGTTGGTGTTTCTGTGTCTCCTTGTAAATCTTCTTCTTCTTCTTCTTCTTCTATATAAATTGATTCATACCATTTGTTATTTTTTTTCAAATACAAATTTGCTCTTTGTACTTTCCGCACATCTACCAGCTCCTGCCAAATCTTCTTATTCTTTGTAGGGACACCATTAACCAGAATAATTAATGGTTCAGTTTCCAAAGTATCTGCATCAATAGTTTCCATATTTTTTTTCAAATCCAAGGGCAAATACACCACTCTACCTTTTAAACCTCTCAGTAAATCTGAAGGAGGTAATTTACCAGTTTTGGGCTCCATACGTACTATGGTCTGGAACGGATGAACACATTGAATGAGTATAGACTCATATGTATTTAATTCAGAAAGTTCAGCAGGAATAGCATCCAATTCTAAATTATTATGTACAGCTCTGGTCGGCATTCTATTTTCCTCTAACTTGTTGTAGCAGTATTTGCAAATACGCTGATCTTCACCCAATTCAAAACAATTTTCAAGAAATATATATGTGGCAAAATCCATCCACTTATAATTATCTTCATTTTCACTCTTTCTGTAGAGATCAACATTCCTAGTTTGTTTTCTATAATGAGTTCTGCGGCAACAAATACAAGTAACATTTGGTCTTTCATTAGAGACTATTGCAAATTTTGTTATGTGATCATTAAATGTGTTACTTACAGAGGGTTCTACATTCTCTTCCACTTCTGCCTCATTTATTGTGTCCTTCTCTGCACTGTTTTGTTCAGGACCAAAGTAACAAAACTGAATTTCATCAACAACCTTCTCTACATCTGATACCGTTCCTCGGAACAGAGCCCTATTCAATTCATTTAACTTTATTGCTGGACTTTTGGCAAAATACAACCGTCTCACAAACTTTCTCATTTCAGTATGATGAACAGCCAGCATCCTAAAATGATGGAAAACACTATTGCACACTTTTCTAGATAGACAAGCAAGAGAATGACCCTGCAAACCAGTATTCTCTCTCACTCTGCATGGATCCAGACTTTGAAGCACCTTAATCTTTTGTTTTACACTTTTTTTACTATATTCTCTTAGAAACTCTCGAAATCTGTCAATAGATTCCTGACGCACAGTGCAAATACTACTACAATTCCAAGTGTACACTGGGGCTTTAGGACGTCTCCCCATTGCCTCATCTGCCATCACTTGTACCTCATCTCTTGGAACCATTATCTCCTTCTCCATTATGCAACCATTTTTTACTTCGTATGAACGACCTCTGGTGTCAACTGCATGCAGCAAACTATTGCTTTGAAAATAGCTTTCTTCATTAAAAAAAGGTTCACTACTTGAACTATGCATCCACTTTCCTAAAAACACTTTACAAAAGTTTGTTCTGTTCACTACTCTTTTGCTTTTGCTTTGTGATTTCAGTACATTAACCATTTTATCTAATGTACGCATCCTATTCAAAATTAATATGAATAGTTTCCTTTTTAATTCTAATGCTTTTGCTGCAATGGCTTCAATTTCTTTTTTTCTCTTATAATATTTAGCCTTCTGCTTATATTTCTTTATATCCTTTATCAAATTGGACATAACTCTTCTCTGAAACATTTTTCTACGTATCTCTTTAAATGCTGTTTTTCTGTTTATGTTAAACTTTTCAATTGCAGAAGGTATATTTGCATTAACTAAATCCTCAATTTTTTGCTGTTCTGTAGGTTTTGTTACATTTTTCCGAGAACAGACATTTTGTACATTTTTGTTTGTTTTCAATATTTTGTTTAGGAATTGTCTTTTTTGCTTACCAGAAGATTTTTTCTTTTTCCCAACATCAGCATCTTCTACTAACTTTGGTCCTCCAGTTGTCCTCAAATATAGTTTTTTTTTTAGCGTTTTTTGAACTCGAGATTTTGTAGGCATCTTAAATTTTGTTCACTGTTCTTCAGCAATACCTGAAAAAAACTAAAAAAAAAATCCTTTATTGTATTTAAATATATTACTACATTTCTTTTCACAATAGTCACAAAACGAAATTTCTTTGCCATTTTCAATGCACACAAACTGCTCTTTTTTTAAAATTTATTTAAATGCACATGTCCAAGCTTTTTTTTTTTTTCAGATCACCACCGTGTGTATTCTCTGTGACTGCCTACACTCCAGCAGGGGCCACCAGCCTTAGTGGTGCTGAATATATTTGCATTACAGACTTAAACCTGAAAACCCCACTCGCTTCTAATTACTGTGCATGACTATACATGGCAAGCACATGGGTGTGTGCTAAGCCTCTGCTTCTTCCCCCAAAAATTCGCTCCTCTTTTCCATCTACTGCAACTGTGAAATCACCAGAGCAAGACGCAATAAATTTCTGCCTATAATTCTTCTATGCACACAGAGTCATGTTTTCACATTAGTGCCAAAACGAAATTTCTTTGCCAATTTGAAAGCACACTTACTGCTCTTTTTTTTTCGGGCCAAGTGAAAATCTCTTTTTACACTTTGAAATCACTTTTACAGACTGACACATTCTGAAACCTTTTTTTTAAATTTATTTAAATGCACATGTCCAAGCTGTTTTTTTTTCAGACCACCACAGTGTGTATTCTCTGTGACTGCCTACACTCCAGCAGGGGCAACCAGCCTTAGTGATGCTGAATGTATTTGCATTACAGACTTAAACCTGAAAACCCCACTCGCTTCTAATTACTGTGCATGACTATACATGGCAAGCACATGGGTGTGTGCTAAGCCTCTGCTTCTTCCCCCAAAAATTCGCTCCTCTTTTCCATCTACTGCAACTGTGAAATCATCAGAGCAAGACGCAATAAATTTCTGCCTATAATTCTTCTATGCACACAGAGTCATGTGTTCACATTAGTGCCAAAACGAAATTTCTTTGCCAATTTGAAAGCACACTTACTGCTCTTTTTTTTTCGGGCCAAGTGAAAATCTCTTTTTACACTTTGAAATCACTTTTACAGACTGACACATTCTGAAACCTTTTTTTTAAATTTATTTAAATGCACATGTCCAAGCTGTTTTTTTTTCAGACCACCACCGTGTGTATTCTCTGTGACTGCCTACACTCCAGCAGGGGCAACCAGCCTTAGTGATGCTGAATGTATTTGCATTACAGACTTAAACCTGAAAACCCCACTCGCTTCTAATTACTGTGCATGACTATACATGGCAAGCACATGGGTGTGTGCTAAGCCTCTGCTTCTTCCCCCAAAAATTCGCTCCTCTTTTCCATCTACTGCAACTGTGAAATCACCAGAGCAAGACGCAATAAATTTCTGCCTATAATTCTTCTATGCACACAGAGTCATGTTTTCACATTAGTGCCAAAACGAAATTTCTTTGCCAATTTGAAAGCACACTTACTGCTCTTTTTTTTTCGGGCCAAGTGAAAATCTCTTTTTACACTTTGAAATCACTTTTACAGACTGACACATTCTGAAACCTTTTTTTTAAATTTATTTAAATGCACATGTCCAAGCTGTTTTTTTTTCAGACCACCACCGTGTGTATTCTCTGTGACTGCCTACACTCCAGCAGGGGCAACCAGCCTTAGTGATGCTGAATGTATTTGCATTACAGACTTAAACCTGAAAACCCCACTCGCTTCTAATTACTGTGCATGACTATACATGGCAAGCACATGGGTGTGTGCTAAGCCTCTGCTTCTTCCCCCAAAAATTCGCTCCTCTTTTCCATCTACTGCAACTGTGAAATCACCAGAGCAAGACGCAATACATTTCTGCCTATAATTCTTCTATGCACACAGAGTCATGTTTTCACTTTATTGCCAAAACGAAATTTCTTTGCCAATTTGAAAGCACACTTACTGCTCTTTTTTTTTTGGGCCAAGTGAAAATCTCTTTTTACACTTTGAAATCACTTTTACAGACTGACACATTCTGAAACCTTTTTTTTAAATTTATTTAAATGCACATGTCCAAGCTGTTTTTTTTTCAGACCACCACCGTGTGTATTCTCTGTGACTGCCTACACTCCAGCAGGGGCAACCAGCCTTAGTGATGCTGAATGTATTTGCATTACAGACTTAAACCTGAAAACCCCACTCGCTTCTAATTACTGTGCATGACTATACATGGCAAGCACATGGGTGTGTGCTAAGCCTCTGCTTCTTCCCCCAAAAATTCGCTCCTCTTTTCCATCTACTGCAACTGTGAAATCACCAGAGCAAGACGCAATAAATTTCTGCCTATAATTCTTCTATGCACACAGAGTCATGTTTTCACATAAGTGCCAAAACGAAATTTCTTTGCCAATTTGAAAGCACACTTACTGCTCTTTTTTTTTTGGGCCAAGTGAAAATCTCTTTTTACACTTTGAAATCACTTTTACAGACTGACACATTCTGAAACCTTTTTTTTTAAATTTATTTAAATGCACATGTCCAAGCTTTTTTTTTTTTTCAGATCACCACCGTGTGTATTCTCTGTGACTGCCTACACTCCAGCAGGGGCCACCAGCCTTAGTGATGCTGAATGTATTTGCATTACAGACTTAAACCTGAAAACCCCACTCGCTTCTAATTACTGTGCATGACTATACATGGCAAGCACATGGGTGTGTGCTAAGCCTCTGCTTCTTCCCCCAAAAATTCGCTCCTCTTTTCCATCTACTGCAACTGTGAAATCACCAGAGCAAGACGCAATAAATTTCTGCCTATAATTCTTCTATGCACACAGAGTCATGTTTTCACATTAGTGCCAAAACGAAATTTCTTTCCCAATTTGAAAGCACACTTACTGCTCTTTTTTTTTCGGGCCAAGTGAAAATCTCTTTTTACACTTTGAAATCACTTTTACAGACTAACACATTCTGAAACCTTTTTTTTAAATTTATTTAAATGCACATGTCCAAGCTGTTTTTTTTTCAGACCACCACCGTGTGTATTCTCTGTGACTGCCTACACTCCAGCAGGGGCAACCAGCCTTAGTGATGCTGAATGTATTTGCATTACAGACTTAAACCTGAAAACCCCACTCGCTTCTAATTACTGTGCATGACTATACATGGCAAGCACATGGGTGTGTGCTAAGCCTCTGCTTCTTCCCCCAAAAATTCGCTCCTCTTTTCCATCTACTGCAACTGTGAAATCACCAGAGCAAGACGCAATAAATTTCTGCCTATAATTCTTCTATGCACACAGAGTCATGTTTTCACATAAGTGCCAAAACGAAATTTCTTTGCCAATTTGAAAGCACACTTACTGCTCCTTTTTTTTCGGGCCAAGTGAAAATCTCTTTTTACACTTTGAAATCACTTTTACAGACTGACACATTCTGAAACCTTTTTTTTAAATTTATTTAAATGCACATGTCCAAGCTGTTTTTTTTTCAGACCACCACCGTGTGTATTCTCTGTGACTGCCTACACTCCAGCAGGAGCAACCAGCCTTAGTGATGCTGAATGTATTTGCATTACAGACTTAAACCTGAAAACCCCACTCGCTTCTAATTACTGTGCATGACTATACATGGCAAGCACATGGGTGTGTGCTAAGCCTCTGCTTCTTCCCCCAAAAATTCGCTCCTCTTTTCCATCTACTGCAACTGTGAAATCACCAGAGCAAGACGCAATACATTTCTGCCTATAATTCTTCTATGGACACAGAGTCATGTTTTCACATTAGTGCCAAAACGAAATTTCTTTGCCAAATTGAAAGCACACTTACTGCTCTTTTTTTTTTGGGCCAAGTAAAAATCTCTTTTTACACTTTGAAATCACTTTTACAGACTGACACATTCTGAAACCTTTTTTTTAAATTTATTTAAATGCACATGTCCAAGCTGTTTTTTTTTCAGACCACCACCGTGTGTATTCTCTGTGACTGCCTACACTCCAGCAGGGGCAACCAGCCTTAGTGATGCTGAATGTATTTGCATTACAGACTTAAACCTGAAAACCCCACTCGCTTCTAATTACTGTGCATGACTATACATGGCAAGCACATGGGTGTGTGCTAAGCCTCTGCTTCTTCCCCCAAAAATTCGCTCCTCTTTTCCATCTACTGCAACTGTGAAATCACCAGAGCAAGACGCAATACATTTCTGCCTATAATTCTTCTATGCACACAGAGTCATGTTTTCACATAAGTGCCAAAACGAAATTTCTTTGCCAATTTGAAAGCACACTTACTGCTCTTTTTTTTTCGGGCCAAGTGAAAATCTCTTTTTACACTTTGAAATCACTTTTACAGACTGACACATTCTGAAACCTTTTTTTTAAATTTATTTAAATGCACATGTCCAAGCTGTTTTTTTTTCAGACCACCACCGTGTGTATTCTCTGTGACTGCCTACACTCCAGCAGGGGCAACCAGCCTTAGTGATGCTGAATGTATTTGCATTACAGACTTAAACCTGAAAACCCCACCCGCTTCTAATTACTGTGCATGACTATACATGGCAAGCACATGGGTGTGTGCTAAGCCTCTGCTTCTTCCCCCAAAAATTCGCTCCTCTTTTCCATCTACTGCAACTGTGAAATCACCAGAGCAAGACGCAATACATTTCTGCCTATAATTCTTCTATGCACACAGAGTCATGTTTTCACATAAGTGCCAAAACGAAATTTCTTTGCCAATTTGAAAGCACACTTACTGCTCTTTTTTTTTCGGGCCAAGTGAAAATCTCTTTTACAGACTGACACATTATGAATCCACCATGTGTAACTACAACAAAAACAATTCCCATTTCTATTATTCATTTCTTAAGTTACCACATACATCCCCTCTCAAACTGTAAACTCACCTTTAAATTTAGTTAGTTGTGAAAGAAATGTGTCACTCAAACAGCAGATTATCAGAGCCAGGATCTCTGTTCTGTACACCTCTCTCCTCTCAGCAGAACCAGATAATGGCAAACTTTCCCTCTATTTTTCCACACATATACATGTAAGTTTCAAATCTCAGTGCTTCCCCCTTTTTTTCAAATGTAATGACACATTTCTATTGGTTGAAAACCAACCCTTTTCCAAAAGTACCCTGCCCCCAACTTGACTTCTGCCTAGTACCCTTCCCCCAACTTGACTTCTGCCTGCTACCATAGCAACAGCTCATGGAACACTGCTGTGTGCAGTTAGGTCAGAAGTTCGACACACAATGTTTCAATTCCACAGAGCAAGAGTGCTTGACTTTTCAAACCTAACTGCAAATCCATAGTACTGTTCTTTGGTTACACATTTTTTTGTACCAATACAAAACATGCTTCTATTAATTTTCACATACAGCCTATTTTTTATTCTAGAATGGTATGAAACAGCCAATCAGTTCTTTTTGTTTTGTAAAAAATATGTATGCCTCCATTTCCAAACTGTCTTTATTTTCATATTGCCATTCTACTGAAAGACACCTCCTGAGTGCATCCAGTTCTCCTTTGAAGATGTTCACAGTGTGGATTGTAGGGCACAGCTATGTCTTCTGGAGTGAAAAGTTTGCAGAGAAAACAGATATGGTGAGAGACCTTGCTTTGCCAAATGTAGACATTAAATGGATTGGTCAGAGAGGGTTAAAGTGGCACCAATTGATGCCATTGGTGAAATCCTTCATGCAAATCCAACACCCTGACCTCATAATAGTGCACTGTGGTGGCAATGACCTAGGCACTTTGACTGGGGTAGGTCTGGAAATGCTTATGAAGGACACCTTTGCACAACTGTTTACACTTTTCCCTAAAACTGCCTTTGTGTTTTCCAACATATGCCAAAGGCAAAAATGGAACTGGTCCAATCATTTCTGTCCACAGATTGACAAAGCAAGAAAGCACGTCAACAAATCTGTTTCTGCTTTCCTCCGTGACTATGGTATGGGTGCCATTTACCACAACAACTTGCGTTACGACATGCAAGACATTTATAGAGGAGATGGTGTGCACTTCAATGATGAAGGGAACAGAGTCTTCCTCTTGAACCTTAGACTCTGCATCGGTACTTACTTGTAAGTACCACTAAAAAAATGACTCCATAAACACAACAGCTCTTTTTAGAGCTCCCTAATTTCTAAACTCTTAAATCTGATTTTCATTTATTTATTTTTATTTTTTTTACCGTACGCTTACCGTGAGCTTACCGTACGCGTACCCCGTGATTTTTTTTAAAATCAATAAATGTTTTTTTTGTACTTTTCTGTCCTTCTTTGACCCCCTTACAATTGTTAGGGGGTCTGTAACTCTCCTCATTGCCCCCTTTCTTTGTTTTCACTCTTTTTTTTCAGAGTGAAATACACAAAATGGCGGCCGCCGCTTCCTGGTTTCGGCCGATTCGAATGTTTACTAAGATCTAAGAGCCAATCAGAATCGCGCTCGCGCACGCCACCGTACGCTTACCGTAAGCGTACGGTAAGCGTACCGTAAGCGGGCTCAGATATATATATTGATTTAAAGGCTATTTTCTCAGAATCTACTGAACAGATTTACACCAAACCTACAAAAGGCACTTCCTTGACCTAGGGACTACCTCTCTGCCAAATTTTGAGTAATTCTGTTCAGCCGTTCGGGCTGTAGCTCGTTCTAAAGGTCCTATGGAAAAATGCATGGGAAAAACGCGTTTTGGGACCCCCCTTTTATCTCAGCCCCCGCTTGACGGATCCCCCCGAGACTTTCAGGGTAGGAGCGGAGCGTAGCGCCCCACCTATTTTGAGAAATTCGCGAGGATTCGTTGACCGGCGCCAAAGTTATTCAAAATAGAATGTTGAGGTTTTCCTATGGAAACGTGGTCCTAACTATAACTACCTACTGGCGACCGCCAGTAGGTAATATATATATATATATATATATATATATATATATATATATATATATATATATATATATATATTACCTACTGGCGGTCGCCAGTAGGTAGTTATAGTTAGGACCACGTTTCCATAGGAAATCCGCAACATTCTATTTTGAATAACTTTGGCGCCAGTCCACGAATCCTCGCAAAATTTTCAAAATAGGTGGGGCGCTACGCTCCGCTCCTACCCTGAAAGTCTCGGGGTGATTTGGCAAGCGGGGGCCGAGAAAAAAGGGGGTCCCAAAACGCGTTTTCCCCATGCATTTTTCCATAGGACCTTTAGACACAGCTACAGCCCGAACGGCTGAACAGAATTATGTGAAATTTGGCAGAGAGGTAGCCATAAGGTCCATGAAGTGCCTTTTGCAGGTCTGGTGTAAATCTGTTCAGTATTTCCTGAGAAAATAGTATTTAAATCAATATATATATCTGTAAGCGCGCAGCGTGCGCGCTGGGTGCGCGCACCTTGCCGTGCGCGAGCGCAATTCTGATTGGTTGTTAGATCTTAGTAAACATTCGAATCGGTGGAAATCAGGAAGCGGCGGCCGCCATTTTGTCTATCGCATAAAGAGGGGGTGATAAACAAAGGGGGAGAACTTGAAAAGGGGGCAGAGTGGGGAGAAATTAACCCAGTAGGCATTGTAAGGGGGTCACAGTAGGACCTTGTAGGGCAAAAAAAAAGATTTATATTTTGTTAAAAAATATCGCCGAGTGCGCGCACCCAGCGCGCACCCGAAAAAAAACTTTATTAAAAAAATCAAAAAAAAATCGCATTTAAGTGTTTAGATATAAGGTGGCTCTAAAAAGAGCCCTTGTGTTTATTGTTTGTTTTTTGGTACCTACAAGTAAGTACCGATGCAGAGTCTAAAGTTCAAGAGGAAGACTCTGTTGCCTTCATCAGTGAAGTGTACACCATCTCCTCTATAAATGTCTTGCATGTTGTAACGCAAGTTGTTGTGGTATATAGAACCCATACCATAGTCTCTGAGGAAAGCAGAAATAGATTTGTTGACGTGCTTCCTTGCTTTGTCAATCTGCGGACAAAATTGGTTGGACCAGTTCCACTTTTGCCTTTGGCATATGTTAGAATATACGAAGGCAGTTTGTGGAAAAAGCGTCATCAATTGCACAAAGGTGTCCTTAATAAGCATTTCCAGACCTACCCCAGTTAAAGTGCCTAGGTCATTTCCACCACAGTGCACAATAATAAGGTTAGGCTGTGGGAGATGTAGAAAGGTTTTCACCAAAGGCATTAATTGGTGCCACTTTAACCCTCTCTGACCAATCCATTTAATGTCTACATTTGGCAAAGCAAGGTCTCTCACCATACCTCTTTTTTCTGCAAATTTTTCACTCCAGAAGACATAGCTGTGTCCTACAATCCACACTGTGAACATCTTCAAAGGAGATCTGGATGCACTCAGGAGGTGTCTTTCAGTAGAATGGCAAAAAGACATGAAAGACAGTTTGGAAATGGAGGCACACATACTTTTTTTATAAAAAGAACTCATTGGCTGTTTCAAACCATTCTACACTAAAAACTAGGCTGTATGTTTAAATTTTAAAAAGCATGTATTGCATTGGTTCAGAAAAAAGTGTGAAAAAAGAACATTAGTTTGGATTTGCTGTTAGGTTTGAAAAGTCAAGCACTCTTGCTCTTTGGAAATGAAACATTGTCTGTTGAACTTCTGACCTCTCTGCTCACACCTGTGTTCTATGACCTGTTGCTATGGTAGCAGGCAGAAGTTAAGTTGGGGGAAGGGTACATTTGGAAAGGGGTTGAAGTTTTCATCCAATAGAAATGTGTGATTTCATTTGAAAAAATGTGGGAAGTACTGAGATTGAAAATTAACATGTATATGTGTGCCAAAAGAGAGGGAAACTGTGCCATTAACTGGTTCTGCTGAGAGGAGAGAGGTGTGGAGCTCAGTGATTCTGGTCTGATAAACTGCTGTGTGACTGCTACATTTCTTTCACAACTAACTAATTTTAAAGGTGAGTTATGAGTTTGAGAGGGGGTGTTTGTGGTTAATTTTGATATATAAAAAAAATTATGATTATTTGTTTACAGTTGTGATTTACATTTTCAGTTTTGCAAGATATTTAACTGTTTTGAATATGTAAAATATTATGGAGTATGTTTTCAACATAAGATAATGTGTACTGGTAACAATGAGGAATACTGTTTTGTGACTACCATCAAACCATGAGTCTGTGTGCAGAGAAGAATTGTGGGCAGAGATTTAATTTGTGTTGCTGTTGAAAAGTAAGACTTGCAGTTGAAAGAAAAGGACAGCTTCTTTTTAATTGTGATGGTTAGCATTTAGCAGAAATCACTTTGAAAAAAAAGAGAGGAAAATGGCAGCACATTTGAAAAAAGCATGCACACATGCACTGTTACATACATCCCTGCAGTCTTCATGCAGTTCTGGAAGTCTCTTTGCTCATCTGTCAAGCACCAGACAATCCACAGTGTTCAGAAACACACTCTTGGCACACACGCAGCAGCTTCTCCAACACTCTCATGTGTAGTACACAGCTCTGTGTGCTGTTTCAGATAGCACTGTGTAATGCAAACACATTCAACGTCACCAAGGCCTCATTTAAATTGATCTTGTTTAATCACTCACTCTGTAACATATGGACATGGTCTTAAGGAGCTGTTAGGAAATGTGCTGTTTTCTGCTTCTGTAAATAATAAGGGAAATGTATCAGGCTGTAACAGTAATTTGGTACTATTCAGAGACACTGTTTTGTTCCAAAAAACATAGCATGAGTCTGTGTGCGCACAGAAATTGTGGGCAGAGATTTAATTTGTGAAGATGTTGTTCAGTAAGAAATGCAGTCCCATGAAAGGGGCAGCCTGTGTTATGTGCCTAAAATGATGGCATGACTCTGTGTGCACACAGGAATTGTGGGCAGAGATTTAATTTGTGAAGATGTTGTTCAGTAAGAAATGCAGTCCCATGGAAGGGGCAGCCTGTTGTGTTTACACAAATTATCCCTTAGCACACATGCACTGTTACATACATCCCTGCAGTCTTCATGCAGTTCTGGAAGTCTCTTTGCTCATCTGTCAAGCACCAGACAATCCACAGTGTTCAGAAACACACTCTTGGCACACACGCAGCAGCTTCTCCAACACTCTCATGTGTAGTACACAGCTCTGTGTGCTGTTTCAGATAGCACTGTGTAATGCAAACACATTCAACGTCACCAAGGCCTCATTTAAATTGATCTTGTTTATTCACTCACTCTGTAACATATGGACATGGTCTTAAGGAGCTGTTAGGAAATGTGCTGTTTTCTGCTTCTGTAAATAATAAGGGAAATGTATCAGGCTGTAACTAGGCCTGGGCGGTAAATTCCGTTCCGTTCGCGGAATTTGCGGAATTTGGGTAATTTCGCGTTCCGCGGAGAACGCGAAATTGCCCAAAAATCTGCGTTCCGCGACTTTGCGAAATTTTTTGCTTGTTCGCGTTCTCAATTTGCGTGTTCGCGAGATATTTGACCCCGAGCACGCAAACAGCGATCGCGAACAGGAAAAAGTATCGCGAACAAGCAATTCCGCGTGTTCGCGGAATTTCTGCGTGTTCGCGGAGATTTTTTACCGTTTCGCGGAGATTTGCGTAACACGATTACGCAAATTCCGCCCACCCCTAGCTGTAACAGTAATTTGGTGCTATTCAGGGACACTGTTTTGTTCAAAAAAACATAGCATGAGTCTGTGTGCGCACAGGAATTGTGGGCAGAGATTTAATTTGTGAAGTTGTTGTTCTGAAAGAAATGCAGCCCATGAAAGGGGCAGCCTGTGTTATGTGCTCAAAATGATGGCATGACTCTGTGTGGTTCCATTTCTTCACCTCTTTTTGTATATTAATTTAAAAAAAAAAAAAAATTTAAAAACCTTGGGTGCGCGCAGGGTGCGCGCACCTCAAAAAAATTTCAAAAAAAAATATCTCAAAAAAAAATTGGGGGGGTTTAGTTTATAAGTGGCTCTTAAAAGAGCCCTTGAGTTAATGGAGGGAAACAGGAAGAGAAAAACGCAAAAAAAGAAAAAACATCTATGGCCTAGTGCACGGATGCGCATCAAATTTTCTCTGAAGGAGATCAAGACTGGTCTCCCCCACAGAAATAAGAGAACCGCAATCAGTGCACCGTGTAGACAACCTCGCCAAACAAGGTGGACCAACAAGAGGTGTAGAAACAGGTGAAGGCACCATCGCAGCTGAAGTGCTCCCCTGAGCTGCCGAAGATGTGCTCGGCTGAGCTGCTGCTGATGTCGTCGGCTGAGCAGGTGGAGGGTTTTCTCCAGAAGCTCGACGAAAAGTTACTGGATGCATTTTGTTAACATGTCTCAACATAGTGTGAATGCTAAAAGAATATTTCTTGTTAGGATTCCCACGAGATAAGACTTTATTACAAAGTACACATGTAACTTTCGGTGCATTTACCTTTTTCAGACCTTCTGGAAAAGTGAAAAACTGCCATATAAAGCTGTCTTTCTGCTTCCTGTTCCTCTGCCTCTCAAGAGTGTCCTGGTCACTGTCTGAAGTTGGTTGCTGTTCAGCCATTGTCTCTCAACAACAGAATAGCTCCTTCTCCAAAGGAATCAGAACTAATAATGAGGGGAGTAGGTGTGGTTTGGGAAGAATCTGGAACTGAAAGTACTTCAAACCAATCAAAAGTGATGATTCTTGATCACATGACTTGCCATGAGGGGATTGGGTGTGGTGTTGAAACAATTAGAAACTGAAAGTAATGATAACCAATAAGAAATATTGTTTATTATGCATAAACCCGAGGTGCGCGCACTGCGCAAGCTCCGAGCGCGCACCTCGTGATTACGTATTCGCGAACGCGTAAGAGCGCATGTGCATACGTCATATGCGCGTACCTAGCGCGCATACGTTAAACACGCGTATACGCGACCGTTATTGCGCGTAATTTTAGCGTATGCGGAAGTAAACCGCGTAGAGCGCGTAGGACGCATGCAAGCATGCGTACGTACGTACGCACACATACGTACTGGGTGCGCGCTCCCAGCGCGCACTATGACGTATATTTGTGTACGTAAATAACATACGACAGAATTCATAAAAAACTTACGAAATAGTACTAGGAGCGCGCTCAGAGCGCGCACCCCAAGAATTTATATAAAAAAAAAAAAGTGGACAAAAAATAATTTAAAAAATTAATAATAAAAAAAAAATTATCCTAATTGAAATTTAACAAAAAAAAAAAAAAAAAAGATACAGATAATATATAAATGAATATATAGGAATTTTATTTTTATTAAAAAATAAATATCATTAATTAAATAATACAAAAATAAATATCATTAATTAAATAATACAAAAATTAGCATATAAAAAACCGTACAAATTCACTGAAAAAACCAAAGGTTTCAAAAACGTTATAGTTAGGAATTAGCATTTAAAAAACCTTGCAAATTCACTGAAAAAACCAAAGGTTTCAAAAACGTTATAGTTAGGAATTAGCATTTAAAAAACCTTGCAAATTCAATGAAAAAACCATAGGTTTCACACATGTTATAGTTAGCTGGACATTTCACTCGTGAAAAACCAATGAAATTCCCCCGTTATAGTTAGCTCAGCTAACTATAACTCGCGCACCCGCAATCCACTGCTGATGACGTCACATATTACATCACTCATGACATGGTCAGTGACATCACTCATGACATCACTGATGACATCTCAAATGACATCACTGATGACATCACTGATGACATCATCCTTGTGATTGAGTAGCAGACCTCCTCTCACCCTAATATAACCTTTGTTACACACATTCAAAATTAGAAACTACAATGTTCAAAATAATGGACATATCAATACCAGTTACAACAACCAATTCAATAATTCAAAGATCCACATACAAATCCACTCATTCACCAACAGTCCTATACAGTCACTCATACATGTACTCACTCATCATATGTACTCATACACCTATACAGCCTGTTACATAATGTCACTCATCCATAGAGTTACTCACACACATAGTCACTCATGCTAATAAAGATTAAAACATACAATTATATGCATATACAGTTATACACACACCACCACACTTACTTATACGGAAACTTACACATACTTAGTCTTTTAAACAGTCACTTATAGAAAAACATACTTATTCATACAGGAACTCTTTCAATCTCTTACTCTCACATATACTCAATTAAAAACACCAATAATCACATATACTACTATAAAACATATGAAGTTACTCATAGAGACACTATTGACACAGTCATTCACTCACTAACACACCCATACACACACTCATCCACCCATACAGTCCTGCACACATGCTGTCTTCAACACATACAAACAGTGAGTCACTCATTCATGCACCTATGCACTACGTAATACCCCCCACCGAACCATGCAGACACTCAGACTGATACTCAAAAAACCAACTAATAACCTATATAGACACCCATGTAGCTACTCACCAACTCATGCAGCCACCTATACACAAAGTGAGAGACTGATACATATATTTACAGACTTAAACATTACTCACAAAGCCATGTATTCACTATGATACACTGAATCAGTCACATAATTAATTTTTCATAAAAAAATCATCCATTTAGACATTTATATACCCATTTATTCTTCCATCGACCTTGAGATATACATATATAAAACATTTTTAATTTGAAGAAAAACACACATACACTAGATGATGTCATCAGTGATGTCATCAGTGATGTCATTTGAGATGTCATCAGTGATGTCATGAGTGATGTCACTGACCATGTCATGAGTGATGTAATATGTGACGTCATCAGCAGTGGATTGCGGGTGCGCGAGTTATAGTTAGCTGAACTAACTATAACGGGGGAATTTCATTGGTTTTTCACGAGTGAAATGTCCAGCTAACTATAACATGTGTGAAACCTATGGTTTTTTCATTGAATTTGCAAGGTTTTTTAAATGCTAATTCCTAACTATAACGTTTTTGAAACCTTTGGTTTTTTCAGTGAATAGATAGATAGATAGATAGATAGATAGATAGATAGATAGATAGATAGATAGATAGATAGATAGATAGATAGATAGATAGATAGATAGATAGATAGATAGATAGATAGATAGATAGATAGATAGATAGATAGATAGATAGATAGATAGATAGATAGATAGATAGATAGATAGATAGATAGATACATACATGCATACAAAGATAGATTGATACATACATACAAAGATAGATTGATACATACATACAAAGATAGATGCATACATAGATAGATACATACATAGATAGATGCATACATAGAAAAAGATATAGCCAACCCTATATTTATCTGTGCTCAACTCTCTATTAGCTTGGCACAATGCATTCAGGCTTAACTTAGAAGCAATGTGTAAAGTATTTGTGCAACACTTCAAACAGTGACACAGAAAAAACACACCAGAAAAAGGATCCCACACCAGTTTAGAAAATGGAGTACACATTAATAAATAAAACAAGACCAAAACAACAAAAATACAATAAGTAAAGTAAGAAATATTTAATTTTAAAGATTTTAGTGAAAATAGCGCCAAAAAGTACAAAGCACCAACTGTGGAAAGCTGGTTGCTCTAGACAGGAACAAAATCACAAGTTCAGGCAAAACCATGAAGGATTGCAAGCCAGCTGCAGGGACACTCTTAGGTCTGCTGAAAACAGTAGCTTAAAATTCTGGTGCGCTTTCTACACATTGTGATTTGTGACTCTTCATGTAGTCTGGCATCGGTTCCAAGGAAACTGTGTGGCAAGGCTTTGCAGGGCGTGATATCTCTTTGCGTTGGTTCCAGTGAGCTGTGCGGCAAACCTTGGCAGGACTTTCTCTACATCGATTCCAAGGAGGCTGTCAGCTGTGTGGCATGGCTTTGCGGGGCTTCACGTCACTTTGGTTCCAATAAGGGCTGCATTTTCAACTTACCAGGACTATGGTGGCACCATTTGGGAGGGCAGGACTCACAGATGGCAGAGTCCAGGTGCTGGATTTGAAAGTTGGGAAGCCTGTTATGTCCCTAATACTTCTGATCAGTAGGCCAGCCAACTAGCCCTTGAAGTGACTTTGGGGTCCTGGGTTCAGAATTGCAGTTCTAGTCCTTCTCACGCAAGCAAGAGGGCAGCAAGCAACAGGTCAGCACAGCAAGACATCAGTTCTTCAGAACAGGAGTCTACTATAGTGGTAGTCCTCTCAGCAGCATAGCAGTCCTTCTACCTGGCAGGGTATCCACAGGTCAAGAAGTGTACTTAAGAGTTGGTGTCTGAGGTCCAATTATTATAGCCAGTTGGGCCTTTGGAGTGGGGAAACACTTGTAGAGCAACGCCTTTGAAGTGGACAGGTTCCCTACCTTCCCTGCCCTGGTTCTAGACAGACTAACCACAGGGGGCATGCAGCCCTTTGTGTGGAGGCAGGAGGCATACCCCCATCCACAACAGTGTCGCGCTCCAGATATGGTGACGAGCAGACATGATTGCACACACCTGTTAGGAAGAGCCCTATATACTTATTCCTGCCCTGCTTGTGGTCCACTCTCCTCCGAGGTGGCAGAAATGGGTAGGTGTGAGTTAAAAAGGGGTGTGTCTAGTTGGCAATGGTTTGCACCTTTATCCAAGTAGAGACCCTTCTTTTTAGTCAGGGTAAGGGGGGTACACTTCTTAAATAAACCCTGCTCACCCCCTTGGTAGATTGGCATGAGCAAACAGGCTTATCTCAGAGGCAGTGTGTAAAGCATTTGTGCATGCATACAGTAACACAGTGAAAAAACTACAAATGGACACCACATCAGTTTAGAAAAAAAAGCAAACCTTTATCTAAACCAACAAGACCAAATACGACAAAAATCCAACATGCAATACTGTAAACATAGTTACTTTACAAGATAACATTTAAATTGCAGAAATAACTGAAAAACGCAGTTCGTCTGAGGCAAGGTTACTTAAGTATGAGGGGCAACCAGTGTTGCAGGCCCACTAGTTGCATTTAATTTACAGGCCTATGGTACACAAACTACCATTTTACTAGGGACTTACAAGTAAATTAAATGTGCCAATTGGGTATAAGCCGATTCCTACAAATGTTTTAAGGAAAGAGCACAAGCACTTTAGCACTATTTAGCAGTGGCAAAGTGTGCATCATGCTAAAAGCCAACAACAATGGGTTCAGAAAACAGGAGGGTGAAGGCAAAATGTTTAGGGATGACCATGCAGAAAGGTCCATGATCCAAATTTCATTTGTTCCTCTTTTGCATGCATTGTGTAGTACTGTTAAAAGAACAGATTTTTGGCAATGTAAAGAGGATCCTAGGTCCACGTATTCACAAAATATGTTGGTTGAGAAAGCTTTCTTGATCATACAGTCAAAAAAAACAGGAACAGAGACAGAGTGGTGATAGTGGACACACAATGTCGTCTTATGCTCGCAAATTCCAGACTGTGAAGCCTGGATGGATGAGATACTATTACCAACCAATACCATATGCCCTTTGCATTCCTTCCAACCCCTTCATTGCATTTCATTCTCCGTTCATAGCCTATCCCTCCGTTAGGAGAAAAACATTTTTAGTTGGCTACCTGGTTTTTAAAATGTTGTCAACCAATCCTCCCAAAGTTATACTTTTGATAGAACATACTGATAGCTAACCTAACATTAGTGAGGTATTGCTGTTGTACCTTGTTCAAAACATCTAGGGCCCGATTCACAGAACTAACTTAAGACAAAATCCTAAACTTACTACCATTTTGGTATTCACAGAAGGCACTTACTCATTTTGGTATTCACAGAAGGCACTTACTCATTTCGGTATTCACAGAAGTTAGGAGTCCTAACTTTAGGACTCCTAAAGGCCTTCTGTGAATACCGAAAGTCTTAAAATTAGGATTTTTCTCAGTTTAGTAGTAGTATAGTTAGTACTCCTAACTTTAGAACTCCTAAATGCCTTCTGTGAATACCGAAAGTCTTAAAATAAGGATTTTTCTCAATTAAGTAGTCCTAAAGTTAGGACTCCTAACTTTAGGACTCCTAAATGCCTTCTGTGACTCCCGAGAGCCTTAAAATTAGTATTTTTCTCAGTTTAGTAGTAGTATAGTTAGGACTCCTAACTTTAGGACTCATAAATGCCTTCTGTGAATACTTAAAGTCTTAAAATAAGGATTTTTCTCAATTTAGTAGTCCTAAAGTTAGGACTCTTAACTTTAGGACTCCTAAATGCCTTCTGTGACTCCCGAAAGCCTTAAAATTAGGATTTTTTCTCAGTTTAGTAGTAGTAAAGTTAGGAGACCTAACTTTAGGACTCCTAAACTGAGAAAAATCCTAATGTTAAGACTTTCGGTATTCACAGAAGGCATTTAGGAGTCCTAAAGTTAGGACTCCTAACTTCTGTGAATACCGAAGTGAGTAAGTGTCTTCTGTGAATACCAAAATGAGTAAGTGCCTTCTGTGAATACGAAAATGGTAGTAAGTTTAGGATTTTGTCTTAAGTTTGTTCTGTGAATCGGGCCCGTAATTCGTTAACTAATCTGGTATCTAACATGGGTGCATAATGTTTTTGTCTAGGCGTGCAGTCCATCAGTACCACCATCAGTGCCAGCCAGCCAGGAACAGAGAGGAGGCCCATCAAGTTGAGGGAGGGGGCGAGTCCCAGTGGTGGCAGAGACAAGTGGTAAGTCACTTGCTTTCTTATTGACAATACTGTATTTGTTACACGAGGCAGATAGCCCACCCAGCACCTCCCTACCAACAGCATTTGCCACCTTAATTTGGCGGTACAGTCTTCAATGTGAAATGTGCGTCTACTTCAGTTAACAGCATTCTATCAAACAGCAAAGGCAACTCTACTCAAACAGAACCAGGGCAATTAAACATTATTAAAAAACATCATGGGGCCGATTCACAGAACTAACTTAAGATAAAATCCTGAACTTACTACTTTTGGTATTCACAGAAGTTAGGATTTTGTCTTAAGTTTGTCTTAAGGCAAACTTAAGACACACTTAAGACAAACTTAAGACAGACTTAAGACAGACTTAAGACAAACTTAAGACAGACTTAAGACAGACTTAAGACAAACTTAAGACAAAATCCTAACTTAAGTCTGTCTTAAGTCTGTCTTAAGTTTGTCTTAAGTTTGTCTTAAGTCTGTCTTAAGTCTGTCTTAAGTTTGTCTTAAGTCTGTCTTAAGTCTGTCTTAAGTCTGTCTTAAGTTTGTCTTAAGACAAACTTAAGACAAAATCCTAACTTCTGTGAATACCAAAAGTAGTAAGTTTAGGATTTTGTCTTAAGTTAGTTCTATGAATCGGGCCCAACAGCTCTTATGGACAACATATGCATAGCTTATAAAATGCAGGGACAAGGGCATAGTATACCTGTAGCAGGACTCCGCTAAAAAAGGCCAACTGTTTTGGCAGACAAATATATAGTCTAATCAAAAATTTCTTTATTCGACCTTCCGAAGAAAGGTCATAAAAGATACAAACAGGAATACATTTAAAAAGCAACAGATGCAAAAGTTACACTTAAATTAAAATACAATAGACAGAAGTAATCACAGTAATTACAACAGGGGTATAAAGTGACAGTGCAATAAAAGTACCTGGAAAAAAGAGCATCAATTTAGTTTTTACAGTCTTTCTAACATTAAGAACAAATGTATAAGGTCAACCTAAGTTTGGTCTATGTCGCATGATATGTTGTAAAAAGTTTGAAACAATATAAACCTGCCCCTCGCCCTCCAGTGACTGTAAGAAAAGTAGTGCTGGGCAGCAAGTTCGAAGGCCCACACGTTTTAACAATGGAATGAGTAATTTTCTCCATTGGTCCATGTAATATTTACAGAAAAGAATAGTGTGAATTGTAGACTGGGAGGAACTCCCGTCACAGGGGCAAGGCAAGAATATTTTTGCCCACTTACTTCCCAACGGAAAAACAAATCAAGGGTGGAAGAGATTCAGCCTAAACCTAACCAAAAGGAACAATTCATAGGAAGTTATGCTATAAGTTAGGTATGGCTGAATCCCGAATGCCGTCTGGACTGTCAGACTATGTCTGGCCGATTGCTTCATAACCTCTGAGTTAAGTCATAACTCCTCGAGGTGATTAAAACAGAGATTGTAAAAGGCCTTCCTCGATAGCTCCAAAATCGAGGTAGGGTCATTATAATATTTCGCTAACCCAAAGTCGGTTAAAAATCTTTTGACGGGAGGAGCCAAGATGGCGACCGGGAAGGCAGCGTAGACTCCCGGCTCCGTGAACCTCCGCATCCCGCACGGATATCCTGCACGAGATCCTCAACCTGTGCTACGCGGTCGTGTTTCTGAAGGAGAGTGGCACCCGACTGTGTGACTCCGAGGTTTCTGGCGGCGGTATCGCCGGAGAAACTTTCATTTGAACTTTGCGGCCTGCGCGGCCCTGGAGCCGGGACCTCAAGTGGACGCTGTGGCCGGGTGGCAGTTCAACAACAGCGGCCTGTTGTGACTGGGCGGAGGCGGTCCACCGGAGCGGTGCCAAACTCGGCCTACATTTCGTCGTGGTCGTTTCTACTGTCAAGTGTAGTGGACCGAGTGCATGCCCGTGGGTGCAATTCTCAGATCCTCCGGTGGCTGCCCCTGCCTTTGATGGTGAGCTGCCCGGCCGCCGCCCGTATCCTGCCCTGATCATTGCGGGCCACCCCCGGATTTTTACGGGAGCGGGTCCGTAGTGGGGACGACTGTTGCCCGTGACCACGCAACGGATAACTTTTCGCCTGCCCCCGGAACCCGGTCACCAGCGACGTGGCCATCGAGACGCTTGTCCCAGGGTCCCGGCCCCGGTGAGGGTCGGGCATACTTGGCGGCCATCTTGTTGCGATGAAGCCTACCATCCTGTCCGCTGGGTCGCAGCGGGCTTGTGAGAGAGCGACTTTTGGGAGTGTGGCGGCGCGATCGCAGAGAGCTGTGCCGGGGTACGGCGACCTCCTCGAGGCCCTTGGTGCTCTTCACTCCTCCTTGATTCATGGTGTCGGGGTCTTGGGGGGTAAGCTCGACGGTGTGGCGTCGGCGTTGGGGCAATGGCGGCCCGCCTGTCCGCACGTACATAGGGACTACCCACACTGCGCACAGGAGGACACTTTGGCGGCCACCCCTGAGGTTGGTGCACGGCTGGACACTCAGGCCAATATGCTACAGTGTGTTCGTCCAGCTGAGGGCCTGATCTGTCCTGGAGGCATTGGACCTGAGTGGGATGTGGTAGCCTCGTCCCGTACGTGCCCTCCTGCGACCCAGGGACAACTCCAGCAACTATTGTCTGCTTTGGCTGCTTCTGCCTTCCTGGACCTTGAGTGCAGTGCATATCCTGGGGCAGCACTGGGAAGCCTGTTTCTCCACGCTGCGGACTGTGTTGATGTTCAGAGACTTCCACCCCACCTGTGTGCGTCGCTTCTCGGACGTTTTTGGACAATCCTCTACCTTGGAACGTCGGATATGGTGCTGGGTCGAGGGGTAGGCATGGGCAGAATTCCAAAGAGTGGTCAGGGATAAGGCTGATCCTTCAGGGGTGGTCATCTAGTGGACGGGCGGGCTTAGGGGTTGCGTGCTCTCCTGGCATAGCTAATAGCATAATAGGTGCATAATGCTCCCCATCTTTCTTTGAGAAGATCGCTTTTGTGCTGTTTATTGTTCACTTTGGGGGAAACTTACCGTGCGGGAGGGAGAAGCCGGGGGTATGTTTTGAAGGCCCTCCTCCAGTTTATTAATACTTTCTCTACCCCCCCGTCTGGTGGGGTTCTTTTCCTACTTCTTTTTCCCTATTCTCCTATATTTTGGGTCTGGTTCCAGGGCGACAGGCACACTGCTGGGGGGGGGCCGTACTCATCTGCAGAGGTGCAGGGTGGGGGGTTGGGGGAGGGGATTCTTTCGTCTTTTATCTCTTTTTCTATGGCCTCCTTTTTCTTCTCTGATTCTTTTTGTTTTTCTTTTTCCGGGATCAGTGTGATACACCTCCTTTGCTATGACTCGTTGCCGCTCCATGTGTATCACAATTTCCGGGGTGCTCTCCGGGAGTTCTGGCGGGGGACTGCAGGCGCAACTGCTTATGATATTCTTCCTCATCCTGATGTTCTTGTGTTTGCGCCATTGAGCTAATAGATTGCTGTAAATCGTTTACGTCTATTACTCTGCATACCTGTAATTGCTGTTTGAAAATTGTCTGGCACCTGATCCTTCTGCCTCGTTTCATTATAAAACGAAAACCTTTTTCTCCTGGTGCCCTACCTACGCTGTTCACAGTATTAGCATCATGATTCTACTCCCCGATGTGCTGCCTGTGTTTACACTTGCCTGTTTTTGCTCTGATTGCTTAGCGGCCGGCCCCGGGGGGTTGTAGGCCCATACTTGTTCTCTATTGAACTGTCAATAAAGGTTATCAAAAAAAAAAAAAATAAATCTTTTGACATAGACCAACCACCTTGATCTATGTACATTTTCAAGGGCTAAACAGTCTTGAATGATTTTTTGGGGTAAAGACTGTTGTTTCTGACGACCAGATTCGGTGCCACAATAACAATGGCTGGATTCTCACCAGGTCTGTCACATAAGGAAGACCCAGTTCTAAATAGGAAGAATAATTTGCAGCAGAGGGGGGTGATGCGAGGAGATATCTCAGGAAGCAATTTTCTACTGCCTGGATGGGGCCCACAGCTGCGTGACCCCACACGCCAGCTCCATACAATGCCACTGAAGTACATTTGGCTGTGTAAATTTTAACCATTTCGACAGGTGCTTTTCTCCCCAGCTTCCTGGAGAAATTTACAAGTGCAGAAGTGGTTCTCATAAATTGGAGTTTCCTCACCTCTACTGCCGGTTTCCAGCTTAGTTTGTGATCAATCATGACACCTAAGTAGGGATATTTTGAGTGGTTAATATTTTTTAGTTATTCAGGAAAATAGCCCTAGTTTTAGTTGTCTTACCAGACCCCGCCTTCATAACAAAAGTTTTTCCTATGTTGATTTTTAAATCCAGGTTGGCCATAAAAAGTGCATACTTATTTAAGGCCCTCTGGAGTTCATTTGGAGTACGGGCTAGTATCACCGCGTCATCTGCGTACAGAAGTGCTGGTATAGGGCGATTGGCTGCCATGGGAAGGTCCTGGACTCCCTTCAACATTTCCTTCTCCAAACCGTTGGTGTAAAGGGTGAAGAGGAATGGGGCCAGGACGCAGCCGTGTCTGACGCCCCTCTCCACGCCGAACGGCGCGGTGAGTTCTCGCTGGTCCCGAACCTCACCCTAGCAGTCGCATTAGTGTAGAGTTCCCTCACAAAAGTAACTACAGTTTGATCCATCCCCAGTTCTAATAGGATGGTCCATAGTTTGGAATGGCTCACACAATCGAATGCTGCTGATAGGTCGACATAGACCATGTAAAGCGCTCCAGCCTTAATATTTACGTATTTATCAATCAACAATGAAAGATTTAAGGCTTGGTCTATGGTCCCCATACCTTCACGGAACCCAAACTGTAAATCGGATAAGATTTAATTTTCCTCCGCCCACTCCTGCATACGACCAAGAATTATCCTACCCATCATTTTCCCTGTGGAATCCAGTAGAGAAATAGGTCGGTAGCAGGAGACTGAGCTTCTGTCCCCTTTCTTAAAAATTGGGACCAATATGGATTTCTTCCAGGATTCAGGTATACCGACGGTACACAATGCGTTAAGAACCCTGGTCAGAAGAGGAATCCAGAGATCAACGTGGGTTTTAAAAAAGTCTATTGGGACCCCGTCAGGGCCTGGGGCCTTCCCTTTCTTGCATGCACTTAAGGCCTGAGTAACCTGGTCTAATGAGATAATCAGATTAATAGGAAAAGGCGAGGCCTGTTGACAGTGAAAATCTCTTTCACCAATACTGGTTACTTGATGGTCAGTCATAAAAATCTTAGAAAAATGCTCTATCCAGTCCTTTTCATCTATGGCCACCTCTATTTTTGGGAAACTGCCATTGTCCATCAAAAATGGTGATTTTACAACTTTCCAAAAAGCAATACTGTTTTTACAGGAGCAACTCTCATGCAGCTGGTCCCAGAGCTGTTTTTTTAGCCCTGATTTTCTTGTTTTGATGGCGGATTTATAAGCCCTCCTCAATTCCGATATCTCAGTAGGGTCCCTAACTGTTTTGTGCAAAGCAGATTTTAATTTAGAATACGCTGCTGTGCACGAATGATTAAACCAGCCCTGCTTAGTCCTGGCGGAATTATTCTTTTTTACTGTTAGGGCTTTGTTTATTGCCTGAATCACGGTGTTAAAATTAATAGTAACATCGACATCTGTGGTGTACAAGTCCAAATATATAGTCCGTATTCAAAAATATAAATGCAGACAGTGCAAGGTGTTAGTCTATACCTCAGTGCTCCCCTGCCATCCTCGTTACAGCTGTGTCACTTGACACCCGGCTCACAAAACTCTGGTCAGCGTCATTGTTGCTTAGCAACTGCTAAGCCATGCCCCCTTCATGACAGCACCCTGCACGCAGCCTAATTATTGGCTACATTAGGGTCCACTTTGCAAGTGGCAGTTAGCTGACTGATATATGCTGCTGCGAGACCCGCTTTCCATATCCAGTGAACATATTGACGTTCTTTGATCTCCCCTGTGAACTCATCCACGTTCCTTTAGCACATTGAGCGTTGCTGATCTAAGTGTGCTCCACGGCTGACTCGCAGTAAGCAGAGCGCTGCCACCTGCTCTCTCCTAGGTGATTATCTTCTCACTCAGTTGGGGTAGATTCCACATGGATGGACACATTTTAATACCCTACAACTATTCTTGCAACTGCATTGTTTTCCTCCATAGTGCCTTGTATGAGCTTGCGTGGTTTGCTAACCACGCGTCCCTTACTAATATTTACCATACTTTTCTCTCCTTCCCCTATCAACTCCCAGAAGGGTTACAATGTGAGTAAAATACATTTTGTTCACTGGATCGGTGTGCACTTTTTTCCCTTTTCACCTTTCACTCCATCTCAAATTCATTAGGTATGCTCCATTTTTCCTCTATGCCCTATATTCATTTGATAAAAATTACTCCCTCTAAGTAGGCAATCCACTGTTTTGTTATACAGGTGTCCCCTACTACTTGGTCCTGATGAAATCCCACATTGTGGATGGGGTCGAAACGTCATTGACTTGTACTAAACTAACCGTTATCTGACCCTTTTGACTATAAAGAGGGCTTGTGCTCAATATTATCTACTGTAAAATGGTAATTTATATGATATTGGAAACCCCCTTGTTTTTCCTTATTTTACTTTATTTATTCACTATATTGTCACTCTTGTGTTCTGTTGGTTCCAATCAAGTAGGACACCTTGCACTGCGTGCATTTATATGTTTGAATACAGGCTATATATATGTCTGCCAAAACAGATCCTTGTCTTTTTTCACTGGCCTTCTCTATCAGCTTCCTGCTACAGTTATACTATGTCTTTGCGCCTGCATTTCATAAGCTATACCTAGATTGTCCAATAAGAGACAGCGTTTTTTTGATAATCAGTTAACAGTGTGGCACGAAGTCTGCAATGCATAAAACCCAAAGACCAGGGGTGTTTCCCAGTGCTCACTCAGCCACCTGCTAGTACCTCCCATCATTCTTTATGTCTCAGACTACCCAAAAATGTAAATTCCATCTCGGTATGTGGCACATTTTTCTGCCCAAGTGACGCATATTTCATTGCTCCCATTATGGATTTACGGTTGTTCCAATTTTTTCCATCCGTCAACCAATGTGATTAAGCAAAAGCAGAGTACATGATCAATGACACCCAACCATTCCATACCTAAATTTCTACCTATCCCAATCACTACAACTTACCTTCCGGTAGAATAACTCCCCACTACCAGGTGAAGGAACTTTTTGAAACTATTTTGTGGTGGAGGACTAAGGGCCTGATATAGAGTCTGTCAGTAGGAATTCTCTATGACAAACATGATGAATAAAATACTATCCTGTTTGCCATACTACAGTGCATCATTTACATTCTGTGCACTGTCTACTGTAATATGGCAGATGGGATATCCATTATATGCCACATGTGTGAGAGAGTATCCCATCTCTATTAGCCGCTAAGTTTGGAGTTTGGACTCAGAGTAGAATTGAGGAAAGAGTAGGACAAGGTCAGGGCGATTGGAAGAATGATAAGTTAAAATAATGCATTACAAATGTCCCAAAACATGCTGCATAATAGCAGACACACCAGGCTGGCTTCATTATTGTTGCACAAATACTCAAGTAAGTGTACAGCATCGGTATTCCTGGCTCATTATTGACAGATAATTAATTTATTAACTCTTAAAGTGTCTGTTCAGTTTCACCGTATCAAACTAAAATCACTATTTGATTATTTTGGTGTTCCGGCTTCATTAGTTCTGTCAGTACTGTTACATGATGTGATCCATCTGCAGGAAAAACTTGGCCATTTTACAATTCACATCAAATATTCCAATGCTATAGGGGACCAGCAATGTTTGGCTACTGTGCCACTATATACATTATAAACATGGTTTTGTGCTAATCATCACGATTCATGTTTTGTTTCCGTTCTTGATTATTTAGCTGCTCCTGTGGAAAATAGCCACTTGGATTCAGTGTCAGAGGTTGGAGTCTGTGGTGACCGAATACCACTGTCTGGTGGCCTGAGAGGAGAAGGAGAAGGAGGCATGTACCTCTACTTCTTTAGGCTGCCAGCCAAGCCCGCCTCCAACCCCAGCAATGCTACTGCCTCCACCTGCAGGCGAGGGCCACTACCACCCGAGGCTGGTAGACCAGGAGTCACTCTCCTCATCATCAACCGACCGCCTCCTCTGTGAACCATCCTCTGTGAGCTGGCTCTTATTAGGCATGGCCAGCGGAACCTGGCCCGGAAGGTGGTCAATGCTAGAAAAAACCTGGGTGCCTTCAAAGACCTCTTTTATTGAACTGTTTTTATTTTTGTTGGGAGAGCCTGTTGTGGGAATAAAGGGTCGGAAGGGGAGTTGGGGCAAGGCAAATGTTTGGAGTTTTGCTTGGGGAGGGGTGTTGGCCATTTGTGGATGGAGAAGGTGGAAAGGGGATTTTGGGAAGGTGGAATTTAGGGGATTTTGCCTGGGGAGAGTGTGGGCTTGTTGTGGGTGGAGAGGGTGGGTATCTCATGTTGAAAAAATAAAGGGGTCTTTATCTTCTTTGGTATCTTCATTTTTATTGCTAGTTAGTGAAGCATTGTGGTTTCAGAGACAAGAAGCTGTCCTCTGAAATTGTCACATATTAAACTGGACATTGACTTTTCCCCCTGACGTCTATTGCCATGTATTTATTCTACAATAGGGTATACTTACCTCTTCCTGCAGTCCAGTATATCCCGCTACCAGAGTGGGAATGGAAAACTGACTATAGTGTATATGTTTTACTCTATGTCTTGATTTTGATGTTTTGAAGCACCCAGCCACCTACCAGTGACACTTGTATACTAGTTAGTTACTTGTCCTGCCCTCTGTACCTATTGACCACTAATGGGATCTGCCAAGTTCACAAAAATCCCAATCTCTCCTTGCTGAGAACACCTTCAGTACTGAGTTTGTAACTAGTTTTTACCTGAATATATTAAGGAATGACTGCTACCTCTATCAATCTTCACACATCCTATTGCATGTTTCTTAAAGGTTCTTCTTAATGTTGGTGGTAGTGCTAGCAGGGAAGGCATCCCAAAAATGAGGTCCCACCTTGCAAGGTGAACTCTAACTATAGGATTATTCAGGAGGATTATCCATTACAGGGAATCAGACTGAAAGAAAACACAGAGTTAGTGGATACTCCAAGACGGGAACTACCATGGCAAAAAAGTCAAACAAACAACAACCAGCAAGAAATCAGGGGGAGCTCGTGTTTAATGTATTAAAAAATAAAATCTAAAAAACAGAAATATTGAGTCACCACTCAGGAGGAGGTTACTCCATGTTGTATACATTTGTGAGCAGCACAAGGCCTGCTTCGCAATGTTAAGGTTACACTTTTAGTGCAGTGTAAGTTTACAACAAATAATGTTTCCTTCAGTAACTTTATTTATTTATCTATTTTAAATATCTGTTTTATTGGCATTTGTGAAATTATCGTAGTTACTATCAATACAGTGTTATATCCACAGCAGAAATACAATCTTTAGGACAATATCAATCAACATTCTCAACTGTACATTGTTTATAATCAACTAAATCAGTAGTTGCTTCCCCACTTCGTTGTTCCCTGTAGGGGTCTTACCTAGAATATCAGTTGTCTCCTAGAGTTACAGTACGAAGCAATACACCTCTGCTGTGGCAGGGTATATTGTAGGGAGTGATTTGGTCTGTCGTCGATAATAACTGTCTCGTATGTACATGTATTGAAAATATGGGTATGAGAAGGAAAAAGAAAAAAACAAACAGTGCATCCATAATATAGATACTCAACTAAAACATATATAACTCCACCAGGGGCCCTCTCTCAGTAGGTACTTCAGAAACCTTTTAGCTGACTGTGCTATCGGGCCGCGGCCGCAACGGGGGGGGCAAGGTGAGGAGAAAGCAAGCAGAGCCCAAAACAGACGACTGCAAGAATCAGTAAGAAAGTGAACCATTCTGGACCCGCTGCAGTCTATTAATCACAGATTTATCGGAACCCAAAAGTAACACATTACAATAGTCCAATCTGGCCAGGATAGAGGCTTGGATGATCAGCTGACATGGTTGAGGTTCAAACAGGCCAAGTATAGGCTTTAGGCCTCGCAATAGACCAAAGCATTTCCCAGCCACCGATTTGGCATGCACCTTCAAATTAAGTTCTTTTTCCAACAAAATGCCCAAATTCTTCACCACCGGTTTGGGAGCAGGGGGTACTCTGAGAGCAGGAGGCCACTATTCGTTGTCCCAAAGATGGGAGTCCTTGCCTACCAGAAGGATCTTGGATTTGGCCGAATTTAACTGCAAAAAATTAGCCGTCATCCACTCTGAGATGGCCATTAAGTCTGCTAATCAAGGCTTTCTCTTCCGCTCTGGCCCAACAGGAAACATCCTTTTTCTAGTCCACCACTAGAGGACACATCTTCGCCTTTCACTTGAGGGCTATTCTTCTCTTGGCCAAGAGGAAAGCCCAAAAGGCACACTTCTGGGGAGCGTGTCATAGTATGAGCCAGAACCCTGTTCACGGTGTCTACAATTTTAGTCCAATAGTCGTTGAGCCCAGGACAGGACCATACCATTTGGTCAAAGTCTGGCGCAGGCCTGGTCTTCTCTGCAGTGCACTACATTTACCCTGTGGGGGGTGAGGTAAGTTCTATGGAGTATGTTAAACTGTATACATTTAAAGGCTACATTCCTGGGCACTTTTTGTGGGCCTTCTAGGGTCTTCTTCCACTCCTTCACAGTCAGTTGCCTATTTAGTGTGCCCTCCCATCTCTCCCGTACTCGGGGCAAAGGCCGATGGGTCATCTCCGTTATAGCCAGGTATAACCATTTTACCAGGTGTCCCGCTGAGCCCAACGTCACCATCGCCTGAAGGGCGGCATGGATGATAGGTTCTTTAGTATCGACTCCCGACAGCTCTGTCATCGCCCTCCGTATTTTATGATAATTCAAGAACTGTCCCAGCAGTAGGTCGTGGTATTCCAGAAACTCATCTAGAGGAAACAGTTCACCATCTTGATAGCAGTCTCTAACCGACAACACTCCTGCGTCCTCCAAGCCGTGCAACTGCCGCTGTGTAAGAGGGGGATCCATCCCTACCTGTGGTAGACCTGCAAGTGGCATATTTGGTGCATAAAGCGGTATATCTTTAGCCTGTGCTGTACAACTATCCAAGCAAGTCACTGCCACTGAAAGTAATATCCCCATGCTTTTGATCTTCTGGCAACGGTTTTGCATCCTAGGGAGCAGGGCCCCTTGTGCCGTACTAACTGGAAGTGATAGCGTTTCAAGCCCCCTTGCATCAAGCCATCTAGCCAACCACTGGAGCTGTGTGTCCCACCAAGTAATAGGCTTCAAAATCGGGAGCACCCAGTCCTCTCCCTGTAAGTGGAAGTCGCAATGTCTGCAGGGATACCCTATTATGCCCTTCCGTCCCACACCAAGTCCATCAATAATGTGTCCAGTGTCTTAAACCAGCTTTTTGGGATCACCACAGGCAGGTTGACAAAGAAATACAAAAGTCTCGGTAGTACCACCATCTTGGACAATTCCTCTCTAGCCATTACCAGTAATTTGAGTGAATGACAAAAGAACACATTTGCCCGCAGGGCTCTCAGGGCACCCCCGAGGTTCTCCTCAAGTAGATCTACCTGATGATGATAGATCTCTATTCCTAGGTACCTGAAAGACTTTGATGACCATTCCAGGTCCAGCAGGAAGTTTGTCGGTTGGTCCAGGGCAGGACTTAACAGGAACACATAGGTTTTTGTTTTATTTATACGTAGTCCCAAGAGTTCAGCAAACTCTTCTAATACGCGCAACACCATCGGGATCCCATGAGACCCGTTGTGGAGATAAATCAGTATGTCGTCCGCGTATAGTGATACTATATGGGTATCCCCATCAAGAGCCATTCCAAGGATCTCTCCTTCCTGCCTGAGTCGCATCCCCAGTGACTCCATGGCCAGGGCAAAAAGTGATGGTGATAGGGGACAACCCTGGCGGGTTCCTCTATTTATAGAATATTGGGCAGGCACCGTGCTACCTGTGCGCACTCTAGCTCTAGGACTCTTGTCTAAAAGGCGAACCCAATTTGACCAACCATCACCCATCCCCATCTTTCCCAGTACTGCTAGTAGAAAGTCCCATCTCAATGAATCAAAGGCCTTTTCCAAATCTCTCCTAAATTCTGTGAAACATGACATTATATAATCTCCTCAGATTATTTGATGTGGAGCGTGAGGTGTTAAATCCGTTTTGGTCAGTATGGACCAATCTCTGCATCTGTGGCAAAAGTCTGGTCGCCAGGGCCTTGCTTAAAATCTTGAAATTGAGGTTTAACATTGATAATGGCCTAAATTCCGTTACACTTGCTACCTCTTTTTTTGTTTTTGGTAAAGGGATCACTAGCGCTTCTCTAATTGATGGCGGTAGATGTTTCTCCCCTAGCGCCGCCGCATATACCCACGCTAGCCTCGGGGCTAGTATGTCTACAAAGGAGGAGTAGAATTTGGCCGGGAGGCCATCAAGTCCAGGCGTTTTCCCCCGTACCAGTGCATTGATGGCTGCTCGAATTTCCCCCGCTTTTACCTGCAGTGCCAGTGTATCCCAGGAGTCCTGGTCTAGTTTCTGTAGTCTCAGCCCTCCAAATATTCCCTTCATTTATGTCCCTGCATGCCCCCTGGTATCCCGTATAGTTTCTCATAGTATCCCCAGAATGAGTAGATGATGTCCCTTGGAGAGAAAAATACGTGCCCCCCACTCCAGGGCCTCAAGTTCCCAGGCAATCTCCCGCCTGCCTCCCACCACCTGTCCCAGACACTGTCCCCGGACCACCACCTTAAATGCGTCCCATTCTACCATGAGGGAACTAGCAGTCCCCTGGTTTTCCGCAAAGTAAGTGACAGTAGCCTCAGAGTGACGTTGTTTAAAGCTGTCATCTTCCTGTAAGTTGGGATCTAGTTGCCACAATGGGATGAGAGCTCTCTCGGGGGTAGGGGCGAATCGCATTAGCAGGGGGCTGTGATCGGAGATAGATCTCCTTAGGTATTCAGCCATGAATAACATTGGGGCTAGCCTATGGGAACAGAGGAACATATCCAGTCTCGTATGTAGATCGTATAGGGAGGAGTAGTAGAAATATTCTCTCTTTTGTGTGTTTTGCAATCTCCATACATCGATCAATTCCCACCCCGCAATCCAACACCTTAGTCCCTTGGCCTTGGTAGCTGCTATCATTCCTCTCAATAGAGGAGTAGATCTGTCCCATCCAATGTTGCATACACAGTTAAAATCCCCCCTCAAAATCAAATCATCCACTCCCACCGCTGCCAATGTTCTAGAAAGCCTTTCCAGGAATGGGAGCTGGTCACGATTTGGTACATCCACATTTTCCAGCGTTATTTCCTTGCTTTTTAACTTGCCCCTAACCACACCAACTCTCCCCACTGTATCTATTATTTTCAGTGAGACCTGAAAAGTGACCCCAGGCCTGACCCACACAAGTTCCCCCCTCGCAAAAGCAGAGTACGTAGTTGTGAAGAACTGCCCTCGCCATCTGTGTCCGAGTCTGGCCACTTCCACCTCAGTAAGGTGGGTCCCCTGTAGCATCATTATAATGGCTCCCCTGCGTCATATGTAGTTTAGGATACTGTAGCGTTTAGAGGGAGAGCCCATGCCCCGAAGATTCCAGGTGAGGAGCTTAAACTCCTCAGCTATGATCACTGGCCATCCCTCAGTGTAAATACTCCCCCCAAAATCCCCCCCAGAGCCCCAAACCTCCTGACTGTTGTGAATCCCCTGGTAAAGGACAACAAACCCAACTGTAAAACTCCCCAACCCACGAGCGGACTGACAACGGTCAGCTGCCCATACCTGTAAGAAAACTTCACTACAATTAGTACACCGCGGTCTACCTAATGGCGATGCACTCCAGTGGGGGGTGGAGGGAGAGTCAAAAACTGCTTGAAGATGGCATGATGCCTGTCTGGTCCCATTGATAGTGCCGGGGTTCCCCCCATCTACTTTATAGTGAACATCTTTCTCCTTGCGAGCCAAGTATTCCTTTGTATCTTCGTCTTGAGTGTCCACCAGCCCTGTCCATCAAGCAATATCATCAGAAGTGCGTGGAGTTAGTTCCGGCAGCTCCGCATTATTTCCAGAGTCATCATCCAAGTTAGACGAGTGATTTCCTGGGTCGGAAGAGGAGTATCCACTCCAAACTTGGACACTGGGTGAGAGCAACTGTGCTACCGCCTTCAAGCGGCTTCTCTTTCCTGCTGCGTTTGGAAACCATTGGCCTCTTTAATGCTTTCGGTTTCTTGGGGTGACTTAACCTGGTCCGAGCCTCACGTTTCTCCCCCTGGAGCCCGAATACCCAGTAGCAGCCACTACTAAGTGCTGGTGGTTGACGTGGGTAGAGCAGAGGTGGGAATACAAAAAATAAAATAAAACAGACTTGCCTGGGTGCCGCCAAATACTGCCGCCTCTGCTCCGTGTCCTCCGTGTAGCAACAGGAAGCTCCCAGCTTCCCAGAATCACCTGTCCACCCACGAGGCTGCCTTAAGCAGCATTCAGATTGGTCTGAGAACAATGGATCGAGGCTCAGACAGGAGCTTGGAGGCTTTGCATGTTCGTTACCAGGCTGTGTAATTCAGCCTGGTGGGGAAGATGCAAAGTGTGCATGACGGTCTGACCGGCCCTCTTGGGCCAGCCAAAGTGTCATGCCCAATTTAGAGTGTGCTTTACACTCCTCCCCCTGCCTCTGCACTGGCCAGCCAGGCCCATCCACCACACGCCACAGCCACGCAGGAAGGAAAACTAAAACGATAATAACATTCGTTATCATCATTTTAGTTTTCCTTTTACACTGCTCACAGATCTGTGGGGCGACGCTCCTCCACCCAAGCGGAGGACCTGCCACTGCAGATACCTGCGTTGGCGCTAGACAGCAGTTTGTGCACCTGCACAAGGAAATGGCAATAATGCTCCATATAATGTTAAATAAGGAGCATTCAGGCCATTTCCCTTTCATGTAGTGCAGCACACAAGGTGGCTTGCTGCCCTGCGCTGCATGAACGTTTGGTAAATTTGACCCCGAGTTTATTCTTCCGGTGTGGCATTGTGTTGTCGGATTTGTGGAAGCGAAGGAATGTCTGTGTGCTCTGAGCTCCTGGACCCTTCACATCCTCCCCGCTGCACCCCGAACCTCAACCCTACCCATGTTGGGTTGAGGTGCCCTCTTCAATAAAGGAAACAAGCAGCTGACTCATGAGAACAAATCTTTACACAATGTCACATGATGTCAAACTCCTCTAATAATCCTCCTAATTTATAAATTGTTCTTTCCATTTGTGTCAGGTCAATTAAATGCAGTATGCAATCTCACATGGCTGATGTGGTGTTAGTTTCCAATTATTATATTATACATTTCTTGCCCATCATAAATGATCATGCTATTTACTGAGCATCAAATGCCAGAAGCCTAATTAACTGGAATGACAAATCCAGAATGCAGGTGGAAAATGTTTCATTTCGACTGATGTTTAATGGCATGCCTTCTTGCTTACCTACTCCTAGCCCAGCAGGTCTGTTTTGAGCTTTCAACGCTCAGTAGGTACCAATGATTTCCAGCATTCCAAAAATATCAGAACTGCAGGTGCAACATTTTCAATGCATCTCCATTCCCTGTGGAAAAAATATCTATATATTGTCTGGATTTTCCTATTAGTACAATCTGCAAGATAGTGGTTAAGGTTTTAACTCACTCACTTTGCACGTAGAGCTGTGCCATGAAAGCTATACCTTGAAAAAACTGTCATTATTTCTCTCTTTTCCTCTGTAAATTATTTCTGCAAATACTTACATTTTCAGATTTCCTAACCTCATAAAAGCATTTGACTTTTCTATCTGGAAACTTAAATACTTGTAACATAAGTTAAAAATAAAAAATTATAGCATGCACTATACAGGCCATACACAGTTCCACTACCAGTTAGCTGTATCTTGCCAGCGTTTAATTGGAGATCCTAGAACCTGCAAGAGAATGAAAGGCTTCCTTTGATCTGCTGCATTGTAATATTAGTCTGCTGATTGTGTTGTAAATTGATCTGCTGCATGGCAGTATTAGTCTACTGATTTTGTTGCAAATTGGTCTGCTGCATTGCAGTATTAGCCTACTGATTTTGTTGCAAAATAGGCAATAGTTTTAAATTGTGATGTATCATTGTAAGAAGGGAGGTGCAAAAGCTCAATATGGCAGTTATGTTGTTTAAAGGATTCTCTTCAGTAAGTGACACGAAGCGAGAAGAATCGAGAGACTCTGACACTACACGAATGCAGGCCTAGTCCAGCTGAGTCCAGGAGTTCAACTTGCGCTGGGATGACAGCTGAGTGCTATGGATACTGGTTAAGGAGACATTGTAGTGATCTGAAGTTCACAAGTTTGAATCCCAGACTGTAGACGTGGTTGGATACAAGGCTTGACCCAGCACCTGCTTGACATTTGTGCAGAACAAGTTCAACACACGGTTCGTTGCTTTCCATGTGCAATAGAACTTGATTCTATGGTGGCCCTGCACCAAACAGCCATGTGCAGTGGGTTTAATGCTCAATTAGGTATAGTGCATGACCTTGTCACAAGCAAGATACTATGACCAACTACTGTAGCCCATGGCCAAAGTCTGTTTGCAGAGGAAATTGGCTGTAGAGTATGGTGGTGGGCATGACCACAGACCAAGCACTTTGCTGCGTCCAACTTCTGCTTCGCACAGTCAAATTGCATGTTGGCTGCATGAGGGTTGGCTGCCTGTGGGTTGGCTGCAATGCATAATCTAAGGCCACACCCCATGCCTGATTGCTGCTCATCATGGCAACAGGCCACACTCATGGAGGTTGAAGAGTGAGGGTTAAGATAGTGGAATATAAAAAGCACAAGGTAGTTGAAAGTAGTACATCATCAAAAAAGACATTTTCATTGAAAGAACTTTTTCAGAGGAATAGTTATGGCTTCTTGTGCTCATATGGTGGGGTGATATGCGATGTCACTAGTGATGTCATCAATGCAATACAATGCGGTTGCCAGTAGGTTGTTATAGTTAGGACAATGTTTCCGTAGAAAATATTCTGGGGGACTTGCCTATTTGCCGAATATTCAAAAATATTTCCCAAAAAGTATAATTGCGAGTCATGTTGTGCAGGAAAAGTTGCAGGGTGATCTGTGAAGCAGGGGCCGAGAAAAGGAGGGTAAAATAAAACAGTCCGAACCGCTGGACGGAATTACACCAAATTTGGCAGAAAGGTGGATTTGGTCATGCAGATCATGCTTTTTGTTTTTGGGTGTAAATCCATTCAGTAGTTTTTGAGAGATTAAAGGAATTCAAATTTGTATATCTGTGACCAAGGGTCCTTCGCCAGTAATCATGGAAAATTATAAGCTCATGTGGGGAAGTCCAGAGCTCTGATTGGCTCCCCACAAAAAAAATTAAGAAAAAGAAGAGGGTGTAGTATAGTAATAGCGTGACCCCCAAGCCTTGCTGACCCCAGCAGGGCAAAAAGTGTTTTAAAAATATATATATTTGCTGCAAATTTGCGAAATTTAAGAATTTGTGGCATAAATATAAAAAACAACAAGCACAAACTCCAGCACTTGTTTTGAAAAGGGCCCCCGGGTGGGCCAGGTCCTGGGGGCATTTTGTAAAACAAAGGAGGAGGTTGCAAGGGGCCCCCTTCCTGAGGCTCTTTGAGCCCCAGGGATCACCACCTCCCTGTGGCTTCATTTTAATTATTGGAGGGGGTCCACATGGATCCCCATCCATGGGCTCAAATGAGCACCGGGGGCCACCTCTCTGGGGCTTGATTTAATTAATGGAGGGGGTGCACAGACCACCTTCCTTTGCTGTTATAAGCTCTGGGGACCACCCCCTCCCCGGAGCTATTTGAAAAATATTGTGGGAGGTGCACGTACCCCCGTGCCTTGGGAACCACCACCTACCCAGGGCCAAAATACAATTTTAAAGAGGGAGGTGGCTTCAAGCCCACCCTCCCAGGCAATATACAGCCCCAGGGACCACCAACCCCAAGAGCTGATTCCTGCTATGACCGGGAGTGCCCACTGCCGGGACATAGCTGTTTGCTTTTGCTTGGCGGTAGCTAACAGCTCCACCAAGTAACAGCAAACACTCCGGTTCCAGCAGGCAGGAGCTGTCAAAGTGCTCTTGTCTGCTGGAAGTGGTGGTTTCATCTATTTTCCTGCCCGCAGAAATGCAGGCAGGGAAAGAGATGAAAGATTACTCCTGCACGGAGGGAGCTGCATTTTCAGCAGCTTCCTTCATGCGACAGCAATGCCAGCTCCCACAGGAGACGGTGAGATGCCTGGGACTGCATGGGCCTTGAGGCTCGCCCTGAGGTCCTGGAGAAGGTATTAAGAAAGCAGAAAGAGGCAAAATTAGGGACAGAAACAAGCAGAAAGAGGCATGGTAAAGGTGAGAAACAAGATGAAAGAGGCAGAATAAAGGTAAGCAATGAGCAGAAAAAGGCAAGAAAAAGGTGACAAACAAGCAGAGAGAGGCAGAATAAAGGTCAGCAACGAGCAGAATGAGACAGAATAAAGGTCAGCAGTGAGCAGAAAGAGGCAAGATAAAGATGAGAAATAAGCAGAAAGAGGCAAAATCAAGGTGAGAAACGACCAGAAAGAGGCAGAATAGAGGTCAAAAACTAACTGAAGGTCAACAACGAGCAGCACGAGGCAGAATAAAGGTGAGAAATGAGCAGAAAGAGGCTGAATAAAGGTCAGAAATGAGCAGACAGAGGCAAAATAGAGATGAGAAACGAGCAGCAAGAGGCAGAATATAGGTCTGCAACAAGCAGAAAGAGGCAGAATAAAGGTCAGAAGGGAGCAGAAAGAGGAATAATAAATGTCAGAAACGAGCAGATAGAGGCAAAATAGAGGCCCGCTATGAACAGAAAGAGGCAGAATAAAGGTCAGAAGAGAGTAGAAAGAGGTAGAATAAATATCAGAAATTATCAGAAATAGGCAAAATAAAGGTGAGAATCTAGCAGGCAAAATAGAGGTGAGAAACTAGCAGAAAGATGCCAAATAAAGATCAGAAATGAGCAAAAAGAGGCAGGATAAAGGTCAGCAATGAGAAGAAAGGGGCAAAATAAAGGTGAGAAATGAGCAGAAAAAGCAAAATAATAGTCAGAAACTAGCAGAAAGGCAAAATAGAGATCAGAAACGAGAAGAAAGAGGCAAAATAAAGATCAGAAATTAGCAGAAAGTGGCAAATAAAGGTCAGCAATGAACAGAAAGAGGCGGAATAAAGGTCAGAAACGAGCAGAAAGAGGCAGAATAAAGGTCAGAAGGGAGCAGAAAGAGGAAGAATAAAGGTCAGAAACAAGCAGAAAGAGGCAAAATAGAGGTCAGTAATGAGCAGAAAGAGGCAAAATAAAGGTCAGGAATGAGCAGAAGGAGGCAAAATAGAGGAAAGAAACAAGCAGAAAGGTGCAAAATAAAAATCAGAAACAAGCAGAAAGAAGCAAAATAGAGATAACAAATGAGCAGAAAGAAGTAAACTAAAGGTTAGAAACAAGAAACAGGCAAATTAAAGGCCAGAAACGAGCAGAAACAGGCCAAATAGAGGTGACAAACAATGATAAAGATGCAAAATAAGGTCATAAGCTAGCAGAAAGAGGCAAAATAGAGATCAGAAATGAGCAGAAAGAGGTAAAATAAAGGTCAGCAATGAGCACAAAGATTCAAAATAGAGATCAGATACAAGCAGAAAGAGGCAAAATAGAGGTCAGAAAAGAGCAGGAAGAGGGAAAATAAAGGCCAGAAACACACAGAAAGAGGCAAAACGTATGTTAGAAACAAGCACAAAGAGGCAAATTGGAGGTCAGAAATGATCAGAAAAAGGAAAAATAAAGTTCAGCAATGAGCAGAAAGAGGCAAATTAAAGGTCAGAAATAAACAGAAAAAAGGCAGAAAACAAGAAAACTCACTCAGGTACTCTTTCACCAACTCACAGAACAACTCAGACACTCTCACAGCCACTCACAGACCCATTAAAAAAATCATGCACCCACTTACAGACAAACGCAGACACATATACCCACTCACAGACCCACTTAGACACTAATGCACCCACTTACAGAATCACTCATACTCTCCTCTCACACCTACTCACAGACCCACTCACTCACTCAGACATTCATGCACCTACTCACAGATGCACTCAGTCACTCCCACACTGACTCACTCACCCAATGAGACACTGATGTACCCACTCAAAGGCCCAGTGAGACATTCACGTACCCACTCAAAGACACACTCAGACATCCACTCAGACACTCACTCAGACACTTACCTAACCACTCATGCCCCGCTCAAACACTCACGCACCCACTCAGACACCCAGTTAGATACTCATGCACTCACTCACTCACACACTCACTCTCAAAGGGTACAAGTTACAGTTAGGAAATAGCATTAAAAACACTGTAGAAATTCTCTGGAAAAAACAAAGGTTACAGGGACATTATAGTTAGGAAATATAATTTAAAACACCATAGAAATTCAGAGAAAAAAACAAAGGTTACAGGATGTTATAGTTTGGAAATAGAATTGAAAAAACCTTAGAAATTTACTGAAAAAAACAAAGGTTACAGGGACATTATAGTTCAGCTCACATTTCACTCATACAAAACAAGAGAAATTCAGAAGTTATAGTTACCTGAGCTAACTATAACTAATGCCCATGCAATGCACTGCTAAGGATCTCACATATTACATCACTCATGACATGGTCAGTGATATCACTGATGACATCACAGATTACCTCTAAAATGACATCACTGATGACATCGTACAGTGATTGTGAGTGTTTTCTAAAAGTTACCACAAAAGTTACATTAGTGTACTCTGCGTACTACTAAGGAGTGATACTATTTCTAACAAATATTATGTGAGCGACTGTATGACTGTGCATCCATGTGTGAGGTGCTGTCTGAGTGGCTGTACAGATGTGTGAGTGGCTGTATGGCTGTATGGCTGTGCATGTGGGTGTGTGAGCAGATGTGTGGGTGAGTGAGTGGCTATGTGAGTAGCTGTATTGGTGAGTGAGTGGGTGTTTGAGTGGCTACATGGGTAGATGAGTGACTATGTGAGTGACTGTCTGAGTGTGTGTGTGTAAGTGGTTATATCAGTGACTGAGTGGCTGTATGGGTGCCTGAGTATGTGTGCAACTGAAAGTGGCTATATGGGTGACTGAGTGGCTGTGTGATTGGTTCTATGGTTAAGTGAATGGGAATGGCTCAATGTGTTAGAACTGAAATGTATTACCTACATAATGCTCGTATATTTTGCTCAATTATGTTAGCATTTATTTAGCTACTTTATAGTATATTCTTATTAGATGCATACGCAATTAACAGTTATATGAGTTAAGTTAGCAGCTCTGCCACTATTTTAGTTCTCAGAGACGCCATTTTGTATTATAATCAAAACTGTTACTAGATCATTTAGGAGAAATGGTCCTTGATAAGTTTTGTTTCTCAAATGCTGAATCTTGCTCATTAAGCATGCCTTTCCTGTTACAGAGAGGTTTTAACCACCTGTCTAGAGGGTAGGATAAGCCAGATGACCTTGGGCAGTAGATAGCTTGTACCAGACTGCGGAATCGAAACATATGTTCTGTACCCCCATTATAATAAGACAGCTACCAGTATTTTTTCATATTATGTGGGTCTTTGTGGGCTCCACAACATGCATAATGTAACTTTATGCTTGTTAGAGTCAGTCCCTCGTCAGCCATCTTAGGAGGCTGGTCAGACTGGACTCCATTGCAGTGTATTTTATGAATAAACTAGTTTGCTTGTCCTCTCTACTGTGTTATTGACTTTTCATTCTTGGAAGGCTAGAGGAGGTTGAGAGTGACCCGGGTGGCCCTAGTTGGGTCACTTCCTTCAGCTGGCACTCGAACAGGGACTCCTCCAGGTGACCCATCCTGCCCGGAGTTGGGCTGTGGGGTAGGGGTTGCATTCGCTCGGATGGGCGGAATCGGGGATCCCCATTTGATAGAGCCTGGTTCTCGTTGCTGCCCCACCTGTCTGATTGGGCGGCTCCTTGTCTAGTGGTCATCTCGGCTGGGGTCCTGAAAAGGCGAAACCCCTGGATCTGTCTGTTTGGTCCAAAGAGTCAGCAGTGGAGAATAATCTTGTTTGACCTGTGTGCACTGCGTGAGTTCATCTTGAATTCTTGGTAAGTGCGGCACCGTCTTGATTAGCTTGATGGGTCTGTGGACCCTTGTGATATGGAGTGCTTTTTTAACATTCTGCCAGGCCACTTGTTGAATTTTGCTTATTCTTGAAAAGGTCTGGGGCTAGAGCCTATCTTGTTTTGGTGCAGTCTAAGGACTGACTTGTTTTGGCGTAGTCTAAGGACTGTCTTGGAGAGCTGTTTTGTTTGTGTGTGTGTTTTATTGTGTGCTTGCGCGTTGATTGAGTTAATAAGTGAATGTGTCTGATAATAGGATGCCTTGATGGAGTAAAGTGGGGTGCTTGGTGTGCCGCTGTTGCTCTGCTGTCAAAATAAAGGAAAATGCCTCTGACACCATAAATCAGTTTTACTTGTACCTCAGCGGTCTTCTTAATTAACCCTGGGTTATATTTATTTACATTTTCATACTGCTTACTTTGTTTATCAAAAAGAAAGTTCCAGCCACATAGCACATTAAAACATCATCCTCTTGATTTTTTTTACAACACAAGCTGTTTGCATAACAAATAAATACAAGTGACGTGAAGACTATTTACATGACGTACATATGTGTAATTCGGGACCAAAACTAAACATTCCAAGAAAATAACTTTTTAGCTTAATGCAGTCCTACTTATTTGCGTACATCAAAGGGACTACATTTTCATTTGTCCTCAAAGTCCAAAAATGCAATAGGTCCTGGAGAGGTCAGAGAGATATTTCACAACACAAACATGAGCCTAAACCATTCTGCTCAAATACGCCTAGTGTGGTGCAGACAAAGTTATGTCAGTTGCTCTGAACCTCTCGGGGAGAGCCAACGCGTTTCGACCTTCAATGTAAGGGACCAAAGGTAGTAATTCTTTCGAAGGTCTTCATCAGGGCGAGGATCTACTCATGAAGGACGTAAGGTGCCAGATATATCTTATATATTGGACTAAGGTGTAACTTCTATGTTCCTCTATTCGTGCGACTTCTGTGTCTGTCTTATTAAATAGTTTTCATGGCTGCTGCTTGCTTCAATCCTTTACTTGCTGTCCTTTGGTATTGCGCATCTCGTCTAGTGCTGGCATCGGCTGGAGGAAAGTCATCCTGCGCCCCCAGAAGGCACTCCTAGTTTTGAGATGTATGTGAAGCACGGTATTGGCCTTATTATATATCATACATTGTGGCAAAAGTAAACAAGGGACAATACTGAGCTTCAGTGGCCACTGGATGTTACCTTTCAAGAACAAAAATGTAATTATTTACAGGACAAATTATTTGCTAGAAAAAGTAGGCAGTCGATGTTTGATACTTTGCAGGTATGGCAGAATAAAGCTAAGCAGAGGCATATACGTGCCGAGAAGGAGTCCAGGAAGAAGGCAATGCAAACAGTGGTTCAGAAAGCTGTAGTTTATGATAAAGAGCAAACCGAAAAGGGTATTGAATGTGCAGATAGGAAGTTTGGATTGCAATGTAATAAGTCCTATGTTGTTCGAGTGGATGAGAATCCTTTTGTGGAGGGGCTGCTGGAAACTCGTCCCCCACCTCTCTATGCCCCGCAGAGAATATATCCTGCTGTTCCATCGTCTCAGTCCTCCGTTGCCCCACCGCCTTCCTCTGGTCTTTCTGCAGATTCAACAGCTTCGGCTCCAGCTCTATCTGTCTTCCCTCTGGTTTAGCAACCTGCAAGTGTGGTGACTGCAGGCACCCCTGCTGTGTTTGCTGTTTCCACTCATGTTTCTCCTCCAATCTTACATCCACCACACAGTCATTGCTGACACTGTCACCTGCGTCTGTACCTTTTGTGTCTTCCCCAGGCATTTCATAAGTGGTGTTGTGCAGTGTTGGGACACCAGTATGAGGGTCGGATGGTGGGGTTTGGGTGGCAGCACGGGAGTGAATGGAGCGGGCATTGATTCAGCCTGATGTGGGTGAAGAGGAGAAAAGAATGGTTGCAAATCAGGCAGCACAATGGTTTTGGAATCCGATTGATAGTGTGGAGAATGTATAAAGTGTGATGAAAGATTTTGACCAGTTTGTACAACATCATGCCCTTCAGCATATGTTGGCTACATTGATTGGTTTGTGGGAACAGTGTTTGGAGGCACAGCTCCTCAAGTTATTTATGACATTCAAGATCGTGTATATTCAGCTGGTATGGCCCCTGCAGAAGTTCTTGGTAAGGTTGGGACGCTACTCAGGTTATCAAGAAAGATTCCATAACCGTACTCCAACTAGTGTGCCCCAATTTCCGATGAGGGAGGTGCATCTTATTTTTCATCCTGAGATTCCACAGCAATTTAACTAGGGAGGAGATTTGGCTCAATCAGCTCATTTTCAGGAACAGTGGGTCTATACCTCGTGGAAGAGGAGCGAAGTGCTAGCTCTTAAGAGTCAGTTACCAGATCCTAGGTAAAACCCAACGGCGTATTATAAAGAGTTAACAGAGGCCGCCCCCTCATCAGTTATGATCCTAGCAGATATTGAGATGTTTTTTGGGCGGTTGGTGCCGGTGGATATATGGATGTGTTACAGCAAACAAATGATGGACGGAATACTGACAATGCAAACATTCTCCCCCAGTCAAAAGATCTGGGTTAAATTCATCGTTCTTTTGCCAACTACGCCACCCCAGTTTGGACTAGGGGTGGGCGGAATTTGCAAAATCCATTTTCGCAAATTATCGCGAAAATGTTAAAAATTATCGCAAACACGCGGAAATATCGCGAAGATGCGGAAGTTTTTTTCCCGCATGTTCGCGAAATTTTCTGCATGGTTGCGGCTCGCAAACTTTGATCGCGTGCGCGGCCATCTTGTTTTCAGTTGTCTCGCGGTGCATGATCGCGAGAAGAAATACGTGATCGCGCGACGCATGACGTCACTGCGGGCGCGAACTGTGGCGAGACAGCGCAAATGGCTAAAAACAATACAACATCTCATGGAGAACGCGACCGGATCAAGAAAACTTGTCGGCGCACGCAGGGATTCAGGTAAGGCGATCGCGCGCGCGTGATAATGTATTATTTTACAGCGCGAGCAAGAACCAAATTATCGCTAAGCTGCGGAATGCAGAAATTTTGACATTTTCGCGCTTTCCGCGGAATGCGAAAATGTCAAATTATCGCAATTTCCGCAAACGGAACGAAATTTTTGCCCAGGCCTAGTTTGGACCCAACAATATGCAAATCAGTCTTGACCCTGTGCCCCATGGGAAGAGTCCAGACCGAACTGCCAGGCCAGGTCCTCCCTGGACCAGAAACAAGCATCCTGGGACCTGGCATGGCATGGTGAGCAAAAAAACGATGGATTTAGGCCCAGATCTCTGTACTGGGGTGAATGTATGACACTGTTCTGCATTCTGTCCATCAATTGTTGTTTTTGCATTTGTCACCCCGAGTGGGAGGTGCATGCCCAGACGTGGGTCCCGTGCTCTCCATGCCACTGGAGTCAAGCTATCCTGGCTGATGACGGCTGAAAGCCCGAAACCAGTCCTTGGATGTTTGTTTCCAGTCCAGGAGGACCTGGCTTGGCAGTTTGTGCTGGACTGTTCCCATTGGGTGCAGGGTCAAGACTGATTTGCATATGGCTGGGTCCAATCTGGAATGGCATGGTGAGCAAAACAACGATGGATTTAGTCCCAGATCTCTGTACTGGGGTGAATGTATGACACGGTTCTGCATTCTGTCCATCAATTGTTGTTTTTGCATTTGTCACCCCGAGTGGGATGGGTATGCCCAGATGTGGGTCCCGTGCTCTCCATGCCACTGGAGTCCAACTATCCTGGCTGATGAGGGCTGAAAGACCGAAACCGGTCCTAGGATGCTTGTTTCCAGTCCAGGAGGACCTGGCCTGGCAGTTCGGGCTGGACTGTTCCCATTGGGGGCACGGTCAAGACTGATTAGCATATGGCTGGTTCCAAACTGGAATGGCATGGTGAGCAAAAAACTATGGATTTAGGCCCAGATCTCTGTACGGGGGTGAATGTATGACACTGTTCTGCATTCTGTCCATCAATTGTTGTTTTTGAAGGTGGATATATGGAGGCAGGTGCATACGCAGGATCACAGAGTGGAATTGGGTGACACATGGGATGAGATTACGGCATGGGACAAGTAGCGAAAGCCCGTTGAAAAACCTAGGGCTGAGATTTTGGCTTTGCTAAGTCGTATCATCACTTACTTGCATTCTCTTATTCCACCCAGGCGAGTGGATTGGAATAAGTTAACAGCATGTCGTCAAAAGACAGAGGAGAGTGTGTCTGATTTTTTTAACTCGATTTGAAGGGGTGTTCTTGGATTTCAGTGGGCAGGATTTGTCAGTTGAAAGTGGTGTTTGTTTGTTTGTTAACAGGTTTGTCACAAATTTGCTTCCAGAGATTGCGGCTCGGTTGCAAGCTTCGGAGAGCACTTGGTCTACATCCTCACCTTTGGTGATATTGAGTATGGCTCAGTATTATGAACATCGAGAAAATGAGGAAAAGGACAAAGTGGAAAAGAAGAGTAAGGATTTGAAAACAAGGGTGTTGCTGCAGCAGGTTGCAAGAGAGTCCGGAAGGGGATGAGGAACAGGTCCAGCTCAGAGATTGCGGGGTGCCGGTAGAGGAGGAGCACCCTTAGTGCTGAATCAGTGTGCATATTGCAACAAGAATTAAAAATGCAATAGGTCTCGCCTTTGATTAAGTTAAAGCCATTTGCTTTGCGTATGGTATTGTATAGCAAAGCAAATGGCTTTAACTAAATCAAAGGCGAGATCTATTGTATTTTTAATGCTTGTTTCAATTTACTATAGAGTACTGATATTGGCATATTTATTCCCTATATAGCCTTTGCTTTTTTGCATAGTAGTTCTAGAGTCTGCATAAGAACCTGCTGGATCACTATAAAAAATAGGGGGGTCTTTGTCTTTCGTCCCCGGGTTTTGTTTGTTGTGCGTATTTATGGTTCCTATCACCCTATCATTTAATTAAAAAGCTTTCAAGACAGGCGGGCAACTAGAGCTACATTTTTGTGGGGCGGAAGAAATAGCGCAATATGCAATGGAGAGAAAAAGAGGGAAGAAGGTGGAGAGGAAAGATGACAAAGAGAATAGAAGTGTGGGGCATAGAGGGTAAAAAGGACACCCAAAAGAAAAAGGAGACTGACAGAAGGAGTTAGAAAGAAGAGGACTAGCGAGTAATGAAGAGAGCACATGAGAAGCAAGAAAGAGTTGAGGAAGGAGAGTGGAGGGAGACAGCATGATGAGGGAGGGAAAGAAAGAGGTTAGAGTAACAGAAAGAGGAGAAGCGGAGAGGGACAGAAAGTGAGAAGAACGGAGAGAGAAAATTTAAATTTACCTTTCACTTCATTTTAACAAATAACTAATGCTTCTTGAAAATAAAACTGCTCCTAAGTCCTTATTGTTTTATACTATCTTGCCATGCAGTTTCCCTAGTTCCAGCATTACCCTAGTTCCAGCACCCGTGCACTATAGATTCAGAACACTCAAGAGAAGAGGTGTGCAAAAGTATTTCATGTGACAAATGTGAGGGCTTCTGTGGTACAGGCAATGGTTACTGGATGGGATTAGTGGTGGGTTTGGTTGTTTGCCACCAGTGTTTCGGCTCCTCAGATAGTATTGCAATGCACCCGGATAACCAGATTACTGTCTTTGTGCAGTTGACTTTCTAGGGGTGGGGAGGGTGATTACAGCTTACACTCATGGACATCAATTCACCAAAATTACTGGGGCAACGGAAGTGACATCATACACCCGTTGACCACATTTAAATCATAGCAGTTGATCCTTTGTTCCGCTTTTAGCCTGCCAATAGCCTCCTCTGCTACTGAAAGGCCAAGGGGACTGCAGGTAGTGACAAATAACAGAGAAAAAACGTCTTGCAGGTGTTTACTTTCTGGTTCTGCCACTGACCACATGTTCATTAAAACCAAAGGTAGCAGGGGCGCTGCTAGTTGTCCCGAAGGGAAATTCTGGGGCGGCAGCTGCTTCCCCTAGGTACACTCAGTTAACATATTTGCTTACACTAGGAGGTTGTGCCCATGTTGGAACCCAGATTCAGTGTGACACTGAATGTAAGACTCCATACGCATTCTAAGCAATAGCTTGTGGAACAAGTAGGTCTTTGTTTAAAAGTAGACAAGATAGGCAGGGGTGTAGCATTTTAATACTTCAGCATGGACCGTGTCACTGTTGCCCAGGCATGTAATTCATTAGAACAGCTTTTTTACTTCCAAAACAGAGGATAGGTGGCACATTTACTTGCTTGAATTAATGCTCATGGCACCTTTGCTACGCCACTGAGGGTAGGGTGTTCAATGAAGGTCAAACTAAAGTAAGCAAGGGCCTTTGTATCACGTGGACCCGGAGATAAGCCATAACATGAGGGTCTGGATGCAGCATCCAAGAAGTGTCCAATGGAGCCCAGTCAGAGAAAGAGAGGCTTTCTGGTGGTCAGGCTGCTGGCTTCTGCTACTTTTGTAGCAATATAAGTGCCTCAGACTCAGTGCCGCAATAGAAGATGGCCTCGGGAGATAGATTTCATATACGCCCCTGTGGGGTGTGGCAGGCAAATTCTCACCCTCTCTATAGAAGGGGTTACTCTACTACCGTTTCAAGTCTTGACTCCCAAATTATGGCATATGAGTGTACTTCAGAAATCATTAAATCAGTAACCCATTACCCTGGAAGAAGCAGATGCTGCACATCAGTCCTTCTTCAGCCTGTGGAATTAAGCGGGGATACAAATGTTTGCGTCCAGTGAAGGTATTGTGTGCACCTAAGGAAGTCAGGATACTGCCAATGGTGATGTGGAGAGACATTTTTGAGGTCGTTTTTGACTATTTTATGGACTGATAACGATTTTGAAAAGATCTTTAGTCCCCCTATAAAGGGGGCTAACTACGAGCTAGTAATTTGAATTCGAAATGGGGCCTTCTTTGAGCAAATTGATTGTATTCGTATGAACAAACTGCGGTCACCACAACACGTCAGAAAATCTAATTCAAAGCCAGCCAGCGCAGCTCAGGTTTTCCATATAGTTGGATATCACCGGGCTGAAAGCCCGAAACCAGTCCTTGGATGTTTGTTTCCAGTCCAGGAGGACCTGGCTTGGCAGTTTGTGCTGGACTGTTCCCATTGGGTGCAGGGTCAAGACTGATTTGCATATGGCTGGGTCCAATCTGGAATGGCATGGTGAGCAAAACAACGATGGATTTAGTCCCAGATCTCTGTACTGGGGTGAATGTATGACACGGTTCTGCATTCTGTCCATCAATTGTTGTTTTTGCATTTGTCACCCCGAGTGGGATGGGTATGCCCAGATGTGGGTCCCGTGCTCTCCATGCCACTGGAGTCCAACTATCCTGGCTGATGAGGGCTGAAAGACCGAAACCGGTCCTAGGATGCTTGTTTCCAGTCCAGGAGGACCTGGCCTGGCAGTTCGGGCTGGACTGTTCCCATTGGGGGCACGGTCAAGACTGATTAGCATATGGCTGGTTCCAAACTGGAATGGCATGGTGAGCAAAAAACTATGGATTTAGGCCCAGATCTCTGTACGGGGGTGAATGTATGACACTGTTCTGCATTCTGTCCATCAATTGTTGTTTTTGAAGGTGGATATATGGAAGCAGGTGCATACGCAGGATCACAGAGTGGAATTGGGTGACACATGGGATGAGATTACGGCATGGGACAAGTAGCGAAAGCCCGGTGAAAAACCTAGGGCTGAGATTTTGGCTTTGCCAAGTCGTATCATCACTTACTTGCATTCTCTTATTCCACCCAGGCGAGTGGATTGGAATAAGTTAACAGCATGTCGTCAAAAGACAGAGGAGAGTGTGTCTGATTTTTTTAACTCGATTTGAAGGGGTGTTCTTGGATTTCAGTGGGCAGGATTTGTCAGTTGAAAGTGGTGTTTGTTTGTTTGTTAACAGGTTTGTCACAAATTTGCTTCCAGAGATTGCGGCTCGGTTGCAAGCTTCGGAGAGCACTTGGTCTACATCCTCACCTTTGGTGATATTGAGTATGGCTCAGTATTATGAACATCGAGAAAATGAGGAAAAGGACAAAGTGGAAAAGAAGAGTAAGGATTTGAAAACAAGGGTGTTGCTGCAGCAGGTTGCAAGAGAGTCCGGAAGGGGATGAGGAACAGGTCCAGCTCAGAGATTGCGGGGTGCCGGTAGAGGAGGAGCACCCTTAGTGCTGAATCAGTGTGCATATTGCAACAAGAATTAAAAATGCAATAGGTCTCGCCTTTGATTAAGTTAAAGCCATTTGCTTTGCGTATGGTATTGTATAGCAAAGCAAATGGCTTTAACTAAATCAAAGGCGAGATCTATTGTATTTTTAATGCTTGTTTCACTTTACTATAGAGTACTGATATTGGCATATTTATTCCCTATATAGCCTTTGCTTTTTTGCATAGTAGTTCTAGAGTCTGCATAAGAACCTGCTGGATCACTATAAAAAATAGGGGGGTCTTTGTCTTTCGTCCCCGGGTTTTGTTTGTTGTGCGTATTTATGGTTCCTATCACCCTATCATTTAATTAGAAAGCTTTCAAGACAGGCGGGCAACTAGAGCTACATTTTTTTGGGGCGGAAGAAATAGCGCAATATGCAATGGAGAGAAAAAGAGGGAAGAAGGTGGAGAGGAAAGATGACAAAGAGAATAGAAGTGTGGGGCATAGAGGGTAAAAAGGACACCCAAAAGAAAAAGGAGACTGACAGAAGGAGTTAGAAAGAAGAGGACTAGCGAGTAATGAAGAGAGCACATGAGAAGCAAGAAAGAGTTGAGGAAGGAGAGTGGAGGGAGACAGCACGATGAGGGAGGGAAAGAAAGAGGTTAGAGTAACAGAAAGAGGAGAAGCGGAGAGGGACAGAAAGTGAGAAGAACGGAGAGAGAAAATTTAAATTTACCTTTCACTTCATTTTAACAAATAACTAATGCTTCTTGAAAATAAAACTGCTCCTAAGTCCTTATTGTTTTATACTATCTTGCCATGCAGTTTCCCTAGTTCCAGCATTACCCTAGTTCCAGCACCCGTGCACTATAGATTCAGAACACTCAAGAGAAGAGGTGTGCAAAAGTATTTCATGTGACAAATGTGAGGGCTTCTGTGGTACAGGCAATGGTTACTGGATGGGATTAGTGGTGGGTTTGGTTGTTTGCCACCAGTGTTTCGGCTCCTCAGATAGTATTGCAATGCACCCGGATAACCAGATTACTGTCTTTGTGCAGTTGACTTTCTAGGGGTGGGGAGGGTGATTACAGCTTACACTCATGGACATCAATTCCCCAAAATTACTGGGGCAACGGAAGTGACATCATACACCCGTTGACCACATTTAAATCATAGCAGTTGATCCTTTGTTCCGCTTTTAGCCTGCCAATAGCCTCCTCTGCTACTGAAAGGCCAAGGGGACTGCAGGTAGTGACAAATAACAGAGAAAAAACGTCTTGCAGGTGTTTACTTTCTGGTTCTGCCACTGACCACATGTTCATTAAAACCAAAGGTAGCAGGGGCGCTGCTAGTTGTCCCGAAGGGAAATTCTGGGGCGGCAGCTGCTTCCCCTAGGTACACTCAGTTAACATATTTGCTTACACTAGGAGGTTGTGCCCATGTTGGAACCCAGATTCAGTGTGACACTGAATGTAAGACTCCATACGCATTCTAAGCAATAGCTTGTGGAACAAGTAGGTCTTTGTTTAAAAGTAGACAAGATAGGCAGGGGTGTAGCATTTTAATACTTCAGCATGGACCGTGTCACTGTTGCCCAGGCATGTAATTAATTAGAACAGCTTTTTTACTTCCAAAACAGAGGATAGGTGGCACATTTACTTGCTTGAATTAATGCTCATGGCACCTTTGCTACGCCACTGAGGGTAGGGTGTTCAATGAAGGTCAAACTAAAGTAAGCAAGGGCCTTTGTATCACGTGGACCCGGAGATAAGCCATAACATGAGGGTCTGGATGCAGCATCCAAGAAGTGTCCAATGGAGCCCAGTCAGAGAAAGAGAGGCTTTCTGGTGGTCAGGCTGCTGGCTTCTGCTACTTTTGTAGCAATATAAGTGCCTCAGACTCAGTGCCACAATAGAAGATGGCCTCGGGAGATAGATTTCATATACGCCCCTGTGGGGTGTGGCAGGCAAATTCTCACCCTCTCTATAGAAGGGGTACTCTACTACCGTTTCAAGTCTTGACTCCCAAATTATGGCATATGAGTGTACTTCAGAAATCATTAAATCAGTAACCCATTACCCTGGAAGAAGCAGATGCTGCACATCAGTCCTTCTTCAGCCTGTGGAATTAAGCGGGGATACAAATGTTTGCGTCCAGTGAAGGTATTGTGTGCACCTAAGGAAGTCAGGATACTGCCAATGGTGATGTGGAGAGACATTTTTGAGGTCGTTTTTGACTATTTTATGGACTGATAACGATTTTGAAAAGATCTTTAGTCCCCCTATAAAGGGGGCTAACTACGAGCTAGTAATTTGAATTCGAAATGGGGCCTTCTTTGAGCAAATTGATTGTATTCGTATGAACAAACTGCGCTCACCACAACACGTCAGAAAATCTAATTCAAAGCCAGCCAGCGCAGCTCAGGTTTTCCATATAGTTGGATATCACCGGGCTCACACCAGCACACACAAAAATAAACAACATGCATGAAAGTAAATTCTCAGCAGAGCTACATTTGGTTGTCCAGAGTCATAATAATGCACATACACATGGCATGCACCCGAATTGGTAAAAACCTCTGGTATCTCACTACTCCAAACATACCCTCTCCTCCGACCAGTACTCGCCCCACTCTGTTGACTATACCACTCAAACATAAAACAGACTAGTCTGTGACGGCATCCTTGAGGCTGGAGCAGGAAGGTATCCAAATCTGACAGCACTATGAGGCCATACCAGTGGCAATACAGCATTAAACAAATTGTGTTAAAAATAACGTCAATTTCCCTTTAACTATTTTTCTCTCAGAGGTGTCTTTTGTATTGCAGTAACGTGGCTGCTGAGTGCTGCCTCTATATTTTCTTCTGTTGGGACAAACTGATTCTTAGGACTGTGGAAATATGGATTTTTATGATCAGTTATGTCCCCTATCTTGGACCCCAACGGTTTCATGTATGAATCACAAGTACATGTATGTTCCCTCCAGTTCCAATTATGAAGACGCAAACACATGTGCGTCCACCGTCAACATGTCCTCTTTCAGATCCGCCATGAATAGGCTGGATATTCCATTCCTAAGTATGAAAGGCCACCGGCTTTATATGGTTCACTTATGCCATTTTACAGTACAGGCAAATAGGCCCTGATTCTGTCATCAAGCTTTTCTTGCCTTCTGCCTCTGAAGCTCCAGTCTGAGCCTGCATCTGTGACCATGAACTTTGTCTCATTCCCTGCGCGGCTCACGAAGTCTGACATCAGCCTGTTGCCTGCCAAAAACTGTATTTCACCGTCGACATTATCTGCTCCGCTCCCTGCCCAATGCATTCCTGTCTAGTAGTTTAAGTAAACATTCTTCCAGCTACCGAGCAAAGGCCCGGCTTCTCTGTCCTCTATGCAAGTAATTCATAGCCTTATTATTATGGAAGATTTCTGCCCTCGCATCTAGTGTAGACACTTAGACGCTTGTACACGCACTAACAGTCAGTATAGTCAGTATAGAATAAGATTCTACTCTAAGAGACCTCTCTTTTGGATAACATAGTTCTTTAAACATAGGATGTTAGATATGATTTGGGATTAGGTTGACTTGACCCTCCAGACTTCTGTCGCCACATGTAGAGCTAAATGTCAAGTCCCCTTCACCCCCTAATTGCACGTCAATCACACGTCATGCTGCTGCGCGCGCATTTCTGCCAAGTATTTCTGCTGACATTGCGAAATTCTTTCATGTAACCACCCTATTATGACATCACACCTGATGACGTTCTTTAATCACACCCAGTTACGCCTATTTTTGCTACGCATGAATGTATTATCCACACTATCAATTGTTACGCCTCTCGCATTTGCTTCACTGTAATGCCTATTGTATAAAAGTGATTAATTATCAATAATGTATGTACTTCACTTCCTGAACCTTCGTGGTGATGGAACTTGGAGCAACCGATTCGAATCGACCATTGGAATAAAGCCCATTCCGAACCTCTAAATACCACGGATTCTGCCTCTTATTTACTGAGCTATTTTTTATTATGTTTCTGTATCAAATTAAGTCCCGGTAATTAAATTATTTACCACATGAATGGCGCCCGAACAGGGACTCTTTCTCATCTCACGCGCCGGCGGTGCGTTGCAGGCCCGGTCTCCTTCCACAGCTGGACGGACAACAACGCGTACCAGCAGGATTTCCTGTATCTCCCTCCGGTCAAGCGGGGGCGACTGAGGCTGCGATCAACACCCAGACGAGGCGGTGAGAAGTGCGAAGTATCCCGACCAGAGCCTAGCTGAGAGAGCAAGATCCGAGGTATACAGAGGCCCACCAGTTTCCGAAGTCCCGAGTCGAGTCCAGTTTCCGAAGTCCCGAGTCGAGTCCAGTCCGGTTCAGTTCAGTTCAGTTCCGAGGCCTTCCGTTCCGAGCTACCCGGTGAGTACCATTACTGGGGAGGCGTTCTGACGTGCACATAGGTTGTGTGCGGTCAAGACGGGTTTGGGTACACAAATCCGGTCTGCACTGTTTCAGCAGTGTATCTGTACTGTTTAGCAGTATATCTAGTATATCAAGTAAATAAATTCAGAATAAATCAGTTAAATGTCGAGTATTATGTTTAGTGATTCAGTTTCCTTAGATCGTCATCATCAGCGTTGCTCAGTTAAATGTTAAATGTTAAATGTTTTAAATACGTTCTGCATATTGTGGTATGAATGACTGTTCATTATTGTGTTTATTGTATTAAGTTTGTTCAAGATCAAGTATCAGATCAGTTTTCAATATGCCGCTCTTTTCGAAATTAAGACAGATCACAACTAGAAAAGGGGTACTCGAAGAAGCTGTTCCTATTCCTCCTAGGGACACTCCAGGGTACTTCATGTATCATAAACACGGTTTAGACGCTATATTATTTCTTGATTTATGGGTAGACTACACCAAGGAATTACCAGAAAGTCAGAGGTGGCCCGCAGCTGGGACCTGGGATGCAGAGTGCATCATGAAAGTAGAAGAAGAGTTATGGAAAAGGAAAGTCAGACAGTCACAGAAAGACGCCGTTGAGTTATGGCGTAAAGAATCTCATAGACGTGCAGAAAAAGCACTCCGACAGGAAGAGAAAAATAAAGAGAATTCAAATAAAGTCCGAGAAAATCTATTAATTGAAGAAGGTACACGAGTGAAATCAGAACAAGTAGACAGACAAAGAAATGCCCTTATGAATGGTATGTATCCCCTCCTGGCCGAGGGATTACCTAAGGCTACTCCGGAAATACCAAAAGACTTGCCATCCCCATTGTTTCCAATAAAAGTACATCCTAAGGGGCATCCTAGAACCGCAGAAGATGTTTTTCTTTCCTCATATTTAGATGACGCAGCTCCCGAGTACGCTAATCCCGCCCCACATAGACCGCCTGCCAGGGAGGTTCAACGCCAAGATCCTGTATCTGTATCTCCACAGCAACAAATCCTGACACAAGTTCCGGCAAGCACGTCTGTTTCTACATCTGTTCCTACAGCTACTTCTATAGCTGTGTCCACACCTATAGTTGCTGTATCGCGTTCAACGAATCCTTTCACGCCCGATACCCCAGACGGGGCTACGGGAGGTGCTACCAACATTTTTTCTACGCCACCCAGAGTAAATAAACTTACCTTTCAAGAATCAGCACATTCACGTACCCCCAAACTCATAAATGCCCGCACGCTTAAAGAACTTCTTATAGATTGTAGATATGACCCTGTGCCCGGCAAAGAGGACGAAATGATCATGGCATCATTACTTATCAGACGAGCCGCGGTGTATTTAGGGATGATACCAGGAATGACTGTGCATCTAGATAATATATACCATTTTGTCCAAACAGGGCGAGATTCTGAATGTATTAACAGAGCTATGGAATACCAGAAAGTGGAGATACAGGGGGAACTGTTACGTTTCCTCGTAAATTGTGTGATCAGAAATCAAGACCGACCGGGGGTAGACCCGGAAGCAATGCAAACTCTTACCAGATGGAGCCAGAATATATCAGAAGGGAGACATGATAAGCAAAATTGTATAATAGCCATGTGCCGAAAGATCCGTAAAGAAATAGAACGCCTACACGAAGAGAGATTAGCGGTAGACCAGTTCGAACAAAACGAGGAGGAGGAAGGATCAAGACTGTCCACAGGACCGTCAGAAACCATAGCCTATGTAGGTAGAGGAAGATCTTGTAATAGTACTAGATGTTTTATTGACCCGATACGTCCGATATGTCCAGATAATAACAGAAATTTCCAAGCACCTATGATAAATATAAGGTCCCCCGAGCATTCGTTCCAAGCCGCTGACAAATTACTCCGAGAACGAAGGGGTTATCATTTTCTAGATTCTATGGATGAACAAGAATTAGCCAGGTCAGCCGTTCATTGGGTTGACAGTCCCGGAAAGTATGATGATGATACAGTAGCACACACATTTTTGAATCTCACCCCAGATGAACAGCGTTTAGCTGGGATTTATATGATTCAACAACTTCTTATACTATATAAAAGCCAACATTCAGATCCTGGTCCTTTACCTGATATATTGACTGAATTACTCACGAATAGATGGAGAGGTTCAGGTACTAAGCTAATAAAAGAAATACTAGAATCAAGAAAGCAGTACATTCTTTTTGTATGCCCAGAGCATGTCTCACTGCCCATCAAGGAAAGAACGACGTATTACATGGACAGACAGAATCCCTTACGAGAAGTACACCCAATAAAGGGCGAGGACAATCAGTTTAAACGTGTATTTGTATATACGCCCATATCAAAAATAGAATTGTTAGAAATGAAGAAAGTGGTACCCAGTCATGACAAAGACCCAGCGGGTTTCCACCGAGAAATTAAAGACATGTTACTAATGGGAGAGTATACCTATCCCGACATTATGACAATATTAAAGGTATTAATGCCTGCTGGCATTTATGAAAAACTCAAGGAAAAAGAGTGGGAGGTGGGAGACCAAAAGATAGACTGGACAGCATTAGAAAATGAAGAAAAGGCCCGAGGTCCAGGTTCGGGGCTTGGGGATAAGACTAAAGCACTACCAGGTTTACTAGTACAGGTACTGCCACGTTTATTAACTACGAAAAAGGAAGACTGGGGTGCAATCTCAGCCTGTAAACAAAAGCAAGATGAAGACACTAGTGATTTTTATGCACGATTTAAAAAATGTTTTGGTATAAATAGTGGCATAAAAGCAAGTAGCGAATCATACCCACATCTGTTTGTGACAAAATTAGTTGAAAATTCCTTACCCCAAGTGAAGAATAGAGTATTAAAATTCGAGAGTACCTGGCAAGGTAACACCCCATCACAAATGTTACAAATGTTACAGTATCATCACAATAGAATTAGAGAGGAACAAGAACATGAACAAAGACGCATGAAAGACACGAAAATGAAAATGCTAGTCTCCCAGACAGTTCCAGCTGAAGGACATAAAAAGGGTACGACACATTCCGGTGATTCAGCAGGTCCTGTAAAAGGGACATGCAACTATTGTAAACAGCCAGGTCATTACATACATGATTGCCCAGTCCTGAAGCGTAATATCGCCACAGGTAAAACACAAGAAAGACCACGACCACTTAGACAGGATCAGAATGAACAAGGAGCCGCGCAGCATGCACAGTCCATGCCAGCTCCACCACAGTCTATACAGTTTGTGCCAGCTGCACCAGCGCTGCCGGTTGCTGCCACACAAACCACGACACGACAGCTGTACCAGACCGCACAGTATGACTATCCTGATTATCAACGATACGCATGAACAAGCCTAGAGAGGGAAGTTGACTTACCCCTTATCGAGGTCCCTGTAGACCAAGAAGGACCTTATGTACATAGTGAATTATTAGGCCAAGATAGAAAATTTTTACTCGATACAGGGGCAAGTCGAACAACCATAAAACGTAGTGAAGTTCCAGGGGCACCCCTCTCAGGCTCACAGAATATTTCCCTTGGTTTTTCAGGAAAACCTATTGTTAATGAAGTATCACAGCCTCTTCCACTTACGATAGGACCCTTGACCAGAACTACAGATTTATTGCTTACTAAATCATGTCCAGAAAACTTGTTAGGTATAAAAACACTGAAAGCTTTAGGAGCTATAATATGTTGTTCTCCGGAAGGAGTAAGATTGTTTTTACGTGATTTCAAAGGTCACTATGTGTCTAGAGACATGGATCCCTGATTGCAGACTTTACCTACACATCTATGGGCACAAGGCCCTACTGATGTTGGTTGCATGAATATTACACCATATCGAGTTACACTAAAGGCAGGAGTGGTACTACCACGAATGCGACAATACAAGTTACCACCAGATGCTGTAGTGGCTTTACTGCAAATCATTGACGAGCTCATTGTCCAAGGAGTGGTTGTGGAAACAGACTCCAATGTATGTAATTCCCCGATAATTCCGATTCTTAAACGAACAGATCCAAAGGCTCCGCCAGTATATCGATTGGTTATTGATCTGCGCGAATTGAACAAATGCATTGTGCCACAATTCCCTGTGGTCCCAGATATCTCGTCATTACTGACAGCTATTGATTCTGAAGCAACATTCTTTACTGTAATTGATCTCAAGAATGCCTTTTTCAGCGTCCCAATAGATCCGGAAAGCCAATACTTGTTCGGATTTAGTTTAAATGGACGTAGCTTTAAATTCTCACGCGCACCTCAAGGATTTACAGAAAGCCCCAGCATCTATAGCCAAGCACTGAAACGAGAACTCAACAGTATCCACATGCCAGTAAACACTGCCCTGCTTCAATATGTCGATGATCTGCTGATCACCGCTAGAAGCGAACCTGAATGTGAGAAAGCATCACTGACAGTTTTACAATTTCTAGCCGAAAAGGGGCACAAGGTGTCCCCTTCTAAGCTGCAATTCTGTGTCCAGCGAGTTGTTTATCTTGGACACTCGCTGTCCAAGGAGGGAAGGCAGCTTACACCCGACCGCATTCAGTTAATAGCTAACATGCCAATACCCAAGACACAAAAGGAGGTGCGGGCTTTCATAGGCCTCACTTCATATTGTAGGCAGTGGATCCCTCAGTATGCATTTCTAGCAAAACCACTCATTCAATTGACAACACAGGAGGCAGCCACATCGACTGTTCTCCCTTGGACTCAGGAACATACACAAGCTTTTGAAAGCTTAAAGAAAGCTTTATGTCAAGCACCTGTTTTAGCAACACCATGTTACAATAAGCAGTTTACACTCTTTGTTTCAGAACGCGAAGGTACTGCCTTGTCAGTACTCACACAGGAACAAGCAGGATCACACAAACCATGTGCTTATTTTTCTAGTACATTAGATCCCGTAGCCCAGGCTTTGCCTGCATGCCTAAAATCAGTGGCAGCAACAGCTTTAGCAATCAGACAAAGCGATGCCATAGTGTTAGGACATCCACTGACAGTTCAAGTACCACATGCAGTAGAGGTTCTTGTAAATAGAACGCAAACACAACACTTGACTATAGCACGGCTTACAGGGTATGAATTAACATTGTTTCAGCCACATATAGAAATCAGACGTTGTAACACATTGAATCCTGCCACACTTTTACCTGTAATCGGAACAGACCCACTAGCTCATGATTGTATTGAAGTTATTACAATCATGACGAAACCCAGACAAGACTTAACCGATGTCCCATTGTCAGACCCAGACCTGACATTATATGTAGATGGTTCATGTATGAGAACAGGTACAGGAGAACTAGTGGCCGCTTACGCAGTCACAACAGACACTGAAATCATTGAAACAAATTGCATAAATACCTTGTCAGCTCAAGCCGCAGAGCTCATCGCTCTGACACAAGCCTGTATTCAAGCCACAAATAAAAAAGTCAACATATACACTGATTCACGTTATGCATTCGGAGTTGTACATGACTTCGGCGTGCTGTGGCGAGAGAGAGGTTATTTAACTTCTCACGGTGCCCACATTCAGCACGGACCCCTCATTCATGCCTTATTAGATGCAATACATCTACCCACTGCAATATCAATTATGAAATGTAAAGCTCATACGAAAGTTACTGATATCATTTCTCAAGGCAATGATCTAGCTGACAGAACAGCTAAACAGACTGCTCAAACTCAAACATCCGACATGACAAAGACAATAGTCCCGACGCCAACACATTGTATGACGATTAAAGATCCTACTCTTGACGTAATTGACATACAGACACATGCTACACCAGACGAAATAAAGAAATGGACTGAATTAGGAGGGATCCAAACGGATCAAGGATGGATGATGAAGGAAAAATCTGTGTGGTTCCTTCCTGATTCTATGGTCCAAGTCATTATTAACACTATACATAGTCCAGCGCATCTAGGAGAAAAAGCTATGCTAGACAGCATTCAACACATTTGGTTCAATAAATATTTACGAGCAGCAGCTAAACAAAAAGTTCGTACCTGTATGATCTGTTGTCAGTTCAACCCAGGAAAAAGCGTACCTGTAGAACAGGGTGGATTTCAGCCTCCTGATCACCCTTTTGAAGTCCTCCAGATGGATTATATCCAGATGGAACGATGTCGAGGATTCAAATATGTTCTCGTAGTTGTCTGTGCTCTTTCCCGTTGGACAGAGGCATACCCGGTTTCAGATTACACTGCCCCGACTACTGCCAAACAGTTAGTTCAAGAATTCTTCCCACGGTACGGTTTACCACGTGTTGTCTACTCAGATAACGGCCAGCCGTTCTCATCCGAATTAATGAAACACGTTTCACTTTTGTTAGGCTATCAGTGGAAGTTCCACTGTGTCCGACATCCCGAGGCAGCAGGTCTCGTAGAAAGACATAATCAGATCCAGAAAATCAGATTGTCCAAAATATGCAGAGAGAAAGGTGTCGACTGGGTAGTAGCGTTACCCGTTGCACTCTTTTTCATGAGAATGGTAGCACACTCTCGAACAGGGCTATCCCCGTATGAGGTGATCTTTGGCAGACCACCAAATATGTGGGGGACGCCCATACCACGCAAAATAACTGATATTGACTGTAATATGCTGACAGATTACTTGGCTTCCTTGATGTCTGCACTACAATCTTGTCGTTCACAGGTAGCTGCAGCTTTTCCCGACAACACTGAGGTGAAACCCCATGACGTAATTCCAGGCGACCTGGTCTTAGTGAGGAACTTTGATCGAAAGACTCAGCTGGATCCTAGGTGGAAGTCGCCGCAACTGGTCTTGCTCACCACAAGGACAGCCGTGAAAATCGAAGGCAGAAAAGGCTGGGTTCATTCAAGCCATATCAAGAAATTTCATGGACTACCATCGGATGTGAATACCACACCTCGTGTGTCTTCACTTATTGACTCAAAACTTCCTTTGGTTGAAACAAGTAATCACGAACGTTATAAACTAAAACTCAGGTCTAATCAGTCAAGCAATTTGATTGTTTAAGTCCTCTCCAAGGTGAAGCGGTTGAATTGTCTCTGACATGTACCCCTTAGACCTGAATAGAGAACATACGCGAAAAATGTTGAAACGACATGCATACTGTAAATCACTGCGTAGTCATTGCACAGTGACGTTATTAATTTTGTTTTTCTTAAGTCTTTTAATAATTACTGCAAGTATATTGTTGCACATATATTATCCTATTTCTAGACATGTTTATAATATTACTGCTGAACATTCTTTCAGTGAATTACCTCCGCTTGAGTTGTCTTATAGATTTGCGCTGCGCAATAACACGTTTATTAGTATGTTACATCATTCCCATCAGGTTAGCAATGCTACAAATTGTTGGATATGTGGTCGACTCCCTCCCTATCAGAATTATAAAGGAATTCTACCCCTCTTTCCATACCCGTTCACACACAACGGCTCCTGTGGAGCATGGTTTAGTTTAATTAATTCCCTAGATTCGAATTCTGCAGTTTATCAAGATAACTGGGTATGGGGAAATTTGAACTTAGTTTTACTTAAGGTCTGCTATCCTGACAAGGAGGGACTTCCCCAGAGAACAGGAACTGATCTAGAAAATGAAGTGTATGGATTAGGTAATTTTACGCTTAATCTTATGATCCTAAATGTCGAATCCGAAGCTACTCCAATTTTACCCGCCATGTCAGTATTTCCAGTAAAAGGTGAATTATGTGTAAGAAAGAATGGTTCCATACATATGGGCCATAGTAGATGCACCACTGTAATAGAATTCAGTGATCAAGGCAAGTCGACATTTAGAGCTTCCCGCCATTCCTATTTCATATGTGGTCAGACGGCATATGTATGCCTACCTCTAGATTGGGAGGGTACCTGTTACATTGGATTCCTTTTGCCACCTGTTTTCCTAGCTCCTCCTGATTATCACAGAAATACTCATTTAGTACACAATAGAGAAAGGAGAGATCTCCCAATTGTCGATTACACTGAAACAGCATGGGAAAAATACACAGATTTTAATAAAGGTCTCTTTCCCTATATAGGTACCGTTACTAATAGTAAGCTGATACGTAGATTAACTAGAACCCTTGAAGCAGTAGTGAATGAAACTATTTCCGCCTTAGGCAATTTAACAGAAGAACAGTCTGCTATGCGGATTGTTGTGCTTCAAAATCGTCTTGTCCTTGACGTCATCCTGGCTGATAGGGGCGGAGCTTGTAGGGTCATCGGATCAAGTTGTTGCATTTTCATACCAGAAAATTCGCCATCTGTATATAAAGCCATAACCCGCCTTCATAAGATTGTAAGCCAGATACACCAGAATCCAGGCACCTGGACTTGGTCCGGTTGGTTTTGGAGTGTATTATCTACCTTTGGATGGAAGGTCCTATCCTTCCTAGGTATTGGCTTTCTCATACTATTCAGTTGCTGTCTATGCCTACAATGTGGACCAGCGATTTGTGGTCTGTGTGCCACATCGTGTATTCCACCACCAAGATTTCATTCATCCCAGAAAAAAAAAGAAGAACAAATGATGCTATATGAACAGATCAATGGATTGATGAAGATTGATATCTCTTGACGGGCAAGTAGGGGACAAGGAGGGAATGTGGAAATATGGATTTTTATGATCAGTTATGTCCCCTATCTTGGACCCCAACGGTTTCATGTATGAATCACAAGTACATGTATGTTCCCTCCAGTTCCAATTATGAAGACGCAAACACATGTGCGTCCACCGTCAATATGTCCTCTTTCAGATCCGCCATGAATAGGCTGGATATTCCATTCCTAAGTATGAAAGGCCACCGGCTTTATATGGTTCACTTATGCCATTTTACAGTACAGGCAAATAGGCCCTGATTCTGTCATCAAGCTTTTCTTGCCTTCTGCCTCTGAAGCTCCAGTCTGAGCCTGCATCTGTGACCATGAACTTTGTCTCATTCCCTGCGCGGCTCACGAAGTCTGACATCAGCCTGTTGCCTGCCAAAAACTGTATTTCACCGTCGACATTATCTGCTCCGCTCCCTGCCCAATGCATTCCTGTCTAGTAGTTTAAGTAAACATTCTTCCAGCTACCGAGCAAAGGCCCGGCTTCTCTGTCCTCTATGCAAGTAATTCATAGCCTTATTATTATGGAAGATTTCTGCCCTCGCATCTAGTGTAGACACTTAGACGCTTGTACACGCACTAACAGTCAGTATAGTCAGTATAGAATAAGATTCTACTCTAAGAGACCTCTCTTTTGGATAACATAGTTCTTTAAACATAGGATGTTAGATATGATTTGGGATTAGGTTGACTTGACCCTCCAGACTTCTGTCGCCACATGTAGAGCTAAATGTCAAGTCCCCTTCACCCCCTAATTGCACGTCAATCACACGTCATGCTGCTGCGCGCGCATTTCTGCCAAGTATTTCTGCTGACATTGCGAAATTCTTTCATGTAACCACCCTATTATGACATCACACCTGATGACGTTCTTTAATCACACCCAGTTACGCCTATTTTTGCTACGCATGAATGTATTATCCACACTATCAATTGTTACGCCTCTCGCATTTGCTTCACTGTAATGCCTATTGTATAAAAGTGATTAATTATCAATAATGTATGTACTTCACTTCCTGAACCTTCGTGGTGATGGAACTTGGAGCAACCGATTCGAATCGACCATTGGAATAAAGCCCATTCCGAACCTCTAAATACCACGGATTCTGCCTCTTATTTACTGAGCTATTTTTTATTATGTTTCTGTATCAAATTAAGTCCCGGTAATTAAATTATTTACCACATGAAAACTGCTCATTATCGGCCTAAGAGACCACATACCTTTTAAAGTTTAAAAAAAATACTGTGTAATAAGGATATTGAATTTTCATTCTGAAAAAGGCAAACCAAACTGCGTCAACAAACAGAACATTTATGATGTTGATTGGAAGAAGCGAATGGAAGGCGGTCCCAATGGAACACGTCTACAGACAGACAAACAGCTTAGTCTATTGGGTGTTGCACTGGATCTGTGCCTCAAGATATTTAGAGCCTCTCTTTACGTGGCCCATGGTAGCGTGAACTGTTTTTTTAATTTAATCTTATTTATTGATAAATGCGCCGTTAATAAAAACCATTGCATACACCTGCTGCTAGAATTCGAGGTGGAAGGTGATTGGCTTACAGACTCCCCTCCTCTTTCCCGGGCTGGACCGCTGAGGCAGAGGTTGATGGCGCCCGGCGGCCGGCAGACGGCGTTTTTCTGATTGTACGGCTTTCCCAGAGCTCTGAAGTGCAAGTTTGACCAGAGCGGAGCGGAGCGGCTCTTTCCACCCTCGGTTTCGCGTCTGCAGCAGTGGTGTGGTTTGCAGGCGGTTTTGCGGAACGGTGCTGGAGAGGTCACTGGTTCACTTGAGACTCAGTGGTTTTCGTCCATCGGAACAGCTGCACCTGGCGATTTGCAGTCCTATCTATGTCCAGGCAAGCAGAGTTGTGAGGAAATATGAATTTTTATGGTCAATTGTGTCCCCTATCTAAGACCCCAACGGCTCCATGTACATACTACAGGTACATGTATGTTCCCTCCACTTCAAGCTATGAAGACGCAAATACAATTGTGTCCAACGTTAATATGTCCTCTTTCAGATCTGCCATGAATGGGTCAGATATTCCATTCCTCAGTATGCCTTGCCACCGTCTTTATATGGTATACTTTTCACATTTTCTAGCTCTGGCAAGGTAGGCCCTGAATTCTGCCATCGAGCTTTTTCTGCTTCTGCCTCTGAATGCTCCAGCCTGGACCGGCATCTGTATCCATGAACTTTGTCTTACTTCCTGCGCGGCTAACGGTGCCTAACCCGGCGTGTTGCCTGCCAAAAACTGTATTCAGCCTTCAAGCTATCTGCTCCGCTCTTCAAGAAATGCATTTCTGTCTAGTAGCTTAGGTAAACATCCCTCCAGCTGCAGAGCAAAGGGCCCGGCCTTACTGTCTCCGTGCAAGTAATTCATGACTTTTGTTACCATGGTAGGCCCATGCCCCCTCGCATCTCATGTAGACACTTAGACGCTTGTACACGCACTAGCAGTCAGTATAGAATAGGATCTGTCCGAGAAGACCTTTCCTTCCAGATAATATAGTTCCTTAAACACAAGATATTAGATATGATTTAGGACTAGGTTGTCCTGACACCCCAGACTTCTGTCTCCTCATGTAGGGCTAAATGTCAAGTTCCCTTCACCCTCTAGTTACACGTCAATCACACGTCATGCGGCTGCGCGCGCATCCCTGCCATGTATTTTTGCTGACTTTGCAGGATTCTCTTATGGATCCACCCACATGTGTCATCATCCTAATGACGTTTCTAAGTATACGCCTCTATGCACGCCTATTGTAACGCCTTTTTTATTACGAATGTGTATTCTTATCAACTGTTACGCCTCCTGCATCTGTCTCTACTGTAATGCATTACTATATATGCTATAACCTGTCAATAATATATTGCTGATCCCTTCCTGAACCTTCGTGGTGACGGAACTCGATTGCCTGGTTCGAACCATCATCATTCCTTTGTAAGGAATAAATTCCCTATTATACCCTCGAATACCACGGATTCTGCCTCTTATTTTTACTGAGTTATTCGTATTGTATTTTACCGCATAAATTAAGTCTAGGTAATTAAAATTTACCACATAATTGCCGCCCGAACAGGGACTCCTCTCACACCCCACGCGCCGGAGGTGCGTTGCAGACCCGGTCTCCTGCCACAGCCGGACGGACAATTACGCGTACCCGCAGGATTTCCTGTATCTCCCTCAGGCCAACGGGGGCGACTGAGGCTGCGATCAACACCCAGACGAGGCGGTGAGGAGTGCGGAGAATCCCGACCAGAGCCTAGCTGAGAGAGCAAGATCCGAGGTATACCGAGGCCCACCAGATTCCGAAGTTCCGAAGTATCTAAGTCACGAGTCGAGTCCAGTCCAGTTTGGTCGAGTTCAGTCCAGACTTCCGAGGCCTTCCGTTCCGTGCTTCCCGGTGAGTACCGTTGCTGGGGACGCATCTAGACGTGCACATTAGTTTGTGCCGGTCAAGACGGGTCTGGGTACACAGACCTGGTCTGCACTGTTTTAGCAGTGTATCTGTACTGTTTAGCAGTACATACAGTATATTTAGTATTATGCAGTTAACTAGTTTTATTCTAATTATTATTGTTCGTTCTGAAATGTTTTGATATGTTTTAAATGTCGTGGTATGAGTGATTGTTCGATCTTCATTATTGTGTTTATTGTAATTATTGTGTTCAAGACCGAGTAAGAATTAAGTAACAAGGTTCAAGATGCCGTTATTTTCAAAATTAAGACAGATAAAAACTAGAAAAGGGATACTCGAGGAAGCTGTTCCCATCCCACCTAGGGACACTCCAGGGTACTTTATGTACCATAAACATGGCCTAGATGCCGTATTATATCTTGATCTATGGGTGGACTACACCAAGGATTTAGCAGAGAGTCAGAGATGGCCCGCTGCCGGAACATGGGATGCAGATTGCATCATGAGAATAGAAGAAGTACTATGGAAAAAGAAAGCCAGACAGTCACAGAAAGATGCCATTGAACTATGGCGTAAAGAATCGCATAGGCGCACAGAGAAAGCGCTCAGAAAGGAAGAGAAAAGTAGGGAAGATTCAGAAAGAGCCCGAGAAAACATATTAATTGACGAAGGTATCCGAGCAAAAACAGAACAAATAGACAGACAACGAAACACTCTTATGAATGGTATGTATCCTCTTCTGGCCGAGGGTTTGCCTAAGGCCACCTTGGAGGTACCAAAAGATCTGCCACCTCCGTTACTCCCGATTAAAGTACATCCCAAAACCGCAAAAGATATTTTCCTTTCTTCCTATTTAGACGATGCAGCCCCCGAATATGCAAATGGTGCGCAGCCACGCACACCACCCGTTAACGACGCTCAACCCCTAAATCAGCTGCACCCACCTCCGCAGCAACAAACTCCTACTCAAGTTCTAACCATTCCATCTGTTTCCACAGTCCTTCCTGCACCCACACTCTCTACCCTACACCCAACAAATCCTTTTGGACTTGGCACCTCAGGAGGTGCGACAGGAGGTTTTTCCACGCCACCGCCAACAACTAGATTGACTTATAGGTATTTAGCATACCAACGTACACCCCAAAGAATATCAGACAATATATTAAAGGAGCCTCTTTCCGATTGTAGATATGATCCAGTGCCAGGAAAACACGACAGAATGTTGCTGTCTTCAGTACGTTTGCGACGAGCTGCAAACTATTTAATGACGTTACCAGGAATGGTTGAACATCTAGACAAAATATATCGCTTTATCCAATCAGGGCAGGGTCCTGAAAGTATTGCCGAAGCCATGGAATACCAGAAAGTAGACATACAAAAATTATTGTTACGCTTTTTCATAAACTGCTTGATCAGAAATAGAGATAGGCCTGAGGTAGATTCGGAGGAAATGCAAGCACTTACCAAATGGGGTCAGAATATAACAGACGGGAGACATGATAAACAGAAGTGTATAGAAGCCATGTGCCGAAGGATCAGAAAGGAAGTAGAACGAATACATGAAAGCAGAGTAGAAGCAGATAAAACTGAATCAGAGGAGGAGGAGGAGGAACAGTCAGAAATGAACACAGGACAATTTGAATTACCAGCTAAACAAATGATAGCTTATGTAGGAAAAGGAAGATCTTTTAATAAAACAATGCATCCGATACGTCCAGAATGTAACAGAATTTTTCAAACGTTATCACAAATCCAAGGACCCCTGAACACTTATTCCAGGCTACTGATAAATTGCTTCAAGAACGAAGGGGGTACCATGCGCTCGATTCTATGGATGAACAAGAATTAGCCAGGTCAGCAGTACAATGGGCTGACAGCTCTGAAAAATACAGTGATGATGCGCTGGCACACACGTTTCTGAATCTCGCCCCAGACGAACAGCGTTTAGCTAGTATATACATGATACAACATCTCCTTATATTATATAAAGGCCAACACTCCGATCCTGGTCCCCTACCTGATATATTGATAGAACTACTCATGAACAAATGGAGAGGTTTAGGTACCGATCTAATCAAAGTAATTCTAGAATACAGACATAGATATAGTGCCTTTTTGTGTCCAGAACATGATCCAGCTCCTTCCATGGAGAGAAAAACGTATTACATAGACAGACAGAATCCCTTACGCGAAGTGCACCCAGTAAGAAATGAAGACAATACATTTAGACGCGTGTTCGTGTACACGCCCATAACTAAAATAGAACTATTGGAAATGAAAAAATTAGTGCCCAGCCATGACAAAGATCCAGCAGGTTTTCACCGTGAACTAAAGGACATGTTACTCATGGGTGATTATACCTATCCAGACATTATGAAAATATTGAAAGTATTATTGCCTGCCGGTATTTACGAGAAACTCAAAGAAAAAGAGTGGGAAGTGGGAGACCAAAAGATTGATTGGACCGCATTAGAAACTGAAGAAAATAGTAGAACTGCAGGCGTAGGGCTTGGGGACAAAACAAAAGCATTGCCAGGACTATTAGTACAAGTATTGCCACGTTTATTAACTACGAAAAAGGAAGATTGGGGAGCAATCTCAGCTTGTAAACAGAAACCCGATGAAGACACTAGTGATTTTTATTCCCGATTTGAAAAATGTTTTGGTATTAATAGCGGCCTGAAAGCCAATAGTGAGTCATATCCACACCTTTTTGTAACAAAACTAGTCGAGAATTCCCTGCCACAGGTTAAAAACAGAGTATTGAAAGTTGAGAGCACTTGGCAAGCTAACACTCCTTCACAAATGTTACAAATGTTACAGTATCACCAGAATAGAATTAGAGAAGAACAAGAACACGAACAAAGACGTATGAAAGACACGAAAATGAAAATGCTTGTCGCCCAGTCAGTTCCAGCTGACGGTCATAAAAAGGGTGCGACACAGTCCAGTAACTCAGTGGTTCCCGTCAAAGGGACATGCAACTATTGTAAACAGCCAGGTCATTATATAAACGATTGTGCAGTTCTGAAACATAATATCTCCACGGGTAAAACGAAGGAGAGACCACGTCCGCCTAGACAGGACCAGATCCAACAACAAGCTCCTCAACATGCACAGCCTATACCGGTTCCACAACAGACCGTACCACAGCCACAGCCTATTGCTGCACCACAAAATACGACACAACAGATGTACCAGTATGCACAAAATGACTATCCAGAGTATCAGCGATACACATGAAATAGCCTAGAGAGGGAAGTTGGCTTACCCCTTATTGAGGTTCCTGTAGATCAAGAGGGTCCCTATGTACAGAGTCAAGTATTAGGGAAAGACAGAAAGTTTCTACTTGATACAGGGGCAAGCAGAACAACTATAAGTCACGACGAAGTCCCAGGGGCACCCCTCTCAGGCTCACAAAATATTTCCCTTGGTTTCTCAGGAAAGCCTACTATTAACGAAGTATCACAACCACTTGCATTTACAGTTGGTCCATTAACACGGACTACAGATCTATTGCTTACAAAATCTTGTCCAGAAAACTTGTTAGGTATTAAAACATTGAAAGCTCTAGGAGCTATAATATGTTGTTCTCCGGACGGAGTACGACTATTTTTGCGTGACTTTAAAGGTCACTCCGTGTCTAGAGACATGGATCACCGGTTACAGAATCTACCTGCACACTTATGGGCACAAGGCCCCACTGATGTAGGTTGTATGCACATTACACCATATCGAGTTACACTCAAAACAGGAGTGGTATTACCACGAATGCGACAATACAAGTTACCGCCAGATGCTGTAGTGGCTTTACTGCAAATCATTGACGAGCTCATTGCACAAGGAGTGGTTGTAGAAACCGACTCCAATGTATGTAATTCTCCGATTATTCCGATTCTTAAACGAACTGATCCAAAGGCACCCCCAGTATATCGATTAGTTATTGATCTGCGCGAATTAAATAAATGCATTGTACCACAATATCCCGTGGTCCCAGACATCTCTTCATTACTGACAGCTATTGATTCAGAGGCAACGTTCTTTACTGTAATTGACCTCAAGAACGCCTTCTTCAGCGTCCCAATAGATCCGGAAAGCCAATATTTGTTCGGATTCAGTTTAAATGGACGAAGTTTTAAATTCGCACGCGCACCTCAAGGATTTACAGAAAGTCCTAGCATCTACAGCCAAGCACTGAAAAGACAACTTGACAGTATCCACATGCCTGTTAACACTGCACTGCTTCAGTATGTCGATGATCTGCTGATCACCGCCCGAAGCGAACACGAATGTGAAAAAGCATCACTGACGGTTTTACATTTCTTAGCAGACAAGGGGCACAAGGTGTCCCCTTCAAAGCTGCAATTTTGTGCCCAGCAAGTTGTGTACCTAGGGCACTTGCTGTCCAAATGGGGGAGACAGCTCACACCTGACCGCATCCAGTTAATTGTAAACATGCCACCACCCAAGACACAAAAGGAGGTACGGGCCTTCATAGGCCTCACTTCGTACTGCAGGCAGTGGATTCCCCAATATGCATTTTTAGCAAAACCACTCATTCAGTTGACAACCCAGGAGGCAGCGACATCGACTGTCCTCCCTTGGACTCCAGAACATACACAAGCTTTTGAAGACTTAAAGAAAGCTTTATGCCAAGCACCTGTTTTAGCGACACCATGTTACAGTAAGCCTTTTACACTCTTTGTTACAGAACGTGAAGGTACTGCCTTGTCAGTACTCACTCAGGAACAAGCAGGATCACACAAGCCATGTGCTTACTTTTCTAGCACATTAGATCCCGTAGCTCAAGCTCTTCCTGCGTGTCTGAAATCAGTTGCAGCAACAGCTCTAGCGATCAGACAAAGTGATTCCATAGTATTAGGACATCAATTGACAGTACAAGTACCACACGCAGTAGAGGTTCTCTTGAATCGGACACAAACACAACACTTGACTATAGCACGACTGACAGGTTACGAACTCACATTGTTTCAGCCACACATAGAAATCAGACGTTGTAGTACATTAAATCCTGCCACACTTTTGCCATTAAGTGGAACAGACCCACTGGCGCATGATTGTATTGAGGTCATCACTATTACGACGAAACCCAGACAAGACTTGACAGACGTTCCATTACCAGACCCAGACCTGACACTTTATGTAGATGGTTCATGTATGAGAACAAGTACAGGAAAGTTAGTGGCCGCTTATGCAGTCACGACAGACACCGAAGTCATTGAAACAAATTGTATTGACACATTATCAGCTCAAGCAGCAGAACTTATTGCTCTGACACAAGCCTGCATTCAAGCCAAGAATAGAAAAGTTACCATATATACAGATTCACGTTATGCTTTCGGAGTCGTACACGACTTTGGAGTCCTTTGGCGAGAGAGAGGTTATTTGACTTCTCACGGTGCCAACATTCAACACGGTCCCCTCATTCAATCTCTATTAGATGCAATACATCTATCTACTTCAATATCTATCATGAAGTGTAAAGCTCATACAAAAGTCACCGATATTATTTCCCAGGGTAACGACCTAGCAGACCGAACAGCTAAGCAAACAGCACAGAATCAGACTCATGCAACTGACTTGACAAAGACAATAGTTCCGACACCGACACACTGCATGACAGTTAAGGATCCCGCCCTTGATGTAATTGACATACAGACACATGCTACACCAGAGGAAATAAAGAAATGGACTGAATTAGGAGGGATCCAAACAGATCAGGGATGGATGACGAAGGGAAAATCTATATGGTTTCTCCCCGACTCAATGGTTCAAGTTATCATTAACACAATACATAGTCCAGCACATCTAGGAGAAAAAGCCATGTTAGACAGTATTCAACACATTTGGTTCAACAAACACTTACGAGCTGCAGCCAAACAGAAAGTCCGAACTTGCATGATTTGTTGTCAGTTCAATCCAGGTAAAGGCGTACCTGTAGAGCAGGGTGGATTCCAACCTCCCGATCATCCTTTTGAAGTCCTCCAGATGGATTATATCCAGATGGAACGATGTCGAGGATTCAAATACGTCCTCGTAGTTGTATGCACTCTCTCCCGTTGGACAGAGGCATATCCCGTCTCAGATTACACTGCCCCGACTACTGCCAAACAATTAGTTCGTGAATTCTTCCCACGGTATGGTTTGCCCCGTATCGTGTACTCAGATAATGGCCAGCCGTTCTCATCCGAGCTAATGAAACACATTTCACTCTTGTTAGGCTATCAATGGAAATTCCACTGTGTCCAACATCCCGAGGCAGCAGGTCTTGTGGAACGTCATAATCAGACCCTGAAAATACGACTTTCTAAAATCTGTAGAGAGAAAGGTGTCGACTGGATAGTAGCCTTACCGGTTGCACTATTTTACATGAGAATGGTAGCACATTCTCGCACAGGGCTATCCCGGTACGAGGTGGTCTTCGGTAGGCCGCCAAATATGTGGGGGACGCCTATACCTCGTAAAATAACTGATGTTGATTGTAATATGCTGACAGATTACCTTGCTTCCTTGATGTCTGCACTACAATCTTGCCGTTCACAGGTAGCTGCAGCCTTTCCCGACAACACCGAGGTAAAGCCCCATGAAGTGGTTCCTGGAGATCTAGTTCTCGTCAGAAACTTCGACAGGAGGAGCCCGCTGGAGCCTCATTGGCAACAACCAAAGCTGGTTCTTCTAAAGACGAGGACAGCAGTGAAGGTCGAGGGTCGCAAGGGTTGGTTACACTCGAGTCATATCAAGAAATTTCATGGACTACCATCCGACCTGAACTCTCAGCCCTGCCCCCTTCCAGAGACTGATTCAAAACTCCCCCTGGTTGAACAGACCAAATCACAGGAATACAAACTGAAACTAAGGTCTAGCAAGTCAGACAATTCGATTGTTTAAGTCCTCTCCAAGGTGAATCGGTTGAATTGAGTCTTGACATGTATCCTCTAGACCGAATGAGAGAGAGAAATAGACAGAAACAGCTCAAGAAACATGCATACTATAAATCACTTCATAGTCACTGTATAGTGACATTGTGGATTATGTTTTTTCTAAGTCTTTTTATTATTGCTGCAAGTATACTGTTACACATGTACTATCCTATTTTCAAGCGTGCTTACAATGTTACTGCCGAACATTCTTTTAGTGAACTACCTCCACATGAGTTGTCCTATAGATTTGCGCTGCGCAACAACACATTCATTAGTATGTTACATCATTCCCATCAGACCAGCAATGCTACCAATTGTTGGATATGTGGCCGACTCCCTCACTATCAGAAGTACAAAGGAGTTCTGCCTCTCTTTCCGTACCCGTTCACACACAATGGTTCCTGTGGAGCATGGTTTAGTTTGATTAACTCTTTAGATTCAAACACTGTAGTTTACCAGAGCAACTGGGTATGGGGAAACCTGAACTTAGTTTTGCTTAAAGCCTGTCATCCTAACAAGGAGGGACTTCCCAAAAGAACAGGAACTGATCTAGAAAATGAAGTATATGGATTAGGTAATTTTACACTTAACCTCATGATTCTGAATGTTGAATCTGAAGCTACACTAGTCTTGCCTGCTATGTCCGTATTACCAGTCAAAGGTGAATTCTGTATAAAAAAGAATGGTTCAGTACACCTGGGTCATAGTAAATGTACTACTGTGATCGAATTCAGTGATAAAGGCAAGTCTACATTTAGAGCTTCCCGTCATTCCTACTTCATATGTGGTCATACCGCATATATACGCCTACCTCCAGACTGGGATGGTATCTGTTACATTGCATTCCTTCTGCCACCTGTTTTCCTAGCCCCTCCTGATTATCATAGAAATACCAATTTAGTACACCATAGACCCCAGAGAGATATCCCGATTGTTGACTACACCGAAACAGCATGGGAACAATATACAGACTTCAATAAAGGTCTCTTTCCTTACATAGGTGTTGTCTCAAATAGTAAACTGATACGTAGATTAACCAGAACCCTTGAAGCAGAAGTGAATGAAACTACCTCTGCCCTAGGCAACTTAACAGAGGAGCAGTCTGCGATGCGGATTGTTGTTCTCCAAAATCGTCTTGTCCTTGACGTCATCCTAGCAGATAGGGGCGGAGCTTGTAGGGTCATCGGATCAAGTTGCTGTGTTTTCATCCCAGAAAACGCGCCATCCGTATACAAAGCCATAACTCGTCTTCATAAGATTGCAAACCAAATACATCAGAATGCAGGCACCTGGACATGGTCCGGTTGGTTCTGGAGCATATTGTCAGCCTGGGGATGGAAAGTTCTATCCTTCCTAGGTATTGGCCTTCTCATAGTATTCAGTTGTTGCCTGTGTCTACAATGTGGACTAGCGATTTGCGGCCTGTGTGCCACATCGTGTATTCCACGTTCAAGTTTTCATTCAAGATCCCGGAAGAAGAAAGAAGAGCAAATGATGTTACATGAACAGATTGATGGATTCCTGAAGATCGATATTTCAGGAGGGTCCGTAGGGGACAAGGAGGGAATGAGGAAATATGAATTTTTATGGTCAATTGTGTCCCCTATCTAAGACCCCAACGGCTCCATGTACATACTACAAGTACATGTATGTTCCCTCCACTTCAAGCTATGAAGACGCAAATACAATTGTGTCCAACGTTAATATGTCCTCTTTCAGATCTGCCATGAATGGGTCAGATATTCCATTCCTCAGTATGCCTTGCCACCGTCTTTATATGGTATACTTTTCACGTTTTCTAGCTCTGGCAAGGTAGGCCCTGAGTTCTGCCATCAAGCTTTTTCTGCTTCTGCCTCTGAATGCTCCAGCCTGGACCGGCATCTGTATCCATGAACTTTGTCTTACTTCCTGCGCGGCTAACGGTGCCTAACCCGGCCTGTTGCCTGCCAAAAACTGTATTCAGCCTTCAAGCTATCTGCTCCGCTCTTCAAGAAATGCATTCCTGTCTAGTAGCTTAGGTAAACATCCCTCCAGCTGCAGAGCAAAGGGCCCGGCCTTACTGTCTCCGTGCAAGTAATTCATGACTTTTGTTACCATGGTAGGCCCATGCCCCCTCGCATCTCATGTAGACACTTAGACGCTTGTACACGCACTAGCAGTCAGTATAGAATAGGATCTGTCCGAGAAGACCTTTCCTTCCAGATAATATAGTTCCTTAAACACAAGATATTAGATATGATTTAGGACTAGGTTGTCCTGACACCCCAGACTTCTGTCTCCTCATGTAGGGCTAAATGTCAAGTTCCCTTCACCCTCTAGTTACACGTCAATCACACGTCATGCGGCTGCGCGCGCATCCCTGCCATGTATTTTTGCTGACTTTGCAGGATTCTCTTATGGATCCACCCACATGTGTCATCATCCTAATGACGTTTCTAAGTATACGCCTCTATGCACGCCTATTGTAACGCCTTTTTTATTACGAATGTGTATTCTTATCAACTGTTGCGCCTCCTGCATCTGTCTCTACTGTAATGCATTACTATATATGCTATAACCTGTCAATAATGTATTGCTGATCCCTTCCTGAACCTTCGTGGTGACGGAACTCGATTGCCTGGTTCGAACCATCATCATTCCTTTGTAAGGAATAAATTCCCTATTATACCCTCGAATACCACGGATTCTGCCTCTTATTTTTACTGAGTTATTCGTATTGTATTTTACCGCATAAATTAAGTCTAGGTAATTAAAATTTACCACAGTTGTGTGGACGGCGCTGAGCGGGGCTGGACGGCGATAGGAAGTGAAGCGGGCTGCACGTGCAGGGAGTACCGGTGGTGGGAAGGGAGCCACGGGAAGGATTGGGGTGCCGCTCGAGGCTCTAGTCTTTGTGGTTTCTTGGACGCTGCTGCTATGAGCACGGGACCCGCTAGGAGAAAGCCTCCCGGACTTTTACAACTCCTCAGCTGATCTGAGGCTTGCCGGGGTGTTCTGCGGGACTGCGAGGACCAGGGGGCCAAGTAACATTGTCACCGGCCGCACCTGGGTCCTCTTACTGCTCCACCCCTCTGTGGCCACGCCTCCTGCCCGAGAGGTATAACTTCAGTCTTCTTTTCCCGCAACGTGGGACGCGCGTGAAGACCGGGCCAAGACCGGGCCTGTTGTAGCCAGTTAGAGATCGGACTGGGCCCCCCTTTTTGAACTCACACCAGGCGAAGGAATCGCCAGGGGATAGGTCTGAGTTGTGTACATCATCTCTGACACCAATAGGTGGCCATGGCTGCAAGGGAAACTAGGAGCACTGCTGCAAGGTCTGGAGCCCAAACACTTCCTACTTTGGGGACTAGGGACAACTTCATCATAAGGGCCAACTCTGTACTGGACAAGGAAATCATCACGCTAGAGAGGAGACTTTCACAGGGCTTAGCCGCATCGAAACGCTCCTCTCTGGGGGCTATTGCTAGGGCTTTATCGCCTATTCAGCAGGGTCTTCCGGTGAATGCCAGGGATTTGAGTTTAACACCTCCATTACTAGAGTTAGTTGGTGATGTTCAACCCTCAACTAACATTGTTATCCCTGATACACAAGGTGATTCCCAAAGCCCCCTCGTTGTCCCCTCCACCCAACCCCCACAGGGCCCTGTATTTAGGAATAAGACCCTAGAGGTAGGCCAACGCGAAGGTGCAATCAAGAAAAGGAAACAGTGCGCCGAGGGTCTGGGGGGGAAAAAATCTAAAATCCCAAAACATGATAACCTCCAATCCTCACAGAATATGAGCAAGGGACAAGGGAGGAACTCCCAGGTATTTAACACCAACCCAAGGGTAGAAGCTACCCCCCCACTGTCAAGAAGTCTCTCTGCAATTTCCAACGCTGACGGGGAAGTGCAATTGGGGGATAGAGACTTGAGCTCCACTATAGAATGCCTGATAGACTTCCTCGAAGCTAGATTAACACGGCTAGAGGTTAGACTAAGTGGTATTGAGGAGGGTATAAACGCTACTCAGCAAACCCTTATGGAATCTACCCAGGGGCTAGGGAAAGTAGAGGGCAGGTTGACTAGAATGGAGGATTTAATGAAAGATCTGGTAAAGGGTGTAGGGACACTGAAGGTACCGCAAAACAGCAGTGGTATCTGTTCAAAGTGCGCAGCAAGGGGAGATGTAGCTCCCGTAACATCATCCACCCACCCAACGAATCCATTCTATTCAGCCACTACTCTACCTACTACATCTGGTACCAACAATCTAGTCCCAAGTAATGACACACCACGGGGCATTCCAAACCCTTCCCCACTACCCCCCCCATCTATACCTCCCAGGGGGGACATTACCAACAAAATCCCTGGAATAGCTACCCCTGTTACCCAGATACAGGGGCCTAATCTCCCGGTAAATCTGCCAAAGGGGCACAATCTATATCCTAGGGAGCAAGCCATGCAACCTCCAATGAAGATCCCTGATTCCAATTCCGCCAGGAGACCAGCCCATCTACCTCCAGGTGCCGCTCCTTATGTGGTAGTGCTTAGTGGTGTCCCTGAGCTTGCTGAGGGCTCCAATGAGACTCCCACTTCTATTAAAAATAAGACTATAGATTGGCTCAACAAATTTAGGCCCCTACCCCCGGGCATGCATAATGAGGTTATCTTGGCAAGGCGGGTTCCGTGGGTAGGAGTGTCAATCAAAAGGGGCACAGGGGACTGCGTCCTGGTTAATTTCAGAGACCCAAGAACAGTTGCCTACATCTGTAATTGGGTTGGGGGCTCACCACATACCACCATACAGACACTTCCCTTATCGGCCTTCTACCCCGACAAATTAGAGCGGTTTGCGGAGGGAGGCGACGAGGGTTGGTCATGGGTGGGCCCGAGAAAGTTGTACCAGGGGAGAAGAGTCTATCCCCAAGGGGAACCCCAGGGCATGAATAGATGGAACCAGCCAGCCTTGGGTCTGAATGGGGTCCCATTTACTCACTTTAACAGATTTGACTGCCTTGATGCTGTGGATTGACGGTATAATTCCAAAGGGGAGCACACTGTCTGTCCAACATTTGGGGGGGAGAGGAATACTGGGATGGGTGGGTGCTCACCAAGAAAGGTCTCTTCGCCACGGGCTATCCTAGGCAGTGAACGCTCTGTCACTGGGGATTGGGCCCTCCCGGGGTCAGATCAAAGTATTCCTGCCGAGATTGCTACAAATACAGATAAGGATCTGAGGTCATTAGAAATCCTATCTTGGAACATAGCGGGGTTACCCAATAAATTAGACTGTAGTGAATGGGCGGACTTCATTAAAAAATACGATATATGTATGTTCCAGGAGACATGGGCCAGAGAGAGTCACTGCTATGCTGGGTTTGCAACTTTTAATGTTTTAGCCACATGGGGAGGGAAGGGACGCCGTCCGGTGGTCTGTCAATATGGGTTGGTTCTCATCTTGGCTGCAAGGCCGAGATTGTAGAAACCAACTCTCTGGATATTTTGTGTGTGGCCTTGTGTTGGCCCACTGGGATGGGTCTAACACTGGTAAATGTATATTCCAGACCGGTTGGAGTAGCGGGCATTTCAGGGACAATGGAGGACCTGGCTACATTTCTCGACTCTGTCTCTAGCTCAGTAACACTCTTTGTCGGAGGCGACTTTAACACTCAGTACGAACCACTCCCGGCTTATCTAGACGGGGTCAGTAGTGAGGAGGATGATCTCTGGGATATTCCAACTATTGCGGGTCCCCCGGTCAGGGCATGCTCACCACTTGTATCCCAAATAACAACTATGACTCTTGCAAACTCACTTAGAGCTTGCAACGGCAGGTTTAAAGGGGACATACCACCGCGACCAACTTTTAATAGACTAGGCCATGAGTCCCGGATAGATTATATACTAAATAGATTACAGGATTGGAAACTAGTCAAAGAATTTAAAATAGTCCCCAGGCCGGATAGTGATCATAATGGCCTGTCCCTCTCCTTAGCAGCCGACGGATTCCTCAATGCTGTTGTGGTAGAAAACAGAGCATTGGTGACAAGTTTAATTATATCCAGTAATAGGCGAAGAATAAGGTGGGAAAAACTCTTGGAAAAACCAAATCGTATCCGGGCGATTTATGAGTTAGTGGCCCCAGCCCTCGAAAAGGTGGGAAGGCTTCTCCCACAATTGCCTTCGCCTGATGGATGCCGTTCTTTGGGGGATATTCATATGACCCTGTGTAATAACCTTGCTGAGGTATTGAACCCGGTGGTTCGGGAGAGGAAAGCGAGGAGAGAAAGAGCCTCCTGGTTCAATGCCAGCTGCAGGAAAGCCAAGGCAGACCTTCTCCAGACACTCAAAAACAGGGAGGCCCATCTGGTTATTAGGGAAAAGCGGGCCGCTTATAAGCTCCTCCTTGAAAATGCCAAAATAGATTGGGACTGGGAGAACTGGTCAGAAATGACATCTGCTCTCAAAGTCAGAGATCCCAGGAAGTTCTGGCAAATAGTGAAACATGGCTCTGCTGAGCCTGCTCTGGCTATAGAGGCAAATATTGCGCCCGAAGCGTGGGAGGAACATTTTTCATCCCTCTATAGTGTAGCTGGGCTGGATCACCTGGGAACCGAGGCTGGAGAGATAGTGTCCCTAACCACTGGTAATTGTTCCATGATGGAAGATTTTAACTTGGAGGATTTGGAAATGGCGATTGCTCGCCTTTCCTCGGGAAAAGCGCCAGGACTTGACAAGCTCCCAGGTGACCTCTTAAAACATGAGGTTAGAATCTGGGCCCCCTACTTCCTCGTACTTTTTAATGCCATTGTCCACGGTATGGCGGTTCCCTCTACTTGGCTGGGGGCAGAGATTGTCCCTATATTTAAAAGGGGTTCACCTCTGCTTCCAGCCAACTACAGACCGATCAGTCTGATAGACGTCCCCCAGAAGCTTTTCGCGAGGCTTCTGTTGGATCGACTTTCGGACTGGATCGAAGATAGGGAAATCTTGAGCCCCCTCCAGGCTGGGTTTTGACAAAAGGTCTCTACCATAGACCAGGTCTTCAGGCTGTCCCTCATATATTGGAAAACAATACAATTGGAGGGTGGCAGCCTCTATACTGTATTTGTGGACCTGAGGGCGGCCTTTGACCTGGTTCCACGTGGTAAGCTGTGGGAAGTGCTAGCTAGAGTGGGGGTACCAAGTGATCTATTGTCGATGATTATTCGACTTCACACCAACACCTATGCTCAAGTGAGGTGTGGTAAGCAGGGCGCCCTATCCAACAAGTTTCCCGTTGGCAGAGGGGTAAGACAGGGGTGCGTACTTGCACCGACCCTGTTCTGCCTCTTTGTCAATGGGGTCATTGACCACCTCAACGGGGTCCCTAACTCTGACGTCCCAAAGCTGGCAGGAAGGAGGGTTCCGGCAATTATGTTTGCGGATGACACCCTCCTCCTCTCCAAGTCGCCGATGGGAATCCAGCGTGTTCTGGATGGCTTTGTGGACTTCTGTAGAGAGCACGGACTGGAGATTAATACCACGAAGACCAAATTTATGGCCTTCAATCCCCCGCCTAAGTTCCACTGCATTCCCCGTATAGGGAACAATACGCTAGAACGGGTTAACACCTTTGAATATCTTGGTGTAACCCTCAATAAGAAAATGGGGTGGGGTCCGCATCAGGAGAAAGCAAAGCTAAAACTAGTACAACATGTGGGTGGGATATTAAGGCTGTTGGGGAAGAATAGGTCAACTCTTAAACCCATAGGCCCTCCGCTCCACATTTATAGGGCGCAAGCCAGAGGAGCCGTTATTTATGGCAGTGAATTATGGGGCCACAAAGTCTCGTCTTGCTTGGCAAAGGAGGAGAACAGGTTTCTCAGGTGCTTAGTAGCCCTCCCTCCAAGTACACCTTTAGTGCCCCTAAGACTTGACTTAGGTATTAGACCCCTGGAAGAAGATCCGGCGCTCCGCCCCCTGATCTACTGGCATAGATTGTGGGCGGTGCCCGAATTGATCCATTATAGGCAGGGCTTGCAGGAAGTCCTTAGCCTTCCGAATTCGGGGAACATTGGTTGGCTCAAATTTGTAAGGAGTAGTCTGATGGGTCTAGGCCTTGACACCCTATGGAATGATCCTCTAGATGCTTGCCCCAGGCTTCCAAAAAAGGCCCTCACTAAAATGTACTATGACTCCAAGGCTCCCACATTGCACCCCTGCACAACCCCTGGGACCCTCACGGAGCAATTTATTTGTATTAAAAATGCTTATAGCCTGGAACCAGCCCTGGACAATATACACCCAGTACTAATAAGGAAGCTGTATCTGCAATGGAGGCATGGGTCCCTGCCAATCCGTGCACTCACTAGTCACTGGATTGAGTCCGCACCTAGCAATTGCCCGGCATGCAGAGTAAGTGATGAAACTGAACTGCATATAATATTCTTTTGTCCGGGCTATAGTGAGGCGCGGAGAAAATGGTTCATCACCATTTGCAGGAACTTGGGTTTTTCGAGGTGTCATGAAGCCTTTAGAATCCTCAAGAGTGAAATGGCTGCCCATATTGTGTTTGCTATGGCCAAATTCCTGGGGGCTTTCTGGCATACAAGGAGACGATACCTGAAAACGCTCACCTGATTCAATTTGTACTGGTTTAAACTGTATATGACTGTTGTAACGAGCGGCCATATAGATGTCCTGGTCTTCTAAATGTTTTAAATATTTTAAACCACTTTTTAACTAATTCTATGCATGTTTTTAATTTTTTTTTATAATAGTAGAATTCTATGCATCTTTTATGGAGATATTCTCCGAAATAACTTGCATACAAAGGACATAAAAAGGATAGTGCAGTAACTCACAAAAATACTACGCCTTGTAAAACTGCAAAATGTGCCGATAAATCATAAAAGCAAGGCACTCAAATGGCTGTCCGATAGCCGAATTGGATTGGCTTTGATCTTCCCGTGAGTGGACTAAGGAGGTACTGCCAAATGAGCATTGAGTTTCTTTGCTGCCTGAGTCAGGAATGTAACAAAGCGAGCCGTTAGTTCGGTAATCTGTGACTTGCAGGGACTCTATCACAGCTCTTTTACACATTCGGATCCCTTTTTGTTAAAATAATTGGTTTGAGCCAGTCTTTCCATCTGTAGAGCGGGGCAGGTGCTTGTTATGTGCGTGAACTGCTTTTTCTGACAAGTTCTGCTGGTGGAGATCTTTAAGGTAACCATATGCTATTCTGTGCATGCATTGGCCTTAAGAAAGCACTAATGACCCAACGACGGCTGGTTTTATATGACAGTCTTGCAGAATCAATTAATTTTGAAGGCAGGCTGTTTAATGTTAACCTCACTTTCCCTTGTAGGTGCTGCTTTGATATTTTATTCAAGAAACAATGGGTTTGGGACTCAGTGAGAATAAGTCACAATCACTTTCATAACATTCAATGCAAATAACACGTCAGCACCCTGCTAAACACAGAGTTGGTCTGTGTCTCCCTACTCAGTGGGTGCATTTAGAGAAGCGAATGTAAGGTTGAGACACTAGCACAACAGATAATCTGTTAAGGTTATGTCCCCCCCATTTTAAAGGTACAGGAAACATACATGATATCATCTTTTCATCATAGCTTTAAAGAGTCAGAATTAAACACAGAAACATCTGTTCACCAAAATGGCAAGGGTAGCGGTTGCAACATCACTTACCATTGGACCCCTGATAACACCACGGGGTGGACCCCTTGTCCCACCTATAGACCCTTGGTTTCCTTAATTTCCCTCCTCAGGGTTAAGACACGGCGTCGGAAATACAGAAACGTGTCTCATAGAGAGCCCTGTTTGCCTTTTGTTCCTGCAACCAGAGGTGGAAAGAGTGGTGTCAGAAGTACCAAAGAGCAGGTGAAGGGGTGCTCCTCTGCACTGAAGTCATGAGTAAATAGTGCAGTCATTGGGTGTGCATAAATGCACACCTTTGGCTACAGTCACTTACTCTTCTACACTTGCACCTATCAAGCAGAACCATATGTTTTAATGTGGGGTGCAAATACTATAATACAGTAATCTCATTTAGAAGGGTGATCTGAATTATGTATCAATCCTTCCTCATTAGAGGTCGACGGTGTATTCTGAAGGCAGGGCACGCTCGCGCATAGTGCAGAAGAACAGGAAAGCTCGTGGTGCACTAGGGATGAGGGTGGAGTGGTTACGTGGACGGCGCCGGGCAATGTTGTCTATGGATGGCTGGCCTCGGAGGAGAGGGCGGGACGGTGCTTTCTCCCTCCTCGAGAATATGTTTCCGCATCTTGATCTGTGAACAGTGCAGAGGGGGCCATACTCTCCGAGGGCTTGTAGCCGAGGTGAAAGGATTATTCAGCCCGTTAGCTTTCCCTCCCACTGCAGACGCCAACGTGTCATGGAGTTCAGGATTTAGTGGGTGGACCGTGTCAGCGCTTCATTACCGAAAACTCTAAGCCCCACCCCAAACTTGTAAATATAGATGGCATTACCTCATTTGTTTAAGGGAGCCCGAGTCATGACAATAAGAACAAGGGAGGTCGGCCGGGCTGGCGCGCAGTGCACGTGCGCGCGCATGGCGGCGTGCTTTCACTTTAAACTGCGTTTAAAGTGAAAGCACCCTGTCTTTAAATTGAAAGCATGCATCTTTATCAAGATGGTGGCGGGCTGTCCACTGTCCTTACATGCACCTGCATGCTGTTAGGTTTGGACTAATAGCAAGAGCAGCCATCTTTGTCCATCCCTGCGCGTGCATGTAAGGCTTTGGCAGAATCGATTGCAAAGGGTCTCTCTGACGAGAGCAGCACATGCGCTGCTTTCGCCAGGCGAGACCTAAAAAGGAGGTACATCGGCGATGTGAGTGTCCAGATTTGTTGCAGAAAATTGCAGTACCTAGAGGGTGAGTTTCAAGTGGAAGGGGCTGTGGTGAGTTTGATCGGGATGAGGTTCAAGTAGGTGCATCTGTGGGAGGTCGTTCTGATCAGAACTATTTTAATGACTGCCGGGGATGGCAGTTCTATCATGATGATTATGATATGAATGAAGCTGCAGGGATGTCCTATGGCTAGGACAGCCAGGGACAGGGAAAGGGACCAGTCCAAATTCCTGTAGATCAGCGTGGTCCTTATGTCACAGCAGATTTGCTTGGTTCAACACAACATTTTTGGGAGGATACAGGTGTAATGAATAGCTCTGTTTCTCATTCACTGGTCCCCGGGGCAGCCCTGTCTGGCCATAATAGTGTTTCGGTAGGCTTTTCTTGCGTACCGGTTGTGAACCCCATTTCCAAACCTTTTGCTTTGAATGTTGGTCCTTTTTCTTTGGACTCCCCATTTTTGCTGACGGCAAATTCGTGGGAAAATCTATTAGGATTGGATTTGTTGAAAATGCTACATGCTACCATTTATTGTTCCTCAGATGGTGTTTATATGACTCTTCGACCAAATGTGGTTAGTGCAAAATAGTGTTTGGCGAAGGATGTGCAACTTCCTGTTGAATTTAAGGATGTGCCATCATCATTATGGGTCCCAGGGGACACAGATGTGGGGTTGTTGCAGATACCGCCAGTTTCTATAAAGGTTAAGGACAATGCTGTCCTCCCTCGTATTTCCCCGTACAAAATATCACAAGCTGGGGAACAGGCTTTGATGCAAATTATACAGGACTTGATCAAATCAGGGGTGGTTGAGGAGACAGTTCTGAATGTATGCAATAGCCCCATTCTTCCTATTCTTAAGAAGGCACCCTTGGATTCCCCAGTTGCACATCCTGATGTCTATCGTTTTGCAATTGACCTGCGGGAAATTAATAAAAAAGTAGTCACCCAGTTCCCGGTGGTCCCAGACATTACTGTCCTTTTGACAATGATTCCTTCCTTTGCCCAATTCTTTTCTGTGATTGATTTGAAAAATACTTTCTTTAGTATTCCTATTCATCCAGCTAGTAGATATATTTTCGGATTTGCTCTGGCAGGTAGGAGCTTCCAATTCTGTAGAGCTCCTCAGGGGTATACTGAAAGTCCCAGTTTTTACAGCCAGGCAATAAAAAGTCAATTGAATTCACTCTCTCTCCCCGCAGGTAATGTTTTATTGCAGTATATGGATGACATTCCGATTGCCTCCGATACCGAAGCAATTGTCGGGAGGCTATGGTTAAATTATTAAAGCATTTGGCAAACAAAGGGCATAGAGTGTCCCTTTCTAAATTCCAATATTGTCAACAGCAGGTCACCTATTTAGGTCACCTGCTGTCGAAGGAGGGTCGGAGGCTAACACCTGAACGAGTTGATGCCATTCTAAAGATGCCTGTCCCTGTGACACAGAGGGATGTGCGTGCTTTCATAGGCATCACCTCGTATTGTCGACACTGGATACCCGCTTATTCTTTATTATACTGACCTAGCTTCACTTAACAACTAAAGATGTGCATGAACCCTTTCCCTGGACGAATGAATGTCAGCATGCTTTTGAACAATTAAAAGATGTGCTTTGATCTGCACCTGTGCTTTGCACGGCTGTTTATAGGAAACCCTTTGTGTTGTACATACACGAAGCGGCTGGATGTGCACTCTCTGTGTTAACACAAGCCTTTGGAGGTAAGCAGGGGCTGTGTGCTTACTTTTCTGCTATGCTTGAACCTGTCGCCAGAGCCCTATAGAGTTGTTTAAGAGCTGCCGCGGCTGCAGCAGTTTCTATTCGACAATTGGCAGGGCTCGTTCTCAATCATGATCTCACAGTAGTGGTACCCCATTCAGTGGATGTACTTTTGAACAAGACAAAGATGCAGCACCCTACCAGTGCTCATCTGACCGGCTACAAATTGACTCTATTTGCGCCTCATATTACTATCAAAAGATGTGCCATTCTGAACCCAGCCACGTTACTACCCCTCCCTTCAGAAAATGAGCACACAGATGTCCATGATTATCTGTTTCATACAGAAGAAGAGACGAAAGGACGGGTAGATTTGACTGATGTTCCCTTATCTGACCCACAAGGGGAACTATATGTCGATGGCTCTTGTTTCAAATTGTCAGATGGCACCACTACAGCAGCGTGTACCATTACCACGCTGAGCACTGTAGTTGAGACATAACGTGTTCCTTACCAATCAGCGCAAGCTGCGGAGCTGATTGCTCTTTTGCGAGCATGTTAATTGAGTGAAGGACTGACTGTCAATATTTACACTGACAGTCAGTATGCCTTCGGGGTGGCCCATCATTTTCGGTGCCTCTGGGCAGAGAGAGGACTCTTGACTTCACATGGAACTAAGATTCAAAATGGTCCGTTGATAGAGAGGCTTTTGACAGCCTTGACCCTTCCCAAACAATTGGCAATCGTGAACTGTAGTGCCCATAAAGCAATTACTGATGATGTGGGAGGGGAAATGCGTTTGCAGATCACATAGCAAAAGCGACAGCCACGTCGAAAATTACAAAAAAGTTTGTGGCAGGACTTGCTAGATGTGTATTAGATGTTACTATGCTTGACCATTTATTGGAAAGTGTTAGAGAAATACAGAGTGAGGCAACAGTTGTGGAGTTGGCAGTGTGGCAGGAGAGCACAGGGCATTTAGATGATGAAGGGTGCTGGACTGACAAGCCAGAGAAACAGAGATGGATGTTACCCAATGCATATATATTTCCTGTAGTTACAATGGCACATGGTCCAGCTCATATTAGCGCAAGGGGAATTTGTAGGTTACTGGATCCAGTGTGGCAAAATGACAATATCCCAAAGGTTGCTGCTTATTTAATGAAACACTGTATGATTTTTTTGAAGTACAATCCTGGGAAAGGTACCCCTACACCTTCTAGTAATTTTGTGCCACCTTCCCTCCCTTTCGAGGTATTTCAGATGGATTACATAGAGATGCAACGAGTTAATAATTTGAAATATGTGCTAGTGGTTGTTTGTGCATTTAGTAAGGGGATTGAGGCCTACCCAAGGAAAGAAAACACAGCCATGGCCACGGCGAAAACTCTAATTATGGAGTTTTTCACGTGCTACGGTTTGCCCCGTTTGATTTGGAGTGACAATGGAAATCACTTCAATGCAAAAGTGATCAAATTGGTGTGTGATAGTTTGCACATTAAGCAAAAATTTCATGCAGCAATTCATCCTCAGTGGCAGGTTTCGTTGAGAACTACAATGGTACTCTCAAGCTAAAGTTGGCAAAGATTACAGAAAGTACTGGGTTGCAATGGCCAGATGCATTACCCCTTGCTCTATTGTCCACCAGAATGACGGCCCATTCAAGAACTAGATTATCACTGTATGAAGTGGTATCTGGCCATTCAGCAAATGTGTGGAGCGTCCTTAGACCAAAAAGGTTTTCTGAAAATTGATTACTCCCCGCTTGTCGATTATTTATATGATCTTACTAAAAGTTTACATTCTATTCATCAACAGATACATGAAGCTTTGCCTCCAGCACCAGAGGGGCCCGGGCACACCATACAGCCCGGCAACTACGTGCTCGTTAAGAATTTCCAGAGGTGAGACAGCTTGGAACCCAGATGGAAGGGGCCATATTTGGTCCTCATCACGACAAGGACAGCAGTGAGAGTGGACGGCCGGAAGCACTGGATCCATACTTCTCATTGTCGGCGAGTGGATAAGGGATCACAAGATGGAGAAGGTTCCATGTTTTATCCCTTTTTCTGACGCCCAGCTGACTTGGGTACAGAGGAAGAGAGTGGGGCAGTTCTGAAAGCGTCAGTTCCCCCAGAAATAAGGGATGCCCAAGCTTCTTCTTCATCTGATCCACAGGAGCCTGAGTCTCAGTCTACAACAGCTCCAGAATTTCAGATTCTTCTCCGTGATGAGACAATTTGCGTACCCGACGGAAGGATAGTGCACCAATAGAGAAGTGAGTGTAGTAGGGATGGACTTTGTGGATAAGATTAGTGAAAATGCCCCTTGTTTCTGCTTTTCCTATTAGACTAGGGATCAGAAGATTGGTGCAATGTCTATGACGCAGGACAGGATAAGCTGAGGGTGTTTTACAAGGAGGGAGAGTGCCCTATCCTGAGAACAGTGAACATTTGTTGATGGGCTGCAACAGTGTAGCTCCACCGTGAGGTGCTCAATAACACCACCGAGGATTCAACAATAGAAGCCTGCCAGGGAGGCTTGTAACGGACCCTGATCTTTTCAAAGTTTTCATTTGTTTCTTTTTTTTGTAGCCTTTCCATCATTGGTTCCATTATATGATGTCTCTTTCTCTGGTGATTCTATTCGTAAATATAGAGTAAAAATTTATCTGTTTGGTTGTCCCATTGTAGAAGATGAACAGCCTTTTGTGGCCCTGCGACCAGGGCAGCTCAGTTGCAATTGGTTGCTCAGAGGAAGGGTGTTCTGCATTGTTTTCATAATGCTGTTCTTATTGGTGGGAGGGGGGATGTTTTGGGTCTTGGAATGTCGTGGTGATACTCCATCATGTGCTTTATATCGGATTGTCTCTTCAGATCGTAGTAAAAGAGCAATGCAAAGTAATGTTTTCTTAGATACGCACAGGAAGTTTTTCGTAGATAGCACAGCTTGTTATCCCACTGATTCTGTTACAGGCTTATGGACTGCTTACCCATTATAGTTGGTGAATTATACATATGTTCGTCATCCCCATTTCGTAGTAGCAAATGGTGAATTTGGTATGGGATATCCTGGCCCTTGTTTGTATTATAGAAAACCCAGAGGGACAGGGTACCCAGTGTGTATGCCTGAAATGTATTGTGATAATCTGTATATTGATAAACGAAATGTCACTCTGACAGGTTGGCATTATCAAGACCTGACAGTCACCCAAGAGGCAGGTTTTTACCCTGCGTGTTGCCCAATTATAAATAGTACTGATGTTGTTTTGTATCTAAATTGTTCTGGTTCAAAAGTGTACAAAAATATATTGCATTTAGCAAAAAAGGATGACCCCAGTATGAAAGGAAGGAACACCCTATATGCCCCATTAGATTATCAGGGTCTGCTTTATGCACACACAGGTTTTTATTTTTTATCAAATGGTACATAGTCCAATATGTACAATGGTACAGAGGATGTAGCCTTATGAATTGTGTTACCTCTTGGTGTACCTTGCAAATATAGTAAACCAAATACAAGATGGGTAAAAAGAACGTTGACCAAGGAATTTTGTGAGGCTGTTACTGATTTGGAATTCAATATTTACAGAAACTGTATCACTTTTGGATATATACTTTCCTCTATCATCACATTTGGTGGTACTGTCATGGCCAGGGGTGAGCGAGTTAGAGAGTATTTTGGGAGCAAATTGCAGATTCTGTCTAATTCTACAGTGACATCTTTACGTGACATCGCCACCCAGTTAGAAAGTATGTGCATATACTCTGAGCAAACAAGATATGCGGTTGATTTTATTTTAGGTAAGAGTTGTGGTGCATGCGCAGGAATAGGAAAGCAGTGTTTGGTTGGTATCACAAATATGGAAAGGAATATTACCCAACATATTTTTGACATTTTGGAAAATATTCGAGGAATGGAAAGCAGTAACCTAAGCTGGTCTTTATTTGGTGGTTAGGGTTAGAGTTTAGAAAAGGTGACATATTTCATTGTTCTTTTAATCTGTTGCTGTGTCTTGATGCAGTGTCTTCCCTTATGCTTCTCATACTGTGCTACTTACCTCTCTACCAAAAGGATTTCAGTTCATGATACTAATGCCACTATAAGGCTCCAAAAGGAGCTTGATACTATTATGCAAATTGATGAGGGAGTTTTTGGTTCAACTACTTCTCTTGCAAGTTCTGTTTCAGATGTTACTTGTACTACGAATGTTTAGTGTCATTTTCTCCATACAAATGCTATGCATATATACATATATATATATATATATATATATATATATATATTCAGTGAAAAAACCATAGGTTTCACACATGTTATAGTTAGCTGGACATTTTACTCGTAAAAAACCAATGAAATTGCCCCGTTATAGTTAGTTCAGCTAACTATAACTCGCGCGCCCGCAATGCACTGCTGATGACGTCACATATTACATCACTCATGACATGGTCAGTGACATCACTCATGACATCACTGATGACATCTCAAATGACATCACTGATGACATCACTGATGACATCATCCAGTGAATGTGTGTTTTTCTGAAAATTAAATATGTTTTATATATGTATATCTCAAGGTCGATGGAAGAATAAATGGGTATATAAGTGTCTAAATGGATGATTTGTTTTTGAAAAATTGATTGTGTTACTGACTGATTAAGTGTATCTCTCACTTTGTGTATAAGTGGCTGCATGGGTTGGTGAGTAGCTACATGGGTGTCTATATAGGTTATTAGTTGTTTTTTTGAGTATCAGTCTGAGTGTCTGTATGGTACGGTGGGGGGTATTACGTAGTGCATAGATGCATGAATGAGTGACTCACTGTTTGTATGTGTTGAAGACAGCATGTGTGCAGGACTGTATGGGTGGATGAGTGTGTGTATGGGTGTGTTAGTGAGTGAATGACTGTCTCAATAGTGTCTTCAGGAGTAACTACATATGTTTTAAACTAGTATATGTGACTATTGGTGTATATATGTGAGTATATGTGAGAGGGAGAGATTGAAAGAGTTCCTGTATGAATAAGTATGTGTTTCTATAAGTGATTGTTTAAAAGACTAAGTATGTGTAAGTTTCCGTAGAAGTAAGTATGGTGGTGTGTGTATTACTGTATATGCAAGTAAATGTATGTTTTATTCTTTATTAGCATGAGTGACTATGTGTGTGAGTAACTCTATGGATGAGTGGCATTGTGTAACAGGATGTATAGATGTATGAGTACATATGATGAGTGAGTACATGTATGAGTGACTGTATAGGACTGTTGGTGAATGAGTGGATGTGTATGTGGATCTTAGAATTACTGAAGAGGTTGTTGTAACTGATATTGGTATGTCCATTGTTTTGAAATTTTTAGTCTCTATTTTTGAATGTGTGTATCAAAGCTTATATTAAGGTGAGAGGAGGTCTGCCACTCTATCACAAGGATGATGTCATCAGTGATGTCATCAGTGATGTCATTTGAGATGTCATCAGTGATGTCATGAGTGATGTCACTGACCATGTCATGAGTGATGTAATATGTGACGTCATCAGCAGTGCATTGCGGGCGCGCGAGTTATAGTTAGCTGAACTAACTATAACGGGGCAATTTCATTGGTTTTTTACGAGTAAAATGTCCAGCTAACTATAACATGTGTGAAACCTATGGTTTTTTCACTGAATTTCTAAGGTTTTTTAAATGCTAATTCCTAACTATAACGTGTGTGAAACCTATGGTTTTTTCAGTGAATTTCTAAGGTTTTTTAAATGCTAATTCCTAACTATAACGTGTGTGAAACCCATGGTTTTTTCAGTGAATTTGCAAGGTTTTTTAAATGCTAATTCCTAACTATAACGTGTGTGAAACCCATGGTTTTTTCAGTGAATTTGCAAGGTTTTTTAAATGCTATTTTTTTTTTTATTCTTCATTTTTTTCAAACATATTTTTAATTTAATTTTCTTATCTTTTATAAAGACTATGCTTAAATTTTTAAAATCCTTAAATATTTTTTTTATATATATTTTTTAAAATAAACATGTAAAATTTATTTCCAGATTTTTTTTTTTTTTTTTTTTAGTACGCGTACCGTAAACTCACGGTAAGCGTACGGTTTACGCAACGTCCGTAATCTATCTACGCTGCTTGCGTATAGTTACGCACTTTGCGTAGCCGCGCGTACTGCGCGTGGGACGCGTGCGCGCTTACGCAATACGCGCACGTTACGCGGAAGTGCCGGGGAGTGACTGTTATGCGCATGCGCGCAAGCGCGTGTCTTTTTTACGCGCACGCGTACTTTTTGCCGTAAGCGTACCGTAAGCGTACGGTAGGTCATGTGATCATGAAACACAACTTTTGATTGGTTGAAAGTACTTTCAGTTCTAGAACTCTCCTACACCACACCCATTCCCCTCATTTCTGCTTGTGATCCCTTGGGAGAAGGAGCTGGTTTGTCTTTGGGATACGATGGCAGAACAGCAGAGCTCTTCTGAGAGTGAGGCTAGCACCAGCAGCACTGTCTTGAGGCAGAGAGCGAGGAAAGTAAAGCCTTCTTATGTTTGGGATTATTTTACTTTTCCAGAAGGCCAGCAAAAGGTGAATGCACCCTTAGTTACTTGCAAGCTGTGTAAGCGTGTACTTTCTAGAGGTAATCCTAACAGGAAGTATTCCTTTGGGAATCACACCATGAAGAGACACCTCCAGGATGTACACAGAAGGACACATGGTCATCTTTTTGGAGGTAACTCTTCAGAAAGACGAGCCAGTACATCCACAGCAGCTCAGCCTGGACCATCACCTGCAGGGCAGACTCCTTCTTCTGCAGGTCAGGTGAGCCCTTCATCTGTGGGGGGAGAATCTCCTTTTGCTGGCCCTCTGGCAATTAACCCTCGGTTTGCGAGGGTTGAAGTACGGTGCGCCACTTGTCACGATCTAATTACTTATAGGGAGACCAGTGTTTCCCTGGTGAACAGTAAAATAGATCAGCACACTTGTCGTACCGTCTAATATTCCCAATCTTTCTTTCCTCTGTCCCTGCATGAACACAACGGTTCTTTTAAGAGCCAACCTTATCTTTCATCTTTTTTTTTCTTTTTTTTTAAAAACTTTTTTTTTTTTTTTTACCGTACGCGTACGGTAAGCGTACCTTTTTTTTATTTTTTAAAAAAAAACACTAAAAATCATTTATCACATTACAAAGTCCTTGAGAGACTACAATTTTTATTTTTAACTTACCATACTCACTCAAAAAAATATTTATTCATTTGTTTTTTTAAAAAATAGTTTTTAAAATGGTTGTAGTTTCCGAAAATTTTCTATATCGATCTGAAAATAAAGAAAAAAGTATTAATATTTTTTATCCATTTTATAATACAGTACACATATTTACATTTTTTACCAAAAAATATTTTTGCCTTATTTTTGCTGTTTTCAGAATATATTGCATTTCACTATTAATTGTGAAAGCAATTGCATTCATCATTTTACAGCGGGCAAAAAAAATTAACAATCACAAAGATTGTATTAAAAAAGCCCAGAATCTCTTCTCACTTAAACTTATCATTACAGAAATGCATATTATTCTAAAAAAATATCATCTAAAAACAATACTTTTTTCTTTAAAATACCGTCTGATATGTTTGTTTCAGAAGTATAATCACAATATTATATCTCAAATAACTCCAAAATACATCTTATTTTATTTCCTTTAGGCCAAATAGTATTTTTTTTTTTTCCTGGAATAAATTTCCAAGGGAAAACCATTAAAATTCTAAAGTTTAATCTGTCCAGATCTCACCAATTCTCTGTAACATTTTGGTTCACGAAAATTTTTTGAATAATTTATTTAGTCCATAATAGAATTGCTTACTTTTCCACATGGCCAAATAGTAATTTTTTAAATCATTTTTGAAAAAATTTCCAATGGCAGTCCAATAGCATTCCATAATTTAAAATGTGCAGAAGTTACCGATTATCTCTAAATTATTGGTTTTTGAAAATTGCATTAAAATTTAAAAAAGTCCACATTACAATTGGTTATCTTTCCTTTAGGCCAAATGATAATTTTAAAAATCTTTTTTCTACAAAATTGCAATGGTAATCCAGTAAAATGGTAAAATTATTTTGTCCAGATCTTGCCAAATCTCTCTAAAATTTAGGTTTCAGGAAGATTAGATAGGAATTTGCTAAACCAAAAGGCAAACGTTGTTTGAAAATCAATTGGGAATCATTACACAGTGTCCAGCCTTTTTCACATTTTAGATAAACTGTGTAATGTCCAGAAGTAACAGTAGGTCCATCATGGAAAATTATTGCAACAGTTACAAAAGTTTTTCCTGAAATTGATAATTGCTGTCCTGTAAACTTCTTTATTAAAGTATCCAATTTTGATCCATCAGCTCTACATCGTTGCATCATTAAAATTACATACTGTCCGTATTCCCTTAAAATTAATGTTGATAACATGTCAGAATTACACTCACCACATTTCATGCTATGATTAGCATCTTTAACTAATTTTGCAAAAGTGACTGTTTTACTCTCTGGCAATGTCAAATAAATAAACCTTTCATTATCAACAATAGAGCCACATATATTATAACAATTATCACAACTATGTTCCCATTTATAAGAGAGACCAAAAAAAATGTCAATGGGAACTCCTTCTTCTTCCACTACCTGAAGAAAATACATCAAAAATTCGTGTGCATCTTGCTGTTCATTTTGAGAAAACTGTGTTCGTCCTGAACATACATCTAAAAGTTTTCTAATATCAGTAGCACTTTCTATTTGAGTTTTATCTTTACTCAGCTTTTGAAAAAGGAGACTGAGCTCTGAACAGAATCTTTTTCCCTGATTTACTATTATCTGCTCTTGCAAACTTTCCAGATAAAATGCAACATTCAGCACTACATTAGCGTAGCAGTTGACACCAGAGCTATTTTCAAAATGACATCCTACAACCTGTTCTTCATTGTCCTTTTTCTTTTTGTTTGCAATTACATCACTCCTCTTTTTTTTCCTCTTCTCTATATCTTCATTACAGATATTCTCATTTCTCCTTTTACGAGAAACTACACGTTTCTCCAACACAGGATACTGACCTAAATGAGGAGCATAGCTTCTTCTTAATCTATTATACTCCTTTACACAGTTTGTATCAGCACTAACTTTTGAGTCATCAAAGTCTATCATGAATAAACCTGATAATGTTTTGACTCGTGACAAAGCTACATATGCCATACCTTCTTTGAACACAGTTGAACCAATGTTCACAAATGCACAATCTACAGTCAATCCTTGAGACTTGTGGATAGTTACAGCATATGCTAGTGAAAACGGAAACTGCTTCCTACGTACATATAAGTCTTTCACAAGCATGAAACGAACTGAACAACGACAAATGTCTTTAACTTCCTCTATCTGATCAAATTTTATCTGTAAACATTCAATTCCTTCTTTTTTCTGATAATTAATAAAACCCACAACTCTTCCCATCGCTCCATTCACTAAGCCTTTCTCAACATCCAAATTTCTCCTTAAAAACACTCTACAGTTCATGCAAACATAAAGATTTTTTTCTAATCCTGCTGTTTTGGAGATGTTCTTCTCTAGTGAGTCCAATTTATTTTTCAGTTTGCCTGTTACTGTGACTGTAATTCTTCCATCCTCAATTTTGTCCACTGCTTCCAATTTCCTGATGTCTTCCTTTTCCAATTTCAAAAGCTCCTCATTAAATATTGAGCATTCACGTAGAGTTGGCATTAAGCAGATGACACTTTTGTTTTCTGCAATATTCTTGTATATTTTCTCTGCAACTATTTCTTCCTTTGGAAATAAATTATGTAGCAGCCGACTCTGTAATGCTTTTTTCCCAACATCTGTGAGTAGTCCAATCCTGATATCTTTCAGAATACTTCCATATTCTTCATCGTTTGCTTGCCTCATATTAGTTGTAAGTTCCTTGTACTCAAAGAAGGACCAAATATTTGTATTTCCAATGCTTCCCAATGACTTCTTTGTGTCTTCATGTGTCACAGTATTAAACACTGGTTGTCCTTTAACTGGAGTAAGTTGCAAAAGATCCCCAAAAACTATGACGTGTTTTCCACCAAATAACACGTCATAGTCTGTCTTCAAAATTTGCTGCATTCTTAAATGCACAAAGGCAAGCATTAAGTTTGATACCATGCTCACCTCATCAATAATGAGAACTTGCATCTTCTTCAATACTCGTGAAACTTCCAAGGATGCTTCTCCAGTTAGCTTGTTGAATTGTATTTTGTTCTCATGCTCCACTGGTAACATTAGCAAACGATGTAAGGTGATTCCTTTTATGTTATATGCTGCTAACCCAGTTGGAGCAGTAACCACACAAGACAAAGTAGAATCCGTTTTTTGCTTTAGGTAGCTTCTGATGACTTTAATTAGGAAACTTTTTCCAGTGCCAGCTTGTCCGCTTACATACATCCTGATTGGATGAAATGATGTGCATGAGCACTCTTTTTTGATATGTAGAAATCCGTGATCAATTTTGTTTTTGATCTCTTCATAAATTTGTTGCTGCTCTTGATTCAGTTGTCTTTCCAAATTTTCTAAGTCTATAAATTCTTCTTGAGCTTGATTCATAGCCGTTTCCACTTCATTCATGGCTATTGATGCTTCATTTTCAACGATTGGTTGTCCTAGGGGATCTTGACTGTGTGTTCCTGAACTTTGGCTGTCCTGAGAACTGTCTCTAGCTATTTCTGCTGCAATTGTAGTTTCCTGTTCAATTTCTTCATTTAACATTTGCAGATAAGTTGAGAATGTACTGCATTGTATGCTGTCTTTGCAAGCATTAAAAGAATCTTCATAGCTCTGGAATTCTCCCAGTAGTTCATCCTCTGTACGCCATGGTTTAAACAACTGTAAAAGAGCCAAGTAGTAAAATTCTTTCTTGTCGGTAGTGTCGCAACTCAGCTTCCGGTGATTTATCAAACTTCCTTTGGTTTGCTTCACCAAACATCCTTCTTCACCAACAACTTTATATTTTCCACTGTTGATGTCTTCTGCAGCTTTCCGTGAATAAATGTAGTTCTGTAACACTTCATAGAGACACATGTTCTCCAGATGATGACTTCTCTTGGGATAATATGTGTCCAACATGTTTGTTTTCAATATGTCTGTACTTTCTGGGTCATTCTCAGCCAAATATTCAATTTCTCCAACAGATTTCAGTACCCGATTTCTCATTGCTGCAAGGCCTAAACTTGCCCAAATTATTCTTCTTGACTTCGAGTAGAGACTTGCAGAAGATAACCTATCTGAACATTCGTAGGATCCAATTTCTCGATGCGATAACATCTTCAAACTGAAACTGTACAGCTTCTTACTGACAGTCTTCTCGTGAGAAATCTCTTCCCACATTTCCTTCAATTCTGTTTTTTCTGATTTCGTAATGTAAGACGTTACATATCGAGCAACAGCAATGGAATTGTCAGCAACATACTGTATATCCATGTTAGCGTTCCACATGGATAAAATGACTGGGTTGTAGTCATTTATATTTTTTGATTCTTCTTTTCTTTTAAGGTTGTAGGTATTCTTAGGTGATTTTCTTGTGATAGTATGTCTCACAGCTGACATAAAACTGTTGACTCTTCCATTTGTAAGAACAGGTCTAGGAAATCCAAATCGACATTTAGTGTAGTATTTTTCTTTGCTCTTGTATTTCCGTCGACAGTATTTTCCACACCGATGACTTTGGAAACGTAGAACTTGCTCCTTTAACTTGTTCTCTTCTGTGCTTTTAGGTATAGCACATGTTGCATATTCTTCAATGTAAGATAACACTGCTTCATCAGTATCTGTTCCAAACTTTGGGGCATCCTTGATCCACAGCAGCATATGAATATGAGGAGCACCTCTTGCCTGGTACTCTTTTCTCCAAAAGAAATCCACTACTTCTCCAAGGGGTGGATTTTTTTTATTGCAGATGAAGGACATCATAGCCTCAAATCTATGATTGAAATATCTGCAAACATTAACCGGATCCAATGAGCACAGTTCTCCTGCTGTCTTGTATTCGATGTTTTTAATGTTTGAATTGGCCTCTCGTAGAAAATCCAGTAAATCATCCCAAGCGTACTCGGCACAGCTTAGGGTAAGGAACCATGTTGGTGTTCCTAAATTGCGTAACATGCATTTTAGTTCACCATGGCGTCGGTACCAATATTCATTTGTCCCACGCTGACAAGCCATCAGATTGATCAGTTGTGTTTCCAAATGATCATCTCGGTGCTGCACTTTCTCCATAAAATCCTTAGCAGACACATTTTGTAAATGTACTCCACTTTTTAAAATGTTATTTACTGCATAAGACAGTGCAGACAAGTCGCTTTCAAATAAAAGATGGAACAAATAAGGAATACTTTGTCGAAATCTGGGATCTTCAGCATATAGTCTTGTAGTTCGATACTCTGAAGCTGGAATCTGTTCTGGACGTTCATCGTATCGTCCTCCTTTTCCTTTAGGAAACAGCTGGGGAAAACATCGAGCTTCCAAGCTCTCCTCCCATACACTCACGGGATTTCCTTTTGCTTTCTTCATCTGAAAGAGATCAATATTGTCTCCCATAACTTCTTTCGAATGGAGAGGATGTATGCTAAAATGTTCATAAATTTCTTCTTCCTTTGACTTGTCCACTTTTTCAATTTGTCCAGTTGGTGTTTCTGTGTCTCCTTGTAAATCTTCTTCTTCTTCTTCTTCTTCTATATAAATTGATTCATACCATTTGTTATTTTTTTTCAAATACAAATTTGCTCTTTGTACTTTCCGCACATCTACCAGCTCCTGCCAAATCTTCTTATTCTTTGTAGGTACACCATTAACCAGAATAATTAATGGTTCAGTTTCCAAAGTATCCGCATCAATAGTTTCCATATTTTTTTTCAAATCCAAGGGCAAATACACCACTCTACCTTTTAAACCTCTCAGTAAATCTGAAGGAGGTAATTTACCAGTTTTGGGCTCCATACGTACTATGGTCTGGAACGGATGAACACATTGAATGAGTATAGACTCATATGTATTTAATTCAGAAAGTTCAGCAGGAATAGCATCCAATTCTAAATTATTATGTACAGCTCTGGTCGGCATTCTATTTTCCTCTAACTTGTTGTAGCAGTATTTACAAATACGCTGATCTTCACCCAATTCAAAACAATTTTCAAGAAATATATATGTGGCAAAATCCATCCACTTATAATTATCTTCATTTTCACTCTTTCTGTAGAGATCAACATTCCTAGTTTGTTTTCTATAATGAGTTCTGCGGCAACAAATACAAGTAACATTTGGTCTTTCATTAGAGATTATTGCAAATTTTGTTATGTGATCATTAAATGTCTTACTTACACAAGGTTCTACATTCTCTTCCACTTCTGCCTCATTTACTGTGTCCTTCTCTGCACTGTTTTGTTCAGGACCAAAGTAACAAAACTGAATTTCATCAACAACCTTCTCTACATCTGATACCGTTCCTCGGAACAGAGCCCTATTCAATTCATTTAACTTTATTGCTGGACTTTTGGCAAAATACAACCGTCTCACAAACTTTCTCATTTCAGTATGATGAACAGCCAGCATCCTAAAATGATGGAAAACACTATTGCACACTTTTCTAGATAGACAAGCAAGAGAATGACCCTGCAAACCAGTATTCTCTCTCACTCTGCATGGATCCAGACTTTGAAGCACCTTAATCTTTTGTTTTACACTTTTTTTACTATATTCTCTTAGAAACTCTCGAAATCTGTCAATAGATTCCTGACGCACAGTGCAAATACTACTACAATTCCAAGTGTACACTGGGGCTTTAGGACGTCTCCCCATTGCCTCATCTGCCATCACTTGTACCTCATCTCTTGGAACCATTATCTCCTTCTCCATTATGCAACCATTTTTTACTTCGTATGAACGACCTCTGGTGTCAACTGCATGCAGCAAACTATTACTTTGAAAATAGCTCTCTTCATTAAAAAAAGGTTCACTACTTGAACTATGCATCCACTTTCCTAAAAACACTTTACAAAAGTTTGTTCTGTTCACTACTCTTTTGCTTTTGCTTTGTGATTTCAGTACATTAACCATTTTATCTAATGTACGCATCCTATTCAAAATTAATATGAATAGTTTCCTTTTTAATTCTAATGCTTTTGCTGCAATGGCTTCAATTTCTTTTTTTCTCTTGTAATATTTAGCCTTTTGCTTATATTTCTTTATATCCTTTATCAAATTGGACATAACTCTTCTCTGAAACATTTTTCTACGTATCTCTTTAAATGCTGTTTTTCTGTTTATGTTAAACTTTTCAATTGCAGAAGGTATATTTGCATTAACTAAATTCTCAATTGTTTGCTGTTCACTATGTTTTGTTACATTTTTCCGAGAACAGACATTTTGTACATTTTTCTTTGTTTTGAATATTTTGTTTAGAAATTGTTTTTTTTGCTTACCAGAAGATTTTTTCTTTTTCCCAACATCAGCATCTTCTACTAACTTTGGTCCTCCAGTTGTCTTCAAATATAGTTTTTTTTTTAGCGTTTTTTGAACTCGAGATTTTGTAGGCATCTTAAATTTTGTTCACTGTTCTTCAGTAATACCTGAAAAAAACTAAAAAAAAAATCCTTTATTGTATTTAAATATATTACTACATTTCTTTTCACAATAGTCACAAAACGAAATTTCTTTGCCAATTTGAATGCACACAAACTGCTCTTTTTTTTGGGCAAGTGAAAATCTCTTTTACAAACTGTCACATTATGAAACCAAGCTGTTTTTTCAGACCACCACCATGTGTATTCTCTGTGACTGCCTACACTCCAGCAGGGGCAACCAGCCTTAGTGATGCTGAATGTATTTGCATTACAGACTTAAACCTGAAAACCCCACTCGCTTCTAATTACTGTGCATGACTATACATGGCAAGCACATGGGTGTGTGCTAAGCCTCTGCTTCTTCCCCCAAAAATTCGCTCCTCTTTTCCATCTACTGCAACTGTGAAATCACCAGAGCAAGACGCAATAAATCTCTGCCTATAATTCTTCTATGCACACAGAGTCATGTTTTCACATTAGTGCCAAAACGAAATTTCTTTGCCAATTTGAAAGCACACTTACTGCTCTTTTTTTTTCGGGCCAAGTGAAAATCTCTTTTTACAATTTGAAATCACTTTTACAGACTGACACATTCTGAAACCTTTTTTTTAAATTTATTTAAATGCACATGTCCAAGCTGTTTTTTTTTCAGACCACCACCGTGTGTATTCTCTGTGACTGCCTACACTCCAGCAGGGGCAACCAGCCTTAGTGATGCTGAATGTATTTGCATTACAGACTTAAACCTGAAAACCCCACTCGCTTCTAATTACTGTGCATGACTATACATGGCAAGCACATGGGTGTGTGCTAAGCCTCTGCTTCTTCCCTCAAAAATTCGCTCCTCTTTTCCATCTACTGCAACTGTGAAATCACCAGAGCAAGACGCAATAAATCTCTGCCTATAATTCTTCTATGCACACAGAGTCATGTTTTCACATTAGTGCCAAAACGAAATTTCTTTGCCAATTTGAAAGCACACTTACTGCTCTTTTTTTTTCGGGCCAAGTGAAAATCTCTTTTTACAATTTGAAATCACTTTTACAGACTGACACATTCTGAAACCTTTTTTTTAAATTTATTTAAATGCACATGTCCAAGCTGTTTTTTTTTCAGACCACCACCGTGTGTATTCTCTGTGACTGCCTACACTCCAGCAGGAGCAACCAGCCTTAGTGATGCTGAATGTATTTGCATTACAGACTTAAACCTGAAAAGCCCACTCGCTTCTAATTACTGTGCATGACTATACATGGCAAGCACATGGGTGTGTGCTAAGCCTCTGCTTCTTCCCCCAAAAATTCGCTCCCCCTTTCCATCTACTGCAACTGTGAAATCACCAGAGCAAGACGCAATAAATCTCTGCCTATAATTCTTCTATGCACACAGAGTCATGTTTTCACATTAGTGCCAAAACGAAATTTCTTTGCCAATTTGAAAGCACACTTACTGCTCTTTTTTTTTCGGGCCAAGTGAAAATCTCTTTTTACAATTTGAAATCACTTTTACAGACTGACACATTCTGAATCCTTTTTTTTAAATTTATTTAAATCCACATGTCCAAGCTGTTTTTTTTTCAGACCACCACCGTGTGTATTCTCTGTGACTGCCTACACTCCAGCAGGGGCAACCAGCCTTAGTGATGCTGAATGTATTTGCATTACAGACTTAAACCTGAAAACCCCACTCGCTTCTAATTACTGTGCATGACTATACATGGCAAGCACATGGGTGTGTGCTAAGCCTCTGCTTCTTCCCCCAAAAATTCGCTCCTCTTTTCCATCTACTGCAACTGTGAAATCACCAGAGCAAGACGCAATAAATCTCTGCCTATAATTCTTCTATGCACACAGAGTCATGTTTTCACATTAGTGCCAAAACGAAATTTCTTTGCCAATTTGAAAGCACACTTACTGCTCTTTTTTTTTCGGGCCAAGTGAAAATCTCTTTTTACAATTTGAAATCACTTTTACAGACTGACACATTCTGAAACCTTTTTTTTAAATTTATTTAAATGCACATGTCCAAGCTGTTTTTTTTTCAGACCACCACCGTGTGTATTCTCTGTGACTGCCTACACTCCAGCAGGGGCAACCAGCCTTAGTGATGCTGAATGTATTTGCATTACAGACTTAAACCTGAAAACCCCACTCGCTTCTAATTACTGTGCATGACTATACATGGCAAGCACATGGGTGTGTGCTAAGCCTCTGCTTCTTCCCCCAAAAATTCGCTCCTCTTTTCCATCTACTGCAACTGTGAAATCACCAGAGCAAGACGCAATAAATCTCTGCCTATAATTCTTCTATGCACACAGAGTCATGTTTTCACATTAGTGCCAAAACGAAATTTCTTTGCCAATTTGAAAGCACACTTACTGCTCTTTTTTTGTCGGGCCAAGTGAAAATCTCTTTTTACAATTTGAAATCACTTTTACAGACTGACACATTCTGAATCCTTTTTTTTAAATTTATTTAAATGCACATGTCCAAGCTGTTTTTTTTTCAGACCACCACCGTGTGTATTCTCTGTGACTGCCTACACTCCAGCAGGGGCAACCAGCCTTAGTGATGCTGAATGTATTTGCATTACAGACTTAAACCTGAAAACCCCACTCGCTTCTAATTACTGTGCATGACTATACATGGCAAGCACATGGGTGTGTGCTAAGCCTCTGCTTCTTCCCTCAAAAATTCGCTCCTCTTTTCCATCTACTGCAACTGTGAAATCACCAGAGCAAGACGCAATAAATCTCTGCCTATAATTCTTCTATGCACACAGAGTCATGTTTTCACATTAGTGCCAAAACGAAATTTCTTTGCCAATTTGAAAGCACACTTACTGCTCTTTTTTTTTCGGGCCAAGTGAAAATCTCTTTTTACAATTTGAAATCACTTTTACAGACTGACACATTCTGAAACCTTTTTTTTAAATTTATTTAAATGCACATGTCCAAGCTGTTTTTTTTTCAGACCACCACCGTGTGTATTCTCTGTGACTGCCTACACTCCAGCAGGGGCAACCAGCCTTAGTGATGCTGAATGTATTTGCATTACAGACTTAAACCTGAAAACCCCACTCGCTTCTAATTACTGTGCATGACTATACATGGCAAGCACATGGGTGTGTGCTAAGCCTCTGCTTCTTCCCCCAAAAATTCGCTCCCCCTTTCCATCTACTGCAACTGTGAAATCACCAGAGCAAGACGCAATAAATCTCTGCCTATAATTCTTCTATGCACACAGAGTCATGTTTTCACATTAGTGCCAAAACGAAATTTCTTTGCCAATTTGAAAGCACACTTACTGCTCTTTTTTTTTCGGGCCAAGTGAAAATCTCTTTTTACAATTTGAAATCACTTTTACAGACTGACACATTCTGAAACCTTTTTTTTAAATTTATTTAAATGCACATGTCCAAGCTGTTTTTTTTTCAGACCACCACCGTATGTATTCTCTGTGACTGCCTACACTCCAGCAGGGGCAACCAGCCTTAGTGATGCTGAATGTATTTGCATTACAGACTTAAACCTGAAAACCCCACTCGCTTCTAATTACTGTGCATGACTATACATGGCAAGCACATGGGTGTGTGCTAAGCCTCTGCTTCTTCCCCCAAAAATTCGCTCCTCTTTTCCATCTACTGCAACTGTGAAATCACCAGAGCAAGACGCAATAAATCTCTGCCTATAATTCTTCTATGCACACAGAGTCATGTTTTCACATTAGTGCCAAAACGAAATTTCTTTGCCAATTTGAAAGCACACTTACTGCTCTTTTTTTTTCGGGCCAAGTGAAAATCTCTTTTTACAATTTGAAATCACTTTTACAGACTGACACATTCTGAATCCTTTTTTTTAAATTTATTTAAATGCACATGTCCAAGCTGTTTTTTTTTCAGACCACCACCGTGTGTATTCTCTGTGACTGCCTACACTCCAGCAGGGGCAACCAGCCTTAGTGATGCTGAATGTATTTGCATTACAGACTTAAACCTGAAAACCCCACTCGCTTCTAATTACTGTGCATGACTATACATGGCAAGCACATGGGTGTGTGCTAAGCCTCTGCTTCTTCCCCCAAAAAATCGCTCCCCCTTTCCATCTACTGCAACTGTGAAATCACCAGAGCAAGACGCAATAAATCTCTGCCTATAATTCTTCTATGCACACAGAGTCATGTTTTCACATTAGTGCCAAAACGAAATTTCTTTGCCAATTTGAAAGCACACTTACTGCTCTTTTTTTTTCGGGCCAAGTGAAAATCTCTTTTTACAATTTGAAATCACTTTTACAGACTGACACATTCTGAAACCTTTTTTTTAAATTTATTTAAATGCACATGTCCAAGCTGTTTTTTTTTCAGACCACCACCGTGTGTATTCTCTGTGACTGCCTACACTCCAGCAGGGGCAACCAGCCTTAGTGATGCTGAATGTATTTGCATTACAGACTTAAACCTGAAAACCCCACTCGCTTCTAATTACTGTGCATGACTATACATGGCAAGCACATGGGTGTGTGCTAAGCCTCTGCTTCTTCCCCCAAAAATTCGCTCCTCTTTTCCATCTACTGCAACTGTGAAATCACCAGAGCAAGACGCAATAAATCTCTGCCTATAATTCTTCTATGCACACAGAGTCATGTTTTCACATTAGTGCCAAAACGAAATTTTTTTGCCAATTTGAAAGCACACTTACTGCTCTTTTTTTTTCGGGCCAAGTGAAAATCACTTTTACAGACTGACACATTATGAAACCACCATGTGTAACTACAACAAAAACAATTCCCATTTCTATTATTCATTTCTTAAGTTACCACATACATCCCCTCTCAAACTGTAAACTCACCTTTAAAATTAGTTAGTTGTGAAAGAAATGTGACACTCAAACAGCAGATTATCAGAGCCAGGATCTCTGTTGTGTTCACCTCTCTCCTCTCAGCAGAACCAGATAATGGCAAACTTTCCCTCTATTTTTCCACACATATACATGTAAGTTTCAAATCTCAGTGCTTCCCCCTTTTTTTCAAATGTAATGACACATTTCTATTGGTTGAAAACCAACCCTTTTCCAAAAGTACCCTGCCCCCAACTTGACTTCTGCCTAGTACCCTTCCCCCAACTTGACTTCTGCCTGCTACCATAGCAACAGCTCATGGAACACTGCTGTGTGCAGTTAGGTCAGAAGTTCGACACACAATGTTTCAATTCCACAGAGCAAGAGTGCTTGACTTTTCAAACCTAACAGCAAATCCATAGTACTGTTCTTTGGTTACACATTTTTTTGTACCAATACAAAACATGCTTCTATTAATTTTCACATACAGCCTAGTTTTTATTCTGGAATGGTATGAAACAGCCAATCAGTTCTTTTTTTTATAAAAAAAAATATGTATGCCTCCATTTCCAAACTGTCTTTCTTTTCATATTGCCATTCTACTGAAAGACACCTCCTGAGTGCATCCAGTTCTCCTTTGAAGATGTTCACAGTGTGGATTGTAGGGCACAGCTATGTCTTCTGGAGTGAAAAGTTTGCAGAGAAAACAGATATGGTGAGAGACCTTGCTTTGCCAAATGTAGACATTAAATGGATTGGTCAGAGAGGGTTAAAGTGGCACCAATTGATGCCATTGGTGAAATCCTTCATTCAAATCCAACACCCTGACCTCATAATAGTGCACTGTGGTGGCAATGACCTAGGCACTTTGACTGGGGTAGGTCTGGAAATGCTTATGAAGGACACCTTTGCACAACTGTTTACACTTTTCCCTAAAACTGCCTTTGTGTTTTCCAACATATGCCAAAGGCAAAAATGGAACTGGTCCAATCATTTCTGTCCTCAGATTGACAAAGCAAGAAAGCACGTCAACAAATCTGTTTCTGCTTTCCTCCGTGACTATGGTATGGGTGCCATTTACCACAACAACTTGCGTTACGACATGCAAGACATTTATAGAGGAGATGGTGTACACTTCAATGATGAAGGGAACAGAGTCTTCCTCATGAACCTTAGACTCTGCATCGGTACTTACTTGTAGGTACCACTAAAAAAATGACTCCATAAACACAACAGCTCTTTTTAGAGCTCCCTAATTTCTAAACTCTTAAATCTGCTTTTCATTTATTTTTTTTTATTTTTTTACCGTACGCTTACCGTAAGCTTACCGTACGCGTACCCCGTGATTTTTTTTTAAATCAATAAATGTTTGTTTTGTACTTTACAGTCCTTCTTTGACCCCCTCACAAATGTAAGGGGGTCTGTAACTCTCCTCATTGCCCCCTTTCCTTGTTTTCACTCTTTTTTTTCAGAGTGAAATACACAAAATGGCGGCCGCCGCTTCCTGGTTTCGGCCGATTCGAATGTTTACTAAGATCTAAGAGCCAATCAGAATCGCGCTCGCGCACGCCACCGTACGCTTACCGTAAGCGTACGGTAAGCGTACCGTAAGCGGGCTCAGATATATATATTGATTTAAAGGCTATTTTCTCAGAATCTACTGAACAGATTTACACCAAACCTACATAAGGCACTTCCTTGACCTAGGGACTACCTCTCTGCCAAATTTTGAGTAATTCTGTTCAGCCGTTCGAGCTGTAGCTCGTTCTAAAGGTCCTATGGAAAAATGCATGGGAAAAACGCGTTTTGGGACCCCCCTTTTATCTCAGCCCCCGCTTGACGGATCCCCCCGAGACTTTCAGGGTAGAAGCGAAGCGTAGCGCCCCACCTATTTTGAGAAATTCGCGAGGATTCGTCGACCGGCGCCAAAGTTATTCAAAATAGAATGTTGAGGTTTTCCTATGGAAACGTGGCCCTAACTATAACTACCTACTGGCGACCGCCAGTAGGTAATATATATATATATATATATTCACTTAAAAAAACATAGGTTTCAGGCACGTTATAGTTAGAAATTATCATTTAAAAAATCTTATAAATTCACTGAAATAACCATAGGTTTTAGGGAAAGTTATAGTTAGTTGGACATTTCACTCGTATAAAACCATAAAAATTCCCCCATTATAGTTAGTACAGCTAACTATAACTCGCGCCCCCGCAATGGACTGCTGATGACGTCTCATATTACATGACTCATGACATGGTCAGTGACATCACTGATGACATCAGTGATGACATCTCAAATGACATCACTGATGACATCATCCATGTGATAATTAGATGCACCTTCTCAAACCCTAATATAACCTTTGATACACCCACTCTAAATTACAGACTGCCATTTTCAAAACCATAGACACTCCATCACCAATAACTACATACCCACTCACTGATTCTTAGGTTTACACACACATCCACTCACTCACCCGTACAGTCACTCATACTTACGGTCACTCAGTACAAGACTATCATATGCACTCATACACCTATATAGACACTCACACACTGCCACTCATCCATAGAGGTACTCACCCACACACCTAGTCAGTCATGCAAATAATTAATAACACTGCCATTTACTCACTTATACAGTTATACACACACATAGAGTCATTCACACACCTACTGAATCATCCATTCAGACACTTATACACCCAATCATTCTTCAATACGCCTTTCCCTATATATATTAAACATATTTAAACTTTACAGAAACACACAGTCACAGGATGATGTCATCAGTGATGTCATCAGTGATGTCATTTGAGATGTCATCAGTGATGTCATGAGTGATGTCACTGACCATGTCATGTGTGATGTAATATGTGACGTCATCAGCAGTGCATTGCGGGGGCGCGAGATATAGTTAGCTGTACTAACTATAACCGGGGAATTTCGATGGTTTTGTACAAGTGAAATGTCCAACTAACTATAACTTTCCCTGTGGCGCATTTTAGTTGGGGGATTAAGTCCCCTTGAATCCTGAGGGTCCCTGGGGCCCAACTAGCCCACTAGGTACCTCCAGTAAGGGCCACAGAGCTGCCGGAACATCATTAGTAAGCTTAGCCAGGGAGTCATGCAAATCATTAATATATAAAATGAATAAAAGTGGGGCCAATACGCACCCTTGCCTGACCCCTCTCCCAATAGTGATATCCTGTGCGACCTCACCGCCTTTACCAATCCGCACCCGGGCCTTTAAGTCCCTATGTAGACATGCTAAGAAATTAACTAAAACTTCGTCCAACCCATATTTTAAAAGAATAGACCAAAGGTGTGACCTGTTAACAAAATCAAAAGCTGAAGTGAGGTCCATAAAGGTTAAATAAAGAGGGGATTTTCGTGCTACAGTATATTTACCAATAATTAAGTTAAGGTTTAGGCACTGTTCTACAGTGCCTATTTTGCTTCTAAAACCTAACTGACAAGAATTTAAAATATGTTCATCCTCGGCCCAGGACCTAATCTTATTAAACAGGATTCTCCCAAGGACTTTTAATGTATTATCAATCGGGGAGATTGGTTTATAGCAGCTAGGGTTGGAGCGATCGCCCTTTTTAAAAATAGGAACAATAATACTAGTAGACCATGTGCAAGGAATTGGAGCAACAGTTAGAATATTAAAAACATTCAATAAAAGGGGTGCCCAAAAACAGGTTTGTGTTTTATAAGATCTATCGGTAGCCCGTCGGGACCAGGGGCTTTATTGCCCAAGCTTTGGTGTACGGCTTCCTTGACTTCAGATACGGATATCTCAATCCTAAAGGGACTTTGAAGGTTATATGGCTCCTCATTCCTTGGTGTGGCTTGATAGATCTTTGAAAAATGGGATACCCATGCTTCACTGGAGTCAGTCCCTCGTCAGAAATCATAGGAGGCTGGTCAGACTGGACTCCACTGCAGTGTATTTTATGAATAAACTAGTTTGCTTGTATTTTCTACTGTGTCATTGACTTTTCATTCTTGGAAGGCTAGAGGAGGTCGAGAGTGACCCGGGTGGCCCTAGTTGGGTCACTTCCTTCAAATGGGTAAGTGAATGGGTGTGTATGTAGATGTATGGGTAAGAGAGTGACTGATTTAGTGGGTGTATGGGTATGTGAGTGGGTGTGTGAGTGAGTAGATATTTTGCATAGTAGTTATCTGTGTGCAGGGCTGTATAGATGAATGAGTGGGCAGGTGAGTACTTATATCAATGTGTAAATGGGTATGCAACTGGCTTTGTGCATAAGTGAATGGATGTGTAGGTGGCTGTATGAGACAGTGAGTAGCTGTGTGAGTCGCTGTATTGGTGGATGAGAGGATGTGTGAGTACCTGTGTGGGCGTGTGAGTGGATATGTAAGTGGATGTGTGGGTGTGTGAGTGGATGTATGAGTGGCTTTTGGGTCTGTGAGTGAGTGTGTGAGTGGTTTTATGGGTGAGTCAGTGGCTGTATGGGTCTGTGAGTGTCTGTGTAATTTGCAGTATGGGTGAGTGAGTGGTTGTGTTAGTGACTGTATAAGTGAGAGTGTGTCAGTAGTTGTATGGGTCCATGTGGGTGTTTGAGAAGTTTTATGGGGCTGCTAGTTGATGTGTGAGTGGTACTGTGGATGATTGTTTTTTTCACTAAAACAAAAATATATATGTACACACATGGATATATATATATATATATATATATATATTACCTACTGGCGGTCGCCAGTAGGTAGTTATAGTTAGGACCACGTTTCCATAGGAAATCCGCAACATTCTATTTTGAATAACTTTGGCGCCGGTTGACGAATCCTCGCTAATTTTTCAAAATAGGTGGGGCGCTACGCTCCGCTCCTACCCTGAAAGTCTCGGGGGGATTCGTCAAGCGGGGGCTGAGATAAAAGGGGGGTCCCAAAACGCGTTTTTCCCATGCATTTTTCCATAGGACCTTTAGACACAGCTACAGCCCGAACGGCTGAACAGAATTACTTGAAATTTGGCAGGGAGGTAGTCCTCAGGTCAAGGAAGTGCCTTTTGTAGGTTTGGTGTAAATCTGTTCAGTAGATTCTGAGAAAATAGCCTTTAAATCAATATATATATCTGAGCCAGCTTACGGTGCGCTTACGGTGCGCTTACCGTACGCGTACGGTGGCGTGCGTGAGCGCGATTCTGATTGGCCCTTAGATCTTAGTAAACATTCGAATCGGTCGAAACCAGGAAGCGGCGGCCGCCATTTTCTCTCTCGCACTCTGACAGGGGGTTGAAAAACAAAGTGCAAATCATGTAAAGGGGCTGTTTACACAGCTCCCAAGCACCTAGCCATGTCGAGGGAGTCCCCAACGATCCCCCAAGTGAAAAAAGGCAATTTTAATTTTTTCGAAAATTTCGCCGATTACGCTTACCGTACGCGTACGGTAAGAAATAATAAAAAAATATCCACATTCTCCCCACCCCGTGAGCAAAAGGTGCTCGAAGGGTACCTTTTGTGCATGGCTCATCAGAGATAAACAAAACATATATTTTACCTGTCACAACGATGCTCATCATATGACCTCCATGTGCGCACGGTGCGCGAAGCGCATCGTGCGTTCATGGCCCATCTAGCGTAACGTGGGCACGCGGTGCGCGAAGCGCACCGCGTGCTCACTGTGCGCGCACGGAACGAACTGCGTTAAGTGGGCGCGCACGCCACAAATGGCGTAAAGTAACTTAGCATTTAAAAAACCGTACAAATTCACTGAAAAAACCATAGGTTTCACACACGTTATAGTTAGGAGTTAGCATTTAAAAAACATTTGAAATTCACTAAAAAAACCATAGGTTTCACACACGTTATAGTTAGGAATTAGCATTTAACAAACCTTGCTAATTCACTGAAAAAACCATAGGTTTCACACATGTTATAGTTAGCTGGACATTTTACTGATAAAAAACCAATGAAATTCCCCCGGTATAGTTACTGTAGGCAACTATAACTCACGCGACCGTAATCCTCTGCTGATGACATATGTGTCTTTATGAAAAAAAAATATTTGTAATATATGTATAGCTAAAATTTAATGGAAGAAGACATGGGCAAATAAGTGTCTAAATACAGTATTAGCATCAGCAGAGGATTACGGTCGCGTGAGTTATAGTTGCCTACAGTAACTATAACGGGGGAATTTCATTGGTTTTTTATCAGTACAATGTCCAGCTAACTATAACATGTGTGAAACCTATGGTTTTTTCAGTGAATATATATATATATATATATATATATATAAACCAAAATCCAACTCGTCAGAAGCTTTTTGATGAACTGAAACTTCCAAAGCAGGTAACGGACACCAGTTAGTGCTGTTGCTGTTTATTCACGTGCAAGAAATGCCGCCATGACGCGTTTCGGGCTCACAAGCCCTTGATCACATATTTATGTATATATTATCTACTGGCGGTCGCCAGTAGATAGTTATAGTTAGGACTGTGTTTCCATAAGAAATCTGAAAATTCTATTTTGAATAACTTTGGTGGCGCCGGTTGACGGATCCTCGCGAAATTTTCAAAACTAATGGGGCGCTCCGCTCAGCTCCTACCCAGGAAGTCTCGGGGTGATTTGTCAAGCGGGGGCTGAGAAAAAAGGGGGGTCCCAAAACGCGTTTTCCCCATGCATTTTCCCGTAGGACCTTTAGTCGAAGGTACAGCCCGAACGGCTGAACAGAATTAATTGAAATTTGGCAAAGAGGTAGTCCTCAGGTCAGGGATGTGCTTTTTGCATATATGGTGTCAATCTTTTCAGTAGTTCCTGAGAAAATTGCAGTTAAAAGTACATCGTGCCGTGCGCAAGCGTAATTCTGATTGGTGGTTACATGTCAGTCAACATGCGAATCGGTCGAAATCAGGAAGTGTTGTCTGCCATTTTGTGTGTGAAGGACCATGAAGGGTGAAAAAAATTGTTTGTTTTTTTTCTTTTAAATCGCAGGGTGCGCGCACCATCGCGAGGTGCGCGCATGGTGCGCGCAAGGCAGAAAAAAGATCATAAAAAAAATTTAAGTGTTTAGATGTTAGGTGGCTCTAAAACGAGCCGTTGTGTTAATTGTGGGACAGAGGAACAAAAAAATGGCAAAAATTATAGGGTGCCGCACGTGTGCTGCTGTATCTTGCTCTCTATTAGGGGAATGATGGTGTCCCCATAAGAGAGAAGAGCATTGCACGCATTGCACCGTATATGCACCCTCTTAAACAGAGGGTGTATATTCAGAGGAACAGAAGCAGGTGAAGCTGCCGCCGCAGATGAAGTGCTCGGCTGAGCTGCCGATGATGTGCTCGGCTGAGCTGCTGCGGATGTGCTTGGCTGAGCTGCTGGAGGGTTTTCTCTAGCAGCTCGAGCAAAAGCCACAGGATGTACATCTCTAACGTGCCTGATCATAGTGAAGATACTAAAAGAGTATTTCTTTTTAGGATCTCCTCTTGATAAGACACGATCACAAAGCGTGCAGGTGACTTTTGGAGCATTCACCTTCTTCTGCCCCTCTGGAAAAGTGAAAAATTGCCATATAAAAGAGTTTTTTCTCTTTCCTCTGTCTCTGTGGCACAAGGGTCTCCTGCTCACTCCCAGAAGATGACTGCTGCTCTGCCATTCTCAAGTACTGGAGTACTGGAAAAGCTGCTCAGCTCCTTCTCCCAGGGAATCAGAAGTAATAATGAGGGGAGTGGGTGTGGTGTTGGAAGTTTCAGGAACTGAAACTACTATAAACCAATGAAAAGTGTTGTTTCTTAATCACATGACCTGAAACTACTATAAACCAATGAAAAGTGTTGTTTCTAAATCACATGACTTGCCGTGTGCGCACCGTGCGCGCACGGAGCATGCACGCATGCGCGTACGGAGCACGCGCGCATGCTCGTACGTGCACGGAGCACGCGCGCATGCACATACGCGCACGGAGCACGCACGCATGCGCGTACGGAGCACGTGCGGATGGAGCACGCACAAGGTACGCATGCGCACATGGAGCACGTACGCATGCGCAAACGGAGCACGTACGCATGAGTGCACCGTGCGCGCATGGTCAAAAACCCTTAAAAAAAATATTAATAATTTTTAAAGTGTTTATAAGTTTATAGAAGATATTAACTATGCTGTTCAACTCTATCCAAATTAAAAAAAACTGAGCCATTCCATATTACAGGATAAAGTTAATCTATAACTATATATATAGGTAGCTTATTGTAAAGTAAATATTTTAAAAATATAATAATACATTCATAAATTAGCATTTAAAAAACCTTGCAAATTCACTTAAAAAACCATGGGTTTCACACACGTTATAGTTAGGAGTTAGCATTTAAAAAACATTTGAAATTCACTAAAAAAACCATAGGTTTCACACATGTTATAGTTAGGAATTAGCATTTAAAAAACCTTGCAAATTCACTGAAAAAACCATAGGTTTCACACACATTATAGTTAGGAATTAGCATTTAAAAAACCTTGCAAATTCACTGAAAAAACTATAGGTTTCACACATGTTATAGTTAGCTGGACATTTCACTTGTAAAAAACCAATGAAATTCCCCCGCTATAGTTAGTTCAGCTAACTATAACTCACGCGCCCGCAATCCACTGCTGATGACATCACATATTACATCACTCATGACATGGTCAGTGACATCATCACTCATGACATCACTGATGACATCTCAAATGACATCAGTCCGTTTCAGCCGTCAAAGCGGCCTTGATCACATGACACTGCTCATGTTTTTTTGCCCGGTATTTAAAGTGCTAGTGCAGAAAAAAATATACCATGTTGGAATCATGGACATAGAAAACAGAGATAATTTGTACCATACTTATATCGATGGAGTTTACATTTGAAGTATTGAACATTTAAAAGAAGCATGATAAATAATGGTATAATACCCAACATTTACAAATCATGTGGCATATTTGATTGAAGTTGACCACAGTTCAAAACATTAAAAATAATGATAAATAATCGTATAATACATAAGAGATTAAAACCCTGCCTAATCAATAGGACCATGAGCGCAACCATGAATGAGAGTATGTGTTTTATAAAAAAATATATATGTTAATGTGCTTGCCCTATACCTGCATATGATACCTAATAAATGCACCCATGGATAATATTATACTGTAAAATACCAGTATAAGATGTCACCAGGAAAAAGATTCATTCTGAATTCTTTTCTGTTGTAATTTATTTGCCAATAGCGTATATATATGTGATCATTGTCAGTTATTGGTTGGGTGCCTGGGAGACTTTAAATGAGAATATCTCAATTTCTCTATCAATTAGGCTAATAAAAACCCCAATCACTTCTTATACTATTGGGCCCTAGTGATAAAATGTTTATAATGTATAAAATCCAAAGGTGCGAAAAAGTGCAAAAGTGCTGTGTAGGTCAATGTAGACAAATATAGTGCAAATATTAGAGAGGGCTACGTGCAAAAAATGCATGTAAATAATATACACAAAATAAATATACACTAGAGTTGATGCCGTAGGGGAGAAAATAGCTACTGAATTCCAAGTACAGTCCATAAATAGATCTAGATAACTCAAGTAATGTGTGCATTCTTATAAAGTATCCTACAGCTCCGTACCATCAGAACAAATGATAAAGACACACAATAAAAACTATATGTCTAAAATCCATCCTAAAAAGTCCAAGCAAGAATAAATATAAATAAGAACAGTATAAATACTAAAACAATAGGTTATCTATAAAAACATGACCAGTATGAAAAAAGTCCAATAATTCCACATTCTTAAATGAGTAAAAGATGGCAGATGAAGACCAAGAGGGGGTTACATAATTTACAAATGTGTGTAAAGGTCTTCAGTTGCGTTAAGCCCTCCAGGATATTTGGAATCGAATTCCAGTATGTAATTAGTTTCAAGACGTCTTAACTTAGCTTCCCTATCACCTGCCCTCTTGGTAACTGGGATCTCCTCGATTACATAGTATTTAAGATGCCTGGGATCACTGTCGTGAGTTGCTTGAAAATGTCTGGCAACTGGGTAGTATTGATCTTTATTTGTTATTGCCCATATGTGCTGTAATATTCTCTTGTGGGCAGCCAATTTGGTGCTCCCTATGTATTTGAGCTGACAACTACATTCTAAAACATACACTGCATACTCTGTTTTGTATGTTAGGTGCTGTTTGATTTCTCGGATCTTGGACGAGAAAGCTGATGTGTATGTTTTAACATTAATACCAAATTGGCAAGCTTTGCAGGTGGAACACTTAAAAAAGCCTTTTCTTGCAGTGAGCCACATATCTTTACGGCAATCCTCTTGTCTGTTATTGACTAATTTATTTCCCATGCTTCTAGTTTTTCTGAAAGTAATCGATGGATTGGTAAGCATCTGATTACCTATTACTGGGTCATCTTGAATAAAATGCCAATTGCGCTTAACTATGCTCCTAATTTGTTTTTTATGTTTAGAATATGATAGTATCAATCTCACAGGTTGTACAGTGGCAATGACCCCTGGTTGTGGTATATCGGCATTGTATGTTAAAAGATCTTCCCTTGCCTAGATGCGTGACCTTCTGATGGCTGCGTCTACAATATCTGTATTGTACCCTCTGGCTAAAACCCTAGCACGGCTCTCTGCCTGCTTGATTTTCGCAGCCTCCTCATTGCTACAAATTTTACGTATGTGGAGCATCTCCCCATATGGTATACTTTTGATTAAGTGGGGGGGATGGGCACTAGATGCATGTAAAACAGTATTTCCTGCAGTGGGCTTTCTAAATAGAGTAGTAGTTAAAATATTATTGTCCACTGAAACCTGCACATCCAAGAAAGTCACTGTTTGTTTGCTGATGGTAGAAGTGAACCTTAAGTTAATATCATTCTGATTGATCTCTTCAATGAATTCAATAGCTCCATTTTCGCTCCCCTTCCAAACAATAAACAAGTCATCTATAAAATGAAGCCAACAGATCACATTGTTGTTGTAGATCTGTTCAAATTGATGCATGAGGACCAGTTCCTACCACCAGCCCATGAAAATGCAGGCATAGCTGGGTGAAAAACTGGCCCCCATAGCCACACCCTGCGTTTGCTGGTACATTTGGCCATTAAAAAGAAAAAGATTGTTTTCAAGACAGAATAGTAACATATCCAATAACATTCTAGTATGTTGGGCATATATAATAGGTCTACTGCACAGAAAATGTTCGACCGCCCTCAAACAATCTTTGTTACGGATACAAGTGTACAGTGAGCACACATCCAATGTTATCAAAAGGTAATCCGAACTCCAATTCAAATTTTTGATTTTGTTCTAGAAGTCACATGTGTCTTGGTCATATGATTTAAAATTCTTCATATAAGGCTGCAAGAAATAGTCAATATATCTGGATAGATTCTCCAGTGGCCCATCACAGGCCGCTATGATTGGTCTGCCTGGGGGCCTGTTGATATTTTTGTGTACCTTAGGTATGAAGTAAATAACAGGAACCGAAGGATGTTCTTTTTTTGATGAATTTATATTCGTCCCCGCTAAGGAGTCCCCGACTTTTCCATGCCAAAAGATATTTGAATAGTACTTCCTGAATGTTCTTATATTTCAAAGGAGTGCTTTTTTTTGTAACATTCTACATCGTTGAGCTGGATGTGAGCTTCTTTCATATATTCCTCCATAGGCCACAGGACGATATTACCGCCCTTGTCAGAGTTCCTGGTAACAACATTGTCTTTTTGTAGTTTAGAAATCAGTTGATTGTATTTTCTTTCTTTATTAGTATATTTTCTGTTCGGTCTGTTGATGACATAGTTTAGTTTTTTGATTTGATTTACAACATGCTCACTGAAAGCGTCCAAGCCATCTCTAGCCATGATAGGCACAAATTTTGATTTGCTTCTGAATGGTGTAGTTGGTCTAGCACACGCGCCCAGGGGGGACAGGTTAGAACTGCTAGCTTGTGCTTCTTCCCCCAGCTCACATAGATCCTGATAAATGCCCAGATCTGATACAGTGAGGCCTGAATAGTTGTCAGCTTCTGTGATTTGAATGTTCCTTTGACTATGGTCTGTTGAAGATCTCAACTGATGGAATTTGAGCAACTTGAGTTTGATATATGTCTACACGCGTTTTGGTGTATTGAAAATTAGATTCCGAACAGTGAGACAAGCAGAGAGATAAGATTTGGGCTTCTGCAGCCGAAAGGTTGACATTGGCCAAATGCTTTTCCTATGGAAACATGGTCCTAACTATAACTATCTGCTGGCGACCGCCAGTAGATAATATATATATATATATATATGTATATATTATCTACTGGCGGCCGCAATCCTCTGCTGATGACGTCAGATATTACATCACTGATGACATATGTGTTTTTCTGAAAAAAAAATATTTGTAATATATGTATAGCTAAAAATTAATGGAAGAAGACATGGGTAAATAAGTGTCTAAATACAGTGATGTAATATCTGACGTCATCAGCAGAGGATTGCGGTCGCGTGAGTTATAGTTGCCTGCACTAACTATAACGGGGGAATTTCATTGGTTTTTCACGAGTGAAATGTCCTGCTAACTATAACATGTGTGAAACCTATGGTTTTTTCAGTGAATTTGCAAGGTTTTTTAAATGCTAATTCCTAACTATAACGTGTGTGAAACCTATGGTTTTTTCAGTGAATATATATATAGTTAGGACCGTGTTTCCATAGGAAATCTGCAACATTCTATTTGGAATAACTTTGGCGCCGGTTGACGAATCCTCGCAAAATTTTCAAAATAGGTGGGGTGCTCCGCTCGTACCCTAAAAGTCTCGGGGGATTCGTCAAGTGGGGGCTGAGAAAAAAGGGGGGTCCCAAAATGCGTTTTTCCCATGCATTTTTCCATAGGGACCTTTAGTCCAAGGTACAGCCCAAATGGCTGAACAGAATTATTTGAAATTTGGCAAAGAGAAAGTCCTCAGGTCAGGGATGTGTCTTTTGCATATCTGGAGTCAATCTGTTCAGTAGTTCCTAAGAAAATTGCAGTTAAAAGTACATACATATCTATAGCCGCACACCGTAGGCGTACCGTACGCGCACCGTACGCATACCGTACGCGCACGCTGCCGTGCGCGAGCGTAATTCTGATTGGTGGTTACATGACAGTAAACATTCCAATCGGTCGAAATCAGGAAGTGTCGGCCGCCATTTTGTGTGTCTCGCACTGAAAAACAAAGGTGAAGAACGTGAAAAGGGGGCAAGGTAGAGAGTTGCAGACCCCCTAGCCTTTGTCAGGGGTCCAAGAAGGACCCAGAAGTGTGAAAAATACATTTTTATTTAAAAAAAAAAATTGCGGGGTACGCGTACTGTGCGAGTACGGTGGTAAAAAAAATTATTTAAAAAAATAGAATTAAAAATCAAAATTAAATGTTTAGATGTTAGGTGGCTCTAAAAAGAGCCGTTGTGTTTATGAAGTGTTTTTTTGGTACCTACAAGTAAGTACCGATGCAGAGTCTAAAGTTCAAGAGGAAGACTTTGTTCCCTTCATCATTGAAATGTACACCGTCTCCTCTATAAATGTCTTGCATTTTGTAACGCAAGTTGTTGTGGTATATAGAACCCATACCATAGTCTCTGAGGAAAGCAGAAACAGACTTATTGACGTGCTTTCTTGCTTTGTCAATCTGTGGACAAAATTGGTTAGACCAGTTCCACTTTTGCCTTTGGCATATATTAGAATATACAAAGGCAGTTTGTGGAAAAAGTGACATCAATTGCACAAAGGTGTCCTTAATAAGCATTTCCTGACCTACCCCAGTTAAAGTGCCTAGGTCATTTCCACCACAGTGCACAATAATAAGGTCAGGCTGTGGAAGATGTAGAAAGGTTTTCACCAAAGGCATTATTGGTGCCACTTTAACCCTCTCGGACCAATCCATTTAATGTCTACATTTCGCAAAGCAAGGTCTTTCACAATACCTCTTTTTTCTGCAAACTTTTCACTCCAGAAGACATAGCTATGACCTACAATCCACACTGTGAACATCTTTCAAGGAGATCTGGATGCACTCAGAAGGTGTATTTCAGTAGAGTGGCAATATGAAAAGAAAGATAGTTGTAAAATGGAGTACAAGCATGTTTTGGATTGGTTCAGAAAAATGTGTACCCACAGAACATTACTTTGGATTTGCTGTTAGGTTTGAAAAGTCAAGCACTCTTGCTCTAAGGATTAGAAACATTGTGTGTTGAACTTGTGACCTCTCTGCTCACACCAGTGTTCCATTACCTGTTGCTATGGTAGCAGGCAGAAGTCATGTTGGGGGAAGGGATCATTTGGAAAGGGTTGACATTTCCAACCAAATGAAATGTGTGTTTCCATTTGAAAAAAATGTGGGAAGCACTGTGATTTGGAGTTAACATGTATATGTGTGAAAAAAGAGAGGGAAACATTGCCATTAACTGGTTCTGGTGAGAGGAGAGAGGTGTACAGCTCAGAGATTGTTGCTATGCTAATCTGCTGTTTGAGTGCCACATTTCTTTCTGAACTAACTACTTTTAAAGGTGAGTTATAAATTTGAGAGGGGATGTATGTGGTGCATTTTGATATAAATAATAGAAATGTGATTCTTCTTTTAAAGTTGTGTTTCACATTTTGTGTTTTGGGAGATATTTAACTGTCTTGAACTTGTAAGATATTATTGAGTATGTCTTCACCATAAGTTAAGGTGTACTGGTATCACCCAGGGATACTGTTTTCTGCCTAGAATCACACCATGAGTCTGTGTGCACACAGGAATTGTTATCAGAGATTTAATTCGTGTTGCTCTTGCTCTGTTAGCCTTGCACACGCAGGAAAGGGGCAGCTTGTTTTCTTGAACTGTGATGGTTAGCATTCAGCAGAAATTACTTTCTCACAAATGAGAGGCAAATGCTAACACATTTGAAATTAACATGGTACATTTTCCTTCCACTTTTAAAGTTGTGTTTTACATTTTATGTTAAGAAAGATATTTAAGTGCCTTGAACTTGTAAGATATTATGGAGTATGTCTTCTCTAGAAGTTAAGCTGTACTGGTATCACCCAGGAATACAGTTTTCTGCCTAGAATCACACCATGAGTCTGTGTGCACAAAGGAATTGTTGTCAGAGATTTAATTTGTGTTGGTCTGGTTCTGTAAGAATGGCATTTGTATGAAAGGGGCAGCTTGTTTTTTAGAACTGTGATGGTTTGTATTCAGCATAAAACAGTATCTCACAAATGGGAGGCCAATGCTAACACATTTGAAATTGATATGGTAGATTTTACTTTTAATCATGCAATGGGTAAGGTTGTTCCTACAAGTACAAAACTCCAATTAACCCTTACCACACATGTACTTTTATATACATCACTCCAATGTTTATGCTGTTGTGGAAGCGTCCATGCACATGTCTATTGTAACTGAAAATACACAGTCTGCAGAAGCAGACTCTTAACACACACCCAGCTGCTTATCCTGTACTATCATGCTTAGTATTCACAACTGTGTGGTGTTTCAGATAGGAGTGAGTAACGCTAATACATTCAACATCACCAAGGCTCATTTCCTTTGCTGGAGTGTAGTCAGTCACCCAGGTTACACATGTACATGGTCTCAAAAAGCTGTTTGGGCATGTGCTCTTTTCTGCTTTTGAAAACTTTAATGAAAATGTGTCAGACTGTTAGAGTAATTATCACTTGCTCTACCACAGTAGTAAGTGTGCTTTCAAATTGCAAATCAAATTTCATTTTCTGCCTAGAATCACACCATGAGTCTGTGTGCACAAAGGAATTGTTGTCAGAGATTTAATTTGTGTTGGTCTGGTTCTGTAAGAATGGCATTCGTATGAAAGGGGCAGCTTGTTTTTTAGAACTGTGATGGTTTGTATTCAGCATAAAACAGTATCTCACAAATGGGAGGCCAATGCTAACACATTTGAAATTGATATGGTAGATTTTACTTTTAATCATGCAATGGGTAAGGTTGTTCCTACAAGTACAAAACTCCAATTAACCCTTACCACACATGTACTTTTATATACATCACTCCAATGTTTATGCTGTTGTGGAAGCGTCCATGCACATGTCTATTGTAACTGAAAATACACAGTCTGCAGAAGCAGACTCTTAACACACACCCAGCTGCTTATCCTGTACTATCATGCTTAGTATTCACAACTGTGTGGTGTTTCAGATAGGAGTGAGTAACGCTAATACATTCAACATCACCAAGGCTCATTTCCTTTGCTGGAGTGTAGTCAGTCACCCAGGTTACACATGTTCATGGTCTCAAAAAGCTGTTTGGGCATGTGCTCTTTTCTGCATTTGAAAACTATAAAGAAAATGTGTTAGACTGTTAGAGTAATTATCACTTGCTCTACCACAGTAGTAAGTGTGCTTTCAAATTGCAAATCAAATTTCGTTTTCTGCCTAGAATCACACCATGAGTCTGCGCGCACACAGGAATTGTTATCAGAGATTCAATTCGTGTTACTCTGGTTCTTTTAGAATTGCATTCGTAGGAAAGGGGAAGCTTGTTTTTTAGAACTGTGATGGTTTGTATTCAGCATAAAACAGTATCTCACAAACGGGAGGCCAATGCTAACACATTTGAAATTGATATGGTAGATTTTACTTTTAATCATGCAATGGGTAAGGTTGTTCCTACATGTACAAAACTCCAATTAACCCTTACCACACATGTACTTTTATATACATCACTCAGTTTATGCTGTTGTGGAAGCGTCCATGCACATGTCTATTGTAACTGAAAATACACAGTCTGCAGAAGCAGACTCTTACCACACACCCAGCTGCTTATCCTGTAATATCATGCCTGCTTATCCTGTACTATCATGCTTAGTATTCACAACTGTGTGGCATTTCAGATAGTAGTGAGTAACGCTAATACATTCAACATCACCAAGGCTCATTTCCTTTGCTGGAGTGTAGTCAGTCACCCAGGTTACACATGTTCATGGTCTCAAAAAGCTGTTTGGGCATGTGCTCTTTTCTGCTTTTGAAAACTATAATGAAAATGTGTTAGACTGTTAGAGTAATTATCACTTGCTGTACCATAGTAGTAAGTGTGCTTTCAAATTGCAAATCAAATTTCATTTTCTGTCTAGAATCACACCATGAGTCTGTGCGCACACAGGAATTGTTGTCAGAGATTCAATTCGTGTTACTCTGGTTCTTTTAGAATTGCATTCGTAGGAAAGGGGAAGCTTGTTTTCTTGAACTGTGATGACTAGCATTCAGCCCAAATTAATATGTCACAAATGAGAGGGCAATGCTAACACATTTGAAATCAACATGGTAGATTTTCCTTCCACTCCTGCAATGGGTCATGTAGTTTGTACATGTTCAAAAGTCCTATTAACCCTTACCACACATGTCTCCAGTGTTTATGCAGTTGTGCAAGCGTCCATGCAGATCTCTCTTGCACCTGACAGTAGACAGTCTCCAGAAGCACACTCTTAGCAGAGAGCAAGCTGTTTCTCCTGTACAGTCATGCTTACTATTCAGCGCTGTGTGGTGTTTCAGATAGGAGTGAGTAACGCTAATACATTCAACATCACCAAGGCTCATTTCCTTTGCTAGAGTGTAGTATGTCATCCAGGTTACACATGTTTATGGTCTCAAAAAGCTGTTTGGGCATGTGCTCTTTTCTGCTTTTGAAAACTATAATGAAAATGTGTTAGACTGTTAGAGTAATTATCACTTGCTCTACCACAGTAGTAAGTGTGCTTTCAAATTGCAAATCAAATTTCGTTTTCTGCCTAGAATCACACCATGAGTCTGTGCGCACACAGGAATTGTTGTCAGAGATTCAATTCGTGTTACTCTGGTTCTTTTAGAATTGCATTCCTAGGAAAGGGGCAGCTTGTTTTCTTGAACGGTGATGGCTAGCATTCAGCCCAAATTGATATGTCACAAATGAGAGGGCAATGCTAATACATTTGAAATCAACATGGTAGATTTTCTTTCCACTCCTGCAATGGGTCATGTAGTTTGTACATGTTCAAAAGTCCTATTAACCCTTACCACACATGTAGTCTTACATACATGTCTCCAGTGTTTATGCAGTTGTGCAAGCGTCCATGCAGATCTCTCTTGCACCTGACAGTAGACAGTCTCCAGAAGCACACTCTTAGCAGAGAGCAAGCTGTTTCTCCTGTACAGTCATGCTTACTATTCTGCGCTGTGTGGTGTTTCAGATAGGAGTGAGTAACGCTAATACATTCAACATCACCAAGGCTCATTTCCTTTGCTAGAGTGTAGTATGTCATCCAGGTTACACATGTTTATGGTCTCGAAAAGTGGTTTGGGCATGTGCTCTTTTCTGCATTTGAAAACTATAATGAAAATGTGTTAGACTGTTAGAGTAATTATCACTTGCTCTACCACAGTAGTAAGTGTGCTTTCAAATTGCAAATCAAATTTCGTTTTCTGCCTAGAATCACACCATGAGTCTGTGCGCACACAGGAACTGTTGTCAGAGATTCAATTTGTGTTACTCTGGTTCTTTTAGAATTGCATTCGTAGGAAAGGGGAAGCTTGTTTTCTTGAACTGTTATGGCTAGCATTCAGCTCAAATTAATATGTCACAAATGAGAGGGCAATGCTAACACATTTGAAATCAACATGGTAGATTTTCCTTCCACTCCTGCAATAGGTCATGTAGTTTGTACATGTTCAAAAGTCCTATTAACCCTTACCACACATGAAGTCTTACATACATGTCTCCAGTGTTTATGCAGTTGTGCAAGCGTCCATGCAGATCTTTCTTGCACCTGACAGTAGACAGTCTCCAGAAGCACACTCTTAGCAGAGAGCAAGCTGTTTCTCCTGTACAGTCATGCTTACTATTCAGCGCTGTGTGGTGTTTCAGACAGGAGTGAGTAACGCTAATACATTCAACATCACCACGGCTCTTTTCCTTTGCTAGAGTGTAGTACGTCATCCAGGTTACACATGTTTATGGTCTCAAAAAGCTGTTTGGACATGTGCTCTTTTCTGCTTTTGAAAATTATAATGAAAATGTGTCAGACTGTTAGAGTAATTATCACTTGCTCTACCACAGTAGTAAGTGTGCTTTCAAATTGCAAATCAAATCTCGTTTTCTGCCTAGAATCACACCATGAGTCTGTGCGCACACAGGAATTGTTGTCAGAGATTCAATTCGTGTTACTCTGGTTTTTTTAGAATTGCATTTGTAGGAAAGGGGAAGCTTGTTTTCTTGAACTGTGATGGCTAGCATTCAGCCCAAATTAATATGTCACAAGTGAGAGGGCAATGCTAACACATTTGAAATCAATATGGTAGATTTTCCTTCCACTCGTGCAATGGGTCATGTAGTTTTTACATGTTCAAAAGTCCTATTAACCCTTACCACACATGTAGTCTTACATACATGTCTCCAGTGTTTATGCAGTTGTGCAAGCGTCCATGCAGATCTCTCTTGCACCTGACAGTAGACACTCTCCAGAAGCACACTGTTAGCAGAGAGCAAGCTGTTTCTCATGTACAGTCATGCTTACTATTACGTCATCCAGGTTACACATGTTCATGGTCTCAAAAAGCTGTTTGGACATGTGCTCTTTTCTGTTTCTGAAAAATATAATGAAAATGTGTCAGACTGTTAGAGTAATTATCACTTGCTCTACCACAGTAGTAAGTGTGCTTTCAAATTGCAAATCAAATTTCGTTTTCTGCCTAGAATCACACCATGAGTCTGTGCGCACACAGGAATTGTTGTCAGAGATTTAATTCGTGTTACTCTGGTTCTTTTAGAATTGCATTCGTAGGAAAGGGGAAGCTTTAATTCGTGTTGGTTTTATTGTGTTTTTCACTCGTAGGAAAGGGGTAGATAGTATTATAAGATTTGAAAAGCTCAAAAAAAATATAGTAATATATTTAAATTATATAAAGTTATTTTTTTTAGTTTCTTTCAGGTATTGCTGAACAACAGTGAAATAAATTAAAGATGCCTATAAAATCAAGAAAGAGAAAAGAACAGAAAAAACATTTATATATGAAGACAACTGGAGGACCCAAATTAGTTGAAGATCCTTATGTTGGAAAAAAAGTCTTCTGGTAAGCAGACTAAGGAGTTTTTAAAAAAATATCTTCAAAAAAAGAAAACATTTGAAAAATGTCCCTACTGCAAATAGTGTTTCAAGTGGAAAACAACAGGACAAAAGTGAGAAATTACTAAATGCTAATTTACAATCAGAAGCAATAAAGATTGACTTAAAAAGAAAAACAGCATTTAAAGACATTCGTAGAAAAATGTTTCAGAGAAGAGTGATGTCCAATTTGCTAAAGGATGTGAAAAAATATAAGAAGAAAGCAAAATTTTATAAGAGAAAGAAAGATATTGAATCAATTGTAGCTAAGGCTTTAGATTTGAAAAGAAAACTATTCATTTTAATTTTGAACATGATCCGTACATTAGATAAAATGGTCAATGTAATGAAGTCACAAAGCAAAATGAAAAGAGTAGTGAAAAGAATTAACTTTTGTAAAGTGTTTTTAGGAGAATGGATGCATAGTTCAAATACTGAACCATTTTTTAATGAAGAGAGTTATCTTCAAAGTAATAGTTTGCTGCATGCAGTTGACACCAGAGGTCGTGCTTATGAAGTGAAAGATGGTTGTGTAATGGAAAAGGAGAAAATGGTTCCAAGAAATGAGGAAGAAGTGATAGCTGATGAGGTTACGGGGAGACGTCCTAAAGCCCCAGTGTACACTTGGAATTGTAGTAGTATTTGTACTGTACGACAAGAATCTATTGATAAATTACGTGGGTTTCTAAGAGAATATAGTAAAAAAAGTGTTAAACAGAAGATTAAGGTGCGTCAAAGACTAGATCCATGTAGAGTGAGAGAGAATACTGGTTTGCAAGGACATTCTCTGGCTTGTCTTTCTAGGAAAGTTTGCCAAAGTGTTTTTCACCATTTTAGGATGCTGGCAGTTCATCATACTGAAATGAGAAAGTTTGTGAGAAGATTGTATTTTGCTAAAAGTCCAGCACAAAAGTTAAATGAGTTGAATAGGGCTTTGTTCCGTGGATCTGTATCAGATGTACAGAAGGTTACTGATGAAATTCAGTTTTGTTACTTTGGTCCGGAACAAGAAAGTGCAGGTAATGACACAGTTATTGAAGAAAATGTGGAAGAGAATGTAGAGCCCACTGTTAGTAAAAATGTTGAAGATCAAATGACAAAATTTACTATCATCTCTAATGAAAGACCAAATATTACTTGTATTTGTTGCCGGAGAAGCCATTACAAAATTCAAACAAGAAATGTTGATCTGTATAAAAAAAGTGAAAATGAAGATAATTATAAGTGGAAGGATTTTGCAACATATATATTTCTGGAAAATAGTTTTGATTTGGGTGAAGATCAGCGTATTTGTAAATACTTTTATAACAAGTTAGAAGAAAATAAAATGCCAGCCAGAGCTGTACATAATAATTTAGAATTGGTTGATATTCCTGCAGAACTTAGTGATTTAAATATGTATGAGTCTATACTCATTCAATGTGTCCATCCGTTTCAGACCATAGTGCGTATGGAGCCAAAAACAGGTAAATTACCTCCTTCGGATTTACAAAGAGGTTTAAAAGGAAGAGTTGTCTATTTGCCATTGGATTTGAAAAAAAAATGGAAACAATTGATGCAGATAGATTGGAAACTGAACCATTAGTCATTCTGGTTAATGGAGTACCAACAAAGAATAAGAAAATTTGGCAAGAGCTGGTAGATGTACGAAAAGTACAAAGAGCAAATTTATATTTGAAAAGAAATAATAAATGGTATGAAACAATTTATATGGATGAAGATGAAGAAGTTTTACTACCAGTCTCAGGAATACCAGCTGGGCAAATTGAAAAAGTGGATAAGTCAAAAGAAGAAGAAATTTATGAACATTTCAGCATACATCCTCTTCATTCAAAAGAAGTTATGGCAAACACTATTGATCTGTTTCAGATGAAAAAAGCACAAGGAACTCCCGTGAGTGTATGGGAGGAGAGCTTGGAAGCTCGTTGTTTTCCCCAGCTGTTTCCTACAGGAAAAGGTGGACGATATGATGAACGTCCAGTACAGATTCCTGCTTCTGAGTATCGGACTACAAGATTATATGCAGAAGATCCAAGATTTCATCAAAGTATTCCTTATTTGTTCAATCTTTTATTTGAAAGTGACTTGTCTGCACTATCTTATGCAGTAAATCACATTTTAAAAAGTGGAGTACATCTACATAATGTGTCTGCAAAAGATTTTATGAACAAAGTGCAACAGCGAGATGATCATTTGGAATCACAATTGATGAATCTGATGGCTTGTCAGCGTGGAACTAATGAATATTGGTACCAACGCCATGGAGAATTGAAATGTATGTTACGGAATTTAGGAACTCCTACATGGTTTCTCACCCTAAGCTGTGCTGAGTACGCTTGGAATGATCTTCTGGATTTTCTTCGAGAGGCAAATTCAAATATTGAAAACATCCAATACAAGACAGCAGGAGAATTGTGCTCATTGGAACCGGTTAATGTTTGCGGATATTTCAATCATAGATTTGAGGCTATGATGTCCTTCATCTGCAATAAAAAAAAATCCACCTCTTGGAGAAGTTGTGGATTTCTTTTGGAGAAAAGAGTACCAAGCAAGAGGTGCTCCTCATATTCATATGCTGTTGTGGATCAAGGATGCCCCAAAATTTGGAACAGATTCGGATGATGCAGTTTTAAGTTTCATCGAAGAATATGCAACATGTGCTATACCTAAAAGCACAGAAGAGAAAAACTTCTTTCCAAAGTCATCGGTGTGGAAAATACTGTCGACGAAAGTACAAGAGTAAAGATAAATTCTACACAAAATGTCGATTTGGATTTCCACGACCTGTTCTTTCAAAAGGAAGAGTCAACAGTTTTATGTCAGCTGTGTGACATACTATTACAAGAAAATCTCCCAAAAATACGTACAACCTAAGAAGAAAAGAAGAGTCAAAATATATAAATGACTACAACCCAGTCATTTTATTCATGTGGAATGCTAACATGGATATACAGTATGTTGCTGACAATTCTATTGCTGTTGCTCGGTATGTCACATCTTACATCACTAAATCTGAGAAAACGGAATTGAAGGAAATGTGGGAAGAGATTTCTCACGAGAAGACTGTCAGTAAGAAGCTATACAGTTTCAGTTTAAAGATGTTATTGCATCGAGAAATTGGATCCTACGAATGCTCAGATAGGTTATCATCTGCAAGTCTGTACTCCAAATCCAGAAGAATAATTTGGGTAAGTTTAGGCCTTGCAGGAATGCGATATCGGGTACTGAAATCTGTTGGAGAAATTGAATATTTGGCAGAGAACGACCCGGAAAGTACAGATATTTTGAAATCAAACATGTTGGACACATATTACCCAAAAAGAAGTCGTCATCTTGAGAACATGTGTCTCTATGAAGTGCTGCAGAACTACATTTTTACACGGAAAGCCACAGAAGATATCAACAATGGAAAATATAAAGTCATTGGTGAGGAAGGATGTTTGGTGAAGCAAACAAAAGGAAGTTTGATTAATCACAGGAAGCTGAGTTGCGACACTCCTGACAAAAAGGAATTTTACTACTTAGCACTTTTACAGCTGTTTAAACCATGGCGTTCAGAGGATGAATTACTTGGAGATTTTCACAGCTATGAAGATTCCTTTAATGCATGTAAAGATACGATTGAATGCAGTACTTTCACAAATTATTTACAAATGTTAAATGAAGAAATTGAACAGGAAGCTACAATTGCAGCTGAAGTAGCTAGAGACAGTTCTCAAGACAGCCAAAGTTCTGGAACGCTCAGTCAAGATCCCCTAGGACAACCAATCGTAGAAAATGAAGCTGCAATAGCAATGACTGAAGTGGAAACAGCTATGAATCAAGCTCAGGAAGATTAAATAGATTTACCAAATTTGGAACAGAAACTTAATGAAGAACAACAACAAATTTATGAAGAAGTCACACAAAAAAATTGATCATGGAATACTACATGAAAAGAAAGAGTGCTCATGCACATCATTTGAACCAATCAGGATGTATGTGAGTGGACAAGCTGGAACTGGAAAAAAGTTTCTTAATTAAAGTCATCAGAAGTTACCTACAGCAAAAAACAGATTCAACTTTGTCTTGTGTTGTTACTGCTCCAACTGGGTTAGCAGCATATAACATAAAAGGAATTACCTTACATCGCTTGCTAATGTTACCAGTGGAGCATGAGAACAAAATAGAATATCACAAGCTAACAGGAGAAGCATGCTTTGAAGTTTCAAGAGTGTTGAAGAAGATGCAAGTTCTTATTATTGATGAGGTAAGCATGGTATCAAACTTAATGCTTGCCTTTGTGGATTTAAGAATGCAGCAAATTCTAAAGAGAGACTATGACGTGTTATGTGGTGGAAAACATGTTATAGTTTTTGGGGATCTTCTGCAGCAAACTCCAGTTAAAGGACAACCAGTGTTTAATACTGTGACATATGAAGACACGAAGAAGTCATAAGAAAGTATTGGTAATGCGAATATTTGGTAATTCTTTGAGTACAAAGAACTCACTACCAATATGAGGCAAGCAAATGATGAAGATTATGCAAGTATTCTGAAAGATATCAGAATTGGACTACTCACAGAAGTTGGCAGAAAAGCATTACAGAGTCGGTTGCTACATAATTTATTTCCAAGTGAAGAAATAGTTGCAGAGAAAATATACCAGAACATTGCAGAAAAAAATACTGTAATCTGCGTAATGCCAACACTACGTGAATGCTCGATATTCAATGAGGAAATTTTGAAATTGGAAAAGGAAGAGATTAAGAAACTGGAAGCAGTGGACAAAATTCAGCATGAAGGAATTACTATTACATTAACAGGCAAATTTAAAAATAAATTGGATTCTCTAGAGAAGAACATTTCGAAAACAGCTGGATTAGAAAAAAATCTTTATGTTTGTATGAACTGTCGAGTATTTTTAAGAAGAAATTTGGATGTAGAAAAAGGTTTAGTGAATGGAGCTATGGGTAAAGTTATGGGTTTTGTGAAATACCACAAAAAAGATGGGATTGAATTTTTAAAAATAAAATTTGATCAGATTGAAGAGGTTAAAGACATTAGTCGTTGTTCAGTCCGTTTTTTGCTTGTAAAAGACTTATATGTACGTAGGAAGCAGTTTCCGTTTTCTCTAGCATATGCTGTAACTATTCACAAAACTCAAGGATTAACTGTAGATAGTGCTTTTGTAAACATTGGTTCTACTGTGTTCAAAGAAGGTATGGCATATGTTGCTTTGTCACGAGTGAAAACATTATCTGGTTTATTCATGATAGGCTTTGATGACTCAAAAGTTAGTGCTGATGCAAATTGTGTAAAGGAGTATAATAGATTAAGAAGAACCTATGCTCCTCATTTAGGTCAGTATCCTGTGTTTGAAAAACGTGTTGTTTCTCGGAAAAGGAGAATTGAGAATATCTGTAATGAGGATGTACAGAAGACAAAACAAAAGGAGAGTGATGTGATTGCAAGCAAAAAGAAAAAGGACAATGTTCAAGAGGTTGTTGGTTGTCATTTTGAAAATAGCTCTGGTGTCAACTGCTACGCTAATGTAGTGCTGAATGTTGTATTTTATCTTGAAAGTTTGCAAGAGCAGATAATAGTAAATCATGCAAAAAAGATTTTGTTCTCTGATGAGTTTTCTTTTTGAGAAGCTGAGTATTGATAAAACTAAAATAGAAAGTGCTTCTGATGTTAGAAAACTTTTAGATGTATGTTCAGGATGTACACAGTTTACTCAAAATGTCCAGCAAGATGCAGAGGAATTCTTGATGTATATCCTTATGGTACTGGAAGAAGAAGGGATAGAAATAGAAAATATGTTTGGTCTCTCTTATAAATGGGAACATAGTTGTGAAAACTGTTTCAACACATGCAACTCTAATGTTCATTCAGAAAGGTTTATATATTTAACATTACCAGAGACTAAATCAGTGACTTTTAGTAAATTAGTTAAAGATGCCAATCACAACATGGAATGTTCTCATTGTAAATCAGAAATGTTATCAACGTTATTTTTAAATAAATATGGACAGTATGTAATTTTAATGATGCAACGTTGTAGAGCTGATGGTACAAAATTGGACACTTTAATAAAGAAGTTTACAGTCCATCAATTATCAATATCTGGAAAAACTTTTGTTGCAATAATTTTCCATGATGGACCTTCTAAAACTTCTGGTCATTACACAGTTTATCTTAAATGTGAAAAAGGCTGGACACTGTGTAATGATTCTCAATTGATTTTCAAGCAACGTTTGCCTGCAGAATTACCAAGTTCCTATTTAATTTTTCTGAAACAAAAATTTTAGATACAAATTGCAACATCTGAACAAATCATTTTTGCGATTGTATTGGATTACCATTGGTTATTTCATCAAAAAAGAATTTAAAAATTACCATTTGGCCTCATGGAAAGGTAAAAATTTCTCTTGTGGACTTCTTTGACAGATATTATTTTGGTGTATGTGCTTAAGCAACAAGATTTACAGACGATATTTATTGCAAATAGTTATTGGTTTTAGATGATGTTTTTATTAAATATGTTACATTTCTATAAAGGTATGTTTTACTGAGAAGAGATTCAGGGCTTTTTATAAACAATTTTTCAGATTGTTAATTTTTTTGCCCGCTGTTAAGTGATGAATGCAATTGGTTTCACGATTTACAGTGAAATTCAATATATTCTGAAAACAGCAAAAAAAGGGCAAAATATTGTTTTTTTAAATAAGAAAATATGTGTACTGAATTCTAAAATGTATTGTTAAATAATAATACTTTTTTTCTTTTTTTACAGATTGAGAAAGAAAATTTAGGAAAATTAATCCTTTTTTCTAGCAATTAAAAAAAACCATTTATTGATAATTAAGTTATTTTGTTGGTCAGGTAAGTTTGAAATATCTGTATTTATCACACATTTACTTTCATACTCCCTTTTTTTCACTTCTCTTCACTCTGCTTTTCTCATTTCCCTTGTGGTCCCTCAAGTACCTTGAAGGGTGAAATAAAGATATATATATATTTTTTTTAAATGGGTGCGTGCGCGCATGGTAAAAAGATTTTTTTTTAAAAGTGATTAAAATTAAAAAAAATTGTGAGGTAAGGTGGCTCTTAAAAGAGCGGTTGTGTTAATACAGGGACAGAGGAAGGAAAGAATGGCAATATTATAAGGTACCGCACTTGTGCTGTTCTATCTTATTGTCTATTAGAGGAATACTAGACTCCCCAAAAGCAATAGGAGAGTAGCAAGTATTGCACCTTATATGTACTCTCTGAAACCGAGGGTAAATGTCCAGAGGAGCAGAAGAGGGTGACGCTCCCACCGCAGAGGAAGTGCTCGGCTGAGCTGCCGAAGATGTACTCGGCTGAGCAGCTGCGGATGTGCTCGGCTGAGCTGCTGAAGGGGTTGCTGCAGTAGCTCGAGCAAAAGTCTTGGGATGTACATCCCTAATGTGTCTGAACATAGTGAAGATTCCAAAAGAGTACTTCTTCTTTGGATCTCCTCTAGACAATACACGCAAACAAAGTTTGCAGGTGACTAATGGAGCATTGACTTTCTTCTGCCCCTCTGGAAATGTAAAATATTGCCAGACAAAAGAATCCTTCTGTTTCCTCTTTCTCTGTCTGATAATGCTGTCCTGCTCACTCCCAGAAGAGGACTGCTGCTCTGCCATTGTATCCCAAAGACACTTCAGCTCCTCCTCCTAGGGAATCACAAGCAATAATGAGGGGAATGGGTGTGGTGTTGGAAGTTTCTGGAAATGAAAGAAGTTTAAACCAATGAAAAGTGTTGTTTCTGGATCACATGACCTACCGTGCGTGCTCAGTACGCGCACGGTAAAAGTACGCATGCGCGTACGTAAGACGCGCACACGCGCGCATGCGCATTAGAGTCACGCGCGCATGCACGTACGGCGGTTCCGCGTAAGGTGCACACGCGCATGCGCAAAAAATAAACCGCGCGCGCATGCGCGTAGGAAGCAAGTGCATAAGCGTCGCAGACGAAGTACGGATGCGTACGTAAATCGCGTACACATGCGCAGACGGAGCATAGATATTACGTACGCGCACCGTACTTATAGCGTACCGTCCGCGTACCGTAAGCTTACCGTACGCGCACGGTAAAAAATTCTAAAAAAAAAAAAAGTATAAAGGTTTGTAGAAGATATTAACTATGTTGTTCAACTATATCTAAACATTTATTTAAAAAAGGTGAACCATTCCATATTGCAGGATACAGTAAATCATTGATTATATACATAGGTAGCATATTGTTTAAAAAAAAATCTCAAAAGAAATAATTAAAAAAAAAAATTGGATTTAAAAAACCTTGCAAATTCATTAAAAAAAACATAGGTTTCACATACGTTATAGTTAGGAATTAGCATTTAAAAAACCTTGCAAATTCACTGAAAAAAACATAGGTTTCACACACGTTATAGTTAGGAATTAGCATTTAAAAAACCTTGCAAATTCACTGAAAAAACCATAGGTTTCACACATGTTATAGTTAGCTGGACATTTCACTCGTACAAAACCATTGAAATTCCCCCGTTATAGTTAGTTCAGCTAACTATAACTCGCGCGCCCGCAATCCACTGCTGATGACGTCACATATTACATCACTCATGACATGGTCAGTGACATCACTCATGACATCACTGATGACATCTCAAATAACATCACTGATGACGTCATCCATGTGATAAATTACCACATCTTCTCACACCCTAATATAACCTTTGATACACCGACTAAAAATTTCAGAGTTCCATTCTTAAAACCATACATACTGCAATACCAATAACTACATACCCACTTATTAACTCTTAGGTCTACATACACCTCCACTCATTAACTTGTACCGTCACTCATACTTACAGTCACTCCATACAAGACTATCATATGCATTTATATACCTATATAGACACTCACAAACCACCAATCATCCATAGAGCTACTCTCACACCTAGTCAGTCATGCAAATAATCACACTCCCATTTACTCACCTATGTGATTATACACACTCAAGTTCACTTACTCAAAAATAGTACCACATTCTTACGCTCTTATAGAATCACTGATACAAGCACACACTTATCCATACAGTCACTCTCACAATCACACACTGTCACATCTACCCACTTATATACTCTTACACGCATATATACTGCCTTTCAAATATGTAGTTAGTCACAAATGTACCACTGAGTTATACATTCAATCACTAACATACCCATACATACACTCACTCAACCATACAGTCCATCACAGATACACTCTTAAAACCATGCACCCATAGAATCAACCACTCACACATCTAGTCACAGAGTAACACACACCCTACCCACACAAACACTCAGGAACCCATACAGATACTGAGACAAACAATCAATAACTCAAATAGACACTCATATAGCTATTCACAAAACCATGCAGCCACTTATACACCAACATACAGACACATAGAAACATTTACACAGTTTAGTCACTAGTCTGCAGTAAGATACATTTAATGATTCACATAGAGTCAGTTACGCACCACAGAAAATCATCCATTTACAAACTTGTACACCCACTTATTCTTCAACTGGCCTTTCCCTATATATATTAAACATATTAAAATTGTTCAGAAACACATACTCAATCGATGATGTCATCAGTATTCACTAAGATACTGTTAATAAGTCAGTTATACAATTAATTTTACAAAAAAAACATCCATTTAGACACTTATTTACCCATTTATTCTTCCATTAACATTTAGATATACATATATAAAATATATTTATTTTTCAGAAAGACACATATTCACTGGATGCTGTCATCAGTGATGTCATTTGAGATGTCATCAGTGATGTCATGAGTGATGTCACTGACCATGTCATGAGTGATGTAATATGTGACGTCATCAGCAGTGGATTGCGGGCGCGCGAGTTATAGTTAGCTGAACTAACTATAACGGGGGAATTTCAATGGTTTTGTACGAGTGAAATGTCCAGCTAACTATAACATGTGTGAAACCTATGGTTTTTTCAGTGAATATATATATATATATATATGTATATATATATATATATATATATATACATATACATATATATATATATATATATATATATATATATATATATATATATATAAATATATATATATATATTCACTGAAAAAACCATAGGTTTCACACATGTTATAGTTAGCGGAAATTTTACTGATAAAAAACCAATGAAATTCCCCCGTTATAGTTAGTGCAGGCAACTATAACTCACGCGACCGCAATCTTCTGCTGATGACATATGTGTCTTTATGAAAAAAAAATATTTGTAATATATGTATAGCTAAAAATGTATGGAAGAAGACATGGGCAAATAAGTGTCTAAATACAGTATTAGCATCAGCAGAGGATTGCGGTCGCGTGAGTTATAGTTGCCTGCACTAACTATAACGGGGGAATTTCATTGGTTTTTTATCAGTAAAATTTCCGCTAACTATAACATGTGTGAAACCTGTGGTTTTTTCAGTGAATTTGCAAGGTTTTTTAAATGCTAATTCCTAACTATAACGTGTGTGAAACCTATGGTTTTTTCAGTGAATTTGTACGTTTTTTAAAATGCTAAGTTACTTTACGCCATTCGTGGCGTGCGCGCCCACTTAACGCAGTTCGTTCCGTGCGCGCACGGTGCGCTTCGCGCACCATGCGCGCACAGTGAGCACGCGGTCCACGTTACGCTAGATGGGCCACCGTGCGCACCGTGCGCACATGGAGGACATATGATGCACTTCGTTTTGAAAAGTAATATTTTAATTTTTCATATATGTTATAAGCCATGCACAAATGGTGCCCTTCGGGCACCATTTGCACACGGGGTGGAGAGAGTGTGGATAATTTTTTTTTTAATTATTATTTGTTTTAATATTTTAGTTTAACTCATCTTTAATAAGCCATGCACAATTGGTGCCCTTTAGGGAATCAATTGCACACGGGGTGGGGAGAGTGTGGATAATTTTTTTTTTTTTATAATTTTTTACCGTACGCGTACGGTAAGCGTAATCGGCGAAATTAGCGAAAAAATAAAAATTCCGTTTTTGGCCTTGGGGGATCTTTGGGGACTCCCTCAACATTGCTATGTGTGTGGGAGCTGTCTAAACAGCCCCTTTACATGTTTTTGGGCTTAATATTTTAAACATCACTCTCAGTGCGAGAGAGAAAATGGCGGCCGCCGCTTCCTGGTTTCGGCCGATTCGAATGTTTACTAAGATCTAAGAGCCAATCAGAATCGCGCTCGCGCACGCCACCGTACGCGTACGGTAAGCGTACCGTAAGCGCACCGTAAGCTGGCTCAGATATATATATTGATTTAAAGGCTATTTTCTCAGAATCTACTGAACAGATTTACACCAAACCTACAAAAGGCACTTCCTTGACCTGAGGACTACCTCTCTGCCAAATTTCTAGTAATTCTGTTCAGCCGTTCGGGCTGTAGCCCTGTCTAAAGGTCCTATGGAAAAATGCATGGGAAAAACGCGTTTTGGGACCCCCCTTTTATCTCAGCCCCCGCTTGACGAATCCCCCCGAGACTTTCAGGGAAGGAGCGGAGCGTAGCGCCCCACCTATTTTGAAAAATTCGCGAGGATTCGTCGACCGGCGTCAAAGTTATTCAAAATAGAATGTTGCTGATTTCCTATGGAAACGTCGTCCTAACTATAACTACCTACTGGCGACCGCCAGTAGGTAATGTATGTATATACATATATATGTATTATCTACTGGCGGTCGCCAGTAGATAGTTATAGTTAGAACCATGTTTCCATAGAAAAAGCATTTTTGCATGTGCTTATAACTTTGGCGTCGTTTGACAAATCTTTACAAAGGCTGAGAAAAAAGGGGGCTCCCAAAATGTGTTTTCTCAATGCATTTTCCATAGGAAACTCTAGACAAGGCTACAGGTCAAACTGCTGAATGGAATTACGACAAATTTGGCAGGAAGGAAGGTCTTGGTCCAGAAAGCACACTTTTGTTGAAATGCTGTAAATCCGTTCAGTAGTTTTGAGATATTAAAGGAAAAAAATATATATATATCTGGGCGGAGCCTAACTCCAGAGCACGAGCTTGCCTCTGATTGGCTGCTCACTCTTCAAACCAGGAAGTGTCCTCTGATTGGCTGTTAACACTTCAAACCAGGAAGTGTTAGCAGCCATCTTGTGCCTCGCATCGAGTGAAAATATAAAACAAAGGTGCCGGGGGCAATTTAATATACCGGGGCTCTGTCTGTGCGAGATACCCCTTGCACACTCCCTCTGCCCACATCACCAGCTCGCAGCTATGCCTTTAGAAGGCAGTCCGTTGGCTCGCAGCTCTCTACCTTTGTGAGCTAGTACGCTGCTGTGTCTCTTTGCGAGCGGACGCACCACATTTGGCAGGGAGAAAGGTCGTGGTCCAGAAAGCATGCTTTTGTTTAAATGGGGTAAATCCGTTCAGTAGTTTTTGAGAATTATCATATTGTACAGATATCGATATTTGAGAATTCTGACATCTGATTGGTTGAGGTGTTACAAGCACGAACTAACAGCTCATTGGCTGCAAACTGTTGAGACTAGGAAGTGTTGGCAGCCATTTTGTGATTCAGCCCGTCAGCTCGTATCTCTCCGCAGTTCTACCTCTGTGAGGCAATACTGAAAATATACCAGAGCTCTGTCTGTGCAAGATTCCTGTTTCACGCTCCCTCTCCCCACATCACCACTTCACAGCTATGCCTTTAGAAGCCAGTCCATCGGCTCGCAGCTCTCTATGTTTGCGAGCTAGTACGCTGCTGTGCCTCTACCTATGGGAGCTAGTACGCTGCTGTTCCTTTGGGAGCGGATGACCCATAGTTCTCCCTCTGTGAGTTGAGCCCACGGGCCGCAGCTGTCCCTCTGTGAGCCTGGGTGCGAACTGTTGATAAGTCACACTATATGAGCATTGAAAAGCCATTTTGTGATTCAGTCCATCAGCTCGCATCTGTCCGAGACAACTCTGAAAACATACCGGAGCTCTGTCTGTGCAAGATACCCCATTCACGCTGCCTCTACCCACATCAGCAGGTAATGCACCCTCTTCCCACATCACCAGCATACCCCCAACAACCTTCTTGGGCCCGCAAGTCTCCCTCTGTGAACCTTCGGTCGGATCACAGCTCTTCGGTGCGACTTCTCAGGCCCGCAGTTGTATCTGTGAAGCCAAGACTAGAAATATACCGCAGCTCTCTCTCTGCGAGATACCCCCTTTACGCTCCCTTTCCACACATCACTGTTCCTCAGCTATCCCTTTGGAAGCCGACGGCCCGCACCTTTCCCTATACCTGTCAGCCCGCAGCTGTTCCTCTGCGAGATAGCCCGCAGCTCTCCCTCTGTAAACTGATGGGCCGCGGCTCTACCTCTACGAGCCAGCCAGTCGGCTCGCATCTCTTCATCTACGAGCCAGCTCACTGGTTCGCAAGTCTCTGAGAACAGATGCAATGGAGCCAACGATCATGCAGGTCGGACACCCAACACTACTCCAACACCCCCCAGCACCAGCCCTTGTCCGCCATCCACCTCACCCCCACCCCCCACAAACAAATGTGACAGTCACGTTAGGGAATCTGGAACGTAAAAAATTGGCAAATGTCGTACAATTATTAAGAAGAAGATGCTTGTGAGGTTGGACGAATAAGAGTCTTAGTCATGTATGGATTTACATATACAAAATTTTATTTAAACAAAAGAACAACATAAAAGTAGGTACAGGTATGGCGTGTCATCCCTCTACAATTAGTGAATCACAGCTTGCAAGACAAAAAGAAAGATAAGATGGTGCGTCATACGTCCAGCAAAGGAGAGAGAGAGAGAAAGAGTGAGAGAGAGGATGAGAGAGGGAAAGAAAGAAAGAGTGAGAGAGAGGAAGACAGAGAAAGAGAGAAAGAGAGAAAGAAAGAGTGAGATACAAGGAAGAGAGAAAGAGAGAAACAGTGTGAGAGAGAAGAAGAGAGAGAGAAAGAGTGAGAGAGAAAGAAAGAAAGAAAGAAAGAATGAGAGAGAGAGGAAGAGACAGAGAAAGAGAGAAAGTGTGAGAGAGAGAAAGGAAGAGATAGAGATTAAGAGAGAGAAAGAGTGTGAGTGACAGAAAGGAAGAGATGGAGAGGGAGAGTGAGTGTTGACACTGTGGAGAAAATCTTCACAGCTCATCTTTCTGCCACCGGTGTGTCTCCAACCACGTGCCGGGATATAATGTTGCCCTCAAGTTTAGTCATCTGAAACATAGTATAGAAACAGTGATGGCAGAGTACATACAACTGCACACTCGTAATTCTCTGTTTTGCCCCTGCGCACTCAGGCTGCTGCACCCCATCGACTCCTGTCGCCCAGAGGTGTCTGTCCGGCCGGCGCACTCAGGCTGTTGCACACCATCGACTCCTGCTGCCCAGAGGTGTCTGCCCACGTCTGTGCACCCAGGCTGAGAACCCCATCCACTCCCACTGCCCAGAGGTGTCTACCCGCTGCTGTGCACCCAGGCTGCTACACCCCATCCACTCTCAGTGTCCGGAGGTGACTGCCCGTTCCTGCGCATCCTGGCTGCTGCACCCCATCCACTCCCACCACCCAGAGGTGACTGCCCACTGCTGCGGAAACAAGCTCCTCTGATCACCTTCGTCCACCGGTGTGTGTGTAAGAGGCTGCACCACGTGCTGAAGCAACCTTCTCAGGCATTGCGTACACGCGGCACAGCAGAGCTCACAATTCAGACTGGGTGTTCATTGTCAGGATGGCCACGCATCGTCGCAGGCTGCACACGTGTTCAGCTCTGGTGGCACTGAGTGGCGGGAGTTCCGTGTTGGGGGGTGGGGAACGTCAATCCGTGAATCACAGCCTGTTAGACAAAAAGCAAGATAAGATTGTGCGTCATGCATCCATCAAAGGAGAGAGAGAGAGAGAGAGAGAGAGAGAGAGAGAGAGAGAAAGTGTGAGAGAGAGGAAGAGAGAGAGAAACAGTGAGAGAGAGGAAGAGAGAGAGAAAGAGAGAAAGAGTGTGAGAAAGAGGAAGAGAGAAACAGAGGAAGAGTGAGAGAGTGAGAAAGATAGAGAGAAAGAGTGAGAGAGAGAGGAAGAGAGAGAAAGAGAAAGAGAGAAACAGTGTAAGAGAGAGGAAGAGAGAGACAAAGAGTGTGAGGGAGAGAAAGGGAGAGATGGGGAGGGACAGTGAGTGCCCACACTGTGGACAAAACCCTCACAGCTCACATTTACACCACTGCTGTGTCTCCAACCACGTGCCGGGACCTAGTGGAGCCCTTAAGCTCCCACATCTGAAACATAGTACAGAATCAGGAATGGCAGAGTATATACAACTGTGGAAGCCTAAATCGCTGTCCTGCCTTTGTGCATCCAGGCTGTTGCACATCATCCACTTCCACTGCCCAGAGGTGTCTGCCCACCGCTGCTCACCCAGGCTGCTGCACCCCATCCACTCCCGCCGCCCAGAGGTGTCTGCCCGCCCCTGCGCACCTAGGCCTCACTGCTCACCTTTTCGCGGACAGGGCACCCTCCACATCATGCAGCCCCGCTCTGCAGGCCATCAGGTCTCACATTTGGTGCTGCGTTTCTGATTTTACTATGGCAGAGGACATACCAGTGCACCCACCATCATTGCAGGTTGCACACCGGCGCAGCCCTTGCAGTGCCACTAACTCAGTGACCAGTGAGGTCTCGCACATGGCTGTAGGCCCCCACTGTTCGATGGCTCAGGCCTACACTGCGGTCCAGCAGGGCACACAAAACATGAGCTGTCCAGACCACCGGGACGGGGCATCATCACAGGCTGCACACCCGCTCAGAACTTACAATGCCCCTACCTCAGTGGACCGAAATTCACCGTCCCGAGGCGGTGTGCCTGTGCCGGCCGCAGTGCTTCTGGTGCACCAAGTCTGAAATGGTAATGGCGTGGAGCACGTGTGTCTGGTCGTTTTTATTGGTAGGGTCACATGTCCTGTGATGCCTGTGCTAGATGGGTGTGGGTGTAAACCAGCCGTCAAGGAGTGGCTGTTGTGTACTGAGAACAAGACCTGTGAGCAGCAGATCGCTACAATGAAAAGCTGGGCCATGTAGTGTTGTTGTTCCTTCCTGTATGCATAAGTGGATTGAGCTGGCCTGGTGTATGCCAGTCCTGCGTGAGGCTGTGAACAATGACTCTGGAGCTCTGGGCTTGGTTCCGTCCTGGGCTGTACGAGGAATCAACTGACGCAGGTGTCCCTATTGTAGTGCTGCCACCACCTGAGCCGCAAGCGCCAATGTGTCACTCTGTGAACCAAGTCCTAAAACATGGCCAACATGGAAGATATGGGGAATCACTGACCCTACATTCATCCATATTTCCACACATGAAAGATCGTGCACATGACATATCTGTGTGGATATGAATGTTTATTGCACATTCAGTGGAGTGTTGCAGCTGTAGCAATGCAGGGCCATGCAAAGCCCAAATTTCTGTTTTTTCTACATGGAGGGCAGCCAATTAGAGCCAAGCTCGTGCTCGGGGGTTAGGCTCTGCCAACATATGTACTTATCCAATCACTCCGCCAATTCAGAAGCACTTATAAATTCACTATACACTTTCCTTGCAGTACTCTAATGATCCAGTCTCTTCCTATGTACTTATACAATGACCGAGACAAAGTTCCATAACTGAAGTTTTCCCCAATGCCAGAGGTAACATGGTTGTGAGCGCTGTCCACAGCAGAATGCAATGTGGTAGGGCCCAGGGGCAGCATCGTGCATACATAATGAACACACGGACACAGTTAGATAGATAGTGGACCTGGGTATGGGCATGTGCGCACGGCTTCTTTTTATTACCAGGGTCACATGTCCAGTAACGTCTGTGCTGGATGCATGTGGGGTGAGTGTAAGCCAGCCCTCAGGGAATGGTTGGTGCTGGCAATAAGAAACAACAGTAATCATTGGATCACACACAGAGATTCAATCATAAAGGGTCCATGACTTGTACAGCACTAAGTTAGGGGCACCAGATGTGAAATAATACACAAAAGATTCCATTGTAAAGGGTTCATGACTTGTGGTACACTGAGGTAGGGCCAGCAGATCTGAAATCATACACAAAAGGTTCTATCATAAAGGGTCCATGAGTTGTGGTGCACTGAGGTAAGGGCATCAGAAGCATTCCGTGTGTGCCCAGCTAGCGATGATGTGTGGTCCGGGAGAGCGGCACTGGTAGCAATGTCTGTTGCCTACTGGACCGCGTCATCTGCAATCGCAACTTGATCTGAATTGTGAGCCCTGCAGACCGCAATGTAGATGGAAGGCAGTAGTCAGCACAAAAATCGAGCAATGCTTTTTGTCACTTCCTCTTGACAAATCCGAGGACATAGAGTACAATTCTGTCTGCAATTATTAAATCATGTCTCAATGTAAATTGTGAGCCCTGCTGACCGCAGTGTAGGTAACAAAAGATGAAATATTTATGGAATACAATGTTGAAATGTGTAGGTTTTGGGGACGTTATAGTTAGTTGCCTACTGGACTCTGAAATTAATGAATCAGGACTGAATTCGAACTGTGAGCTCTGCTGGCTGCAATGTAGACTGCCATTCAGTGTTCCTTTGGACTTGCAAGATGAATTTGGTCATTGTACTAAAGCTATAATTGATATCAACAAAAGTTCTTGATTAAGGACACTAAAAGGATATTGTGTAGGTTTCAGGGACGTTGCAGTTAGTTGCCTACTGGACTCTGTAATTAATTAATCAAGACTCAATTTTAATTGTGAGCCATGCTGACCACAGTGTAGGCCAAAGGCAGTGGTCAGCAAGGGCCCACAGCCACGTGGCGTTGAGTTGAGATGCACAGGTAGTGGCATCAGAAGCAACCAGCGTGTGCGGAGCCTGCGATGATGCGTGGTCCGGGCGGGCCGCACTGGTAGTAATGTCTTCTGTCTAATGATTTCTGCCTTAATAAGACCATGTGGCGTTGGCTTGTGGTGCATTGAGTTAGTGGCACTAGTGTGTACAGACATAACTCTGCGGTGCTGTGCCGCTGTGTTCGCAGGGGGCCTGTGTCGAGGAGGTCTGTGGTCATGGCGGCAGCCACGTGGCAGAGTGAGGGTCGCTGTTCTGGCAGATGCGTTGGGTAACCACTAACCTTGTTGCATCCACTGTCCACAGAACTACAAGCACCAGCGGTATATGTACACATGGAGAGGTTTGTGCTCTGCATAGTGAGGTCTGTCTAGCACATCACCGCTACACTTGGTATTGTGTGCATTATTATTGGTGGGTGACTTGAGTCCTTCACACATGTTTGGTTGCCACATCTTGCAACATTCAGCTACTGTGTGGCTGAGGGGCCATGCCATTTTTGGAAGGTTCGCTGACCTGTTATGTACTGCCTCGTGGTAGTAGGGGTGGTTGTCCGGGGGGAGGTCCTGAGGGTGGTGGCAGTGGGTTTTGTGGCCTTCTTGGGTGTGGGAGGTGCATGATCAGTAGATCTATGACATGTGTTGGTCTTCAGATATGATTCTGGGCTGGGTTCCCTTTCACACTGTAGGTAATCGTCCTACTTTACACTAACAAAAAGGCAGATGTTACATTCCTACTACTAACGCAGCTTATCGCCTGTTTTTGGATCGCACCGCAGATTTGGCTGCTCGTTGAAAATATCGGGAAGTGTTGTTTTCATGTTCTTTTTGCATAGGAACGCCTACTCTGCATATTATTAGCATTAGTTGTCGCTCTCATTTGTGGCGATTTTTTTTTGCGGAAGCTATTGCTGGAAAACTGGCGACATCGGCTGTTTTCACCAGGTTGAGAATGGAATGATAATTTAAAATCACTGAAAAAACAATAGGTTTAATGAACATTATAATTAGAAATTAGCATTTAAAAAAACTTAGAAATTCACAGAAAAAAACCATAGGTTTCAGGGATGTTATAGTTAGTTGGACATTTCACTCGTACAAAACCAGAAAAATTTGAACTTTATAGTTAGTAGAGCTAACTATAACTCGTGCCCCCGCAATGCACTGCTGATGACGTCACATATTACTTCACTCATTACATGGTCAGTGACATCACTGATGACATCACTGATGACATCTCAAATGATATCACTGATGACATCATCCACATGATAATCTGATGCACCTCCTAACACCCTAATATAACCTTTGATACACCCACTCTAAAATACAGACTACCATTTTCGAAACCACAGACTAATCAATAGCAGTTACTATATACCCACTGACTAATTCCTAGCTATACACACACATTCATTCATTCACCCATACAGTTACTCATACATGCAGTCACTCATCAATACAGCACTATTATATGTACTCATACACCTATACAAACACTCATACACCGTCACTCATCCATAGAGTTATTGACACACCTAGCTAGTCATGTAAAGAATCAATAACACTGCCATTTACTCACCTATACAGTTATACATTCACCATCTAACCTATTCGCACAGATACCAACATATACTTACTCTCTTATACAATCATTGACACAAGCACAGACTAATTTATACAGCCACTCTCACAATTACTCACTCTCACATATAGTCATTTATATACTCCAACACTCACACATACTGCCTTTCACATATGTAGTTACTCACACATATACCAGTGAGACATACATTCACTCACCAACACACTGATACACACACTCACTCACCTATACAGCTATTTCCACATGCACTATTGAACCCATATACCCAGTAAATTATCCACTCACACATGTAGGCAGAAAGTCACACACTGCCCACCCACCCACACACACAAACATTCAGGCACCCATACAGATACTCATGCAACTAATAAGTAACCCATATAGACAGTCATGTACCTAATCATCAACCCATACAGCAGCTTACACAACAACTGAGAGACTGATACAAACATTCACACAGTTTAGTCACTAACCCATGCATTCAGTAAGACACATTTAATCACTAACTTATACAGTCAGTCACACACCTATTAAATCCTCCACCCACACACTTATACACCAACTCATTCTTCAATACACCTTGGCATTAACATATATAAAATATATTTAAACTTTACAGAAACACACATTCACTGGATAATGTCATCAGTGATGTCATCAGTGATGTCACTGACCATGTCATGAGTGATGTAATATGTGACATCATCAGCAGTGCATTGCGGGGGTGCGAGTTATAGTTAGCTCTGCTAACTATAACAATCAAATTTCTCTGGTTTTGTACGAGTGAAATGTCCAACTAACTATAACGTCCCTAAAACCTATGGATTTGTTATGTGAAAATATATATATATAACTACTGCCAGTCGCCTTTAGGTAGTTCTAGTTAGGACCTAATATCCATGAGAATAACATTTTTTGATTTGCTTACAACTTTGGCACCATTTGACGAATCTTCACAAATGTTTCCCAACTAAGTTGACAGGTTTTTCTAGTTCTTCATGGAAAGTTTTGGAGTGAAATTGCCCTTTGTGTCATCTGGTATAAAGCCATCCAGTAGATTCAAAGTTATTAAAGGGTAAACAAAATTGCATACCTAGGTATGTGGACCACCCACGGATCCCCTGCATGGATCCATGAAGTCACGTACCACCAGCAACACCATGATTGGCTGACCCCAACCTGAGTGGGAGGTTGCGGCTACCATTTTATTTGTATTGAGAAATCATCTCGGGTCCTTAAAATATATCTGCACTATTATTAAAGGTGTCAAGATAGAGGTAACCTGACCCCATGGGTGTGTTAGAGGAGTGTCAGAGGAGTGTCAGAGGGACCTATGTTGGATACGAAATTGAGTAAAAAAAAAAATTGTATCCACTTTGGAAATCCACGGATACACGGCAGGGCTCAGCGTGGCCCCCGTGTAAATCCACGATGGATTCATGAATCTTGGCAGAATTTGAGAAAAAACACATTCAGACCCACTCAGACAGCCACACAGGCACTCTTGTACCCATTTACAGACCCACACATGCAGTTACACACACCCTCACAGACCCATACAGCCACTGACACACCTACTCAGAGACCCACAAAGAGACTCACAGACCCACTCACAGATGCACACAGCCACTTGCACATCCACTGGCATACTAATGCAGGCACTCACACACCCACTCACTGATCCACACAGGCACTCACAGATCTACTCACAGACCCATGCACCCACTCAAACACCTACCTAGAGACCCACACATGTGCTCCCACACCCCCTAACTGACCCACACAGGCACTCACAGGAACTCACACACCCATTCACAGACATATGCAGGTACTCACAGAACTAACACTCAAAGTCCCACAGAGGCACTTTCCCACCCACTCACAGACCCACACATGCACTATTATACCCACTCATAGACACACACAACCACTCACACACACAATCAGAGACAAACACAGGCACTTATAGACCCACTCACAGACCTATGCATCCACTCACAGACCCATGCAGGCACTCTCACACCCATTCAGAGATCTATGCAGGTACTCACAGAACCGCTCAGATTCCCACAGAGGTACTTTCAAACCCACCCACAGACCCAGCCAGGCACTCTTACACCCATTCACAGACACACACACACATACTCACAGATCCACACAGACACTTGCACATCCTCTCACAGATCCACAGAGACACTCATATACTAACTCACATACCCATACAACTACTCACACACCCACACAGTTACTCACACAGCCACTGACATTCTGAGAGAAGCATTCCCACTCTCACAGAACTACTCACACACCCACACAGTGTCTCATACACCTACACCCAGACCCATGCAACCAGTCACACAGAGATCCTCATACACTAACTCATACATGCACACAACCACTGACACAACCACTCACATCCACACAACCACTTCACACCCACTCATTTACCCATACCACCACTCACACAGTGACTCATATACTCATATTATCACTCACACAGCCATTGACATACCCAGTCACACACTCACACACCTATCTAGTCCATGACACACCTACTTATACACCCACACAGCCAGTCAAACACCTACTCACTGACCCAGTCACACACTCACAAACATACTCAGTGACCCATACTGCCACTCACACACCCAATTAGAGATCCATATAGCCTCTAATACACCCACTCACACAACATCAAAACCACTGACACACTTACTCACAGGCCTATGCAGGCACTCCCATACTCTCTTGATACCCATAGAGCCAGTTGTACACCTACTGCATTAAATGTGTTGTTGTTTTACATAAATGGTTTTGGTTGAGGAAAACTAGTTGCTATTATGTGTTGATTGTGTGCTTTTGGTTTGGGATCCACAGTTCTCAAAATACTAAATTATGACACAAAATCAGCACTATCACCATATTGGAGGGAAGGAGGAGTAGCACAGAGGAGAAGGTTGCAATAGAATGAGGCAGTTTTGAAGATGAAAGGGAGCTAAAATGGAGGACTGCAAGTAGCATATAAAAGGACATATTTTATTGGATGGTGGAATTATGCATGGAACTAAAATTAGGCAGTGATTTGGAGACTAAAGTAACTACATCTGCAATTGGTTTTGAAAAAATAAAAATAATTATGTTGTTAGGGATACACGTGACATTGCAACCAGTCAACCACACCTGCTACAGTTTAATTTGAAGCTAGTATTCTGCTTATAGAAAGTAATGTGATCTTTTGACCTAGTGGTAGGCAGAGAGTGTTGTTAACATGGTCACAGAGTTAAGAGAATATGGAGAAAGGTAACAAAAATAACTGCACTCTGAAACTCAAAAAGAGTGATGTGGAAATATTGGCAATTAGGGAGTTTTGGGCTTTGGGTTTTAATGTGTGTTTGGCTTTTATTTGAGAAGTTTTTATAAAGCAAAATATAATGCAATCTATTAATAGTGGATTGTTAAATGCTTCTATGGGCTTCCATGTCGATCCATGGATCCACTGCAAGTTACACGGAGGCCTGCCCTGAGCATAGTGATAGATCAGCGGATTCACAGAAAAGAACAACCAAATTGGGCTTCTTCCCAGGAAACATGGAAAATATTTAAACAAATACAGACCATTTAGAAGTGGTATAACAAAAATAAAAGATGAAAGGTAGCCTGTGATTTGTTAACTACAGGAGTATAAGTAAGAGCACATGGCGAAGGCTAGCATTTTTAGCTGCATTTGTACTGAGAATGGAGGAGGATTGCTATAGTTCTGACTTGAGATTTCCAATGAAAACAGATGTTGACAGAAATAGAAATTATAGACTGGAGAACAGCAAAGTGCTTTTACAGGTATTTTAATTAGTTTGTACTATTAAAAAAAGTATATTTAGAAAAATAAAATTGTGAGCATATATAAGATGGAAGAAAATGTGTAGGCTCTAGACTGAAGGCAAAATACATGGAAGCTTAGATGAGAATATTAACTAAAAATAGAGTGAGCAGGAAAGGAGAAAGAGGAATGTGTATACTGAAATATAGTAATTTTAATAAGACGGCATGAATGAATGTGTTTGAAATTAGATGTGTGTTTGCTTATAGTATGTAATTTAACAGTATGTAATTTCTACCCACACACATAGCCAGGCAGGCCCTTACACATCCAGTTATACTCCCACAAAAGCACCTTAAGTACCCACCACTCATATAGCCGGATGTATGACGTTACAACGCACACTTTTACAACGCATGCACTTACAACGCATTTTTTACAACGCATAATCCATTACAACGCACTACACTTACAACGCATGACACTACAACGCATTTTTAAAAACTACCTTTACAACGCATACCATTACAACGCATAATATTAAATTGCATTTAAGGTAAGTATTAGATAGTATAGGGGTAAAAACTACTTTTCTAACTCCAGGGGGTGCAACAGTAGGGTAAATGTTGGATAGTATAGGGGTAAAAATTACTATTCTAACTCCAGGGGGTGCAACAGTAGGGTAAGTGTTGGATAGTATAGGGGTAAAAATTACTATTCTAACTCCAGGGGGTGCAACAGTAGGGTAAGTGTTGGATAGTATAGGGGTAAAAATTACTATTCTAACTCCAGGGGGTGCAACAGTAGGGTAAGTGTTGGATAGTATAGGGGTAAAAATTGCTATTCTAACTCCAGGGGGTGCAACAGTAGGGTAAGTGTTGGATAGTATAGGGGTAAAAATTGCTATTCTAACTCCAGGGGGTGCAACAGTAGGGTAAGTGTTGGATAGTATAGGGGTAAAAATTACTATTCTAACTCCAGGGGGTGCAACAGTAGGGTAAGTGTTGGATAGTATAGGGGTAAAAATTACTATTGTAACTCCAGGGGGTGCAACAGTAGGGTAAGTGTTGGATAGTATAGGGGTAAAAATTACTATTCTAACTCCAGGGGGTGCAACAGTAGGGTAAGTGTTGGATAGTATAGGGGTAAAAATTACTATTCTAACTCCAGGGGGTGCAACAGTAGGGTAAGTGTTGGATAGTATAGGGGTAAAAATTACTATTCTAACTCCAGGGGGTGCAACAGTAGAGTAAGTGTTGGATAGTGTAGTGTAATATTATGCGTTGTAATGGTAGGCGTTGTAATGGAATGCGTTGTAACGGTAGTTTTTAAAAATGCGTTGTAGTGTCATGCGTTGTAAGTGTAGTGCGTTGTAATGGATTTTGCGTTGTAAAAAATGCGTTGTAAGTGTAGTGCGTTGTAACAGTTGCGTTGTAAAGGTTGTTCCCCATATAGCCAGGCAGTGACTGCCACACTCATAAAACCATTCACACACCCATTAACCCACCTATACATACACTTGCCTGATTATTTACACACCCATAAATGCACTGGAACACCCACTCACACATCTGTACAGCCATTCATGTACCCAGCACTCAGACGGTCAGTTATACATGTACTTACACACCTGTACACCAAGTTATATGCCCAGTCACCCACCCATACAGCTACTCACATACCTATTTACAAAACTATATAGCTATTCACACACCCAGTGAGAGAGCGACAGAGACACTAACACATACATTCACACACTGACACAACACTTATGTATCCACAACTAACATAGCCACTTGCACAAACAGTTATAGAGCAAAACACTAACCATACAGCTACTTACAAATCCATTTGAACACCCATATAGTCACTAAGGGACCCAATCACATACTGAGACACCCAGTCTGCTTGAGGAATCTGAACAGCTTACCACTGCTAGATAGTGATAAAGTGTTTGTGCTTCTCCACTAAACATGGTTTCATTGACTTACCCACAAGTAGGCTATTTAATTTACCTGTAAGTCTCAAGTAGATTTCACTACCTGTGCCCAGGGCCTATAAATTAAGTAGTAGTAGTGGACCTACAACACTAATTATGCCATGCATACAAGTAGACCTTTAAACCTGTCTCAGGCACACCACTGCTGAGAGTGTGTCTGCAGTTTTACTGCCATGACAATTTGGTATATAAAACCCCTTACCAACCTTAAACTATTCTTTTATTACATATAAGCCACACGTAAGGTAGGTCATTAAATGTTAGTGCATATACTTTTAAGTTTCAGTCACTTACAGAACTATATGTCCAGTGATACACCTAGTCACCCACCTATACAGCCACTCACATACCTATTTAGAAAATATACAGCCACTTACACACTATCTTATACACTGCTGCACCTACTGACATACTCACTTACACACCCATGCACTCACATGTATATTCATTTCTATTTTAGTATTGGAGATGAGATTGGAAAACATTTTGCAGTATGTTCTTTCATACTTTATAGGTGTATTCCCTTTGGAGGATATTAAAGTACTCATATGTGCTATTTTATCTTACTTATGTGGAGTGTGTGACAGATACAGATACACATAAAAACACTCATCACTGTTATTTTTTTTGCTTCTAGTTACCACAAAACTTTTTCTGCTTCTTTGCATTTCCCTATCCTTACTCTTTTACTAAACTAATTACTTTTTGTTAAAAAAAAAATCAATCACAAAAATTCAAAAACCTTCTGCAACAATAATGGTTCTTTTTAGAACCACCATCTGGTTGAAAAAAGAGCTAACTGTTTTTAATGTATCAGTGATTGAATCAGTGTGAGACTGGGTGTGTCTGTGGCTGTATCGGTGAATGCCTGGTTGTGTCAGTGGTTGTATCAATGTGTGCATGAAAGTATCAGTCTCTGTATCGGAGTGTTGCTGGATGTGTCAGTGCCTGCATTGATGTTTGCCTGGGTGTGTAAGTGGCGCTATCGATGTGTGAGTGGGTGGATTATTGGGTGTATGAATGTTTGCCTGGGTGTGTCAGTGGCTGTATTGATGTGTGCCTGGATTTGTCAGTGGCTATATCGGTGCGGGCCTGGGTGTGTCATTGGCTTTAGGAGTATGTGCCTGGGTGTAATAGTGTCTGTATTAGTGTGTGGCTGGGTGTGTCAGTGGCTGTATCAGTATGTGTATGGGTGTTTCAGAATCTGTATCAGTGTTTGCCTGAATGTCTAGTGGCTGTATCAATATGTGCCCAGGTGTGTCAGTTTCTGTATCATAGTATGGCTGGGTGTGTTAGTAGTTGTATCAGTGTGTGCCTGGGTATGTCACTGGCTTTATTGATGTGTCCCTGGGTGTGTCAGAGGTTGTATCATTGTGAGCCTGGTTCTGTCAGTGACTATATTGGTCTGTGTATGGATGTGTCAGTTTCTGTGTGGCTTTATCAGTGTATGGGTGAGTAGCTGTATTGGTGTATTTGTGGGGGGGTTGAGTGAGTGTATCAGTGTATACCTGGATATATATGTATATATGTCACACACTTCACATAAGTAAAATAAAATAGTACACATGAGTACTTTAATATTCTCTGAAAGGAATAAACCTATAAAGTATTAAAGGACATACTTTTTACAATCATTTCATCTGGTCAAAGAAAGAGCTGACTATATGTTTTATGTTTATGTTCAAGTCTCTGTTTAGTGCACTCCTCTTTCTACAGAATTCACTGGAGAAATAAATGTTTTGTGGTGTGATTTTACATGTACATGGGAGGGGTCCTAATGTACCCGATCAAAAGGCAAGGTTTGGGTGTGTCATCGATTAAATTTGCAATTTCAGTCCGTAGATTTGCCAATTTGCAAAACTAATACAACATGTCATTTTCTTGAAAAACAGATATAGGGTGACATATATGTTCACACTGATGTCATTAATGCAAATAGAGGGATGTACATATTTAAAATACTTTTTATTCATTGCGATCACGTGATCGAAATAATACCTAGAGAGTACTTATTGTGCTGTCTATGTTTTTAGACCAGCAGAGGTAGAGCTGTACCAAAAAATAATTAAATTAAAATAAAACTTGCAAAGATAGACTTTCCAATTAAAATATTCACATATATGCATTCTCTTTCCACATTTTTCTTTTACAGTTGCTTTTGTTTCAAATGTAACATAAAACACTAAAAAAACAAAAAAATTGATTTTACTAGTTAAACCAGCTTTCAATCATTTCTACAGGAAGTTCCCTCCTAGTCTTTTCATTCTCTAGGCGTGGCTGCCAAAATTCACACTGTGTATCTTTTTGAAAACTTTCATTTGAAAGTGTGTGTTTTTTGATTTCCATTTTTAAAATGGCATCTTCTACTCCAGATCCACAGAAAAAAGTAAAGTGCACTTTATGTGACAAAGTACATTCCTAAGGAACATCAAAGAAGTACTCATGAGGCACTACACGCATGCTCAAGCACTTCAAAACTATTTTTTCAAAAAACAAAAAAACTACTTAAAATGATTTTCTGTTGGAACCACCATTTCTGGTTTAAAAAAGAAGCTATATCTTAAATGTTTGTTAGTGCATGAGTGTCTGTATAGGTGAGTGAGTGAGTGAGTGGGTATGTGAAGGTCTGTATGGGAGATTGACTCTGTGTGCTAGCAGCTATATGAGTGGGTGAGTGGGTATGTGAGTGACTATATGGGAGAGTGAGTATGTGTGTAAGTGACTGTATGGGCGAGTGAGTGTATCTGTTAGTACCTGCATGAGTGAGTGGGTGTGTGAGTGACTCTATGGGTGAGTGAGTGTGTGTTTCAGTGGCTGGTAGGGTGAGTGACTGTGTGTGTGAGTGGCTGTATGGGTGAGTGGGTATGTGAGTAGCTTTATGGGTGAATGTGTGCCTGTGTGAGTGGCTGTATGGATCTGTGAGTTGGTGTGTCAGTCAGTGTGTGGGTGAGTTACTGCATGTGTCAGGATCTGCATGGGTGAGTAACTGGGTATGTTGTTAACACAGGCACCACCCTTGCACTCATCCAGTCACCCAGGCACTACCCTTGCACTCATCCAATCACTCAGTCACTATCCTTGCACTGATACATTCACTCAGGCACTACCTATACACTCATCCAATCACTCAGGTACTAGTCGTGCACTCAATCATTGCTTTCATCCAGATGCACTCATCCAATTACCCAGGCACTACCCATACAGTCATGCAATCACTCAGGCACTTTTTATGCACTCATCTAATGACCCAGGCACTACCCTTGCACTCACCCATTCACTCAGGCACTACCAATGCACTCATCCAATCAGCCAGGCACTATCTATGTACTCATTCGATCACAGAGACACTACCCTTGCACTCATCCATTCACTCAGACAATATGCATGCACTCATACATTCACCCAGACACTACCCATGCTCTCACCCAATCACACAGACACTACCCATGCAATAATCCACTAACCCAGGCACTACCCATGCACTCACCCAATCACTCATGCACTACTCTTATACTCAATCATTCACTCAGGCACTACCCATTCACTCATCCATTCTCTCAAGCACTACCCATGCACATATCCAATGACCCTGGTACTACCCATGTACTCATCCAATCACTCAGGCACTACTTTTTATATTCAACCATTCACTCAGGCACAACACATGCACTCATCTATTCTCTTAGGCACTACCCATGCACTCATCCAATGACCCAGGCACTGCCCTTGCACTCATTCATTCACTTAGGCACTACCAATGCACTTAGCCAGTCACCCAGGCACTACCTATTCACTCATCCAATCACTCAGGCACTACTCTTGCACTAAGCCATTCACTCAGGCACTACCCATATACTCCAGCATCCTCTCAGGTACTACCCATACACTTATACAATGATGCAGGCACTACCCTTGTACTCATTCAATCACTCAGGCACTACTCTTGCACTCAAGCATCCACTCAGGCACTACCCATGAACATATGCATAATCTCAGGCACCATGCATCCAGTTATCCAATCACCCAGGCACTACCTTTGCACTCACACATTCAATGAGGCACTACCATGAACTCATCCAATTATTCAAGCACTACTCTTGCACTCATACATTTTTTTTCAGGCATTACACATACACTCTTCCATTCTCTCAGGCACTACCCATGCACTCATCTAATCAACCAGGCACTACACATGCACTCATCCAATCACCCAGGCACTAGCCATGCACTCATCCATTCACCCAGGCACTACTATTACACTCAACCATTCACTCAGATACTAAGCATGCACTCATTGAACCACTCAGGCACTACCCATGCACTCATCCAATCCCCCAGGCAGTACCCATGCACTCATCCAATCACTCAGACACTACCCTTGCACTCAACCATTCACTCAGGCACTACGCATACAGTCATCCATTCTCTCAGCCACTACCCTTGCACTCATCCAGTCAGCCAGGCTCTAACCTTGCACTCATCCATTCACTCAGGCACTACCCATTTACTCATCCAATCACTCAGACACTATACATGCACTCATCCATTCACACAATATAAACTTTTTCTTTATTAAACCAGAAGAGGTGGTTCCGTAAGAACAGTTTTTTTGTTTTTTTAAACTATTTTATATTTTGTTGTTTTTTTTTCTAACTATTTTGTAGTTTTGGGTGTTTTTTTAATTTTTAAAATGGAAAATGTAAGCAAAAAAACAAGCACAAAGCAGCGTGCCTAATGGGGTGGAATTAACAACGATGGCTGACAATGGTGTCCAACATGTCTTGGACAACCTGTTCCCCCACATTCAAAACGGTAACACTTTTCGGGCAGAACAGTCCAGCCTTGGTGAAATCAGGCAGAGTCGGAGGAATGTTCTGCAGCCTGTTACCAGGTCTTGATGTTGAAGCATGCGCTTCTTGGCCACTTTCATTTGTATTAAGTCTTGCAAGTTCTGCTCGTGCAAAGAGGTGTTCATGCATGTCTTCAGATGTTTTATACATTGAAGACGTCCCACAAGAATACATTTTCTCAGATCACCGAGAAAGCACCTTCTTACATATGTTGCAGGTGACCTTCTGTGCAGTTACATTTTTCTGGCCCTCTGAAATTAAAATAAAATTCCACACCTCGCTCTCATTCTTCTTTCGTGGTAGCTCTTCTTCTTCGTCCAAAAGGTTCTGCTCCTCCTCTTCATGCAAGTCTTTAGATGTTCCCATTTAAAATTTTCAAATTGAAAATAAAAAACCACCAAACCACCTGCGAAGCTTCTTCTATGGTTTTTAAAATGGTAGTCTGAAATATGGAGTGGGTGTATGTAAGGTTATATTGGGGTGTGAGTAGGTGCCTCAGAGATTATGTGGATAAAGTAATCAGTGATGTCATTTGAGATGTCATCAGTGATGTAATCAGTGATGGCATCAGTGATGTCACTGACCATGTAATGAGTGATGTAATATGTGACGTCATCAGCAGTGCATTGCAGGGGCATGAGTTTTAATTAGCTCAACTAACTATAACGGTTGAATTTCACAGGTTTTGTGTGAGTGAAATGTCAGCCTAACTATAACGTCTCTGTAACCTTGTTTTTTTTGTGTGAATTTGTAAGGTTTTTTAAATGCTAATTAGTAACTATAACATCCCTGAAACTTGTGCTTTTTCAGTGAATATATATATGAGTGTGTTGATGTATGAGTGACTGTATGAGTGAGTGAGTGGGTGTCTGAATGGCTGTATGAGTGAGTGACTGGGTATGTAAGTGGCTGTGTGGGTGAGTGAGTAACTAAGTGGGTGTTTGGTTAAGTGAGTTGGTGTGTGAGTGGCTGTATTAGAGAATGAGCGGAACTGGGAGTGCTTGTATGGATGTGTGAATGAGTATGTAAGTGTTTGTGCGGGTGTGTGAGTGAGCTTGTGAGTGCTTGTATAGGTGAGTGGGTGTGTTGAGAGACTGTAGGTGTGAGTGAGAGGGTGTATAAGTAACTGTATGGGTGAGTGTGAGGCTGCATGAGTGGCTGTATGGGTGAATGACTTGGTAAATTAATAGCTGTATTTGTGCGTGAATGGTTGTCTGAGTGCATATATGGATGACTGAGAGGATGAGTTAGTGGCTGTATGGGTGAGTGTATGTTTGTGAATACCTTTATGGGTTATTGACTATATATGTGAGTGGTTTCATGGGTTTATGAGTTAGTGTGTGAGTGACTGTATGGGTGAATGAGTGGGTGAATGAGTGTGTGTGTAAGGATGAATGAGTGGTTGTGTGAGTATCTGTATGGGTAAGTGAGTGGTTGCGTAAATGGCTGTATGAGTGATTAGGTTTATGAAAAGCTGTATGTATGTCTGTGTTGCTGAGTGAGTACTGTGAAGGTATATGTGAGTGGATGTGTGGGGATGTGAGTGGTTGTATGAGTGGGTATAGAGGGTATGAGTTGGTGTTTGAGTGGTTCAGTGAATGATATAAACAGTGATGTCATCAGTGATGTCACTTTCCATGTTATTTGTGAGGTCATAAGCAATGCTTTGCGGGTCATAAGTTATAGTTAGTTCATTTAACTATAACTGCTGAATTTCTATGGTTTATGTATGAGAAAAATCTGAGCCTAACTATAACATCCCTGTAACCTCTGTTTTTTCAGTGAATATATATACAGATATGTATATATATATATATATATTTAAATCGAAGGACCATTGTGAAACTAGTAAAGAGTCAAGTACACGAATCGTTAAGATATACAGTCAATTTCTACCTCAAAAACAGTCTTACGAAGGATTCAATAAGCATGTTTCTAGTGCATGCACATAGTGTGAAACAACATATAAGCACAGCGCAGATATAGGACATAAACAGGCATAAACGCAGAGGCAGGTCTAATCACCTATAGACAATAATGAATACTCAGACCAACACACACACAAATCAGTGAACACAATGTCGCATTGGCTGGCAAATCAGTCACTGAAAATGTTCATTGAACACGGGGTCCACTTATATTTAGCTATTGCTGTGTCTATTTCCTCATTTTCTGTCTATCTCCTGTCTGTCACTTGGATAAGTTCTGCAAGCTTGCCTCTAGGCTGGGTTACATTCATAGACAAGTAGGCATTGAGGCACATAACACGGTAATGTCAAGGAAAGGATCACTCATTGAGTTAATACAGGCAGCCAGAAAGCGGTGAGTGATGGATTGTCTTTGCAGTGTTGCATAGTCCAGATTCAGGGCAGTGGTATTTTGTCAGCCATACATGCAATCTGCTCAGATTACTACATGAAAAAATGAAATGTAGTCCCGGGCAGATGGTCTATCCTAGCACATCTTAACAAACTAACATCTTTGCAGCAGGCGTTGGATGATGCCGCCTTCTATTTCTGCACTGTAATACATGGCAGGAGGACCGGCAATCTATTACTTTGATTATTGTGAACACAGGAGACTAAGGAAAATGTGGAGACAAGGATTTAGCAGTAGTGAGAGTAGTTATCACACTCTCTCTCACTAAAGAGAAATACTTGGACTGACCTTTTACAGATTTTGGGGGGCATGAAGCTTTGTGGCAGAAAACAAGGTGGGGAGGGATAATAGAATATCATAATCAGAAAGTAGAACTGATGAATTAGCACCACAAGAAGAGCCAGAAAATTGCAACAATTTTTCCATTTGGAGAAACAGGGAAGGGTGATTAACTAAAATGCATTGTTAACTTGAATATGAACAGATTGCGATGCTTTTTTACAAATGGACCACTGCGTTCTGAAGTTGACGATATTGCTAAGCCACTCATCTTGTGTTGGAAGGGTTGAACCCAGGACTGTCAGTGAATGTGTACTCCAATCTAAGGTCATTCGTAGTCTTCATAGCCACACCCTTCCCCTGAAGATGCCAATAGACTCCCAATGGCTAGGTGAGCAGGGTGGGTTTAACTTAACAATGAAAAGACAGAGAAGTTTGCAGGCATAGCAGCACTTGACTTGATGGCTCATTATGATGGCAGTGGGCATCAGTCCGCCCGCCATCATAACGGTAATGGGACCACCTGCTTGACGTGCTGTGGTCCCACCAGCCCAATTAGGATGCACCCGCCAGTATAGCGGGCGCATCCTAGCCATTTAACATTTAGGACGGTGCTGCTGGCTGTAGCACCGTCTGCAATGTTAAAAGGCCACAATGTGCATTTCCATGTACAACGTGGCAAGCACCACGCAGTGCCTGCCACCTTGTGCAAGGAAATGTAGCGGGGTACCATGGGTACCCCCCCATTTTGGACCCCCCAGAGGGGTCTTCTTGCGGCAGGCAATCCCCTGCAAAAACACAGGCAGAAGGGCTAATCCTAATCACTACGGTGGTGCCTGCACGGCACCGCCGCAATGATGCCCTGGATCTGGCTTCCGCATGGCGGGCAGAAAAGGACCTCCTTGCAGGACCATGGCGGACGGATTTTCTGTCCGCCACGGAACGTATGTGATTCCCACCGCCATCCTAATTTGGCAGTGGGTGAATCACATTATGATGGCGAGAGGATCGCCACCACCGGCCCGGCGGTGGCGATCCTCCCGCCATCATAATCAGCCCCTTTATTCCTATGGTTGCCATCTTTGGGTTCAAGCTTTTTAATGTAAAAGTGTCTAATTTCATTTAAGACACTGAGGTAAGAATTATCCTACAGCTGTTGTTAAATTTATTTGAATGAAATTGTAGTGATCCTTTTTTCATTCCCTACATTACATTCTAAGAAAGGTTATCAAAATTGTTTTCAATTGGTCCTTTGTCATGTTTCTCAAATTGTCTTTTATTTGCTGCTCCTTCAAACCCACAGTCTAAATGAAATGGCTTCAAAGGCAAGCTATGGATTGTTGTTCTCTTTTTTTTCTGAATCTGCTGTTTCTTCTAATTTGCTTAGTTAATTCATAGATTGTAAGAACTGGTTTCACACCAAGAAAATAAATCTTAAGATGGTGAGGTAGGTTTTTATATACTTTATTGTGATGAGTGGCACCTCTGTTGAGGCCTTTGTGGTTAGCTTTGCCTGTGTGCATTCTGGGAATTGTGCTTCCTTCTCTCTCATCTGTAACCTTAATTGATTCTTCTGGCTGCTGTTGAAATTAAGGCAGAAATTAAATGCCTATTAGGATCAACCAGTTTTTACATAACATTGCATTCCATATCCTCATACTGACAATATTCCTCCTTTATGTGGAAAGAATGACATAAATATCAACTAAAAAATATTGCTTTACATAAATATTGTATTACAAAAAATTGAGGAACAGAATATAGAAGGCAAGAATTATGTTCTTTTATGCATATACTATCACTTTAAAAAATATTAATTAATAGAAGCAAAGAAGACACCAACGCATCCCAACCGAATGGTCTTTCTCACAGCTACCTTAATCCTTTTTCAGTGCCCAATTAAATACCCTCCTAGGGGTTCTTGTTATTGTACATCTTAGGTGATGTAGTAAATCAATTGTGATATCATTATAACAACAAAGAAAACAATTATTCTAACAGACATCATCATGTGAAAGTCTTTGTATAAACGTTTAACCAATCCTGGTAAATGCTGGCGTAAGTTGACAGACCGGATTAAAAAATATATATAAATGTAGATCTCGTATATATTTTTAATTTTTAGGATAGTTAAAACTACATCAGACACTTGAGACAAGTCCTATTTATATCTCCAAACAGGGAGCTCATAAGTAGCAAGGTCTCCTAGCAGGAACTTTATATTTGGACACAGGAGTTTGAGGAGATTTCCTGAAGCCTCCTTGATGGGTGAGTACAGAGGGCACTCTATTGTGAGAAAGTATTTCTCCCCTAGACACTCCATTCCAATATGGCCAACACTTTTTGATACATCAGACAATTGAGGCAAGTCCGGTTTCTATCTCCAAACAGGGAACTCATAAGTAGCAAGCTCCTATAGAAGAGAGTTTGTATTTGGACACAGGAGTTTGAGCAGATAACTTGAAGCCTACTTGAGGTAAGTGAAATTAGGGGAACCACTGTTAGTTTTAACTATCCTAAAGAAGGGAGGATTTACCACTTGACTTCAAATATGTGCAGATTTACCACTGAGGTTGGTATTGTTTTAGACAAAAGTTGCAAGGCTGTTTCTATATCCTCATGTTTTTCTACATGGTTCACATCTCTCAGTTAGTCTAGTACTTGACAAGGATGGACCGGGGAGCTAACTCCATGTTTAATGAGTACCGTGTTTTTAGAATGCTTCATAATTGATTATTACGTAGTTACCAAAATAAAAATGAGCTTCTATTTATACGACTATTTGGACATTAGGCGACCTGCATAGATACATACTTTAGGTTGTAGGATAGCATTTGATTTAAGGACATATTGATTTGAGTCTGATTGATTTAAATGAATGATTAGAAATAATGCTGATATGCAAGGAATAAGTTCATGCTTTTGATGCAAAATGCAGATTGTATTTATTTAATTTGTTAAGTATTAATCTAAACTTATGAATGGAAATTATTGCTGAAATAAGCCACATTCAAGATATTTAATTGTGTTATTGTTTACTTCTGATTTTAGTGCACTTTTCATCTGACAAAAGGCCTCCCAGGATTGGGGAATGCGATCTGTTAATGATGGAAATTAAGGAATTAAGTGATTATACACCTGGAAGTTGATCACACTGTGGAAAGAAAACTCTAATAAAAATGAATGATTTCTGAAAACTGGAACTTTTTTGTAATTAAGACAGATGGAATGAAACTATGTTAATATTGATTAATATTGATTAAGAATTGAGACTCCTCGCAGTACCTGAAGTACTGCCTAAGGGGATGTGTGTAGTTTTCTATACATTCATATGGTGTTCATGTATAGTTATCAGTCACATCTAGACAGATGTCATATAAATTAAATGATAACTACAGGCATTGGAATGATGGATTTTTTCAATCAAATACAACAGCAGAGTTGATTTAAAATCATAACGGGTAATGAACTTGTGACTTCAATATCTTCACAAGCTCGTGTAGATATCTTATATATCTTTATTTGTTTTTCATTCATTCTCAAATGGCTGTATTGCCTTCCAAGAGGAATAATGATGCTTAATATGTTCACATTTTTAAAGATTTGTACGAAGAGGTCAATGACATGTTTCATAAATTATACTTGGATGATATACTATGACATTAAGTTCAGATTGTTCCCCAATTTGTAATATGTTACACTTTTTGCATTGAATTTCATATCCTTATACTGATAATGTTCCTCCTTTATGTGAGGTGAATAACACAAATATCAAATCAAAAATATTGTTTTACATAAATATTGTGCAAAAAGTAACTCCACTAGAAAAATATTGAGAAAAAGGATATAGAAGGCAAGAATATTGTTTTTTAAAAAATATAATATCGTTTAAAAATAAATGAATAGGAGCAAAGAAGACGCCAACGTGTTTAAAAGAAATGGTCTTTCTCACAGCTACTACGAGCAAACACTGTCGGGACTTCCTGGATACTTATTCAATAAATCTTTTTTCGGATATGAATATATCCAGAAAAGCACACTTATGCATTCTGGGGCGGTTGAGGTTCATGTCCTTGCCTCTGGGGATGTCTGTCAATGATGCATCGTACCCAAGAAATCCACATTGCCCCTCTTCAAGTCCTCCCTCCAGTGTATATCCACACCCAATTTACTTACTATGGGGATGCACTGTGCACCAAAATCATTTCCTGCCTTCCAACATAACCAATATACTGCACAAGGGTAACATGCGCTGGATTTATGAAAAAGAATTGAAGTGTTTTCCTTACCTTGTTTCCTCGAGGCACCATTGAATCATAATCCTGCAGCAAACTGAAAGAGGGCTGGTCCCATGTTTTCCTGTAGACCTTACTTTGGGACGGCTCTGAGAGGTTGTGCCTGTGCTTCTCTGACTGCACTGAATAACCTTAGTGGCTCTGGCTCCCTTGTGAAAGTGGTTTAACTCTCTGGGCCATTTTGCTTTCCTGCACTATTTTTAAACCCCGCCCCAGAGAGTCTTGATGCTTCTCATTGAGAATTCCCAAGTGAGGCAGTCCTGTGGCTCTTCAAATCAGACCCAGGCCGCTTCAGATGCCCGTCACCAGGGGAATAGGGGAATAGGGGAATAGGGGACACCACATTTCCTGGGGATTTCAGATAAGTAGCTGCGCCAACTTTGCAATCAAATTTTTATCAGATGCTCAATACTCTCACTCTAACTAGTAGTGCCTGCAACTAACTTCTCCTACGCTGTACAGGGATGCTTTAGAAAGACGTTTTCATTTGTGCTATCATCTCTCCTGAGGAAGCAAAGCCAACAGTGGGTTGCGAGAAGTAGACACTGTACTCTATTTTGTTGTGTGGCGATCTGTGTAAATAATAGCGAGTTGAACCTGGTCTGATTCTGTGATTTATAATGTTGTATGGTATAGTATGATACTAACAGTTGCCAAAACTAAACTTCCATGACCCACCATAGCGGGAGAGAGTCTGATATGTATTGTTCATATGAAATGTATGCTTCTTACCATTACTTAACCTGTTGAGTGATATTGTGCACTGATAACATGATATGTTGCAGGTGCTGGCCTCAAAAACTACTTGACTAAGAACCTCAGATGGGTATTTATTAGTTACATTCTGTTACAAATAATTTGATTACCATAATAACAAGGGACTCACTACAAGAATAGTTTTAGAGAGAATGCGAAATGCAAGGATAAGACCGGTGACCTTCAGATTGCTTTCTTCACAGGTATGAACATGCATTCCTATTTTAAATTTTTGTGTTAGTTTATTGTTTGTTGCCAAACCTTCTTCCCTTGGGATCATCGGTGGCTTCCAGGGATTGTTGGGTGCCAGCTGACTCTGTGATCCTAACAGAGACAAGAGCAAGTTCCAACATTCAGTCCCCAAGCGCCCCTGATAGAATGAGAAGCCCACATAATAAGACCACCCAGGCAGTATGGTGTCTAGCACCATGGATGTATCTGCCTTAAACGACACCTTGAGGGATCACCAATGATGGGCGAAGTTCACTTGTGTGGAGAATTAAACATTTCAGTCACACATCATAGGGATGTCACAAAGGTTGGACAGAGTTCAACAAGGGGGAAATCTTTTTTGGATCCCGTCCTCCTACAGGGGGGAGTTACCCCACTCCCCTCCAGCTATACAATTAGTTGGTGGTGCCATTGGCCCCACCTGAGCGATACCATGGGGACCCTCAGAAACTTAATGTGTTCTTGAAACAATGTAAGTTGCATTTTTTGAGTAGGTCATCAGCATTCCCAACTCCCTAATCCAGGATAGCCTCTGTGTTATTGCACCTTAATGGGGATGCAGTAGCTTGGCCCTCTACCCTAGTAGCTGGTGATGACCAAACTTGTTTTTATTTCAATGCTTGGAACCAGAACTCAGGTGCTTATTTGACCGGTGTATCACTATTCAGAATGTCGACAACGAGCTTTTGGTACTCCATCAAGGCAACAGAGACCTCCTTGCCTATCTTCCTCAATTTAACTAACTTGTTGTTGAGGCAAAATGACCTGAAAATAAAAGGGCACTGTTGTTATACTGTGGCTTGCATGATGAGCTCAAGGACACACTGGTCCAGGTCAAGGACCGACCCACTGACTGCGATACTCTGATTACTCTAGTACTTCAACTGGACCATCGCCTCTCGGAACGGTGGGGGGAAATAAAGCTTTTGGAGAAGAAGCACCAAAATAACACCAATCTGCACTGACTCGGCCTTCTAGGACCACTCTGTCAAATGCTGGGGAGCCCATGCAAATCAGTTCAATCAGGTCCCCACTGTCAAAGGCTGAAAAGGAAATAAATATGTCAAGAAAACCTATGAATCTACTGCGTTCCCAAAAGGAATGTAGAAATGTAAAATCCCAGAAAGGGATAGCTGCTAATAATACCCAAATTGCTACTGCCCATATTACACTTGATGTATCCTTAACCGGTCCCACCTTTCAAGTTCATAATGTGTTAGTAATTACCTACTCTGAGGCAATGGGAAACTCTCATGATTGGGGGTTTACTCATGCACACCACATCCCTATGGCAATGAAATCCACCATAGAGCAAGCTTGTGCTGTAGATGGTTCCCCGTTATTCTCATGACCCATTTACCACCACACAATCCCACTCATTTTAGAAGTACTAATGGACATAGAGAAAGTTGCCACCTAGACCTCATCAAAGCTCCCCATTGTGATGTTCTCTTAGGTATCACGTGGCTGCCCTAGCATAACCAAACTATAGATTGGCACAAGAGAACCATTATCTTTCTGTCTGAATACTGCACAATGTTTTGTAAGAGTCAGGTCTTTGCAGATCCTGACCTCTCTCCTAGTGTTGCTGCACTCTTACATGGAAATCAAGTGGCTGCTGCAACTCTTGTATGCTTACCTACTGCCGAAAAATACTTTGAAGAACTTTTCAGTGGCAACAAACTGAAGCCCTACCACCACATCTGGAGTTCAACTGTCAAATCAACTTGGAACCTGGTGCACTGATTCCATGCAGTCGTATTGATGCTCTTACGGAAACTGAAAATTAGTTCTTAAAAGCACATCTGCCAAAATATCTGGCGAATGGGTTCATCCGACACTCCAAATTACTAGCCTCATCACCCATCTTTTTTGTACCATAGAAAGACGTGGAACTCTGCCTCTGCATTGACTATTGAGCCCTTAATCAGGTGCCCATTAAAAATCAGTACCCTTTGCCATTACTTACCTCAATGTTGAATCAAGAACTACCATCTTCACCAAACTTGATTTACGAGGTGCCTACCATCCCATACGCATTAGGCAATGCAAAAAATGGAAAGCAGCCTTCCGGACCAAGTTCGGATTTTTCAAATACCAAGTGCTGTCATTCAGGTTGTACAATGCTCCACCGCCTTCCAGCATTTTGTAATCAGTGTCCTACAAGAGTACCTGGGTATTTTCAAAATTGTATATATTGATGACATTTTAATCTTCTTTTACCATTACCAAACACATTGGACACGTCAAGAAAGTACAGCAGGCACTGTGTGCAAATCGAATACTTACCAAACTTTGGAAATGTGATTTTCATTAGGGGTGGGCGGAATTTGCGAAATTAACTTTTGCAAATTATCGCGAAAATGCTAAAAATCTCTGCAAACACGCCAGAAATATCGCGAAGAGGCGGAAGTTATTTTCCCGCCTGTTCGCGGTATTTTTTGCGTGATCGCGGGTCGCCAACTTACCCATGCGGTTGCTCACGGGCGCGGCCATCTTGTTTTCACTTGTCCCGCCCTCTTGCGATGCTTACTTCCTGTTCCGGGTCGCACAATGCATGTTCGCGCCCGTTCGCGGTAGATATTTCCTGTTCGCGACCGCTTTTACTTGATCGCGTTGCTTTTTGCTTGCTCGGGGAGAAAATATCACGCGTACTTGCACACGTGGTCGCAATGGGCGCGGCCATCTTGTTTTTCACTCTATTGCATGGTTCTGGGGCCTGATTTTCAATCCTCTCCAAATCTTTTCAATCCTTTGTCTCAACCCACTTTTTTTTTTCTTTCTTATTTATTATTTCTCTTACTATTTTCCAGCTTCTATATTTTTGGTTTTTGTCTCCTTTTTTTTGTTTTTTAGCTACTTTTTCTCTTTCTATTGCCTGCTATTATTTATTTCCTTTACTTCTTTAATTTTATTACCTTTTCTTACCCCAGAACCATGTCTAAGGGTAGGGTTGTTCGCCGTCGCAGCTAGAGCCGCGACCGCCTTCCTTGCGGAAGGCGGCGTCCACAAGGGGTGCAGGCACGAGCCTTATTTGGGGAGGTGGAGTTGGCTGCACTAATTTTCTTTGTGCAGCGCCACCTCCCCTCAACCCTGGCAGCAGGTGGCAGGCCTGGGTCCGGGTACAGCCTCCGGGAGTGTCGGCAGCGGTGGGGAAGGTGCGCCGGGCAGTGTCACGCTTCTCTGGGGTCCGGCGCACCCAGGCGCAGCTGATGCACCGGTGGTCCAACATCCTGGACCGTGAGCAGGACCTGCTGGACCTGCTAGGAGTGGAGGTCCCGGGGCTTGGTGTGTACCTATTTAATTATTACTACTTTGTGTCTGTTCTTCTGCTCTGTGTTATATATTGCGAATATCTTTTTTTTCTTCCAACCAGCTAGAATGTTGCTGCTTACATTCCAGGTTAATTACGTTTAAAAGTCTTCTGTGATTTTTTATGACACAGGTGTTCTTCTGCGCTACTACTAATCTTACTTGTTTGCAACTTTGCGTTTGCGCTCGCTTAGCGTGATTCTGTACGAGTTTATTTTAGAGAAATTAAGTTACGGAATGCTACAGTGACTCTAGTCCACTCCTAACTTTGTCCTGTCACTAATAGATAGGGGCGGATTGATGCTTAGGTTTAGGTACTTTGGGGCATATTTACAACGAGGCGATAAAAAATTATCGCCGCTTTACAACAAGTGCACAACAAGTTCTGGTCACACGTGGACGTGATGCGCAGCAGGACTTCTGTCTGGCTGGCAGTACAACGGGTAGGCGGGTGATGCTGATGACACCTCCTCCTCTGTCTTTTGTGCACCTAAAAGCAAATAAGCCAGGAGAAGAACATCAGTGAAATGTTGCATTTGTTGTTGTGGTTCAGTTACTTAGTACTGTACTAGTGCAAACAAAAGATAGTCTAGCCATTTATGACTTTTTTTTAACAAGGGCTATGTAATACTACTCAATCAATCAATCAATCAATCAATCAATCAATCAATCGCATTTATAAAGCACGCTACTCACCCATCAAGGGTCTCAAGGCGCCGGGAGGGGGGGGGGGGTCAGTGTTCGAAGAGCCAGGTCTTGAGCTGCCTTCTGAAGGAGAGGTGGTCAGGTATGGCGCGAAGGTGTTTGTGTGGGTAGGGTGTGTGTGACTCTGTGCATAGATGTGTGAGTGGGTGATTCTATGGTGCATGGTTTTAAGAGTACAACTGTGATGGACTGTATGGTTGGGTGAGTGTATGTATGAGTGTGTTAGTGATTGAATGTATATCTCAGTTGTACATGTGTCAGTAACTACATATGTGAAACGCAGTGTATATGTGTGTAAGAGTATATAACTATTTATATGTGTCTAGTGTGTGATTGAGGGAGTGCCTGTATGGACGAGTGTGTGCTTGTATTAGTAATTGTATAGGAGTGTCAGAATTTGTTAGTATTTTTATGAGTAAGTGAACTTGAGTGTGTTTAACTGTATAGGCGAGTAAATTGGACTGTGTTTAATTATTTGCACAACTGACTAGGTGTGTCAGTACCACAATGGATGATTGGCAGTGTGTGAGTGTCTATATAGGTGTATAAATGCATATGATAGTCTTGTATGGAGTGACTGTAAGTATGAGTGACTGTACAGGTGAGTGAGTGGAGGTGTATGTAGACCTAAGAGTCAATGAGTGGGTATGTAGTTATTGGTATTGGAGTATCTATGGTTTTCAAAATGGCCGTCTGAAATTTTTAGTCGGTGTAACAAAGGTTATATTAGGGTGTGAGAAGATGCACTAATTTATCACATGGATGACGTCATCAGTGATGTCATCAGTGATGTCATTTGAGATGTCATCAGTGATGTCATGAGTGATGTCACTGACCATGTCATGAGTGATGTACTATGTGACGTCATCAGCAGTGCATTGCGGGGGCGCGAGTTATAGTTAGCTGAACTAACTATAACAGGGGAATTTCTAGGGTTTTGTACGAGGGAAATGTCCAGCTAACTATAACACCCCTGAAACCTATGTTTTTTTTAGTGAATTTCTAAGGTTTTTTTAAATGCCAATTCCTAACTATAACGCCCCTGAAACTTTGTTTTTTTCAGTGAATATATATATATATATATATATATACATATATATATATATGGATAGATAGATAGATAGATAGATAGATAGATAGATAGATAGATAGATAGATAGATAGATAGATAGATAGATAGATAGATAGATAGATAGATAGATAGATAGATAGATAGATAGATAGATAGATAGATAGATAGATAGATAGATAGATAGATAGATAGATAGATAGATAGATAGATAGATAGATAGATAGATAGATAGATAGATAGATAGATAGATAGATAGGTATAGATATAGGTATATATCCAATCTTGGCAACAGCAAATTACAGGCACTGACTCTGTGAGAATATGACAGAGAAAATGTTAATCCAACAACGACCTAGACGCTTTCGACGGTGAACCACCTTGAGCACTACATCAGGTACACTTAAATTGTCACTATTTATGCTAAACACTCACATTCACAGCAACCTGTTTTTGGCAATGGACATAGAAGTTTCTATATCCCGCCACATACATGACTATGCAAAAAAGCAGTTTTTATAAATGGAAGTAATAAAGTATAGATTATCATTGTTGATAGGCCACGACTATCTCAACACAATAATAATCAACTTAAAATAATTTCAACTGTACACTTTGTAACAACTAGAAAAGTGAGAGGATCCTCATGAGACAGTAGACACAGAAGTTGATGTTTACATGTTCGGGCTTAATACAGTCTATTTCAAGAACCAGTAGACGCGCTCGGTTTCTCTCCTAATGAAAGTATTTTCCCAAAAGAGTACTGTGATACCGTAATATCCAACTAAACTCGAGTACAAATTTAATAAAACCAAGGGAAATCCCTAACTAGGAGAAGTGCGAGGGCACACAGGTCTAAAAGTATGAATACTCTGAAATAGAGCATCTGATTTATTGGTCATGGGGTACCTGGTGCCATCTAAGGGACCTTAATTATAACAAAGATATGTATCTTGGATCGAGGTTCTGCTTGGCATGGGTATCAGTGTAAGCAGGGGAATAAAAGCAAGAGAAAACCACAGAAATGGAACCCAAGTGGGCAGGCTGGTCCATCTATCTCAGAGTGGGTTCTATTATTATAATATTATACAATGAGCCCTATGTCTTGAATTGTGCACCGAGAACATGTTTTCAGTGAATGCAAAAATCTAAAAAATAAAAATACATTGAAGTGAATAAAAGGACCTAACGCTACGGAGAACACGCTGTGCACCTCAGAATACAGATGTACACACGCTGTGCACCTCAGAGTTACAAGCACACATGCTGTGCACTGCCGAATTACGGGTGCACACACACACACTCTGCACCTTAGAGCTAGCAGAACTCACATGCTCTGAATTTCAGAGGTACAAAAGACACACAGTCTACACCCCAGGAGTTACTAGTGGCACACATGCTGCACCCTGGAGTTACAGGCACCGACATCATATACACATCGAAGCAATGTGATGAGTAGCACGTGCATGCAGCTTCGCTAGCTGGGGTCTTTATTATGCAGACCTCTACTCGCTCAGTGGAAAGTTCTGCACCTTTTTTCTTTTTGAGGTGTCTAAAGTTCGCACCTATAACTCAGAATTTCTGAGCCAATGCATGAATGCAAACAGCGCGGGTTGGAAACATTGAGCATAAACACATTTTTTCAGTTTCTAACACGTTCAGCTCCTGGGAGCTACCCTTTTACACACGGGAGCTACCATTGTCCACATACTCCGAATATCAGAACTGCACTGCATGGATCATGATCCTGTTCTCTGGGCTGCGCCATCTTGGAAAGGGTCTGCGTATATTTCCTTTTACTATCATCAGCGCATACATTACCTGTAAAACTCATAAATTATTTATTGCTTTGGGAGCATGGGCAGTAATTCCCTCTTCATATTTCCGAGGTCTGTTGTCAGAAAGCATACGCACCAACTCGAAGATCTTTAGATTTGAATAGATCCACTGAAGATGGAAAAGCGCAGACATCTCCTACATCAGTAGCACAAAGAATGGGATTATGACACAGCCCCAGGTGCACACAAGATCTACATCTCAGAGGAACAGGTGCACACGCGCTGTTTTAATCCCCCTGCCCTATTATGTACTAGGGCCTTACAGGGAAGGTCATGCCAATAACAGGGGTACCCCAAACCATAGCATTCCCTAGTGTATGTAGGTGTTTTCATTGTATTCTAAGTGTCTTTTAGCATAGCACTGGCTCTAGGCCTGGTTAGTCAGAGTCAGTTACCACCAGTACCCGTCAGCAAAAAGTTGGGGGCACAGAATGGCTTTGCAACATGGCCTCTTTCTGCACCTCTGTTGGTTCTTTGTACACATCTCTTGCTTCTTTCTGCACCTTTCTTTATCTTTCTGGACTTCTGTTGCCTCTTTCTGCATTTCTCTTGCTTCTTTCTGTGCCTTTCTGCCCTTTCTGCACATTTCCTACCTCTGTAGGCATGGTTAGAAATTAGCATTTAAAAAACCTTTGAAATTCACTGAAAAAAACATATGTTTCAGGGATGTTATAGTTAGAAATTAGCATTTAAAAAACGTTAGAAATTAACACAAAAAAACACAGGTTTCAGGGACGTTATAGTTAGTTGGACATTTCACTCGTACAAAACCAGAGAAATGTGTCCGTTATAGTTAGTTCAGCTAACTATAACTCTCGTACCCGCAATGCACTGCTGATGATGTCACATATTACATCATGCATGCCATGGTCAGTGACATCACTGATGACATCACTGATGACATCACTGATTTTTTGTGAATTTCTCCGTTTTTATAATGTTATTTCCTAACTATAACATCCCTGTAACCTTCTTTTTAGTTCATTTCTAAAATGTTTGTAATTTTATTTTGTAACCGTAATCTGTAACCTTTGAGAGTGAGTGAGTGCATGTGTGTCTCAGTGGGTGTGTGGGTGAGTGCATGAGTGTCTTACTGGGTGTGTGAGTGGGTATGTGAGTGTCTCAGTGGGTCTGGAAGTGGCTGCATAAGTGTCTCACTGGGTGAGTGAGTGGGTGCATGCATGCCTGAGTAGGTCTGTGAGTGTCTGGGTGGATGTCTGAGTGGAAACATGAGTGTGTCTGAGTGGGTCTTTGAGAGGGTGTGAGAGTGTCTGAGTGGGTATGCGAATGCCTCCATGAGTGCGTGAGTCAGTCTGTGAGTGGGTGCATGAGGTCTGTGGTTGAGTCTCACTGTGTGCGTCTCTGAGTGGGTCTGTAAGTAGATGCATGAGTCTCTGGGTAGATCTGTGAGTGAGTGTGAGAGACTATGAGTGGTTCTGTGAGTGGGTGCATGAGTGTCTAAATGAGTCTGTGAGTGGTTATGAGAGTATCTGAGTGGTTCTTTGAGTGGGTACATGAGTGCCTAAGTGGGTTTGTGAGTGGATGTGAGAGTGTCTGAGTGCATCTCTGAGTAGATCTGTGAGTGGGTATATCAGTGTCTGAGTGGGTCTGTCAGTAGGTGGGTGAGTGCCTGAGTATGTGAGTGGGTATCTAAGTGTCTGTGTGGGTGTGTCAGTAGCTGTTTCAGTGACTGAGCAATAATGGAACTACACCATCCCCATTATCCAAAAAGAGTCTACAGTTTTGCACAAAATATCTACCCAAGTGGAATAATTTCTACTGGTTAATTGCTAAGTGCTATCTCCTTGGGTAAATGTCCAGTACATATTCTATAGTACAGCTGCATAATGGAGCACGAGAAATGTCACCAGTGGTCGTGTGTGCATTTTGGCAATGTGATTGTTCCTTGAGCATCTTTATCCAGAAATTTGTGTTAACATGAATCTTCCTATAGAGAAGACGACACGAGTACAAAGAGGTAAATCTTCAACAAACAGAGGTCCGTCTTCTTAACTATATGAAGTAAGTGCTTCTTTCTTTGGCGGAGAGGTCCGCTGTATCAAGAACGCATCACAAAAATCATCGAGAAATACACTGGGGGTCATTTTTTTAAGCTGTCCATCATCTTGGCAAAAGCTTCCAAGTGAGTTTGCACATTTGAATTGTCATAGTAATATTTAAAGGGAGAACCTTGGACTCTACTCTCACCAGGCCCCGTGGAACCCATCCCCTGGGGCCCAGCTTCTTGCTCCAGGGTATCCTGGAACGCATTTAGGGTACCCTATGACCACCATTGGGAACTGCAGGGGGAACCTCAATGCCCCTGTAGTCCATGCCCACTCCCCACCCCCAGCAGGAGCCGGTATTGCTCCCACACATAAGGAGCAGCTACAAATCCTGGTCCATCCATGTGGGAGAAATGTTGTCATTTGATCCCCTGACTGCATGACAGCTGGCAGGAAAACAGATGATAACTCTGCTCCTAGCGAGCAGGAGCAGTTTTAATGTTCATGCTTGCTTGGAGCAGAGTAAATGTTTGGTCTCACTTGACAGGAGCTGTGACAGCTCCCGCCAAGTGAAAGCAAACAGCTATAACCTAAGGTTTGACAGCTCAGGAGATAGTAGGAGCTAACCCTGAGGGGTGGCAATCCACAGGGCCATTAATGGCTCGAGGAGGTGGGCCACATGGCTCCCCTCCTGTAATTAGCATGGGCCAGCCCCAGCGAGGTGGTGGTCCTTGGAGCTATATATGGCTTGGGAGGAGGGCCAGGTGCCCCTCCCTGTTTTAAATATGTGTTTGGCCTGGGGCGGTGGTGGTACCCAGAGCCACGGATGTCAATGCGGCCCTTGTATCATTATTTCACCCCAGGAATGTGGTGGTCCACCGGGCATATTAAAGCCCCAGAAAGGGGGTCCATGTGGCCCCCTTCCACTATTCCTATAAATCCCTGGGGAGGTGGTCGTCCCCGGGGCTCAATGAGCCCAATGGAGGGTGGTCCACACGGCTTCCTTCCCATATTTAAATAAAGGCCAGGGGAGGTGGTGGTTCGCAGGGCTAAAAAGAGCCCTATTAGGGGGGTCCCATGTGCCCCCCCTCTTTTTTTTAAGAAATACCCTCATGCCCCTGAGACCTTGCCCGGCCGTGGGCTAAAGTGAAAATAAGTGCAGGAGACCAAAATAGGTCTTTTTAATTTTTTGCCATGATTTTTTGAAGCCATCGTGATTTTTGCCACAATTGTTTTGAAATAAAAAATTGAAAATTCCTTTGCTGGGTCCCTGGGGGACCCCAGCATCTGGCCTAAGGGGTCAAGGTATTCCTACCCTGCCCCCTTTTCTTTTTTTAGGTTTTGTTTGGACATCGGCTGAGTCCACGTTCCAGGACGGCTGCCAATACTTCCTGGTTGAAGTCTTGACAGCCAATGAGATCTCTGCATGAGATCGGAGGATTTTTGGAGGATCGGTGTCCAGAGATATACACATTTTTTTCTCTTAATATCTCAATCCTCCTGAACAGAATTAACATGGGAAAGCACTTTTATTGACCCGCCGTTTTTCTCAGCCCTCACTTGACGGATCACCCTGAAACTTTTCATGCACAGTAAGACCCACCAGCATACTTTAAAAAAAAAAGTTCATGAAGATTTGTCAACCGACTATATAGGCACATCAAAACACGTTTTTGCTATGAAAACTAGATGCTAAATATAACTAAACTTAACAAAGAAAGGCAGTAGGAGAAATCCGCGCAGAGTAGTGCCCAAATTTCTGCAATTCAAATATTCCAATGTGTGTAAGTGATCAAGGTTATCGCCCCGTGCTGTAAATATGTAGAACAAGTTCCACATATAATATAAATATTAAAAGTTGACAACCTGAGCAAAAAACACTTAGGAAAATATTTCTCGTGTCTTCAGTGGTGTGTGGAGGACACGAGGATTATTTTCCTCTACCGTAATGTCGGATTAAGGATAGGTGGTCTATCGTGACCTTCGTTTGAATTTATGGTCATGCTAATAACGGGTTTTACGCTTGAAATGACTTCCTTCACTATATTTTGAATCTAAGGATCCTTTTGGACTATAATGACTTTATCCTGATTGTATTATTGTATTCGCTTAATAACTATCTCTAGTGCCCTGATGAAGTCTATGGCTTACAGCCGTATAGACGAAAAACGTGTTGGCATGGGTTGTGGCTTGGACAACAAGTGTTAAGAAGATTATTATATGGATGTATAAGAACTTGGAATAAAGCAAGAAGAAAACAGTGAGGACTGAGACCCGGACTATATATGTGCTTTCACGCTTGTGTTTTCTGCTCGGGTTGACGACAGTTGATGTCCTAAGTATAACTACCTTCTGGCAACTGTCAATAGGTAGTGTATATATATATATCTTCAAACAAACTGTGACTCCAGGAGGAAACCGGTTGTATACCGAGCCCCTTAGCCCCACTGAGATCCTCGAGTGGTGCGCTTTCCAAGGCCGCAGCCGCCATGATTAAATTCTTCCAGGAGTTGCTCTGTAAATGACAGTGCACTCGAGCCACAGCCGACTTCAGGCAAAGTATTTATTCATATGGCAGCAAGGTAAGCATTTGATATTCACAGCCACCTTATGCACTTCGGAATTTACTCCCTTAATCATAGGTGCATGGCTGATATCTCGCACTGCTATTGCACACATTTTAAATGTCAGCCTACTCCAATGAGCTTAGCATGGCGTCCCGTTGCCTGCTGGAAAACTAAGTGTGTCCATAGCCTGCATTAGTCCATATGCTTACAACCCTGCATGGGCCGCAAAGTGCTTCCTTCCCGCACTCTTCAAACAAACTGTAACTCCAGAAGGGCACCAGTTGTATACCGAGCCCCTTGGCCCCACTGAGATCCTCTGGTGGTGCGCTTTTCATGGCAGTAGCCGCCGTGATTAATTTCATCCAAGAGTTGCTTTGTAAATGAAAGTGCACTCGAGCCACAGGCGACTTCAGGCAAAGTCTTTATTCATATGGCAGCAAGGTAAGCAATTGCTATTCAAAGCCACCTGACACGTTTCGGAATTTACTCCCTTAATCAAAGGTGCATGGCTGATATCTCGCACTTCTATTGCACACAATTTAAATGTCAGCCCTCTAATGAGCTTACGATGGCGTCCCGTTGCCTGCTGGGAAACTGAGTGTGTCCATAACCTGCATTAGTCCATATGCTTACGACCCTGCATGGGCCGCAAAGTGTTTCCTTCCCGCACTCTTCAAACAAACTGTGACTCCAGGAGGACACCGGTTGTATACTGAGCCCCAAAGCCCCACTGAGATCCTCGGGTGGTGCACTGTCCATGGCCGCAGCCGCCGTGATTACATTTTTCCAAGAGTTGCTCTGTAAATAAAAGCGGACTCGAGCCACAGCCGACTTCAGGCAAAGTCTTTATTCATATGGCAGCAAGGCAAGCATTTGATATTCACAGCCACCTGAAGCATTTTGGAAGTTACTCCCTTAATCATAGGTGCATGGCTGATATCTCACACTGCTTTTGCACACAATTTAAATGTCAGGCCTCCAATGAGCTTACGATGGTGTCCCGTTGCCTGTTGGGAAACTGAGTGTGTCCATAGCCTGCATTAGTCCATATGTTTACGACCCTGCATGGGCCGCAAAGTGCTTCCTTCCCGCACTCTTCAAACAAATGGTGACTGCAGGAGGGCACCAGTTGTATACCGAGCCCCTTGGCCCCACTGAGATCCTCGGGTGGTGCGCTTTCCACGGCCGCAGCCGCCGTGATTAAATTAGTCCAAGAGTTGCTCTGTAAATGAAAGCGCACTCGAGCCACAGCCGACTTCAGGCAAAGTCTTTATTCATATGGCAGCAATGTAAGCATTTGGTATTCACAGCCACCTGACGCGTTTCGGAATTTACTCCCTTAATCATAGGTGCATGGCTGATATCTCGCAATGCTATTGCACACAATTGAAATGTCAGCCTACTCCAATGAGCTTACGATGGCGTCTCGAGCCAAAGCTGACTTCAGGCAAAGTCTTTATTCATATGGCAGCAATGTAAGCATTTGATATTCACAGCCACCTGATGCGTTTTGGAATTTACACCCTTAATCATAGGTGCATGGCTGATATCTCGCACTGCTATTTCACACAATTTAAATGTCAGCCCTCCAATGAGCTTACGATGGCATCCCGTTGCCTGCTGGGAAACTTAGTGTGTCCATAGCCTGCATTAGTCCATATGCTTACGACCCTGCATGGGCCGCAAAGTGCTTCCTTCCCACACTCTTCAAACAAACTGTGACTCCAGGAGCGCACCGGTTGTATACCGTGCCCCTTGGCCCCACTGAGATCCTCAGGTGGTGCGCTTTCCATGGCCGCAGCCGCCGTGATTAAATTCGTCCAAGAGTTGCTCTATAAATGAAAGCGCACTCGAGCCAAAGCCGAATTCAGGCAAAGTCTTCCTTCATATGGCAGCAAGGTAAGCATTTAATAATCACAGCCACCTTATGCACTTTGGAATTTACTCCCTTAATCATAGGGGCATGGCTGATATCTCGCAATGCTATTGCACACAATTGGAATGTCAGCCTACTCCAATGAGCTTACGATGGCGTCCCGTTGCCTGCTGGGAAACTGAGTGTGTCCATAGCCTGCATTAGTCCATATGCTTACGACCCTGCATGGGCCGCAAAGTGCTTCCTTCCCGCACTATTCAAACAAACTGGAACTCTAGAAGGGCACCAGTTGTATACCGAGCCCCTTTACCCCACTGAGATCCTCGGGTGGTGCGCTTTCCACGGCAGTAGCCGCCGTCATTAAATTCGTCCAAGAGTTGCTCTGTAATTGAAAGTGCACTTGAGCCACAGGCGACTTCAGGCAAAGTCTTTATTCATATGGCAGCAAGGTAAGCATTTGCTATTCAAAGCCCCCTGACACGTTTTGGAATTTACTCCCTGAATCATAGGTGCATGCCTGATATCTCGCACTGCTATTGCACACAATTTAAATGTCAGCCCTCCAATGAGCTTACGATGGCGTCCTGTTGCCTGCTAGGAAACTGAGTGTGTCCATAGCCTGAATTAGTCCATATGCTTACGACCCTGCATGGGCCGCAAAGTTTTTCCTTCCCGCACTCTATAAACAAACTGTGACTCCAGGGGGACACCGGTTGTATACTGAGCCCCTTAGCCCCACTGAGATCCTCAGGTGGTGCGCTTTCAACGGCCACAGCCACCGTGATTACATTCATCCAAGAGTTGCTCTGTAAGTGAAAGCGCACTGGAGCCACAGCCGACTTCAGGCAAAGTCTTTATTCATATGGCAGCAAGGTAAGCATTTGATATTCACATCCACCTGGCGCGTTTCTGAATTTACACCCTTAATCATAGGTGCATGGCTGATATCTCACATTGCTATTGCACACAATTTAAATGTCAGCCCTCCAATGAGCTTACGATGGTGTCCCGTTGGTTGCTGGGAAACTGAGTGTGTCCATAGCCTTAATTAGTCAATATGCTTACGACCCTGCATGGGCCGCAACGTGCTTCCTTCCCACACTTTTCAAGCAAACTGTGACTCCAGGAGGGCAACGGTTATATACGAGCCCCTTAGTCTCACTGAGATCCTCAGGTGGTGCACTTTCCAAGGCAGCAGCCGCCGTGATAAAATTCGTCCAAGAATTGCTCTGAAAATGAACGCGCTCTCGAGCCAAAGCCGACTTCAGGCAAAGTCTTTATTCATATGGCAGCAATGTAAGCATTTGATATTCACAGCCACCTGATGCGTTTTGGAATTTACACCCTTAATCATAGGTGCATGGCTGATATCACACTGCTATTGCACACAATTTAAATGTCAGCCCTCCAATGAGCTTACGATGGCATCCCGTTGCCTGCTGGGAAACTGAGTGTGTCCATAGCCTGCATTAGTCCATATGCTTACGACCCTGCATGGGCCGCAAAGTGCTTCCTTCCCGCCCTCTTCAAACAAACTGTGACTCCAGGAGCGCACTGGTTGTATACCGAGCCCCTTAGCCCCACTGAGATCCTCGGGTGGTGCGCTTTCCACAGCTTTAGCTGCCGTGATTAAATTCGTCCAAGAGTTGCTCTGTAAATGAAAGCGCACTTGAGCCACAGCCGACTTCAGGCAAAGTCTTTATTCATATGGCAGCAATGTAAGCATTTGATATTCACAGCCACCTTATGCACTTCAGAATTTACTCCCTTAATCATAGGTGCATGGCTAATATCTCGCACTGCTATTGCACACAATTTAAATATCAGCCTACTCCAATGAGCTTACGATGGCGTCCTGTTGCCTGCTGGGAAACTGAGTGTGTCCATAGCCTGCATTAGTTCATATGCTTACGACCCTGCTCTTCAAACAAACTGTGATTGTATTAGAGAGTAAGTATGTGTTAGTATCTGAATAAATAAGTGAGCACACACTCATCCATACAGCCACTCTCACAATCACTCACTCTCACATATAATCATTTATATACTCCAGCACTCACATATACTACCTTTCACATATATAGTTACTCACACATGTACCACTGAGACATCCATTCCCTCACCTACACAGCCATACACATACTCACCCACCCATACAGCCCCTCACAGACGCACTCTTGAACCCATACACCCAGTGAATCACCCACTCATACTTCCATGCAGGGAGTCAAACACACCGTACCTGCCCACACAGGCACTCATGGACCCATTCAGGTACTCCAATAAAAAACCTATATAGACACTCATGTAGCTTCTCACCAACCCAAGCAGCCACCTACACACCAACTGACAGACTGATACAGACATTCATACAGATTAGTCAGTCACCCATGTATTAGTAAAACATGTTTAATCACTCACTTATACAGTCAGTCATGCACTGATGAAATCATCCATTCAGGCACTCATACCATATGAGTATATACCAACTCATTTGTCAAGACACCTTGGCATACAGATATATATATATATAAAACATACTTAAACTTTTTAGAAACCCTCAGTCACTGGATGATGTCATCAGTGATGTCATTTGAGATGTCAGCAGTGATGTCACTGACCATGTCATGAATGATTGTGATGTCATCAGCAGTGCAATGCGGGGGCACGTGTCATAGTTAGCTCAACTATCTATAACACCCGAATTTCTTTGGTTTTGTACAAGTGAAATGTCCAACTAACTATAACGTCCCTAAAACTGTGTTTTTTCAGTGAATTTCTAGGTTTTTTTAAATGCTATATTCTAACTATAACGTCCCTGAACCCTATGGTTTTTTTCAGTGCATTTTTATGGTTTTTTGATATGATAATTTCTAACTATAATGTCCCTGAAACCTATGGTTTTTTTCAGTGAAATTCTAAGTTTTCATATGCTAATTTCTAACTATGCCTACATAGGTAGGTCATGTGCAGAAAGAGGAAGAAAGGCGCAGAAAGAAACAAGAAAAATGCAGAAAGAGGCAACAGAAGTCCAGAAAGAGGAAGAAAGTTGATAAAAGAATCAAAAGATGTGCAGAAAGAACCAACAGAGGTGCAGAATGAGGCCTAATTTGACTGTACCTTACAACAGACTCATACAAAGTATCTTAATCACGAATCCTTCTCTGAAGATGTCTTGAATCTCACTTTTCTCGTGAAGGTTCACTATTAATCAACTGTTCAGAATGTTAGGCCTACCAAATATGCAACAGCAATCATAAGCATATCACTGTTGTTAATCTGACAAAGTTTGTGAAGGTATGCATGTGTGTCTATGCCTTTACCTAGTGACATGTTAAATAAAAATAAACATACAAACACTTGAATACCTGTGTTTCAAACAGCATACTCTGTAAATTTGTATAAAAAAAGGTGCATGCATTTCTTGCTGCTCACAATACAGGGCACATGGGTATTCAATAGTAAATTTGAAGGGCTCTATAGCACATATATACATAAGACATGTCTGCCTGTGCAACTAAATGACAGAGCAGAATTAAGAACATTTGACCACCAATAGAAGAAGCCACCCACTTTTTAAGCTACCATCTTCAGATGCATAACACATTTGAGAATACATGTGCAAGTAGACATATAACTCAGTCACGAGAGCATGCAGACCTTTAAACTTGACAGCTTGGACTTCGCATTTGAATATAAAAACAGGCAAGAGAAGTACAAAAAGGAGCAAGAGAATTGCAGAGAAAAACAAGAGAGGTGCAGAAAGGATAATAAATGTGCAGAAAGAGGCACGAGAAGTACAGAAAGAGGCAAGAGAAGTGCAGAAAGAGGCAAAAGAAGAGCAGAAAGAGGTAAGTTGTTGTGTTTCAATTTAGATGTCCGTACATAGGTTTTCCTAAATCATGTCCTTATATAGGCACAATTCGCATTGCCCTTATTTAGGCATAGAATCCCAGTCCCTATTTAGGCATTAGCCATGCTATCCAAATACAGGCATGGTCGCCTACATCCGTCCATCCCAACGTCACAACGAGTTCTTAGAAACCAGACCCTTAAGCAACTGGGACTTTCCCTAGCTAGTATTATTGATTTCTCTAAGAACTCATCTATTATGCATGAACTACTATTCCTTAGGGGTTCATTCATGACGTCTTCCTCTGCCCAACTTTACGTCAATGCTAACATTCCTAAGCACCTTCCAGGTATAAATATACCATTCCTTACCATGGCAAACCACGGCTTGACTGCACAGCTCGATGCGGCTCGCCCCGGCAAGTTCGAAAGAATTTGAATCCCTGCCTGACGCACTGACCAGAGGCTGTCATCCCTGCTCACAGAGAATCCACCTCTCTCATTCTAAGGTATGGAGCTGACTAGAACCTAGAGGGACTCTTGGCATACAAAATTGGCATATGCAAAACTATAGCTTAGCATACTATAGAATACAGCACCTACTTCTTACCTTGTACTACATTAAGGTTAGGTACACTGGGGTAGAACGATACAGAAGTATCAAACGAGTATCCACTTTTTAGCCTATGTTATTTATGTATGTGTATATCAATATATGTCAGAGCTAGAAGACAATGCTGTTGCAGTATTATTTCTTTTTACTGCTTACGCTGTACATATTATATTTCGCATAATGTCTTGCGATTGTAACAGCTCACATCTCTTACACGAGAAACAAGACTGTCTATCTATTTCTGTGTAACTCTGAAGAAACTAAGCATGCACGATTGAATTGAATTGAATTGAAGAAGCTATTATATAGCGCATGGCTACTCGAAAGCATCCCAGCGCTCAACAAGGGTAACCCAAGGAAAATAGGAATGCCATTAACTAGACCAGAAACACGACTTAAGTCCTCGGAAAGAGCCAGGTTTTCAACTTCTGGTGAAACACAAGCAGACAAGGCTCCTGGCGAAGCATCAGAGGAAGGGAGTTCCAAAGTTTGGAGGCGTTTAGTGAAAAGAGACGCCCACCCGAACGGGATCTCTTAATTCGAGGGATCACTACCAAGCTCTGATCATTGGATCGAAGATTTAGAGGGGATTTGTGAGGAATGACCAAATTTTCCAAGATGGGAGGACCTTTCCCGTAGAGGAGTTTATGTACTGTGGTAAATAATTTTCCTTTACCGGGACTGAATTTGATACAGAAACATTATAAAATAGCTCAGTAAAATGAGAGGCAGAATCCGTGATATTAGAGTTTCGGAATGGGCTTTATTCCAGTAATCGATTATAATCGGATGCTCCAAGTTCCATCACCACGGGGGTTCAGGAAGTGAAGTACATACTTTATTGACAAGAAGTAACTTTTATAGTACATACATTATAATGAAGTGAATACAGTAGGCGTAACAATTGATAAGGACATTGACGTTTGGTCTGCGTAACCGAAAATGGGTGTAATAATGAGTAAAAAGGAACATGATTGGTTATGATGTAATACATAGGTGGATCTATAAGATAATACTTGGCCTAAATGCGCGCGCAGCAGTATGACGTGTAATTGACGTGTAACTAGGGGGTGACGGGGACTTGACATTTAGCTCTATATGTGGAGACGAGAAGTCTGGGGGGTCAAGTCAACCTAATCCCAAATCATATCTAACATCCTATATTTAAAGAACTATGTTATCCACAAAAGAAGGACTCTCGGACAGAATCTATTCTATACTGACTGTGCGTGCATGTACAAGCGTCTAAGTGTCTACACTGAATGCGAGGGGGTAGGAATATTCCATGGTAACAGGGCTATGAATTACTTGCATGAGGACAGAAAAACCGGGCCTTTTGCTTGGTAACTGGAAGAATGTTTACTTAAACTACTAGGCAGGAATGCATCGGCTGAGGGGGAAGCAGATAATTCGAAGGTGAAATACAGTTCTTGGCAGAGAATAGGCTGATGTCAGGCTTCGTGAGCCGCGCAGAGAATGAGACAAAGTTCATGGTCACAGATGCAGGCTCAGACTGGAGCTTTCAGAGGCAGAAGACAAAAGGAGTTTTGATGACAGAATCAGGGCCTACTTGCCTGGACTGTAAAAATGGCATAAGTGAGCCATACAAAGCCGGTGGCCTTTCATATTTAGGAATGGAATATCCGGCCTGTTCATGGCGGATCTGACAGAGGACATGTTGACGGTGGACGCATATGTATTTGCGTCTTCATAACTGGAACTGGAGGGAACATACATGTACTTGTGACACGCACGTAGAACCGTTGGGGTCCAAGATAGGGGACATAACTGACCAGAAAAATCCATATTTCCACATTCCCTCCTTGTCCCCTACTTGCCCTTCAAGAGATATCAATCTTCATCAATCCATTGATCTGTTCATATAGCATCATTTGTTCTTCTTTCTTCTTCCGGGATCTTGAATGAAAATCTTGATGTGGAATGCACGATGTGGCACACAGACCACAAATCGCTGGTCCACATTGTAGACATAGACAGCAACTGAATAGTATGAGAAGGCCAATACCTAGGAAGGATAAAACTCTCCATCCCCAGGCTGATACCGCATTCCAAAACCAACTGGACCAAGTCCAAGTGCCTGGGTTCTGGTGTATCTGGCTTACAATCTTATGAAGGCGAGTGATGGCTTTATATACAGATGGCGAATTTTCTGGTATGAATACGCAGCAGCTTGATCCGATGACCCTACAAGCTCCGCCCCTATCAGCCAGGATGACGTCAAGGACAAGACGATTTTGAAGCACAACAATCCGCATAGCAGACTGCTCTTCTGTTAAATTGCCTAAGGCGGAAATAGTCTCATTCACTACTGCTTCAAGGGTTCTAGTTAATCTACGTATCAGCTTACTATTAGTAACGGTACCTATGTAGGGAAAGATGCCTTTATTAAAATCTACATACTTGTCCCATGCTGTTTCAGTGTAATCGACAATGGGGAGATCTCTCCGCTCTCTGTTGTGTACTAAATGAATATTTCTGTAATAATCAGGAGGAGCTAGGAAAACAGGTGGCAAAAGGAATGCAATGTAGCAGGTACCATCCCAATCTAGAGGTAAACGCATATATGCAGTCTGACCACATACAAAGTAGGAATGGCGAGAAGCTCTAAATGAAGATTTGCCTTGATCACTGAATTCTACTATAGTAGTGCATTTACTATGGCCCATATGTATGGAACCAACCTTTCTTACACACAATTCTCCCTTCGCTGGAAATACTGACATGGTGGGTAAGACTAGTTCAATTTCGGATACGACATTTAGAATCATGAGATTAGGTGTAAAATTACCTAATCCATATACTTCATTTTCTAGATCAGTTCCTGTTCTTTTGGGGCGACCCTCCTTGTCAGGGTAGCAGACCTTGAGTAAAACTAGGTTCAGGTTTCCCCATACCCAATGATCTTGGTAAACTGCTGTGTCCGAGTCTATGGAATTGATTAAACTGAACCATGCTCCACAGGAGCCATTACGTGTAAATGGATGTGGAAAGAAAGGCAGGACTCCTTCATAATTCTGATAGGGAGGGAGTCGGCCACACACCCAACAATTGGTAGCATTACTAGTCTGATGGGAATGATGTAACATACTAATGAAAGTGTTATTGCGCAGCGCAAGTCTATAAGACAATTCATGCGGAGGTAAGTCACTAAAAGAATGTTCAGCAGCAACATTATAAACATGTCTAGAAATAGGGTAATATATGTGCAACAACATTCTTGTAATAATTATTAAAAGACTCAATAAAAACAAAATTAATAATGTCACTATGCAGTGGCTACGCAGTGATTTACAATACGCCTGTCGTTTCAACATTTTCCGGGTATTTTCTCTACTCAGGTCCAAGGGATACATGTCAGAGACAATTCAACCGCTTCACCTTGGAGAGGACTTAAACAATCAAATTGCTCGACGTGTTGGGCCTAAGCTTTAGTTTGTAAAGTTCAGTTTCAGTCCTTTCAACCAAAGGAAGTTTTGAATCAGTCTGTGAGGGAGTGCAGGGCACAATGTCTATATCCGAAGATAGTCCATGAAATTTCTTGATATGACTTGAATGAATCCAGCCCTTGCGGCCCTCGATCTTCACGGCTGTTCTTGTGGTCAGCAGGACCAACTTGGGTGCTTTCCACCTGGGCTCCAGCTGAGTCTTTCGGTCGAAATTCCTCACACAGACGAGATCCCCCGGAACTACGTCATGGGGTTTCACCTCAGTGTTGTCGGGAAATGCTGCAGCTACCTGTGAACGAGAAGATTGTAGTGCAGACATCAAGGAAGCCAAGTAATCTGTCAGCATATTACAGTCAACATCAGTTATTTTTCGTGGTATAGGCGTCCCCCACATATTTGGTGGTCTACCGAAGATCACCTCATACGGGGATAGCCCTGTTCGTGAGTGTGCTACCATTCTCATGTAAAAGAGTGCAACGGGTAACGCTACTACCCAGTCGACACCTTTTTCTCTGCATATTTTGGACATTCTGATTTTCAGTATCTGGTTATGTCTTTCTACGAGACCTGCTGCTTCGGGGTGTCGGACACAGTGGAATTTCCACTGATATCCTAACAGAAGTGAAACGTGTTTCATTAATTCGGATGAGAACGGCTGGCCGTTATCTGAGTGAACAACACGTGGTAAACCGTATCGTGGGAAAAATTCTCGAACCAACTGTTTGGCAGTAGTCGGGGCAGTGTAATCTGAAACCGGGTACGCCTCTGTCCAGCGGGACAGAGCGCAGACAACTACGAGAACATATTTGAATCCTCGACATCGTTCCATCTGGATGTAATCCATCTGTAGGACTTCAAAAGGGTGATTAGGAGGATGAAATCCACCCTGTTCTACGGGAACACTTTTTCCTGGGTTAAACTGACAACAGATCATACAGGTACGGACCTTTTGTTTGGCTGCTGCTCGTAAATGTTTATTAAACCAAATGTGTTGAATGCTGTCTAGCATAGCTTTTTCTCCTAGATGTGCTGGACTATGTATTGTGTTAATTATAACTTGGACCATTGAATCAGGAAGGAACCATACAGACTTTTCCTTCATCATCCATCCTTGGTCCGTTTGAATCCCTCCTAATTCAGTCCATTTCTTTATTTCGTCTGGTGTAGCATGTGTCTGTATGTCAATCACGTCAAGAGTAGGATCTTTAACTGTCATACAATGTGTCGGTGTCGGGACTATTGTCTTTGTCATGTCGAGGGTTTGACTTTGAGCAGTCTGTTTAGCTGTTCTGTCGGCTAGATCATTGCCTTGGGAAATGATATCAGTAACCTTCGTATGAGCCTTACATTTCATAATTGATATTGCAGTGGGTAGATGTATTGCATCTAATAAGGCATGAATGAGGGGTCCGTGCTCAATGTGGGCACCGTGGGAAGTTAAATAACCTCTCTCTCGCCACAGCACGCCGAAGTCATGTACAACTCCGAATGCATAACGTGAATCAGTGTATATGTTGACTTTTTTATTTGTGGCTTGAATACAGGCTTGTGTCAGAGCGATAAGCTCTGCGGCTTGAGCTGACAAAGTATTTATACGATTAGTTTCAATGACTTCAGTATCTGTTGTGACTGCGTAGGCAGCTACTAACTCTCCTGTACTTGTTCTCATGCATGAACCATCTACATACAAGGTCAGGTCGGGATCTGACAATGGGACATCGGTTAAGTCTTGTCTGGGTTTTGTTGTTACGGTAATAACTTCAATACAGTCATGAGCTAGTGGGTCTGTTCCGGTTACTGGCAAAAGTGTGGCAGGATTCAATGTGTTGCAGCGTCTGATTTCTATATGTGGCTGAAACAATGTAAGTTCATATCCTGTAAGTCGCGCTATAGTCAAGTGTTGTGTTTGTGTTCTATTTACAAGAACCTCTACTGCGTGTGGTACTTGAACTGTCAATGGATGTCCTAACACTATGGCATCGCTTTGTCTGATTGCTAAAGCTGTCGCTGCCACTGATTTCAGGCATGCTGGCAAAGCCTGAGCTACGGGATCTAATGTACTAGAAAAATAAGCACATGGTTTGTGTGCTCCTGCTTGATCCTGTGTGAGTACTGACAAGGCAGTACCTTCACGTTCTGTAACAAAGAGTGTAAACTGTTTTCTGTAACATGGCGTTGCTAAAACAGGTGCTTGACATAAAGCTTTCTTTAGGCTTTCAAAAGCTTGTGTATGTTCCTGAGTCCAAGGGAGAACAGTCGATGTGGCTGCCTCCTGTGTGGTTAACTGAATGAGTGGTTTTGCTAGAAATGCATACTGAGGGATCCACTGCCTACAATATGAAGTGAGGCCTATGAAAGCTCGTACCTCCTTTTGTGTCTTGGGTATTGACATGTTAGCTATTAACTGGATGCGATCTGGTGTAAGCTGCCTTCCCTCCTTGGACAGCGAGTGTCCAAGATAAACAACTCGCTGGACACAGAATTGCAGCTTAGAAGGGGACACCTTGTGCCCCTTTTCGGCTAGAAATTGTAAAACTGTCAGTGATGCTTTTTCACATTCCGGTTCGCTTCTCGCGGTGATCAGCAGATCATCGACGTATTGAAGCAGAGCAGTGTTAACTGGCATGTGGATACTGTCTAGTTCTCTTTTCAGTGCTTGGCTATAGATGCTGGGGCTTTCTGTAAATCCTTGAGGTGCGCGTGAGAATTTAAAGCTACGTCCATTTAAACTAAATCCGAACAAATATTGGCTTTCCGGATCTATTGGGACGCTGAAAAAGGCATTCTTGAGATCAATTACAGTAAAGAATGTTGCTTCGGAATCAATGGCTGTCAGTAATGACGAGATATCTGGGACCACAGGAAATTGTGGCACAATGCACTTGTTTAATTCGCGCAGATCAATAACCAATCGATATACTGGCGGGGCCTTTGGATCTGTTCGTTTAAGAATCGGAATTATCGGTGAATTACATACATTGGAGTCTGTTTCCACAACTACTCCTTGGGCAATAAGCTCGTCAATGATTTGTAGTAAAGCCACTACAGCATCTGGTGGTAACTTGTATTGTCGCATTCGTGGTAGCACCACTCCTGCCTTTAATGTGACTCGATATGGTGTAATATTCATGCAACCAACATCAGTAGGGCCTTGTGCCCATAGACGTGTAGGTAAAGTCTGCAGTCGGGGATCCATGTCTCTAGACACATAGTGACCTTTAAAATCACGTAAAAACAATCTTACTCCTTCCGGAGAACAACATATTATGGCTCCTAAAGCTTTCAGGGTTTTAATTCCTAACAGATTTTCTGGACATGATTTTGTAAGCAATAAATCTGTAGTTCGGGTCAGAGGTCCTATCGTAAGTGGCAGAGGTTGTGACACTTCATTAACAATAGGTTTTCCTGAAAAACCAAGGGAAATATTCTGAGAGCCTGAGAGGGGTGCCCCTGGAACTTCACTACGTTTTATAGTTGTTCGACTTGCCCCTGTATCGAGTAAAAATTTTCTATCTTGACCTAATAATTCACTATGTACATAAGGTCCTTCTTGATCTACAGGAATCTCGATAAGGGGTAAGTCCACTTCCCTCTCTAGGCTAGTTCATGCGTAACGTTGATACTCAGGATATTCATACTGTGCGGTCTGATACATTTGTCGTGTTGTTGTCTGTGTGGCAGCAGCAGGCAACGGTGGTGCAGCTGGCACAAACTGTATTGGCTGTTGTGCGGCTGGCATGGCCTGGGCATGCTGCATAGCTCCTTGTTCATTCTGATCTTGTCTGAGTGGCCGTGATCTTTCTTGTGTTTTACCTATGGCGATATTATGTTTTAAAACTGGACAATCGTGTACGTAATGACCTGGCTTTTTACAATAATTGCATGTCCCTTTTACAGGTCCTGCTGAATCGGAGTGTGTCATACCCTTTTTATGTCCTTCGGCTGGAACTGTCTGGGAAACTAGCATTTTCATTTTCGTGTCTTTCATGCGTCTGTGTTCATGTTCTTGTTCCTCTCTAATTCTATTGTGATGGTACTGTAGCATTTGTAACATTTGTGATGGAGTGTTACCTTGCCAGGTACTCTCGAATTTTAATACTCTATTCTTTACTGGGGGCAGGGCATTTTCCACTAACTTTGTTACAAACAGATGTGGGTATGATTCGCTACTTGCTTTTATGCCACTATTTATACCAAAACATTTTTCAAATCGGGCATAGTAATCACTAGTGTCTTCATCTTGCTTCTGCTTACAGGCTGAAATCGTTCCCCAATCTTCCTTTTTCGTAGTTAATAAACGTGGCAGTACCTGTACTAGTAAACCTGGTAATGCTTTAGTTTTATCCCCAAGTCCTGCTCCTGCAGTTCGGGCCTTTTCTTCCGCTTCTAACACTGACCATTCTATCTTTTGGTCTCCTACCTCCCACTCTTTTTCCTTGAGTTTCTCATAAATGCCAGCAGACGTCAATACCTTTAATATTGTCATAATGTCGGGATAGGTATACTCTCCCATGAGTAACATGTCTTTAATTTCTCGGTGAAAACCCGCTGGATCTTTGTCATGACTGGGTACCACTTTCTTCATTTGTAACAATTCTATTTTTGATATGGGCGTATATACAAATACGCGCCTAAACTCGTTGTCCTCGCCTTTTATTGGGTGCACTTCTCGTAAGGGATTCTGTCTATCCATGTGATACGTGGTTCTTTCCTTGACGGGCAATGAAACATGCTCTGAGCATACAAAAAGAATATACTGCTTTCTTGATTCTAGAATTTCTTTAATTAATTTAGTACCTGGACCTCTCCATTTATTCATAAGCAATTCAGTCAGTATGTCAGGTAAGGGACCAGGGTCCGAATGCTGACTCCGATATAGTATAATGAGTTGTTGAATCATATAAATCCCAGCTAACCTCTGTTCATCTGGGGTGAGATTCAAAAATGTGCGTACTACTGTATCATCATTATATTTTCCGGGACTGTCCACCCAATGGACAGCTGCCCTGGCCAAATCTTGTTCATCCATAGAATCGAGAAAATGATAACCTCTTCGTTCTCGGAGTAGTTTGTCGGCGGTTTGGAACGAATGCTCGTTAGACCTTATATTAATTATAGGTATTTGGAAATTCCTGTTATTATCTGGACATATCGGACGTATCGAGTCAGTAAGACATCTAGTCTGATTCTTATTACAAGATCTTCCTCTACCTACATAGGCTATGGTGTCCGACTGTCCTGCGGGCAGTCCTGACCCTTCTTCCTCGCTTTGTTCGAACTCGTCTGCCTCTAATCTTTCTTCGTGTAGGCGTTCTATTTCTTTACGGATCTTTCGGCACATGGCTATTATACAATTTTGCTTATCGTGTCTCCCTTCTGATATATTCTGGCTCCATCTGGTAAGAATTTGCATTGCTTCCGGGTCTACCCCCGGTCGGTCTACATTTCTGATCACACAGTTTATGAGGAAACGTAACAATTCCCCCTGTATCTCTACTTTCTGGTATTCCATAGCTCTGTAAATACATTCTGGATCTCGCCCTGTTTGGACAAAATGATATATTTCGTCTAGATGCGCAGTCATGCCTGGTAACTTCGCTAAATACACTGCGGCTCGTCTGATACGCAATGATGCCAGGATCATTTCGTCCTCTATACCGGGCACCGGATCATATCTACAATCTACAAGAAGTTCTTTAAGTGCACGGGCACTTACGAATTTGGGTGTACGTGAATGCGCTGACTCTTGAAAAGTAAGTTTATTTATTCTAGGTGGCGTAGAAAAGATATTGGTAGCACCTCCCGTGGCCCCATCTGGGGCGTCGGGTGTGAAAGGATTCGTTGAACGTGACACAGCAACTATAGGTGTGGACACAGCTATAGAAGTAGCTGTAGGAACAGATACAGAAACAGATGTGCTTGCCGGAACTTGTGACTCGATTTGTTGCTGTAGGGATACGGGTGCTGGATCTTGGCGTGAGACCTCCCTGGTATGCGGCCTATGTGGGGCAGAATTAGCATACTCGGGAGCTGCGTCATCTAAATATGAGGAAAGAAAAACATCTTCTGCGGTTCTAGGATGCCCCTTAGGATGTACCTTGATTGGGAATAATGGGGGTGGCAAGTCTTTCGGTATCTCTGGAGTAGCCTTAGGTAATCCTTCGGCCAGAAGGGGATACATACCATTCATAAGGGCATTTCTTTGTCTGTCTACTTGTTCTGATTTCACTCGGATACCTTCCTCAATTAATAGATTTTCTTGAACTTTATTTGAACTTTCTCTATTCCTTTCTTCCTGTCTACGTGCTTTTTCTGTACGTCTATGAGATTCTTTACGCCATAACTCAACGGCGTCCTTCTGTGACTGTCTGACTTTCCTTTTCCATAACTCTTCCTCGACTTTCATGATGCACTCTGCATCCCAGGTCCCCGCTGCGGGCCACCTCTGACTTTCTGGTAATCCCTTGGTGTAGTCTACCCATAAATCAAGAAATAATATAGCGTCTAAGCCATGTTTGTGATACATGAAGTGCCCTGGAGTATCCCTAGGAGGAATAGGGACGGCTTCTTCGAGAACCCCTTTTTTAGTCGTGATCTGTCTTAATTTCGAAAAGAGCGGCATATTGAGAACTGACCTTATACTTGATTTTGACCAACTGACCTGATACTTGAATTTGAACAGACTTAATACAATAAACACGATAATGAACAGTCATTCATACCACAATATGCAGGACGTTTTTTAAACACATTAAACATTAAACATTAAACCTTTAACTGAAACAACAATGATGATCGTCTGCATAACTAATCACCAAGCTTAATTTTTGACAATAACTAGATACTTCGGAATACTTGATATACTGCTAAACAGTACAGATACACTGCTAAAACAGTGCAGACCGGATTTGTGTACCCAAACCCGTCTTGACCGGCACAACCTATGTGCACGTCAGAAATGCCTCCCCGGTAATGGTACTCACCGGGTAGCTTCGGAAACGGAAGGCCTCGGTAACTTGAACTTGAACCGGACTGGACTCGACTCGTCTCGTCGGAAACTGGGCTTGACTTCGAACTGGTGGGTCTCTGTATACCTCGGATCTTGCTCTCTCAGCTAGGCTCTGGTCGGGATACTTCGCACTTCTCACCGCCTCGTCTGGGTGTTGATCGCAGTCTCAGTCGCCCCCGCTTGACCAGAGGGAGATACAGGAAATCCTGCTGGTACGCGTTATTGTCCGTCCAGCTGTGGCAGGAGACCGGGCCTGCAACTCACCGCCGGCGCGTGAGATGAGAAAGTGTCCCTATTCGGGCGCCATCATGTGGTAAATAATTTTCCTTTACCGGGACTGAATTTGATACAGAAACATTATAAAATAGCTCAGTAAAATGAGAGGCAGAATCCGTGATATTAGAGTTTCGGAATGGGCTTTATTCCAGTAATCGATTATAATCGGATGCTCCAAGTTCCATCACCACGGGGGTTCAGGAAGTGAAGTACATACTTTATTGACAAGAAGTAACTTTTATAGTACATACATTATAATGAAGTGAATACAGTAGGCGTAACAATTGATAAGGACATTGACGTTTGGTCTGCGTAACCGAAAATGGGTGTAATAATGAGTAAAAAGGAACATGATTGGTTATGATGTAATACATAGGTGGATCTATAAGATAATACTTGGCCTAAATGCGCGCGCAGCAGTATGACGTGTAATTGACGTGTAACTAGGGGGTGACGGGGACTTGACATTTAGCTCTATATGTGGAGACGAGAAGTCTGGGGGGTCAAGTCAACCTAATCCCAAATCATATCTAACATCCTATATTTAAAGAACTATGTTATCCACAAAAGAAGGACTCTCGGACAGAATCTATTCTATACTGACTGTGCGTGCATGTACAAGCGTCTAAGTGTCTACACTGAATGCGAGGGGGTAGGAATATTCCATGGTAACAGGGCTATGAATTACTTGCATGAGGACAGAAAAACCGGGCCTTTTGCTTGGTAACTGGAAGAATGTTTACTTAAACTACTAGGCAGGAATGCATCGGCTGAGGGGGAAGCAGATAATTCGAAGGTGAAATACAGTTCTTGGCAGAGAATAGGCTGATGTCAGGCTTCGTGAGCCGCGCAGAGAATGAGACAAAGTTCATGGTCACAGATGCAGGCTCAGACTGGAGCTTTCAGAGGCAGAAGACAAAAGGAGTTTTGATGACAGAATCAGGGCCTACTTGCCTGGACTGTAAAAATGGCATAAGTGAGCCATACAAAGCCGGTGGCCTTTCATATTTAGGAATGGAATATCCGGCCTGTTCATGGCGGATCTGACAGAGGACATGTTGACGGTGGACGCATATGTATTTGCGTCTTCATAACTGGAACTGGAGGGAACATACATGTACTTGTGACACGCACGTAGAACCGTTGGGGTCCAAGATAGGGGACATAACTGACCAGAAAAATCCATATTTCCACAGTACCATACACAAAGATTTAAATAAAACCCGCTCTTTCACCGGAAGCCAGTGAAGAGATTTCAAGGCGGGTTTAGCTGATGTACGGTGATTGACGCCCATTAGAAGTCTTGCCGCCACGTTCTGAATGACTTGAAGCCGTTTGGTCGTGGAGGCTGGTACTCCTAAATACAAGGCATTCGCATAATCTATCCTGGAAAGGATCAGAGATTGTATTAGGATTTTTCTAGCCCTTTCCGGCAGTTGTGGGAGGATTTTTCGCAAGGTTTTTAAAATCCCAAAACAGGTGGCAGCAACCTTCCTAGCCTGAGTTCTGAACGTTAGCTCCACATCGAGCCAGAGCCCAAGGCTTTTAATTTCTGGTTTAGAAGTAGGGCCCGGCCCCATACACAAAGGCCAGAAGGTCACGTTGTCAAAGCTAGCCTGCCGTCCCAGCAAAAGCAGCTCTGTTTTCCCGCCATTCAGTTTGAGGTGGGATTGGTCCAGCCAACATGCCACAGCTTCTAAACAGTTACGTAACTGCAGCGGAGACTGTCTGAACTGATTCAGGGAGAACACCAGCTGAGTGTCATCGGCGTAACTCACAAGCTGGACCCCAAAGGGGACCACTATCTCCGCCAAAGGGGCCATATACACATTGAACAATGTGGGGCTGAGGGACGACCCCTGCGGAACCCCACACTGTAAAGGGACCGGACCAGAGCAATGATCATCTTCAAAGACCCTAAAAAATCTGTCCTCAAGGAAGGATTCCAGCCACTTAAGAACCTTGCCCTTGATTCCCATATTGCTGAGGCAGGAAACCAGAATGTGATGGTTAACTGTGTCGAAGGCGGCACTGAGGTCCAGGAGGATAATGGCTGCGCTGCCACCATCATCCAGAATCCTCCTGGCTTCCTCCACCACCCTCAACAAGGCAGTTTCTGTTCCCTGTCCTTTCCTGAACCCAGTTTGTGATGGATGCAGCAAATTATTAGTTTCCAATAAGGAAGCTAATTGTGAATTGACGAATTTCTCAGTCAGTTTACTAATGCCCGGTAATAGAGAAATAGGACGGTAGTTGGAAAAGTCTCCTGGATCCAAACTTGTTTTCTTAAGCAAGGCCCTAACCATTGCTATCTTCCATTCTCTAGGCACAATAGCTGAGTTCAAAGAGGCATTCACCATATTCACAATTGGTTTGCTGACGGTGGGAAGGGCTGCATTTAAAATGCTCATCGGAGCAGGATCACACGGGGAACCACTCTTGATGGTATTCAACAGAGTAGGCAAAAGATCCTCCCTAAGAGGAGAGAAGGAGGAGAGCCTAGGGTGATCCGATAGATTCTGACTAACATGTGGCATTTGAGAGGCGATTGAAGGTAGTGGGGGAAGCGTATCAATGATCTTTTTTAATCTTGGTGCAGAAGAAAGTCGGCAGTTCTTCACATCGACTGCCTGCTTCGTCCGAGTCAGGCAGTGGGTCAGGGACTTTATTCAGCAGTTTCACAATTCTAAATATCTCCCTGGGAGCATTAGCAGAGGACTCGATTTTACTGGCAAAGAAGGCAGATATGGTATTAATCAGGGCGGTCTTGTATTTCTTTAGAACCGCTCTGTATCTGCTTTTTTTTCCCCACTAAACTCTCTCCTCCATTGCCTCTCTTCCCTTTTACACTCTTGTTTAAGGGCTCTCAGCTCCTGATTAAACCAAGGATGCTTGGTGAGGCCTTTCTTGGTTGTTATTGTTTTTTTTGGCACCAGACTGTCCAAGGACCGCTCTATCCACAGGTTAAACTCCTGATTGGCTCTCTCCACGTCCAAATGGACTGAGGGTTCAGTACGCTTCAGGATGCTTGCCCATTTAGAAAGGTCAAGCTTGGACCAATGCCTGGCTAGCCCTCTATAAGAATTTGAGGAAGAGTTAGGCTGAGCCATCTTCCAACTAAAAAGGACCACCATATGATCTGACCAAGGGACCGGAACAGGAACTTCGGTAATGAGGCCAGGAATGTTACAAAAAATGGGGTCCAGAAGGTTACCCTTCGAATGAGTAGGATATAATACCTTTTGACTTAGGTCATAGCTGCCCAGATCCTTTATGACTTCTGAAGTGGCCAAATCCGAGTGTTTATTAAAATGAAGGTTGAAGTCCCCAAGCACCAAAAAGTTAGAGACAGTAGTGGCTACATCATCACTATTTCAGCCAGGTTTTCCTGAAAGAGCCCCAGAGGGCCCGGGGGGCGATAGATCAGGAGGCCTGAGAAGGAGGTAGCTGGGGATGTTGTAATGACAAAGTGTACACTCTCACTATCCGAAATTGAAAGCTCAAGTAGACGACATGTGATGTAATCCTTATAAATGATAGCGACCCCTCCCCCCGCTTTCACGCCTCTATCCTTGTGCTGGATCAAATACCCAGGGGGCAATGACCGCACGATATCAGTGTCTGAGGTGGGGCTCAACCAGGTTTCCGTAAGAAACAAGATATCAAAAGATTTGTCAAGAAGTAAAAGAGAGATCTCAACAGCATGTTTAGGCAACGAACGGCAGTTTACTAGTGCCATTTTTAAGTCCCGTTCACATCGGCTTCTTGACTTGTCACTCTCTGTGGTCCCAAATGCACAATTAGTACACGTAGATTGTCCACGGGCTAAATGTAACGAGTGGTAACAAGTCGGGGGTGTGTAGCCCTTTAATAATAATAGAGACTGACGTGAGTACACAAAAGGCAGCATGCATACTGGGGCAGAGGGTCCGAGCCCTGAGCCCGACCGTGCGCGAACGGGCGCAAACGGGCTTACCTCTGGCGCACCTCCGGCGCATAAACGGCGCTCCCGCTGCGCGTATCCATGAGTCGTTTAAGTAGGCTGCCGACCTGACCACCGGAGCGCTAGAGCGCTAACAACAATGGCGCTCCAAAACGGTCCTTCCTACCCCCCAATATGGCAGCAATATCGAACTCTACCGGGCAGGGACCCGCTCTAAAAGCGGTGGATACAACAATTTAGAGTGCAAGAGATGCGTGACTGGGGAGATAGCTCGAACATCCAATGCCACAGAATAAAAACAGGGCAAAATAAATGAAGTAAAACACAAATGAAAAACGAAGGGGTAAGTTTAAAAAACAGCACATCGGAACTGTGCAATAGCAGCATGCACCAGTAGCAAACAGCGCTTCCAGCACCCAAGGGTACCTTGTTCAGACTGACCCACCTGAGTATGGGATTTAAGTAGGCTGCCGACCTGACCACCGGAGCGCTAGAGCACTAACAACAATGGCGCTCCAAAACGGCCCTTCCTACCCCCCAATATGGCGGCAACATCAAACTCTACCGGGCAGGGACCCGCTCTAAAAGCGGTGGATAGGAGGAGGAGCCTAGCGCGCAACCAAGATGGCCGCGTAGGTGCGAGGCTCCCGAGGACCTCCGTGACCTCCTATATAAATCCTGACAATATCCTGTCCTAGATGAGGGGACTGTGTTGGTGAGCCCGAGCTGAGGTGTCACCCGTTTTCCGCTTCCAAATTGGACCTCGGACACCGGCGGGAGCACCGATTGAGGGTTGCGGCCTTCTCCACGCCGGCCCCCCGGATTGGAGTTGTGGGGTGATCCGGAGACAAAGTGAACAACAGCGGCGGGCAGGGCTGGGCGACTCGCGTACCCCGCACTTTCACTTTCGCTTTTGCACCCTCCTTGCTGCCTAGGCGAGGTTGGGTTGCGGGGCGGTGTGCGGTGGTGTGGCCTCGTTGGGGTGCCCTGCTGGCCCGCCGGCTGTGATCCGTCCTGCGGACCTGTGGTTGCCCCCCCCCGGAGCCCGTGAACTGGTTTGTCGGCCCTTTCCGAGGTGATTGGCACGATTTGGGGACTGAAACCATGTCCACAAAGCAAGATGGCGACCGGGCAAAGGTGAAATCGACCCGCCGTGGCGCAGCCCATCAGTCCAACAACATGGACCGCTACACTCTCCAGAAGGGATCTCCCGAGGTGCCGCGTAGGTCCCCTGAGGGACCGACTGATGCTCCTGCTCTGCCCGCGGATCTGACCCTGCGAGATGTCATGGGCGCCATCGCCGAGATGAAGGCCTCGGTGGGCCAGCGCTTTGACACACTGGCGCAGAAGATTGACTCGGTCCTCGTGGATGTTGGCCTGGTGAGGGCCGATCTATCCAAGACCAATGACCGGGTCGATTCTTTGGCCCACACCACCTCGGGCCTCACAACGGATGTTGCGGCCCTCCAAAAGGAGGTGCGCCGGCTTGGCCAGGCGAGCGCCCTGATGGATCGTCGACTGGAGGATTCCGAGGGTCGGGCCCGGAGGAACAATGTCCGCATTGTTGGGGTGCCGGAGGGACGTGAGGAGGCGGCGGCGGACCTGTTTGTGGAGGACCTGATTCTCACCCATCTCCACCCCCGGGGGCTGAGTAAATTCTTTGCGGTGGAACGTGCCCACAGGGTTCCCGGAGGAAGACCTAAGGCCGGAGCCCCTCCGAGGCCTCTCATTGCCCGGATTTTCAACTTTCGGGACAGAGACGCTATCCTGCAGACTTCTAGGCTACAAGGCCCAGTCAGACTCGACAATATGGACGTAAACTTCTATCCTGATTTCACCCCAGCGGTCCAAAAGCAGAGACTGAGCTTTCTCGGAGTCAAACGTCGTCTACGGGACCTGCACCTCAAGTATGCGATGCTTTTTCCAGCTAAGTTGCGGGTGGAGGTGGATGGCCGCACGCACTTTTTTGATCGTCCCGAGGCGGCCGGGGACTGGTTGGACACTTTGTCCGGGGATCGGGGCCGGGGGGGTGGGGGGGGCGCGGTTGGAGGGGAGGGCTCGCCGGATCAGGACTGAGGGACTAATAGTAGGCCTCGCTCTGGACAACATTATCGTCATTTTTGACTGTTCGTGTAAGTTCCCCTCCTGTGGAGGTCGTACGGGGTCTCTTGGGGGCTCTCCCTCCTCCTCTGGGGGACTAGTTAGTTTAATCATCTATGGGGCGACAGGCACACTGCACTTTGGGGGGGCTGTTTGGGCTCATGCAGGGGTGCAGGGAGGGGGGAGTTTTGTTGGGATGGGTGGGTTGGGGTGGGGTGTTGTTCGTTTTTAACGCAAGGCAAACCCTTTATTGTATTGGTGTTTTTAAGGTGCTCTCGGGGGGACGAATGATGGCTTCTGTATGTGATGGGGGGTAGGGACCTGACGTTGTTGTCTTGGAACGTTAATGGACTGGGGGATAGGATCAAGCGAGGTGTGGTCCTGCAGTATCTGAAACAAATTTCGCCAGATGTAGTCTTTCTGCAGGAGACACACCTTATTGGTAATTCTTTTTGTGCCATGAATCGGCGTGGCTATCGTTTGGTGGCCCACTCGGGCTTCACGTCGGGCTCACGGGGGGTGGGCATCATGGTGAAGAACTCGCTCCCGTTGGAAATAGACGAGGTGCGCCATGATGAGAGGGGACGCTACACTGTCTTGGTGGGGAGAATGGAGGGCAAAGTAGTTGTCTTTGTATCAGTGTACGTCCCACCGGGGTTACAGTCTACCACTTTTGCAGACCTGGGGCGCCTCCTCCTTGACCTTCCGGGGGGGCTTCTGGTGGTTGGGGGGGACTTCAATGCGGTGGTTTCTGGGACCGTGGCTCGTCACCCCCCTAGGGACCTCCCCCGGGCACAGGCGTGGCTGTCGACACACTGGTATTGGTGGACTGCTGGTGCTTAAAACATCCCACGCAGCTGCTGTACACTTTCCACTCGGGTGCCCATGGTAGCCTCTCACGGCTTGATTATGTCCTTGTCCCTGCGGCTTATGTTGGGAGGGTAGGAGAGGTGCGCCATTTGGCGCGGGGTATTTCAGATCACTCCCCGCTCCTGATACACTTTGATGTCTGCCCGAGGGGGGAGGGCAGGGTAGCTCCAATCAATGCCTGGTACCTGCGCGACCCCACTATTCGCGCTGATTTGATTAAATCCTTGCAGAGGTATTTTGATGAGAATGTGGGGTCCGTCCCTTCGGCTATCTCCCTGTGGGAAGCCTTCAAGACAGTTCTTAGAGGGGAGGCCCTCTCCTTTATCTCCCATGCCCGGAGGCGCGAGCAGGAGGAGGTGACCCGGGTGGAGGCCGAAATTGCTGAATTGGAGGGTGATCTAGAGAGTGGGGTGACGGATGCTGCACTACATGTCCTACAACTTAAGCAGGCGGCCTACAGGGCCCTCGTCACAGAGGCGGCCAGGGTCCTCAGTAGAGAGCAACAGGGGCGACTGTATGATGTGGGTGATAAGGCTGGTAAACTGCTTGCGTGGTTGGATAAGAAGGAGAGAGCGAGTCGTGTGGTCCCGCTGATTGAGAGGATGGATGGTGTGCGTGTCACCGAGCCAGAAGACATTGTCTCTTGTTTCGCGGATTATTTCCGCGATGTGTATTCCCCGGTTTCTCCCTGCTCGGAGGAGGATTCCCGTGCCCTGCTTAGGGATATCGCGCTGCCTTCCCTTTCGGTGGAGGACAGGGTGTCGTTAGATGCCGCTCCCACCTCCGACGAAATTGCCCTCGCCATACGCTCGGTCGCATCCGGCAAGGCCATGGGCCCGAACGGCATCCCTATCGAGTTGTATAAGCTGCGACCGGATGTACTGGCACCCCATCTCCGCGCGATGTTCCTGGCGGCCCACTCACTGGGCTCCCTCCCGCCGGACCAGCGTCTGGCTACAATCGTGGTGATCCACAAGGAAGGGAGACCCCGGGACCGGGTTACATCCTATCGGCCTATCTCGCTCTTGAATGCGGAGCCCAAAATCCTCGCCAAGGTGCTAGCCAACCGGCTGGTCGGCGTGGTGGGCGATCTGGTCCACCAAGACCAGTCCGGCTTTATTCCCCATCGCAACACGGCCCTCAATCTGCGGCGCTTGCACGGGGTGCTCGCGCGTGTCCCGTTTGTGCGGGAGCCGGCCATATTGGCGTCCTTAGACGCCACCATGGCGTTTGACACGCTTGAGTGGCCATACATTTGGGCGATGCTGGCGAAGTTTGGGTTTGGCCCGGGGTTCATCAGCTGGGTCAAATTGTTGTATTCGGGCCCCTTGGCGCAGGTGGTGGTGAATGGAAGAGTGTCGGTCCCATTCGAGCTGGGACGGGGCACGCGACAGGGTTGCCCCTTGTCGCCGCTCCTGTTTGCGCTGGCCTTCGGAACCCCTGGCGGAGTGGCTGCGGTGGCACCCTTCCATCCGTGGTCTCCGTTGGACCCCCGAGTTTGAGGACCGCGTGTCCCTATACGCTGACGATATCCTTTTGTACCTAGCCTCCCCGCGTAAATCACTGATTGTCCTGGTTGATGTTTTGCGCTCATTCGGCCGCAACTCAGGCCTTGTCATCAACTGGGCTAAATCATGTGTGTACGTGCTTTCCGGGGAGGCTCCCGTCCTCCCGCGGGGCTGTCCGATCCAGATTGCCTCTCAGGGGTTTCGGTACCTGGGTGTCTATATTACTCTGGACCCGGAGGCCCGCTACGAGCGGAATTTGCTTCCCCCCCTCCAGCGCTTGAAGGAGGACGTCGCGCGCTGGCGGCGCCTGCCGCTTTCGCCGCTCGGCCGGGCGGCGTTGTTTAAGATGATGTCGTTGCCACGCTTCCTGTACGCTCTCCAGAACACTATGGACTTAGTCCCAGCGCGCTACTTCCGTGAGGTGGAGAGTCTACAGCGCCGCCTGTTCTGGGACGGGAGGCCGCGTATTGCCCTGGCGAAGTTGACGCTCCCATGGTACGACGGGGGGATCGCTCTCCCGGATATTAAACGGTATTACTGGGCCTCCCAGCTAGCTGCAATTAATCATGGCTTCTACGGGCCCGCCTTAAACCCGGCATTTGAAATGGACAAGATGCTCCTGCCCGGTGGCGACTACAATCGAGCGCTCTACTCTGGCGCGCCCGACCCCCGCCTGACGGGACCTACGCGTGTCATGGTGCGAGTATGGCACGCGGCTAACGCAGCTATGGGGTGGAAGGACCGTTTGACCCGGGCATCACCGTTGTACGCGTCTGAGAGGTTGGGCTCCCTGTGGACCTCGAAGGGCTTCGAGAAGTGGGACACGATAGGCATCAGTAAAGTGGGGGATCTCTGGACGAGGGGGGGATTTAAAACATTCGAGACGCTGCAGACGGAGTTTCAGCTGCAGGGCAGTGAATACTTTCGGTACTTGCAGGTCCATCACGCACTGGGCTCCGTCTTCCCAGACGTCGCCTCCATCCCGGAGTCTTCCCCCCTGGAGGATAGAGTGCTGGATGGCCACGTTCCGGACAGCACGATCTCCCTTATTTACAAAAAATTGATTAATGACCGCTCGGGCTTGCTGACTGGCCTCCGCGAGGCTTGGGTTGCCGATGGGCTGGAGTTGGATGACGAGGATTGGATTTCCGCGGTGGCCTCTCCGAAGGAGGTGGCCATACCGGCTCGCCTTCGCTTCGTCCAGCTTAAGATACTCCACCGGGTTTACATGACGGGGCCAAGGCTTCTGCGTATGGGCTATGCTGAGGATGGGTTGTGTAAGCGTGGGTGTGGTGCTTTGGCGACTTTTTTGCATATTTTGTGGGAATGCCCGAAGGTGGAGCGATTCTGGCGTGGTGTGCATGAGGTCCTGCGAGTGGTTACGCATGTCGCGCTGCTGCCTGAAGCGAGGAGATGCCTGCTGAATGTGTGGGAACCAACTGACTACTCGGTTCCGCAGACACGATGGGTGACTCTGGGATATATGGAAGCTAAGTGTGACATTGCCCAACTGTGGGGATACCAGAGGCCCCCGGCGGTGTCGGCCTGGAAAGAACACATGGATTGGTGCATGTTCCGAGAAAAGGTGGTGTATGTGGCGAGGGGTAAGCCTGGGACATGGGTGAAGGTATGGGGCCCCTGGAACGTCTACCGCAGGGGTATCTGCGCGCCACCATTGCTGCCTGCTGCCTCACCAGCTCCGTCCCCTTAGCTGACTCCTCTCCCCAGCCCCGGGCACGGGGTTCCCCCAGTCCTCGATCTGTTCCCCTTCCCCTCTTTAGACTCCTGTGGATGGCTGGGATCCCCCATTCGGGGAGCACGTGCTGTTACTTTCGATTGCGGGTTGCCTTGCGGGTGTGGTTTTTCGTGTTGTTTGTATAAAATGAAACCGTATTGTAGGGTCAGAGTGATGTGGCCCACGACGTTGATACCTCCTGATTTTGCTTCTCTGCAACGCCAAGTGTTTTTGAACGTATGTCATATTCTCCTGCCATTCTAGCGGCCGGCCGGAAGGTTGTAGGCCCATACTTGTATATTCTTGAGATTGCAATAAACGGTTTCAACAAAAAAAAAAATAAATAAATAAATAAAAATAAAAGCGGTGGATACAACAATTTAGAGTGCAAGAGATGCGTGACTGGGGAGATAGCTCGAACATCCAATGCCACAGAATAAAAACAGGGCAAAACAAATGAAGTAAAACACAAATGAAAAACGAAGGGGTAAGTTTAAAAAACAGCACATCAGAACTGTGCAATAGCAGCATGCACCAGTAGCAAACAGCGCTTCCAGCACCCAAGGGTACCTTGACTGAGTGAAACTGTTATCTATTGTTTCCACGATTCTGAGACATGTTCAGATTCTAAGGGAAACAAAGTTGTCATGTGTATGCGGTTGCCAGAAACTACTCCCTGCTTGTTTATTCGAGGAGTTTCTAGTGGCCTCTGAGTTAGTTGGCACACAAAGTAATTAAGTTTAATGTACTCAATAGAGGCATACTGACCTCAGTCCTCTGCCACAACTATAGTGTATATAATTCCAATGTGCAGAGCCTATAAAGGAAATAGGAACTACACTACATGGCGCCCAACGTGTTTGGTAAGGCACTAATTTAACGCTAGATACTGAAGTAACTCTGTCGTGCTTTTCTCAGAGACCCCTACTCACCTACTCCATAAGACGTCTGGAGAGGGTAGGGTTGATATCTGCCATAGCTGAGTAGGCTGAAAATCCTATGTATTAGCTGTTTGGTTTGTTCATCGTTGAAGGATACAGTGTTCCAAAATATTTTACACCTTATCTTTGTTTCCTTGAAACTTGTTCTATATTTTTTCAAAAACAATGTCCCAAAACGGGGATAATAATACCATGACCGGTGGAACTGCGGCTGACCAAGTCGTAACAGCTTTTAATCTTACAGGTTTAAATGAAACCGATGAGGGTGTTCTAAACATCCATCCAAATTTAAGGAGAGCCATCACTCTAAAACTTATAAAGCGCGGTCTAACACCAAGAGGTGGTAGAGCAGTTTTTGTGATAGAGGCACATGAATCTTTTCAGACAGAGGTATTCTATTCATGGATAGTATTCCCAGAACCAAATCCAGTAACAAAAGTGTTTCACTTCTATAAAGAAGACGAACCACCTGAGGAATATATTCCTTTCGAGGATGTTGAAATTCCACTCACATACCAGGAGCATAATCTCTGGTTTAAAGGCGCCCTAAAAGATTTCAATCACATTACCAGGCTCGGTCCACTAGGTAGACCAGGCGTAACATGGCAGATTTGAGGCGGCTACACACCTCATCCTGACATCGAAGAGATGTCAGACGATGAATTACTCAATCAACTTAAAGAGTTAATAAAAATGTATAGACTGTTAGTCCAATATGTCATGCGGACTTTTACAGTCCAACCACCATTAACCATTCCAAATCAAACCCCTCACCAGGGGAATACACTAAAAATTACTCCACAGACTTTACACGCAGTCATGTGTAAAATGCCCCCAAAACTTGAACAAATTCCATTCTGGATAGCTCAAAAAATTACTCAAATTGAAGCAGTATTTCCTACTACTAGCCCTTATGAGAAACACAGAATCCTAACAATCTGTTTACCAATGGGCATCACACCAGATCTGGAAGACTGCACCACTTGGGTCACAGTCTTTGCTGCCATCTATACTAAAACACATGGCGTTCCGTCTATTGCGGTAATACCTGATGTCCTGAAACAAATTCAAAATGAATACAGGGCAGAGCCTGCTCTGAATTTAGGTATGAAATTACTATTAAACTTTGACCAGATCTCAACAATATTATTATCTAATATTAAAGGGGAGGCAGCATCAGTGGTGATCCGCCAGCGCTTAAGGGAATTTGATGTAACAGAACATCAACAAGAACTACGCAGAATAATAGAAAAACCCTATGAAGAATTAGGCAGAGATAGTTTGGGTGGGAAACCAGTTAAACCACAACTGTCTGAAGGTCCTGAGAAGGACTCTATTAAACACAATCCTTCATCTTCTAAAAAGAAGTGGGAAAATAGCAAACAACATTCAAAAGAGAAACGTTCTCAATCCCGAGGTAGGTCTCCTCAAAAGGATCCCTCTGAAAGGAGGTATAACCTCAGGAATAGGGATAATTTGAGAAAACCTGACAGGTATCAAGATGCTGATACACGTTCCTCTCGTACCTTTCAGATATCGTCACAGACATCCGAAAGAAGAGGACGGTCAGGTCACAAAGAAGAACGCGTGAATTCCAAAGACGATCAACACGTTCAGAAAAACAAACCAAAACCTCAATTTACTAAGAAGAAGGTAGTAGGTCTGAAGATCAGACAGGCCGAGAATTCTGAGAACACAACTCAAGAACGGAGAATGGGCTCAGACAATGCTGGACAGTGCAGCAGAAGTAACAATAGCATACCAGAACCTGAAGGAACTTCAGGAGATAGTGGACTTGAATGAGTACATCACAGTTGAGACTGTAGATACCAGGGTTAGTACTCCACAAAGGTTTTATGAAATAACACTCTGGATGGAGTGAGACATACCATGAAAAGTGAGAGCACTCTTTTGGGACAAACTTTCAAGGGGTTATGATATACTTCTAGCAGAACAGGACTGGCCACCAGAATTTGTCAGGGAGTGCCCACATGGTGAAGACATCATTATGCCAGCCTTCTCCAACCATGTTCCAATACACCTAAAATATACATATGCTAGGAAATGGGCAGTTGTCCAGGCCATAGCATTATACTAAAATCATGTAGGATGGGATGAGGACTCACCTCACCA